>NC_090447.1:627556760-628156760 GCF_031143425.1 Pleurodeles waltl
ATCTGTCCCAAGTAAGGCAGTTTAGCCATGTCATAAGTGCCAGACAATGGGAATTGTAAATCTGGTCAATTAGCTGTCAGTACATTCTATTTCTCAAGGTACAGGAGTGCCCCAAGCCCTTGTCGTGTACCTAGCTGGGAGGCTTGGGAGTCTTTTGTTGGAGTGTGTTCAGTGGTGTTAATGTCGCTTTTGCTAAATAGGTTCCCCATTGTGTGCAGTTAACTGACCCTGTTGCTTCATACAAATAATTTAGTTATCTTTAGAACAAGCAAACACAAGGGGTCATGTCCGGGGAGCACAATAGGAAAGCTTACAGTACACTACAGCCTTCACAATCAGTCAGATAGCACCCTGTTTTTCAGACAAAGAGGTAAGCTCTTTACTTACAAGGCATCTCTTTCGTTGCCAGTTCACCATAACGCAATCACCAGTGGGAGGGAGCAAGAAGAGGCTAAAGATGCTGAGTTTTTCTCTCAGCATCCTTATGCAGCCAGAAACAAGGTGACAGAAAATCATGAATAAATATAGTATTTACACCACCTTGTGATCCTCCCCTCTGGGGAGTTTGCAGCTGGATGCAAATGAATCTGACTGAATCCACAGACAGCGACACACTGATAATGCAGATAGCAGTGAAATCTGCATGCGCTTGCAGTCATACACATAACATGATAAGCAGGGGACTTTCCCTGAGCTATGTTGGTGCTCCCTACCCATGCACCAGTATCCCAGGAATATATTCCCGGAGGATGGGAATGTGAAAAATGGGCAGTGTGGGGATGGAATCAATCCTGAGAAGGACCGTCATGTAGCTTAATGACAATGTACTATTCAAGAAGATGACTAAAAAGTCAGGGAATATTATACAGTCTTGACAAGGCACCTAAGAGTCACAATCCAATAGTACACAATGTCCTGGTAAAGGTAACAGCATAATATTATCAGTCCATCAAAATGTCATAATACCCCAAATATAAGAAGCTCATACCAGAACAAACAAGGCATTATAATATCCAACACTAGTAACAACATGGCACTGGCAAAATGTAACATAAAACATGTACATATAACACAGTAAAACACCAGACTAAAACTGCCATCCCCCTCCTGTACCAAGGATCCTACAGATCCAGGGGACAACCGGAGGCCTCCCTATGCACCAGGCGTCCTGCACCGGAACAGTCAGTGGAGGAGAAAGCCAGCAGAGCACCCTGTGCTCTCCAGACAGGGCAGACCACTACTGCCCCAAGACTTGCCAGAAACAGCAAACCATGTCTACAACCTGCACCCAAAGCTCCTCTGGCTGTGAAACCCATGAAGAGCTACACCCCCTCACACCAAGACCCCACAGGTTCCTACGCATTAGAGTTTATGTGGCGGAGGACCGCCAACTTGGAATTCCTGGAAATAGTCCCACACTGGCACTTATCACGACAAAGGAGACAATAAACAAAAAGGGCCAGAAAGACCAAGGAGCCAGAGGGAAGAAATATACTGAAAACAATCTCAACCGGCACTGGCAACTCCATGGGAGGAAAGGGGAGAAAAGTGAAAGAGAGAGAGCACAAGAGCAAGACCTGCGCCAAGGAGGTGATGAGTACTCACGGCTGCACCACACTCTCAATGCGAGGGTGGCACAGGGGAATGCTGTAAGGCCAGAGCCCAGCCCCAGGCCAGGCTGGGGGAGCACGGGAGTCATGTAACAGGTCACACCTCTGGCGTATTCTCCGCCACATGAAGAAGTGCCTAAAAAATCCTGGTTCAATCAAAGACTGAGACAATACAGCTAGGATAAGAAAAAAATATGTACCCTGGCATGGGGATAGCTGACTCCAAAGCCAATTGCCCAAATTGCAGAACTAAAACATAATGTTTTATTCATATAAACCACAAAGGATGGTCTCATGAATTGTCCAATCAGAATTGAGTGCATGATCATTTTTTCAGCAATCCCAGCTCCAGGCAAGATTTCAAAGCTTTTGTATATAATATCAAATCACAGAATAACAGTACATTGTAATCAAATACATAACAATAATCACATGTTCCCTATAATGTCAGTTGGGAACTTTTCGAGATTGAGAAATACATTAGTCAACAGCAATAAAATATTAGTGCTGAGCTCGCATGCTGTGGTACATCACAAGTGCTGTCTTTTGAGCAAGCCTTGCATTTTGTTGCATTTCAAGCTTACACACTTAAATTAAGAAAAGAAGAGGTTATCGAGGTCATATGCTTCAACAACAGGCACCACTGACACTGAGTATCACAGGATGAGGATAGGCCTGAGAACACAGAATGGATGCTTTAACCAGTTTCCACATCACATCAGGCCAGAACTCGATGGACTCGGTCGTTACACCTCAAGATTCACAGACACTTCCTGCGGTCACTCCACAAACCGCAGATTGCCATGTCTAACTACTCTCAGCCATCACCTGTATCCTTTATCTCTTCCTCATGTTGATGCGAAAGAACTAACATCAAGTGGATGGAGGGAGCACCATGTAACCACTATCTGTGTACGATAAGTATAAGGTATAATGTACTATGACCTCCAGTATCTGGAAAACTGATGGACGCCCAACTATTGGCTTCCACTGCATGTGTGAACTGTGCATACCCCTATACAGACAGGTCGCCCTGCTTCACCAGCACACTTGATGCCACTGTGCCATCTGTACAACTACATGCAATCTCATATGAATCCTAGAAGCTGACCCGCCCTTTCACCTAAGCCACTCCACCCCCCTACAGATGATAGTGTACACCTGTAGTTTGGGCATTCTGCCTGTTGCGAAGTGCTTTCCATGTTATTTGTATCCCATACACAGTTCTGTCCCCTCATCACAAAATCTCCCCTCCCCCACAGTGGCTGCAAGTGCGTATCCCTTATTCTTACAACAAATGGTGCAACCAACAGAATCTAACGCGGGTCCCGATGCAGGTGGCGTCTTAAACTCTGTCTCCCCTCCCTTACTCAAACTACACATGCGAACACCCTCGAGCATCTGTTTCCTTACACTTAATTGAGGGGTATGCACATAGCAGGGAAACATTTGCAGTCTATTCATATATATGCTGCCATAATGCTAGCATAGTACTCTTGCAAGAGACCCACACATCCGCTGATGAACTGCAAAGGTTGCGCGGCGGCAGGTGAGGGACAATACATGCCGCCACCTATTCAACATACTGGCATGGGGCACTGATTTGGGTGAGACCTAGCCTCCCCTTCCAGGAAACAAGAGTCACTAGAGACAGGGAGGGTCGATATATCCTCCTTGATGGCCAACTAGATGGCAAACCATTACTGATAAGGTGTATCTACGCCTGCCCCAACACCGACCAACATCTCCTGGGGAGAAGCTGTCAGGACTACTTGCAAACGAAATCCACCTTCCCTGGTTCCTAGGAAGTGACTACATTAGTGTTCCAGATATGTTCTTTGTCAGATCCTATTCCCCCTACCCATCAGGCGGCATATTTTCACATGTGGGCATGTGGCGTACACTGTTTCCTACAGACAAACTTTATTTATTTTACTCTGCATCCCACTAACTCTATATCCATCTGGGCTGCTTCATTTGCACCGACTCCCTACTCCCCAGTGTGAGGCACTCCAAATATCTAGGAATAATAGTGGCGGATCACACAGCACTTATAATAGACTTGGACTGTCTACCTCCATGACCCCCATTACTTCTCTGGTGCCTCCAACATGACACCCTGGATGACCCAGCATTCCGGGACATGTAGGATATCCACATCCAGCAATTGTTTACCCCTCAATCTCTGAGGTTCAATCCCAGACTGGAGAGATGCTTCTAACTCAGGAGTCAATACTCCAAGAATTCACCAAATACTATGCATACATGTATAAATCCCCGATCACAACTCCACCAATGGTCCTCACTGAATTCCTGTCAGAAGTCGATATCCTGAATATCCCCATGGCCACCAGGACAGTATTAGATACTCCAGTCACGATACAGGAGGTCCACCAGGTGATTAAAGATTTGGCATGTAACGCATTCCCAGGCCTCGATGGCCTACCACTTCAGTACTACTCTATTTTCACGTCCAGACTTGCCCCATGTCTCTCAGAAGTATACGAGGAGGCTCTCCAGTTGGGAACCTTACCAGTATCCCTCCAGGAGTCACTGGTGATCTCAAACCCAAATCCCAATCGAGGCCCAGTTTTGCTGAGCTCCTATCTGCCAGTAACCATATCAGGAGTGGACCACAAAATTCTGGGCAAAATCTTGGTGAGTCACGTCTCCCAGGCTGTCCCTACATTGGTCCATGGTGACCGAAATAGTTTGTCCTCAGATTGAACACCTCCCAAAAACTATGTTGCTTGTTTCATATCCCGTGCCAGGTGCGGAGTTCCTTTCCTCATGCTGCAGCGCATTTTCTATTTCAGATGCTAGCCCACATAGGGGTGGGGAAACGTCTCCTTGCATATACCTGCCTTCTATACACGACCCTTCCTCTTGAGTAGGTTTAGGCCCCTTGGGCTCCGACTCGTTCCCAATTGAACGAGGTACACTGCAGGTCCCCTTGGCAATGGAACCGGTGGCAATCATCCTCCAAAAGGAGTGACAGCACTGAGGCATCCCATTGACAGACAAGCTTCAGGAGGTCTCCCTCTATGCGGACAACATGCGTGTGTACCTTAAAGACATACGGGTGGCCCTCACCCCACTACACAATACCCTAGAGGAATGTTCAGCAGTTTTTGCCCTCCAGATCAACCGGGCCAAATGTGCGGTCTACCCCTTGCACCTGAGAACCCCCAAATCATGAAATTGTGTTCAGCCAAATGCACCTTTAATGGAGCCCAGAGGCAGTCCATTACTTAGGAATTCAACTCTATCACTTGGCATTGAACCTATATGAGGGTATTCTTCGTAAGGCACCTGCTGGAATTAGGACACAGATGTCATGCTGACAATCGCTTCCTCTAGCCCCTATTGGCAGCAAAGCACTTATTAGGATTCTTATCCTTCCCAGGCTATTATATTATTTGCAAACCTCCCACTTGTTCCCCCTGCTTCTTCTTCAGAGAGCTAGACACACTATTGGGCTCCCTGATCTGGGGCATGCAAAGGCACCAGGTGGCCCTCACAATACCATAACTCCCTGTGGAGCTGGGTGGGCTGGGAGCCCCCTCCTTCGAGAACTACATTTTGGTGGCACTAATACAATGGCTGTCACATTGGACTGCTACATGGGAGAGTCCACCGGCTCACATGGCACTCGGCATGACCACACTGCACAGTCTACACTTCCCTAAGCAGATGCCTGCCTTGTCCTGGCTCCTACTGGTGACAAAAGCACAAACCTGCAATGCTCTGCATACACTGAGTCTTGTGAGACAGACCATGCAATGCACCTAACATCCCACTACTGGGTCTCCTCTGCTTACTGGGACATTATACAGCATGTGCACTAATTATGTGGACAGCAAATGTCCTTTGTACCGCAGGAGACATGTATGCTTATGGCCACTTCCTCACATTTTACCAATGAACCGCAGACAATGACCTACCACCCGGGCAATTTATTACCTATCAGAAAATGCATAATTCTATGCAGAAGCTGTTGGGACCCATCAGAACCGAACCTCCTTCACATCCTGCTAAACAGGCCATATACACAGCTGGGTGAATCTTATAAGATGGCTCTACAGAGCCATAAGAGAAATCTTGAATACCCCACTAACACCCCACTGAAGCGATGGGAGGTGGAAATAGGCAGGGAATTGAGGGACAAAGAGTTAGAAATGGCACTGTCCCACCCCCAGCGGGTTTCCCATGATCCTTGCCTTAAGAAAATTCAGTTCCACCTTCTTCACAGGGAATACCTGACCCCGGCCCGACTGAACAGGTACTATCCCACGGCACAAATTACATGCCTGCACTGCCCCCAACCCGGCGCGGACCTCTATCACAATCTGTGGACTTGCCCAGCACTGCACCAATTTTGGACCTTGATCCACGACACATTGAGATAAGTGACAGAATTACTGGACCACCAGACAAGGAAAGCCCGCGCTCTAGGTATTTTTAAGTACAAAAAAACACACAAGGTGCGATCCCACTTCACAGCTCTAGTGCTCCTGTTAGCAGTCTGCACGCTTACCCTGCATTGGTGAACAGCCTCCTCGCCCACTGTGGAGACTTGGAGAGGGGCCTTGAACAAATGGGGAGCAGTGGATGAAGCATTGTGCAGTGAAGACCTCTACGGCCTCTGCTGCCATAACATCTCCAACCACTGGGCATTGATCCTTACGCATTTTGCAGCAACACATTCCTTGCTGCCCTGATACACAGCACCCACTACACCGAATCAGCTATGACGACCTCCCACCCCTGCTTGCACCACCACCCTCTGCCTTAACTGGGGACACACCTATGGATGTTCCACTTGTCCCCCGGACCTGCTGTCCAGACCACGCCACTTCCGCCAACTGGGTATCACTCTCACACCTATTATCCAAAGTGCGATACACCACACCATCCACCTCAGTGCAGTATGTCAAGGATACAGCCCATGCCCACCAAACCTTTCCCCTACCTAATTCTACCCTGTTTAGACACTGCAAAGCACACATTACACCGTCACATTAGTAACATCGTCACAACAACGACTCTTACAGACTCGCAGAGAATCCACCTTGCAGTGGCGATGACCCAAGGCTGTCTCAAGCATTGATTTTGAAGCTGAATAACATAAGTGATTTCATAGCTGAAGATGTAAGCGCATTATCTCTACACTGTATGCCAGTTATCTTGTTCTTCTCTTTCAATAAAACAAAATTATTAATTTAAAAAAGTGTAAAAAGCGCTAATGAAAAAAGAGATAACCCAGCAACAGAAAGATATGAAAAGCATATGTGCAACAATCCTATTTATGCTTTATCTACGTTGCCCATAATACATGCAGTTTTTTAAAGTAGGAAAAGAAACAGCACCATTTGTTTTCAATAGAAAATAATGTTTTCACAGATGCAAGTGCATTATTTTGTTTAATCATGTACACTGAAAACAACAAAGAACACAGTAACTGCACCTTGCAATAAAGATAGTACCACTATGTCAACATATGGAACATTATGAAGCCCTTATAAAAACACAAGACATTTTGCCAACATCATAAGGGTCAAAAGTATATTTTTTATTTCGGTCACCAGTCCACTCGTGCATTTGTACATGGGTATAGCATATGTGCTTCCGTGTTTTGTATATGTAATTAAGTGCAGCTATGTTTGCTTTCTTTATGCTTATTTATCATGAAAGTGTGTTGTTTGTGTGCACAGGAACCAGTAAGTTCGTTGCACGTGTGGATGGGCTATATGTGTGTGTTTTCTATGTACTGGATACCTTTTTGTGTGTTGTCTGTATTCTGGGAAGCGTGTGTCTGTGTGGGTTGTGTAAATGGGTGTGTGCATGTGCGTTCTTCGCTGAACAAAAGCCTACGGTCTGGTGGCGCACATAAAAACTCATTCTTGCCAAGCAGCGAATGAGTTTATACTGCAGCAGGAAATTGTTGAAAAGAAATTCGAAAACCAGAACATTAATTTTACGAATGAGGGCAGCAAAGTAGGCCACTTCAGAAAGGTACAGCGTGTTCTGGGATCATTCTGTGCACACTGCATTACTACATCCCTCAGAAGTACTTTCGGTCAGCTATGAAACGGCAAATAAAACTGCGGGGCAAAAATGTGTTCAAATGTAGCAATATCCAAAGGATGTCCTTGGTGAACTCTTTTATCAGTCCCACTGCCAAAACATTACAGGGTAAATGAAAACACAATGGGGCAGATTTGAGAAAAGTCGCACTGTGCCCACTGCAGCGCCACATTTCCTGCGCCCCCCATACCGCCACCATGTGTGCGCCGAAGTAAAAATACAGTGCACAATGGCGCAGGGGAGGGGGCAATAGTGTTAATATTTTTGACCAATGTTGTGCCCCCTTTTAATGCCTACTTTGAGCAGACGTTAGAAGTAGCCACAAAAAATAACGCAGTGGAATCTCTTGGATTCCACTACTCCATATTTTCAGTCCCCCTAATGGGGGAATGTCCCCTTTGCATACATTATGCATGGCGCATGCATAATGTGGCACAAAGGGTTACAAAGTGGTGCAATGAATGCATTGCGCCACTTTGTAAACATGGCATGGCGATTTCTGAAGCCTAACGCCACACTAACATAAACAAGCATTTTCAATGCAACGGGTCTCACATTTGTTCGAGTTAGAGCTATTAGCGTTGTAAAGCAAAAATAAAACGCTGCGCGATCACGCAATGTAAAATGCAGCACGATCGCGCTGCGTGGAAAATAACAGATAAAGTAGTCTGGACTCCAGGCTGAAAACATTGAGCCTCTTATGTTTTTGGTACTTTACAGGACTTTCTTCCTTTGACATATAATGTCATCTTAATAGAAGGTCAGAAGGACCGTGTGCAACAGAGTGATCCTCACGACCGAATGCAACATCTAGTCTATAATTCATTGTGGTTGCACACAGCAGTCCTAACTAGGAATAACACTTTTATCCACAGTACGACACAGCAAATAAGACATAACACCTGATTTAGTGTTACAGAATTACTAATAATAAAATCTAACAGGCGACACGCAGTTAACATCACAGCTGTGCAGATATGGTGATAGGCCTACCACACCGCCAATTCCTTATTGGACAAACCAAGTGACCACTCTCCCAGTCGAAGTGCTAACAGGTGAACTCACAAGTGGCAAAGTCAACCCCTTCTCAAAAACTCTTCCACAGACATGGGTGATCTTTTGCTCATATCTACATTTTCTTTTGTAGCAGAAATCAATGAAAGTTGTATACCAACACAATTAATTCGCCATATTCAAGAGAATGATGTCTAGGATTATTACCAATCAGGACTCAGGAAGACTGCAGCAAAAAAGCTGCATTGCTTTAATTAATAGATAACTCCCTCCACTTTATGGACTTAGGCGATATCTGCCTCCTTATTATTCAATAGCTACCATCTGCAATCAGCACAGTAAATCATGGGTTCTTTATAAAAACACTCAAGCGTTGGATGGGCACTGATGCAATGGATTTAAATGTTCTCTTCCGATCTAACCACCAGATTGCAGTGGCTAAAAATTAACTCCAGGCTACCAAGAAAATGTTGCCTTACAACAAGTCCCTCAGGGAACCACTCTGGACACTAACATCTTTAATTCCTACATTGAACCACTAACAGTCCTTGTTTGAAATGGGGTCTTTGGTTGGCAGTCAGGTCACCCCCTGTCCAAGCAAGGACCCTCACTATAATCAAGGCAAAGGAGAAACACACTTGGTAAACCCAAACTCACCCCTTTGGTAGCTTGGAATGAGCAGGCAGGCTTAACTCAGAAACAATGTGTAAAGTATTTGTACCAAAACACACGGTAATACAGTGAAAATACTACAAAATGGACACCACACCAGTTTAGAAAAATAGGCAATATTTATCTAAATACAAAAATCCAACATACACAAGTGTTAGACTTGACATTCTTGGGGTGGTCTGCCCTAACTTTCTGCCTCGGCTTCCCAGGTTGTTTCTGTGTGCTGCACTCTGTTTTTGCTGTTTTGTTTGCTCTGGACACTTTACCACTGTTGACCAGTGCTAAAGTGGAAGTGTTCCCAGTGTAAAGTACATCTGTAATTGGCTTCCCAAGATTGGCATATTTGATTTACTAGTAAGTCCCTAGTAAAGTGCAGTAGGAGTGCCCAGGGCCTGTAAATTAAATGCTACTAGTGGGCTTGCAGGACTGTTGTGCTACCCACATGAGTAGCTCTGTAAACATGGCTCAGACCTGCCACTGCAGTGTCTGTGTGCGCAGTGTTAAACTGCCAATTCGACCAGGCAAGTGGACGCACTTGCCAGGCCTAAACATTCCCTTTTTCTACCTGTAAGGCACCCCTAAAGTAGGCCCAAGGTAGCCCCATGGGCAGGGTGCAGTGTATGTTAAAGGTGGGACACGTACTGATGTGTTTTACATGTCCTAACAGTGAAATACTGCTGAATTCAGTTTTGAGGCCTATCTCTCTCCCAGGTTAAGATAGGGCTGCCTTTAAATATTATTAAAGTGCAGAATCCCATTGGGAGCAGATAGAAATATGGAGTTTAAGGTCTCTAAACTCACATTTTAAAAATACATCTTTTAGTAAAGTTTGTTTTTAAAATGTCTTTTTGATAATTCCACTTTTAGAAAGTAGGCATTTTCTTGCTTAAACCGTTCTGTGACTCTGCTTGTTTGTGTATTGCCTGTCAGGGTCAGACTGACAGCTGGGCTGTTTGTAAATCTCCTCTAGACAGTGACACAAAGGGAGCTGGGGTGTAGCCTGCATATCCTGATGAGCCATGTGGGCTGGAGGGGAAGAGAGGAGTGTCACTTACACCTGAATGGGCTGTGCCTGCCCTCACACAATGCAGTCTCCCACCCCATGGTGTGAGCCTGGAGCCTGAGCAAGGCAGGATCTTGCAAACAAGAGAGACTTCCCTTTGAAGTCTGCCAACTTCAAAAGCATAAAGGGGTATAAGTATTGGACCACAAACCCCTGAAAATCAGATCACTTCTGGAACCAAGAGGAGCTCTCCCTCGGAGAAGAGCTGGAGAGCTGGAGGAGGAGTACTGCCCCTTTGCCTGTGACTGTGCCTTGCTGGGTTGGCCTGCAGTAGCTGCTTCTGCCTGAAAGAGGACAAAGACTGACTTTTGTGTGACTTCCCACTGGTGAAGAATCTCCAAGGGCTTGAACTGAGCTTTCCTCCTGTTGTTGAAGTCTCAGGGACATGAAAGACTTCTCTCTCTGCAAGCACCTGGACTCTCTACTGAGACTCCTGCCCTGCCAAGTGGTGCTTTAATCTGTCTCTGGGCACTTGAAAGGTGAATCTGGTGGAAGAGGACAGAAATCCATGCACAGACTACTGTGAGGGGAAACGTTTGACATACCATCCGCAACGTGCGAAGCGCCGCCGGCCTCGTAGCTAAAATCAAAGCTCCACTTGCATCGCGGCTGGGAGATCAATGCATCACGGCTGGAGAAATGACAGACAACACTCACTTGTGGCTACTCATAATGATGCAAGCCCCAGTCAGCGTGGGTTCCTGACACCGTGCAACCAGATTTCAACTCAACATCCCTCGGCGTGAAAAATCAATGCAAAGCCTGCCTGAACCCGAGGTGCCCGTCTGGGAGTCGACGCATCGCTCTCTTGTGGGAGAGAAGAGACGACGCATGCCAACCTGACTGGAGAAGAAACAATGCACAGTCTCGCTTGTGAGTGAGAAATCGACGCATTGTTGGCTTTTTTTGATGCACGCTGCCCGTGCGGCTTCATTTTTTATGTAAACCAGGTACTTTGTGTAACAACAGCATTCTCACTGTTTTCTAAGGATTAAGGGCCACATGTAGCAAAGTTCAGAATTGCGACTCGGAAATTGCGAGTCAGAGCTGCTCGCAATTTGCGAGTCGCAATTCCGAATGTAAGATGGTGTCCTTGACACCATTTGCGATTTGCAAGGGGGTCGCAAATGCCCACCTCATGAATATTCATGAGGTAGGTCACAATTTGCGACCCCCTTGGGAATAGCGGCCCTCACAGGGATGGTGGCCTGCTGGAGACAGCAGACCACCATGTCTGTGACTGCTTCTCAAAAAAGCAGTTTTTTTTTTATAATGCAGCCCATTTTCCTTAAACGAAAACGAGATGCATTACAAAAACAAAAAATGGAACGTTTTCATTTCATTTTTACAGAGCAGGCACTGTTTACAGTGACATTCACAACAGGGAAGGGGTCCCATAGGGACCCCTTCCCTTTTGCGAATGGATCAGCACTCATTTGAAATGGGTGCAAACTGCGATTGTTTTGCGACCGTGTTCGCGGTCACAAAACAATCCTACATTGCACTGCGAGTCGCAATTAGGAAGGGAACACCCCTTCCTAATTGAGAGTCGCAAACCCGTTTTGCGATTCGGTAACCAGGTTACTGAATCGGTTTGTGCATTGCAATGTGCTTTTTGCATGTCACAAACAGCCAAATTCGCTGTTTGCAACGTGCAAAAAGCTTAGTGCATGTGGCCCTAAGACTCTTTTTCTTTCTAAAATTCATATCTTGACTTTTGTATGTTGGATTTTTGTCATTCTGGTCTTGTTTGATTTAGATAAATATTACCTATTGGTGTGTTGGTACAAGTACTTTATAGCAACACAAAAGGATGATGTATGGAGTGCTGAACAATGCAAACACTCACCCCTAGTCAAGGATCTGGGTTTAATCCATTGTTCTTTTGCTCACCATGCCACCCCAGTTTGGACCCAGCCATATGCAAATCAGTCTTGACCCTGTTCCTCATGGGAAAAGTCCAGTCCGAACTGCCAGGCCAGGTCCTTCCAGGACCGGAAACAAGCATCCTGGGACCGGTTTCAGGGTGACACCCTTCATCAGCCAGGCTAGCTACAAAGGTACAAATACTTTACACATTGCTTCTGAAGTTAAGCCTGCCTGCTCGTGCCAAGCTACCAAGGGGGTGAGCGGGGGTTAACTGAGGGTGATTCTCCTTTACCCTGACTAGATTGAGGGTCCTTGCTTGGACAGGGGGTAACCTGATGTAAGAGGCTGGCCTGGTTTGTAGTGGGTACCTAAGGTACTTACATCTTATACCAGGTCCAGTTATCCCTGATTAGTGAAATGTAGGCAGTGTTCTAGCAGCTTAGGCTGCGTAGAGGTAGCTGTAGCAGAGCAGCTCAAGCTGAACTAGGAGACATGCAAAGCTCCTGCAATACCACTATAGTTACACAGTACTGATACACAATAAAAGACAATACTCAGAGTTAAAGTTAGAAATGGGGTCTTTGGTTGGCAGTCAGGTTACCCCCTGTCCACGCAAGGACCCTCACTCTAGTTAGGGTAAGTCACACAGTCGAAATTATCCTGTGCCCACCCTCTGGTAGCTTGGCACTTAGCAATCAGGCTTAAATTAGAAGGCAATGTGTAAAGTATTTGTGCAATAAGTCACACAATAACACAATATAGAACCACAAAAATACACCACACAGTGTTTATAAAAATATATAATATTTATCTGGATATTTGCAGGTTAAAAACCTATCAAAGATGCAATAAGTAAATGTAGAGATATCACTGAAAAGTGATATAAAGTGTCTTAAGTCTTTTTAAAGCAAACAAAGTCTCTTTCAAGCACAAAGTTCCAGGTTAGCGTGAAAAATCTCCACAAAGGGCCGCAGAGGAGGAGAAGCGTGAAAACAAAGGGGTGTGAGTCGATTTCTCGGGCCGCACATGGCAATGCGTCATTTAGTTTCCATGCAGGGACGGCTGTGCATCGATTTCTGTCACTCAGTCGTGGATCCTCTTCAGGTTGCGGGGTTTTCAGACGCCCCGGGGTCTGTGTGTGGAATCCTGGGCTTGCGGAGCGAAGTCTCAAGCGCTGCGTCGTTCCGATGGGCGTTGCGTGGAAGTTTCTTCCGCATGGCAGGCGCTGCGTCGATTTCCCCTCTGGAAGTCAGGTTGCGCTGTCCCAGGTCAGCTGTGCGTCGATTCGGGGGGCCGTGCGTCAAAGTTCCAGTCACAACACAAGCACCGCGTCGATCTTCTCCTTGCGAGGCAAGCTCTATCCAAGCCCTTGGAGAGCACTTCTTCACCACAGCCAGAGAGCAGCAAGGCAGCAGGCCAACGGCAAGGCAGCAGTCCTTCACAGAAAGCAGTCAGGTGAGTCCCTTGGGCAGCCAGGCAGTTCTTCTTGGCAGGATGCAGGTTCTGGTTCCAGTTATCTTCTCCAGGAAGTGTCTGAGTTGGAAGGGGCAGAGGCTCTGTGTATATACCCAAATGTGCCTTTGAAGTGGGGGAGACTTCAAAGAGTGGTTTAGAAATGCACTAGGTCCACTTTCAGTTCAATCCTGTCTGCCAGGGTCCCAGTAGGGGGTGTGGCAGTCCTATGTGTGAGAGCAGGTCCTCCACCCTCCCAGCCCAGGAAGACCCATTCAAAATGCAGATGTATGCAAGTGAGGCTGAGTATCCTGTGTTTGGAGTGTGTCTGAGTGAATGCACAAGGAGCTGTCAACTAAACCCAGCCAGACGTGGATTTTAAGGCACAGAAAGATTTCAATGCAGAGAAATGCTCACTTTCTAAAAGTGGCATTTCTGAAATAGTAATATTAAATCCAACTTCACCAGTCACCAGGATTTTATATCACCATTCTGGCCATACTAAATATGACCTTCCTACTTCTTTCAGATCAGCAGCTACCACTCAAACAATGTATGAGGGCAGCCCCAATGTTAGCCTATGAAGGGAGCAGGCCTCACAGCAGTGTAAAAATGAATGTGGGAGTTTTACACTACCAGGACATGTAAACTACATAGTACATGTCCTGCCTTTTGCCTACACAGCACCCTGCCCTATTGGTTACCTAGGGCATACCTAAGGGGTGTCTTATATGTAGAAAAACTGGAGTTTTAGGCTTGGCAAGTACTTTTAAATGCCAAGTCGAATTGGCAGTGAAACTGCACACACAGGCCTTGCAATGGCAGGCCTGAGACAAGGTTAAAGGGCTATTTAAGTGGGTGGCACAATCAGTGCTGCAGGCCCACTAGTAGCATTTAAACTACAGGCCCTGGGCACATATAGTGCACACTACTAGGGACTTATAAGTAAATTAAATAGTCCATTTGGGTATGATCCAATGTTACCATGTTTAAAGGGAGAGAGCATAGGCACTGGTTAGTAGTGGTAAAGTGCGCAGAGTCTAAAAAACAGCAAAACAGTGTCCAAAAAGTGGAGGGTGGCAGGCAGAAAGTTAGTGGTGACCACCCTAAGGCTGTCAGGTCTAACATGTGTCCCACCAGCTGAAAGTGGGGAGAGCTACACAACCCCCTGGGAGCTCTCATCGCTAAGGCGGAAGTATCTGGAGAGACCATCAGCGTTGGCGTGGTCAATCCCCGGGCGATTCTCCACTGTAAAGTCCATCCCCTGTAGGGAAATGGACCACCTCAAGAGTTTAGGATTCTCACCCCTCATCTGCATTCGCCATCTGAGGGGCCTGTGGTCTGTCAGAACCCGGAAGTGAGTCACAAACAGGTAGGGTCTTAACTTCTTCAGTGACCAGACCACAGCAAATGCTTCTCTCTCAATAGCACTCCACCTCTGTTCCCGTGGTAATAGCCTTCTGCTAATAAAGGCTACTGGTTGGTCTGAGCCCTCCTCATTTAGCTGTGCTAGAACAGCCCCTATGCCAAGCTCAGAAGCGTCTGTCTGCACAATAAATTCCTGGGAGTAGTCAAGGGGCTTAAGCACGGGGGCCGTGCACATGGCTTCTTTCAGAGAATCAAAGGCTTTCTGACAAGCCTCTGTCCAATTCACCAACCTAGGTTGTTTCTTGTAAGTGAGTTCTGTCAAGGGTGACACAATGCTACCATACCCCTTGACGAATCTGCGGTAGTATCCAGTGAGGCATAAAAAGGCTCTCACTTCGGTCTGTGTTCTAGGTGGTTCCCAGGCCTTGATAGTTTTGATCTTGGCCTGGAGTGGCTGCACCTTGCCACTACCTACTACGTGTCCCAAGTACACCACGGAGCCCTGCCCAATCTGGCACTTACTAGCCTTGTTGGCCAGGCCTGCCTGTTGCAGAGCCTGAAGCACCTCCTTGAGGTGGAGCAGGTGTTCCTCCCAGCTGGAATTGTAGACAGCTATGTCGTCCAGATAGGATGCACAGTAGGCATCCTTGATAGCTAGGACCCCGTTAACCAACAGTTGGAAGGTAGCGGGGGCATTTTTCAACCCAAATGGCATCACCCAGAACTGGTAATGGCCATCAGGTGTGAAAAATACAGAGCTCTCTTTGGCCCACTCAGTCAGGGTGATCTGCCAGTACCCTGATGTAAGGTCAAACGTACTCAGGAACTTGGCAGTGCCTAGCACAGAGGTCTTCAAACTTTTTGATGCCAGGACCCCCTCTTAAAAATATGTTGGTGGAAGGACCCCACCCTGATAAAAATGTCTAAAACCTGGTACTCCTCATCATCAACAATAATAAACATCCCCATTTCCCACAGCAAATAATTTTTACTGTGAGGAAATGTTAAACAGTGTTTAGCAAACCAAAGGTCAGTGAGTGTGGGGGGTGGCCAACGGTGTGGCTAAAAACAAAGGTCTTCATTTATGAGGAACTGATGTGGGGCAGCGTCGCAAGTCTTCTTGCTATACTGCCCCATGCCAATGCAAAAGGGCAGGAATGGACCGTATTTATGAAATATAGTGCATTTCTGTCCTTTCCCGTTGCGCTGGTGCACAATTGCTGCCTAGTGGCAACATAGGCAGGATTGTATTTGTGCAGGAAGGTGCACCTTCCTACACAAAAACAATCTAAAGAGGCATTGTACCTCTTTCTCTATGTGCGGCAGATAGCAACACACATGGAAAGAGAAAAAAACGAGAAGAAATTAAAACATTTCTCCTCCTTATGTCTGCTCTGGGAGGCGTAAGGTTTTGGCACTGCTCCAGTTTACGTGATTTTGTAAATCTGGGGCAGCGTCAGCGTCAAAATCCATCTGTGTTGCATGGGAACACCCACCACTACACCCATGGAACGCCTCCTTGATGCAAAGTAAGGCAATGCAGTGGCTTGTGCTGCTTTGCCTTATTCCATATCTATAAGGCCATTCAAAGCCACTCAGGGTGGCTTTGCGTCACCTCATAGGTATGATTCAGAGGCTTGCGCCGCTGGAGCGTCAAAAAAAGTGATTCTCCAGCAGCGCAAGCCTCTCATAAATAAACCCAAAATATTCTCTACGTTTTTTTTTAAGTCTTTCACTATCAGGTAGCTACATATAAAATAACAGCACGCTTGAATGAAAAATAAATAAAACAAAGTTGTTACTCAGTGGGAAATGCACCATAATGCATTATGAAACCTCTAGTAGTTAATGCACTGCAGAGGTCTGTGTGTAACCGGAGAGGATGATAGAACTAAATGTTGGTTGGTGCAGTTGAGAATAGTGACGTGTGTATTTTTAGTGCCGTGAGGTCACAGCCTGTGACAGAAACACTGTGAATATGTAAGGCATTATTTTATACTTGCATTACACACAGTATAAGATAGGCCACTACAAAAAGGTTTAATATAAAACAGAGCTTCCAAAATGTGGATTTCAGTTATATCAGAGCATATGCAATACTTTTTTTTTATAGCTGTCCCTTCATCACATCCAGGTGAAGTAAGTGCTGTGTAAATACAATTACAATTAAAAGCACGCACTTCACAGCGCAGTTGTTAATTCTTTGCACTACCCACAAAAAGAATACATGTTTGTCCTCACAAAGCTTTGAGTGATTCGATCATTTAAAGCTGCTCCCAAGTACCCTTTACATTTGTACATCAGCTCATAGAGCACGTTTGCATATCATTCTGGAAGCAGAAGCCCTGGGATGAAGGTCTCCTTAGCTGTTTGTGCGGTTTTCACAGCACAGGAGACTCAAATTAAAGTTCAGCTGAGGCATTTTAAGGATCGACTGGGGGAATGCGCAACCCCCTTTCCAGGACTCCACGGCCCCCCTGGGGTCGTCACCCCCAGATTGAAAACCTCTGGCCTAGCCTGTCAACGAGCTCATCAGCTCGGGGGATGGGGTGAGCATTAGTCCGTGTGACTGAGCTGAGACCCCGGTAGTCCACACAGAACCTGAGTTCTGGCTTCGCACCGGGGGCAACAGCCTTATGAACCAGCACCACAGGGCTGGCCCAGGGACTACTGGATTTCTCAATAACCCCTAAAGTCAACATCTTGGAGACCTCCTCCTTGATGCTGGCCTTCACCTTATCCGATAACCTGTGAATTTTGTTCTTCACAGGGGGACCGTCATCTGTGTCAGTGTCATGAACCCATAAGTGGGCCAGTCCAGGAGTAAGAGAGAACCGGGAAGAGAACTGCTCTAACAGCTCACAGCAGTCTCCTCTCTGAGTCAGAGTCAGGGAGTCAGAGAGAATGACACCCTCCACTGACCCATTACCTTCTTTGGCAGAGAGGAGGTCAGGGAGAGGTTCACTCTCCTCTTCCATGCCCTCATCTGTTACGAGGAGCATACTGATCTCAGACCTCTCAAAGTGAGGTTTGAGCCTGTTGTGATGGAAGACCCTTAGGGGGTGAATAGGGGTCTTGAGGTCCACTAGGTAAGTGGCCTCCCCCTTACACTCCTTGATCTCAAATGGACCAGTCCGGTGGTCCTGGAGAGCCCTAGGCTCTACTGGCTCCATCACCCAAACCTTGTCTCCAGGTGAGAACTCAACCAGAGTGGTCTTCCGGTCATACCACTCCTTCATCACCTCTTGACTGGCCTCGAGGTTACTCTCGGCCTGCTTCCAGAAGCGTTGGGTTTGGTTGCGGAGGGCCAGCATGTAGCTGACCACATGCTGGGGAGGTGACTTGGGAGCTTTCTCCCAGCCCTCTTTAACAATGCTTAGAGGTCCCCTGACAGGGTGACCATAGAGAAGTTCAAAGGGGCTGATCCCCACCCCTTTCTGGGGCACCTCTCTGTAAGCAAACAACAGGCATGGTAAGAGGACGTCCCATTTACGCCTCATGGCTTCAGTCAGGCCATTAATCATGCCCTTCAGATTTTTGTTGAATCTCTCAACAAGTCCATTGGATTAAGGATGATAAGGGGTGGTAAACCGGTAGGTCACCCCACACTCATCCCACATGAACTTCATGTGCGCAGACATGAAGTTTGTGCCCCTGACAGACACAACTTCCTTAGGGAATCCCATATGGGTAAATATTCCCAACAGGGCTCTGGTCACCAACGGTGCAGTCACTGTTCTCAGAGGGGTTGCCTCTGGATAGCGGGTGGCATGGTCCATTAAAATCAGGATAAACCTGTTGCCCAAGGCAGTTTTTCGGGTCCAAGGGACCAACAATGTTGATGCCCACCCTTTCAAAGGGGATGCCAATAACGGGGAGTGGGAGCAGGGGAGCCTTGAGCTTTTTCCCTGTCTTCCCACTAGCCTGGCAGGTGGGGCAAGCTCTTCAGAAATTATCTGAGGCTAACCTCATTCTGGGCCAATGGAACTGGGTGACAAGCCTGTCAAAGCTCTTGTCTTGGCCCAGATTTCCTGCCAGGGGAATGTCATGAGCCAGACCCAGTAGGAAGGCCCGGTAACACTGGGGGACCACCAGCACACGTGCTGCCCCAGGACCTGGAACCATAAGCTCCCTGTAAAGTAGATCATTCTCCCAGTAAATATGGTTAGTGCCAGAGGCGTCACCTGCTCCTTGGGCTGGGGCCTGTTGCCTCAGATCCTCAAGGGTGGGGCATTCCTTCTGCTCCTTGCAGAATTCTGCCCTGGTTGGCCCATCCTCTACTTGCCAGCCAGCAAGTTTGGGTAAGTTACCTAGGTCAGCCACGTCCTCCCCAGTTGGTTCAGAGGCCTCCTCCTCTCCCGGAGCCCCGTCCACCACCATGAGAACATCTGAGGGGGGTTTCCGCACTCTTGCCCTTCCTCTTTGCAGCTGTCTGGGCCATTGTTCCAGGCTCCGAATGCCCTTGACTCCCTTCCCGGGCAGCCATGGACCGTGTAGTCATGCAGACCCACTCAGGCAAACCTAACATCTCCAGGTGGGATCTGAGCTCTACCTCTTTCCAGGCAGTATGCTCAAGATCGTTGCCTAACAATCAATCTACAGGCATGGCAGGACTCACAGCTACTTTCAGAGTACCAGAGACCCCCCCCACTCAAAGGGAACCAGAGCCACCGGTTGGTGACTCTCGCAATTGTTAGCAACTATGACCTGGTGGAATGTATTAGGGACTATCTGCTCTGATTACACCAGCTGTCTTTTGGCAGTAGTCATACTGGCTCCTGTGTCATGCAGAGCCTCCACCCTTTGCCCATCAATGGTGACCCACTGCCTACACTTTGAAGTATTTTCTGGCATGTAGGCTTTAGGCACCATCTCTCTTTTTCCCAGGGACACTAAGGTAACCTCTGCATGCTCCCCAAAGCTAACTGGGACTGTCTCCCCCTAGCACTACTCTAGCCACCCCAGGTGTCTGTCCAGTGGTGGACTGTGCCCTCTTGAGGCACTGGGAGTCGCCCTTAGAGTGTTCATGCTGGTAGCACTCTAAGCATTTGGGGATGAATTTCCCTAATGTTTTATCAAAATACCCTGGCTTTTTCCCAAATCTAGAAGAGGAATGCTACCCCCCCCCCGGGAATTCTTTTGGGGGCCTTTTGAGAACTCCTTATTGTTAAGTTTTTCTCCCCCCTCTTTCTTCTGTTGGGAACCCTGACCACCTTTGTGGGAGTCCCCCCCAGATGCCTTCTTGGACACTCTGGTGCTAACCCAGAGGTCCGCCTCCTCACCAAGCTTCCTGGGGTCAGTCAGTTTACTATCTACCAAGTGCTGGCGCAACTCTGTAAAAGAAATACTACGCATATGCTCTCTCAGAATCAAGTCATATAACCCTTTACAATCATCTACTTTGCTGCCCGCACCCATCCCTCCAGTGCCTCATTGGAGAAATCATAACAGTCCACCCAAGTTTGTGTTGAAAGTTTAGTGCTGTCCCTGAACCTCTGATGCTATCTCTCAGGGGTCAGCACAAACTTGGCCACTAAAGCGGCCTTCATATGTGGGTAGTCATTTCTATTCTGTGGAACAAGTGTGTGAAGTATGTCCCTCCCTACGGATGGTACATAAAACCACATGGCCGTCCCCCAGTGCTCCTCAGGTGTCCCATGGGCCCTTAGTGCAACTTCATAGGCAGGCAGCCACTTATCAATGTTGTCTCCCACCACAAAACTTGGCACCACATTCTTGTGTATACAAACCTGTTTGTCCCCAACCGGTCCTGCACGTATGCTGCCACCATCACTGCTGGACTCAGACTGTCTTGCCTTGATCTCCAGCTCCTTCAGACTCAGTTCATGAGCCAACAAGAGTTTTTTCTCAGCCAAGGCTCTCTCAGCTGCAGCTTCAACTCTTTCAGCTTCAATCTGTTTGGCTGCTCTTTCAGCCTCAGCTTGCTTGGCTTCTCTCTCCGCTCTCCTTTCCCCCTGTTGAGCCTCAATTTTTAACTTTGCCATCTGCAACTGAATCTCTCTCTCTCTCTCTTTTCCTCTGCGGTTAGGCTTTGATCAGAGACACTGCTCCCTGGTTTTGCAGTGGGCACAATTGCAGCACTAATCTCATCTAGTGAGGGCAAGAAATCCCCCTCCTAAAGGAAATGCATTGTTCTACCTTCCTGGGATTGAGCTGCTCAATCCCTAGGAAGGCAGAAACCTCTCTGTGAGGTGGCAGCAGCTGGGGCTACAGTGGAGCCCTCAGAGAGCTGGTTTGGCAGTACTGGGGGTCCAAGGTGGAGCTCCCAGGGTGCATGGGATTGGCCCCCCAATACCAGATTTGGATTGGGGGGTCAATTCCATGATCTTAGACACCTCACATGGCCATATTCAGAGTTACCATTGTGAAGCTACATATATGTATTGACAGATGTATGCAGTGCACACTTATAATGGTGTCCCCGCACTCGTGAATTCTGGAGAATTGACCCTGGACAACGTGGGGGCTCCTTTGCTAGTGCAAGGGTGCCCTCACACACAGTAACTAGTGCACCTAGCCTTCAGTAAATGAAGGTTAGACATATAGGTGACTTATAAGTTACTTAGTGCAGTGTAAAATGGCTGTGAAATAGTGTGTGCACTATTTCACTCAGGCCGCAGTGGCAGTCCTGATGAAAGGTTTGTATGATCTCCTTATGGGTGGCAAAAGAAATGCTGCAGCCCATAAGTATCTCTTGGATCCCAGTGCCCTGGGTTCCTAGGTGCCATATACTAGGGACTTATAAGGGTGGCCAAGGTCAGAATTGGAAAATGGAATCATTAAACTATAGTGACAAATTTGGTAAGTAGAGAGAGCATAAGCACTGGAGTTCTGGTTAGCAGAACTTCAGTGACACAGTCAAGCATACTGACAAACACTCACAAATTGGCCAGAAATGGGGGTAACCATGCTAGAAAGAGGCTACTTTCTCACACCTGACTGCCAACCAAAGACCCCATTTCTCACATTGGTGATCAGCGGTGAGGATTGGACTTGTATTTGTATATGACATACAGTGATTAAGTGTCCACTACTGTTTTCCGTGCAAACATTTACGTGACCACATACTACTTGTTTTTGCTTTTGCTCTCTTTTTTTGTGATCTTTTAATTGATTCTTGAACTTCTCAATGGGAACTCTTTTTCTGCCTTGGAACTTTGCACTTTTGTTTTGCCATCATTCCCCACTCTTGAAATGTACCAGCTGGAGCTGTGTTTGGGTTAGGGAAACTGGAAAGGTGCACAGTTGAAAGTGTTCTGAACGGATCTTGCCTGTTCCATTAAGAGCTCCACCAGGAACAAGGAGCTGCAAAAGGCACTGAGGGTCTGGGTAACAGCCAAGGAGGCTGGGGGGCACACAGAAGAGAAGGATGAGGATTAGGAGGTGCAGAGTATGTACAATGGTGTAGTGGATGGACCTGTAATGCCTGGGAGAGGTTCTCCAGAGCAGGAAGCAGTGTGTCATCCAAGGGTCTGACTCCTGAAGAGTTACAGGACAGACAGGCAGATTGGGCTCACCAGTTGGAATTAGAGAAGCTTAGGATGTAGAGGGAGATGGAAGAGAGGAGACTGGCCATTGAAGAGAACAGTTTACTGCTGGCTCTTGAGGGAGCTGGATCAGAGAAGCTAGTCCAGTAGGGATGGTGGCAGCAGTACCTCAGTGCAGCCTGAGAGAAGGGTAAGCATTCCTATAGACTTAGTGAAGGACTATAAGAGGGAGGATGACATATACTTGCGGTTCAAGGGGTAAAAGTCTGATCTCCATATGAACCTGGTCCCTGAGGCAAATTGGGGGGTGGGTCTGTGGAAGCACTTTGAGGTAGAGGGGAGGGACACTCTGACATCCTTAAGGGATCCTCAGTGACTCATTTACACCATAATGAAAGACACCCTACTCACAAGATATGGTCTGTCCCCTGAGCAGTATAAGGACTAGTTTAGGCCCTACAAAAAGAAAGAGTTCCAAACTTGGTTGGAGTGTGTAGATTTCTTTTGCAGGTCCCTGGACAGTTGGGTGATGGGCAGTAAGGAAATAAAGTATGAGGGGCTTTACAATTTAATTGCTTGAGAGACTTGTGCAGTCTTTGTTTTCCAGAGCTGCGCTAGCACCTGATTGACAGCAAGCTGGCTGACCCCAGGAAGCTTGGGGAGGAAGTGAACCATTGGGATAGCTCCAGGGTCCACAAGAGGTATGGGGAAGACTATGCCAAGGGTGGGCAGGGTCCCTCTCCGAAAAAGGGGGCTAAGGGTAAACAGGAGGAGTTCTCTAAAGGGCCCCAACCTAGTTCCCAGGGTAATGATTCCCAGCCCCCGAATGAGAAAAAGCCATGGTTCTCCAAAGGGAAACCTGCGGAGGGGGGTCCCCGCAAGTGTTCTGCATGTGACCAGGTGGGTCATGTGAGAGGGGATCCCAGTTGTCCTAAGGGGACACCGGCACCCACTGGTGCTCAGTCAAAGGGTTTGGCCAGTGTAGCGCTTGGGGTGGAGTTGGTTCCAGGTGGGTGGGAGCCAGCTCGGATGACCCTTTTCTCATTAGGGGACAGTGAGATGGTCCAGAGAACCCTAGTGCGTGAGAACACTAAGAAGTACAAGCAGTGGGTGACCATCAATGGAAAGAGGGTGGAGGCTCTGAGAGACACCGGAGCCAGCGTGACTACAGTGAGTCACCTGGTGTATGTAGAGCTGATAGATCCCCATGTACTTCACCAAGTAGTTGCAGTAGACAATTTAGATCACCTGTGCAGAGTGGTGCAGGTTCCCTTTGAATGGGGGTGGTCTCAGGTTCCTTGAAAGTACCTGTGAGTCCAACCATGCCTGTAGATTGTTTGCTTGGCAATGACCTGAAGGATTCCCTTTGGAAGGAGGTGGAATGCAGGTCACACTTTTGGAGATGTTGAGTCTGCCTGGGTGGGTGTGTGTGTCTACCTGGTCCATGGCAGCCAGTTAGGGTGATCAGGAGACCCTGGAGCCTGAAAGAGTGGCCCAGGTGGGCAAGGGTCGTGGGAAACCTGCCCCAAAAGTTCTCATGGTCTAGGAGGAGGCTGAACCTGAGGCGGAGGCCCTGGAGCCTACAGGGGAACAGGTGGCTGAAATGGGAGATGTTCTTGAACAGTCAAAGTAGCAGCAGGAAGGGGGACCACCAGGGAAGCATTCTGTGAGTCACAGAAAGCATGCCCTCCTCTGGAAGGTTTGTAGCAGCAGGCTGCAGACCAGGCATTTGGCAAGGAGCCTGGATCACCTTTGATTTACTGGGAGGATGGCCTCCTATATAGTGAGCCTAAGGTTCCTGAGCCTGGGTCAGCCCCCTTTGAAAAGGTTGGTATTGACATTGTGGGTCCTCTGGATCCCAAGAAAGCCATGGGCAACAGGTTTATCCTGGTCTTGGGGGACCATGAAATCCAGTACCCAGAAGCCATTCCTATGAGGTCAATCACCTCCCCTGTGGTGGGACGTGCATTGATGGGGGTTTTTACCCACATGGGGTTCCCCAAGGAAGTGGTATCTGATAGGGGTACCAACTTCATATCAACATATATGACGTCTCTGTGGAGGGAGTGTGGGGTAACAGATACGTTCACCACTCCCTACCACCCCCAAAGCAATGGTCTGGTTGAGAGGTTCAACAGCACCTTGAAGGCCATGACTATGGGCCTATCAGAGCCCTTGAGATGTAAATGGGACGTCCTCTTGCCATGGCTTCTGTTCGCCTACAGGGAGGTGCCTCAAAAAAGGCTTAGATATAATCCTTTTGAGCTTTTGTCTCTCCACCCTGTCAGGGGAACTTTGAATCTGGTAAAGGAGGCTTTGGAGAAAGCCCCCAGTAACCCCCCCCAGGATGTATTCAGTTACATGCTGGCTCTTAGAAACCAGACTGCCCGCTTCAGGGGTCTCTCACGAGAGAACCTAGAGGCAAGCCAGGAGGACATGAAACTCTGATATTCCAGCCTGGCCCGAAAGTGTTTGCAATGGTGCCAGTGGAGCCTAGTGCGCTCCAGGACAAGTGGACTGGGCCATTTGAGGTGGTGGAGCACAAGAGTGAAGTCACCTACCTGGTGGACTTGTGAACTCTTAGGAACGCATTGAGGGTCCTGCATGTGAACCGCCTCAAGCCACACTTTGAGCGAACTGAGTTAACCATGCTCCTAGCAACAGATAATGGGGTGGCGGAAGACAGTGGGCCTCTTCCTGACCTCCTGTTTGCTAAGGAGAAGGATGGGTCTGTGGATGGTGAGAACCTCTCCTCCTCCCTGACCCCAGAAGACCAGAGGGACTGTGCCAGGTGTTGGGCCAGTTTGCCTCCCTGTTCTCCTTGATCCCAGCGGTCACACACTTGTGTATACTTAGGCCCTCATTACAATATTGGCGGTATATACAGCCTACCGCCGTGGCGACACCTGGCAAAAGACCGTCACCGCGGCTACCAGCCGTCTGCCAAATTATGATCGTAGCTGGAATTCTGCCAGAATGATGGCAGAAATCCAGCTGCAGCCATGGATGCGGATGGCGGTAAGGTGGCACTGCTACCAGCAGCAGTATCACGCCTGTAGACCGCCGCAGACTGTATCATGACGCATGATACAGCCTGGCGGTGTTCTGCTGGCGGTCACTACTGCTGGCAGCAGTGCCCTCTCCCATCTCATGCAGGAGGACCCCCTGCCAACAGGTAACGGGTGCTCTGACAGGGGAGGAGGGTGGGGGGTGTTGTGTGTGTGTAGGGGTGTGGGGGTATGTGTGTGTGTGTATGTCTGTGCGTGCATGTATGCGAGTCTGAGATGCGTGTTGTCCGTGTGTGTGTATGGCTGTGTGAGTGCATGTATGTTGTGTTGTGTGCATGCATGTGTGCATGTATGTATGTCAGTGTGTGTGGGGATTCTCTGTCACTGATAGTGCCTACCATCATGGTTTTTATGGCAGTAGGGAAGCCACGAAAACCATGGCGGTAGGTGGGGTCATAATTCCGCGGGCGGGCTAGTGACTGCCGCCTGGCTGGAGAGTGAAGTCTCCATACCACAATGGCAGACGGTGTGGTACATTAGCGGTTTGGCTTGAGCCAAATCGCAAATGTCATATTATGGCGAAAAGTACCGCCAGCATGTTGGCAGTACATTTCTCCATTTCACCGCCGTCCACCAGGGTTGTAATGAGGGCCTTAATGTGGACACTGGGGACAGTCCTCCTGTTAAACATACAGTTTACTGAGTGACTGACAAGGTTAGATGAAGTTTCTAAGATGTTAGCATTAGAGGTTATTGAATTTTCCAGTACCCCTTGGGCCAGCAATATGGTCTTGATCCCAAAGGCTGCTGCTCCTGGTTCCACTCCAGTACTCCGATTCTGTGTGGATTACCGGGGACTCAATGCGGTCACCCAGAATGAGGCTCAGCCCATCCCCTGAGCTGATGAGCTCATCGACAGGTTGGGGGCTTCCGAATACCTAAGCACATTTGATCTTACCTCTGGGTATTGGCAGATTGCCTTAACTGAGGGGGCCAAGGAGAGGTCAGCATTTTCCACCCCAGATGAGCACCACCAGTTTAAAGTGATGCCCTTTGGGATGAAAAATGCGCCAGACACCTTTCAGAGGTTGGTCAGCCAGGTGTTGGCTGGACTGGATGATTTCAGTGCCGCCTATCTGGATGGCATTGCTGTATTTAGTTCCACTTGGAAGGAACACCTTCAGCATCTCTGCAAAGTGTTGGAGGCCATGCAGAAGGCAGGCCTCACTATTAAGGCAAGCAAGTACCAAATAGGGCATGGTTCTGTGGTGTACTTGGGACACCAGGTGGGGAGTGGCCAGGTGGCATCTCTACAGCCAAACATTTACACCATTCTGGCTTGAAAGCCTCCCAAGACCCAGACTGAAGTGAGAGCCTTTTTAGGTCTCACTGGATACTGTAGGAGGTTTGTCAAGGGGTATGGCACTATTGTTGCTCCCTTGACTGAGTTGACTTCCAAAAAGCAGCCCAGAAATGTGATCTGGACTGAGTCTTGCCACACAGCTTTTGATGCCCCGAAGGCAGCCATGTGCACATCACCTGCGTTGAAGGCACCTGATTTCTCCAAGGAGTTTGTTGTGCAAACTGATGCTTCAGAGCATGGTATAGGAGCAGTGTTATCAAAGCTAAATGAAGAGAGCTTAGATCAACCTATGGCTTCATCAGTAGGCGGTTACTTCCCAGGGAACGTAGGTGGAGTACAATTGAGCATGAAGCTCTTGCTAAGGTCTGTGCACTAAAGAAGCTAAGACCCTACTTGTTTGGGACTCACTTCCGGGTTCAGACAGACCACAGGCCCCTCAGATGGTTAATGCAGATGAGGAGTGAGAATCCCAAATTGTTGAGGTGGTCTATCTCCCTACGGGGAATTGACTTTAGAGTGGAACTCCGCCCTGGCATAGAACATGCCAGTGCACTTTACTAGGTGCTTACTGGTAAATCAAATATGTCAATCATGGATAAGCCAATGCACACATACTATTTAAACAGGAATTACTTACACTTTAGCAGTGGTAAAGTGTCCAGAGCAAACAAAAACAGCAAAAACAGAGCCCAATACACAAAAGCAACCTGGGAAGTAGAGGCAAAAAGTTAGGGAAGACCATGCCAATGATGCCAAGTCTTACAGGCCCCAAGATCTTTAAATGGATTCTTAAACGCTCAGCCTACTTTATGGCCACCCTCAATGGTTGGTGAATTGCCAGTGCAGAAACTTGAAGCACCTTTCAAACTGCTGCTCTGTGTTTCCCTGCTATGTTCTCTCTTCAGTTATTGTCCTGACGTAGGGGTTTAGTAGAAGAGTTTGAGAGAGAGCATATAATAATTTCCCTTTGGGCACACATCCCCAGTCTTCGCAGGTTCACCTAACAAAGCTGGTCTCTGATACAAACACAAGCTGTGTCTCCCTATGGTTATATTCTTGTTTTTGAAAAAAAAAAGTGGCTTTACGTGGCCTCATAGATATGGTTGAGAGGCTTGCACCACCGGAGTGTCAAAAAAAGTGATGCTCCGGCAGTGCAAGCCTCTCCTAAATATGCCCCAAGGTATTTTAAATTACACAAGCTTTGCCTTTCAAATAAAATCATTTAGGAGCAAACTGAAAGCATAATTTATATAGTTTTGTGTCTTAAGCGTAATCCGTTATCACAAAATAATAGGATTCTGTTTGAATTGATGATTAAGGTATTTTTTTAAACACTGAGTGAAAGCAACAAGCAAGTTTTGCATTTCTTCAAGGCAATTCTTTGCTAATATTTAGAGAATCTTTGTTATCAGTGTTGGCTCATCCAACTCAATGAATTTACATTTTCATGAACTCTTCACATTTGACCTTCCCGTTCATTTCTTCTCTGAATTTTGGAAGGTCTTGTAAAAGATTGCTAGACATGTTCAAGTCATCAAAGAGACCTCCTGCATCCAGAAAGAAGCAGCAGGATTATAGTCAATAAGGCGATAAGGGGAATATTTACAAGAAAGTGGCACATCATAGATGATGTGCCACTTTTCTTGCACCTCACCTACTGGCACATGACAACACCATGGTTGTGCCACATTTACAATATGGCTCATCATGGTAGTTGTTAGCACAATAGCGTCAACATTTGTGATGCTATTGTGGTGCTTTGCCACACTAGTGTAAAAAATGGTGACGCTATGCAGCAAAGCACAGGGAGGCCCATTAAATATAATGGGTGCGTCATTTTAATGCCTGTTCTGAGCAGGCATGAAAAATGATGAAAAAAATGACGCAGTTAAATATTGTAAATTTTGCTGCACCATTTGTTCAGGCCTCCCGGCACCAGAAAGCCCCCCTTGCATGCATTATGCCTGGGGCAGGCATAATGCGGCACAGGGGTTTACAAAGTGGCACAATGTAAGCATTGCGTCACTATGTAAATATGGCACGGGGAAATTGTATCCTTAGTACCACATCAGTGTAAAAAAATGATGATAGTGTGGCGCAAGGAGGTGCAAGGGGCTTGTAAGTATGCCCCTAAGAGACCTGTCTACTTTATGTGGTTTCCAAGTGTTGACCTTTTCCTAAACCCTCAGCCGTTCATAAAACATAACTGAAGAGTTAAGGAGGGGATAAGGGCATGAATGTCAATTCCCCAAAAGACCAGGGGTAGGGAAGTGACATCACACACCATTTACCCTTTACATTCGCTCAAACACATGCTTAGACATTCCCAAACAATCACATATACACACACACTCTGACATAAACACACTCTCACCTGCAGGCATGCTGACAACATGCATTTAAAAGCATTTTTTACTTACCTCAACTGTAAGGGAGGGTCACATTTCAGCTAATTGTACTTCATTTGTATAATATTAATAGTGACTAATATTTTATTAATCACTATTAGTGCAATAAAAATTGACATACAACTAGGAGATTGCAGCCCAACTGATGTTCATTAGGAAGAGCTGCTCCTGTGTTTCTGGAACTGATTTTGCCATCTGTGCGGCCAGGGCATCGCAAATGCATTGGCAGGGGTCGCAAGGATAAAGCCAGGGGTCTCAGCTGCAACCCTTGGCGACCCCCCAATCGACGTCCATGGAGAAGGATTCAACCCTGTAATATCATTAAGACTCAACAGGTGCATGGTCTTATTTTCCCAAGTTTTGTCATTTTGGTGAAGCTAAATAAATGGAAATGTACACGGCTTAGCTCCATGTCGTCACACAAGCCTGTCTCATTCCCTAATATTCCCCAGGAGCCAGCCACTGCAATTCGAATAATCCGCTAATATTTGAGGTTCTTCGGAATGCACCCATTTACAACCAATATACCCTAAACGGGTAAAAACGAATGTCCCTACATAAGGTATGTTACATTGTATACTGGTAAAATATTTTCAGCAACAAAGGTTAAACCATATTTGAGTACATGTAAACGGACTACCTACACAAAGGGATCGGATCTTTAGGTGTTAGCACTTGCGTCTACAATGCTTGAGCTGTTATCACTAGATGATATGTAAACGCTAATGGAGGCAGAACATGATGCTGCCTTACTACATCTATTTCTCCAGTCATCTCAGCAACAGTTTGCCATGCACCTTGCCCTGGTAGTAAAAGAGAGCAGTTATCACTAGACAGGCTTTGGATCCTATCTTTCTGAACTGAACATGTTCTGCTCCACTCCAGGTGCCCGAAAAACAATTCTGCACTAAATCCACGTTAATGTTTTACAATGTAGGAAACCCACCCTAAAGATTCTGCCCTGTAAACAGTGAGCTGATACTTACTCAGTGCTGTGGTTTCAACAGCAACAAAACTAGCCAGACATTCTATTGTAGATTGGCTTTTGGCTTTTAGCATAGTATGTATATCAGTTCATTGGAATAGGGTTTACACAAAGTAGCAAAAAAGATAAAACCATACGTTCTTCGGTCTGAAAACAATGTTTACGTTGGGAACAATGGGGAATAAGCATTGCCAATGCCAATAGGTATGGCTTTAAAGAAATGTTGTATGATAATGGGAAGCATTACGAGTAAATAGCATGCATGTGGATATGTATTTGTAGGTTTTAACATTTATCAGCAATAAACTTCAGCAGACTTTAAAATGGGATAATAATGGAGCAGATTCGGCATTCTTCCATAATGTAGGGACCTCCGTGTGAGGCAACAACAATCTTTTTTTTTTTTTAGTACTGCTTATTGCAAGAACCATGACAATACAGAAGTGGAAAGCTTATGATGCGCCTAATTTCATAGTTGTTGTTTGATTGTGGCCATTGGTCACAGTGAAAAGGCCCATACCACGACTTAGTAGTTTTTCTTCACTTTGCCATTGTTGCCACAGAATAATATTGCTTCAATAGAATCCATATTGGGAATTAGCTTTATTGACTACCATGATATCTGCTGAAGTCATTGTTTTCACTAGTTTCTTTCCATTGTTTTTTTTCTAGCGTTTGGGGATTATTAGATAATACGTTTTTACTTTGTGAAATGTCTTGGGCATGCCATCTTTTATTCTTTTAACCATATTGATTTATGAAGATGATCACATACCTTAGAGTCATTATTCAGCTCTGGTTATCATATGGAAGCATGAGACAATGGTAATTCAAGGAATTCCTGTCTATCTGGCAAGTGCAATGTAGGACCTTTGCTGTGATCCTTATACAATTATCTGGCTACCTTCATCCTTACTAGCAGGGTGAAAATGAGTCGTCATCATGTGTTGCACTAGTGCAAATTTTATGTGATATGGCACATGTATCTGAAATGTAGAACATCCCAGGAGGTTCTGTACATAGAGTGTGGAATGCTACATTACAAAAATCAGGACATGATGGAGATAGGTGGGATGAAATATATTGGAAAGGTACATGCAAGACAATGTAGCGATGTAGACGAAGGGATGAACATGCATGAATTTGAACATTTCCTGATAAGTTATGAAGATTAAGACTGGAGCCCTCATCTCTAGGTTTAAAGGTAAGCAACTTGATCCATCAGAATTTGCTGAGCCGTGTCTGAGTGGCTAACTGTAAGCCAAGATAGACAAAAGATGGACCATTCCGTAAACAAATATTCTTAAGAGTTTTTCAGAATGGCTCACAAGTAGCCTCCATTGTACTTGCATGTCCATCAGGAGCAGATTCATGAATTTTTTCCACTGGTTCAAAGTCACAATAAGTGACGCAAAGTGGTGCAGTCTTGATAAAGTAGGTGCTTTCCATTGCAACACTTTTTGTGCTGTAAAGTAGCCCTTAAAGAACACAAATAGCGCTCTGTGCTAGTTTGCATTACTTTGTGTCAAGGGTCACTTTTAGGTAAACTTGCACTGCTTCATGTCACCCACATTGTCACCCCTTTGTTATTTTTCAAAGGGGCGCATCTCATAGGTGGCACATTGGTGATCACATGCTACCACCCTTGTTTTTTTTATGTAAACCCCTGACTAATAAACATGGTAGGCATGGCATTTGCACTAAAATAACACCTCCCTGAGGCAGGCGAAAAGTAGGAGAAACATTTTTATTTCTCTTAGCTTTTCTTGCATTACTTATGTGTTGCAATTTATAGCACACATTCAATGAGTCAAATGTTTAAAAGATAGTCTAAGCATAACACTTGGTATTGGAAGGATATTCTTTCACTACAAATCCTACGCTAGGAATAACACACATACTTTTGCATTAAGGTGCAAAGATGTGTGATTGGCACTAGGCAGCATTTTGTGCGCCGTTGCTTGGGGAACAGAGTAGCAGTGCCATATCTTATTAGATATAGGTCTTTGATGCCCTCTACCTAAAGCGCAGTTTAGCTCAGAAGCTGTAGTTGCTGAACAATGTTGCACAACTTTTTAATACATCTACCCCTTAGTGTTCATTATTTCGGTGCGATTTGTCTTACTACAACACAATCGTGATGATGTCTACGCTTATTCAAATCTGCCCCAGTGACCTGGCACAGGTCCAGATTTTGATTTTCCGAGCTAAAACGAATTTGCTCCAAACCAACTCTAAATCAGGTCCCATTTTCTCTTGTCACTCGTTCCATTATCTGCCGCCACCTCGAGCATGCGCTTTTACTAGAAATGACATCAGACTGGAAATAATGCTGGACATGGAGTGAAATGTATTTTCTCATGTCCGCAATCTTTGTGGTTATCACTGAAGAAAGAAAGCGATGCTGGAGATGAAAGCTGCTCAGCCCCTTGAGTACAGTTAATGTGGGAAGTACGTTCTCCATTACCTCTCCATCCTTGTATTCTCAGAAGCTGATACTGTAATGAGATTTTGTCATACAATTTTCCATGGATAGGTCAGTCTCTGGACTGTTATTCACAACAGTGACGCACAATGATATTAAGAAAAAATGAACTAATGATGAAAGAGGAAAGATGCAGTGCAGGAGCTAACTTAATCAGGTATGGCAGAAGGATTACAATCTACCAAATAAAATATTAGGCCTCTCTGTGATTCATTCTGAGGAAATGGTTTATAATCAGACTGGACACAGCTCTGAAGAAATGATGAGAGCTGCACCTGTTTATTAAAACATAAAATAGCTAGATTACCTTATTTCACTTTTATCTGTGATGGTGTTTTTCTAAAAGTGGTGTGGGATATACCTCTTATTTTCTGATGCAATCCAACTATCCACCTGACACTGTCAAACTCTTCACGCTTATGTATGGTTTTACACCTATGGCCTTATTCATAAAGAAAGTGGTAAATCAACACTTGGATACTGAAATCCAAATCCACTGGTATGTGTACTCCTTTTCTCAACAGATTTCAATTGGAATCTGCATGTCAGGATGCACATGGTACAGATGTCCTTATAGATTGCATGTAAAGAAATTAAATTTTCCCTTCAGGATACCGTTCTGTGTATACAGGGAATACCATTACAGAGGACTCTGCATCAGGGAATGGAATCCCCTGGACAAATGCACATTTTTAATATTTTTTACTTGCAGGGAAAAGTGTGTCCCAGTGAAGCAACCTTTTGACCACACTACCATAACATTTGAGAGTAATCTATTTCCCTTCTCACCCTAGAAAAGGATTTACACCAAACTGTGGCTGAAATAAAAACGACCCTTAACAGCATCGTAAGGGAAATGTGAGAAGTTTGTGCATTCTCACATGAAAAGTTGTTTGTGGGCGTTCACAAACAGGGAAGGATACCCGTGCCTTGGAATGCCTATGAATGTATGATCTGTACTCATTGGGATTTACAGGTGTAAAGATCACCACACTCGCAGTGGAGATCTGTGCACATGTAAAAGGGATAATGCCTGCCAGGAATTCCATTGTAGGTTCAAGACAGATGTAAATAACGTACATTTGATCATAAACCTTCTTTTGCGGCCATATTTATCTTTGGGAATAGGACCATTACTCCTTACTTGACACTTGTTGCGTACATCCAACCCATTTGCATATGCCATTACAAATTGTCCTTTATCTTCCTTCCAAACTTGCTGGTTGCAGAATGATGGATGGCAAGCGTAAGCCATATTCATATGATCTTTAAGTAGAATCAGTAGAGCATGTTTTCAGCATAGCGCTTTCTAGTTTCCTTTGATTTGTCAACAATAATGTGTTGGACCAAACATCATTCACGTCCTAACTTGTTAAAGTATGTTAATGTTTCGATGTAGAAAATCATTTTGTGTGGTTTCCTTTGGAACTTAAGAGTCTCCCATGACTATGTTAAGCTTCCACACATGATATCAATGTTACAGGTCACTGGTTCAAATCACAGCAGGACAACTCAACCATTCATGTTTCCAAGGTAAATAAATGTAATACTATTACATTAAGAACTGTAATTACATAATGTGTAAAGAGCTATGCAATGTTAAAATGGTGTTAGTAATCTCTATATCAAAGGAAGTCATAATTATGTTAAGTACATTTGTTTTTTGCATAGTCTCCACAAATGTTGTCAATTTTTGGACTCCTTGTTTGGAACTCTGAGCATTTCTTGGAGGCATGTCCAACGTGCACAAGTTTATTCTCTTTGACCTCTGATTCATAGCAAACAATTTTCTAACTCCAATAGGCGTATCTGACTTTTAGGTTAAGTCATGGTGAAGGTATAGAGAAACTGCACCAAGGGCATAAAAGGCAGATGTCACATGTGGGACTCTGTGTGCATCTGAGTCATCCCAAGCCAAGTTTAAAAAATATGTCATGGCTGCTAAAACAGCATGTACTGCGGCAGACCAAGGTCTAGACCGCACATGTCCGAATAAACTTTGTTGACATTTAAATGTCTACAACTAACATTAAATAAGGTACCTCTAAAGCGTGTCTAAATTTTGATCTGAGGCCCTAGGACCTTAGTACATAATATGTAGAAATAAGGCGTGTTATAATTCTGAAGTAACAGAAATCATACGTGCTCTGAACTCCACATCTCGAAGCAGCCTTTTTTCTATTTTCAAAGAGTGCTGTGTGTACACGATACATTTTTCTATAACTAGATATAGGGATAAAGTAGAAATCCCCATTGACATGGAATGTTCAGTACTAAAATTCTTAATCAGTAGTGAACTCAAGAGAAGAGAAGTCAACCTTGTAGTTCTGTTCGAGAGACGAACCTGTACGAGGCAACAGCGTATTACAGAGCATTCTAGACAGGTCTTCAAGTGAGCAGATGGACCACCATTCTACCAGCATTCAGGGCCAGTCTAGCCACTTATCTCATCGGGCGTATCCGTGGAGGACTCAAGCCATTTGGGGAGGGTTTTAGGAGTCCCATAGCCCCTCAGTCACTCGGCCTGGTGTATATTGCAGGAGAAGGAAAGAAAGTGGGCTGCAAAAGAGATTAGGTTGAGGGAAGAAGAGCAGAAGGAAGGTGAGAGGAGAGAGAAAGGAGGAGAAAGGGACATTGAATGGATGGATGAAAAGATAAAGAGGGTGATGAAACAAGTGTGCTGGTTTGAACATTTTTGCAAGGGCTGTGTTTTGTCCTCTTTCCGGTCCTGCTCACATCCAGAAAGCACAGCAAATAACACCTACTCAGATAGTGCCTGCCACAGCTTCCCATTAAGTTCCATTCTGGTGATATATGTCCCAGGACCTTTATGAGCAGATTTTTTAAAGGGTTGCATCCCTTTTGCACCACGCAACACCTACGCAGATAGAGCCTGCCACAGCTTCCCATTATGTTGCATTCTCGTGATATATGCCCCAGGACCTTCATGGGCAGATTTTTTAAAGGGTTGCATCACTTTTGCACCACGCAACACAGTGCAATCGCAACACAATCCTTAAAGTGTGATTTATCAAGCCATGCAAGGCCACTTTGCCTGACCCTGAGTGGCTTCATAAATCCAGAGTAATGCAATGCAGCGCAAATCCCTGTGTTGCATTACTCTTCCCCACGGGGGGTGCATGGGTGTTGATAACGCATCCAGCCATTATAAATTACCTGTACCTGGACACGTTGGAGGTCGGTGAACCTTTTAGCCGAGTTGGGCTCTCCCCATCCTAGAATAGTCGGATCACTTAAATCAATAATCATTAACTATTGTAATCGATACCCAAAACTCAATTAATAGATCAAAATAACACATTAGGAATCAATAACAGTTGGTATTTCGACGCAACATGACCTTTCAGTCATGAATAACCACACCAGTTTATTTAAAAGTTAATGAACTTATTTCCCTATATTAACAAAGCTAGCACAATGTATATAAGTCTCAAAACCAAATGATATATGTATACGAACATTACTAGCTGTCCATAGCGGCGGAAGAAACGCAGTCTACGCAAAATCTGAACTATAATGCATTCAGTTATAGCAATACAAATCACTAATATGAGTAATTGAATTTGACTAATTGCATACATCGGTTAGCATGACAAGATTTCAATTCAACATGGTGCGTCAAGTGCATACCTCGACTAACCTCTAATTAGCATTGGCATGTGGGACTTCATGCAAAACGAATTTAATCAACACAAATTTGGAAAACTTCTAGCTTGGGCCCTATCAAAATAGCAGTTGGTACCTAAAAGGAAAAACACAATGCATAATACAATTATCCTTTCATAATGACCAAATACGATCAGCATACAAGGAAAGTCTTCGTCCTTCAGGTACCGGTTCTATCATCATGGGGCAGATTTCATAGGGACAGAGTTAAGGGCAAGTTTCCTTGCGGCGGCAAGGAGAATGGGGCAAAGTTACTGCATGGGCAAGACGGGGCAACATTAAAGTTAATGTCTCTAGGGTGAGAATTCTTAAAGTCTCTTTCTCTGGAATAGAGAAAAGGGCATCAAGATTTCGTCTAAGATGGCGTCTGGCATTCAGCTTCAAAGATGGCATCAAGGAAAATGGCTGACTTCTCTTTGTCCAGTGGGTTTAAGTAAGAAACATTCCAAAAACTTCAGGATCTTCCATTGGAGGGTTCATAGGGTGGCTTCAATTTGACCAATGAATAGTGTCTTTCTCCTAGTACTCATGTATGCATACATTGTCCTTGGAGCCTTGGAACACAAGTTGCAACATAGTTTGCCAAATATTTCAGTATCTGTACTTTTATTGTCCGCACATGCAGAGACTAACCTTGGATCAAAAGGGATGCAACCAGCCTAGCACGAAACCTTGGAGATAAGTATGTTAGTCATCCATATTGGAAAAATACAACCTTGAAGTAAAATGTTCCTTTCATTAGTTCAAGGAAAAGCCACACAGTTAAAATTTGAAACCAGGCAACTAGGCCAAAGCCTCTACTAAATTTAAGCTAAACACACACAGTTTCAATAAGAAATTATGGCATACATTTGCAATTATAATTGATTACTACGATTTTCAGTTCTTCATGATTAATTAAGCTTGTTTATAATGATGGCAAACTACCCCGAGGGCACAATTTCCCTCGTTCATTATTTTCTTTACTAAAATCACACTACATTATACGATCTTGGTTACATGATATATGAATATTTGTTAGTCCTTCTTTTTCTGCGTCATCAATCCCTCCTCTGATGACTAATTATGTCATCACATCAAATCTTCCCACAAATTTTATTTCATTAAAATTCTGTCTTAGTAATTTGGCACTTCAGTCAATTCCCTCTTTCTTTTGGTTCCTTTAGATTTTTCTCTGTATATTTCTACCATTTTGATTTCTATTTTCTCTTCTCTTCTTCTTTTGTTTCTTGCTTTCAATATTTTAATAGCTTTCCATATTCCCCAAATGCCTAATAAACAAATTAACATTATTAATATTCCTTTAACTATTTTTAGTAATAGTCCGTTCCAAATGTTGCTGAGCCAATTTCCCACAGAAGCAAATCCTTTTCCAACCTTCTCCCATACTCCTGGTTCTTTCAATTCTTTCAAGTCTGTACTTTCGTTAGTTAAGTTTGTAAGCATTTTTCTAATTTGCCCAATGTTGTCCGGAATATAAGTACAACAATGACGTGTACCAAGCATTTTGCAAACGCCGCCATCCTTTGCTAAAAGAATGTCTAAGGCAAGCCGATTTTGAAGAGTCATAGCTCTTTCTGCAGCAAGTTCAGCATCCATCAGGATTATAGCTCCTGAGAATTTCGTCAGCATGTTATCCACAATAGTAGACAACTTTCGTATTTTAATTGAATTCAATATGACTCCTACTGAAGGAATCACTGCTCCAAATATATCTCCTACCACACCAGAAGCTGTCTCTCTTTTCTGAACATAATGTGATTCAGACAGCTTTGGAAAATTCTTTAAGTCGTCCAGTTGATAAACCTTTCGAAATACTATTCCCAAATAACATCTCCCATACCATCCTTTAGGAAGGCGATAATAGGCGTTAAGTCCACAAATATAATATACCCCTGGAATAACTGGGTCTTGTCCATTCAGCATGAACGTCCATTTAGGTTGAAACAAAAACGTATGTTTACATTCACTCGTTCCCACAAAAACTGTGTCATAATATGATTTATGTCTATGTACACACAATCTCCCTACGTGTAATGCATCTAAAGCTATTTTCCCTTGTGTCTTTATCGGGGCAAAAGCATAGTTATCTAAAGATGTCCTCTTGTGTAATTCCCTTTCTAATTTCTCCTTCACCTCTTTCCTCCTATCGTCAGTGCGATCTAAAAAGCTTATCTCCATCGGTGAAAGCAAGCAAGTAAGATTTTCTCTGTGGGCGTGAGCTGTGTGGAAAGGTGACAATGGCTCAAACAAACCCCTCATCAATTTTATATAGTAATCTCTTGCTACTTTACTCAGGTACTCGATTATGGGGATATATGCAAATGTAACATCCTGATCGGAATAAAAGTAGTGAATATACTCCTGGACGTAAAATCTGGTCATTATTAAACTACATGTAATTCCATACGTAAGAGGCATGCTATGATATGTCACCCCTTCCACTACTGAGGTAGGTATTTGTGTGCATACATAACAATCTTTCGCCTCCATTGTCTCAACATACTCACTCAGCAAGCGATAGAAAACATTGGACGAAAGTTCCTTCTTATCATGCAAATGTCTTTCGTCTTGTTCGAGTTTCTTCAAAGGAGTTAGTTCAGTAATAGGTTTAGAAGTAGATGCATCATTCGTTTCTCTTTCATTCTTTCCATGCATCCCAAGAACTATTGCTACAATTATTAGTACACATGCAGTTATTAGACCTATACACACGTATTTACAACACTTCATCTTATGTCCCTGTGTAGTGTAGCCTGTCATGATCTATATAGAATCAGAAAGTTGAAGACACTTTATCAAACCAGATTTGCAGATATATATAAAGCTGAACGAGTTCAATGTTCACACGGTTCTTTTTTTTTTTTTTAGCAGCTAAGTCTCTCATCGGTTTAGCAGCTTTGTCTCAAAATCGGTTTCAAAGTGAATCAAGTTAGCAATGCCTTAGCCGGTTCAAAAGTCAATCAGGTTGTTAATGTCTTATTCGGTAATGTTCATGGGATTTCGCTTCTCAAGTGCCAAAGTGAAGTTCTGCGTCTTCGTTCTCAAGACTGAGAGATAGGAATTCGTCTGACCAATCATTAGTGGCTAGGTATGCCCATTCCGGACCAGAATATCTTCTGCTCAGTATACTTTTCCTTTTCAATTTTGCCTCTCCTTTTGATTCTCTCTCGCTGGTACTTTCTTCCTTGGCCGGGTCTTTCTCTTCACTTGGTGTTGTTATTGCGACGGACACTTCTTTTCTTTTCTCCTTCAACTTTGGCCCTTCACTTTTGTTCAATATTTCTCTAGTCCTTAATTTCACTGCCGATATGCTTTGTCTCCGTTTCGCACTGCTTTCACCTGACGGACCTGCAATCGGTTCTGGAAGAGGTTGAACGATTTCACCCTGTCCTGCCTCCTTTTCTTCCCCTAGTAGGTCAATCAGGTTTTCCTTTTCTTTTCCTGTATCAGCTGCTTCTGGGAAAGCCCTCCTCTGATCAGGCTCTCCTGCTCCTTCACCTGTCGCAGGCTCTTCATCACCATCAGGATCTTTGTCACTTTCTGATGTTTCTCCTCCGACCTCCTCAAATGGGTCAGTTGTTTCTTCCTCAGAAAATATCTCTCCCTCCTCTATTTCTGCTTGTTCGCCTCCAGGTTCTCTTTGTTCTGTCTCAGTGCCTGGTACTTTCTTGTCAGTCACTGGCGATTTCAGCGCTTTAACTTCCTCTTCTGTGGGGCACGTCACCCTTTTCGGGTGACTGGCGTGAATCCAGTTGGGAACTCCCGCACACTTCACAGCGGTGGTAGTTGTCAGAATCACTTGAAAAGGTCCTTTCCAACGGGGTTCCAAACACGACTTCCTCACGTGCTTCTTTATCACGACCCAGTCACCTGCTTTCAGGGTGTGTCCTGGACCTTGGATTGGTGGCAAGGTGGTTGCCTCCACCTGGTGAGAAAAAGAGCGTACCACATCAGCTAGACCTTTGCAGTAGTCCAACACCATATCATCTGTAATATTCAAAAGAGCATTTGCAGGAACTGCGGGAAGCCTCATGGCTCTGCCCATGAGGATCTCATGCGGGGACAGTCCATTCTTTCTATCAGGGGTGTTTCTCATTGACATTAACACCAAGGGCAATGCGTCAGGCCATTTCAAGTTTGTTGATGCACATATTTTCGCCATCCTCGATTTCAATGTGCCATTCATTTGCTCCACTAGTCCTGATGCTTCAGGGCAATAGCTACAATGCAGTTTCTGCTCAATGTTCAGCGCTGCACGCAGTAATTTTACTACTTCGTTATTGAAGTGACTTCCCCAATCTGATTCTAAAGAGATCGGGAATCCAAAACATGGTATTAATTCTCTCAAGAGTAGTTTTGCAACTGTAAGGCTGTCATTTCTACGTGTGGGGTATGCTTCAATCCAGTGACTAAAAATGCACACAATCACCAACACATACTTCAAGCCTCCATGCACAGGCATCTCAATAAAATCCATTTGCATCCTGCTGAATGGACCTCCCGCTCTTCCAATGTGGCTCAGATTTACTACTGTTCCCTTCCCTGCGTTCATTTGTTGGCAAATGACGCAACGATGGCAGACTGCTTCAGCAACTTGATGGAATTTGGGATTAAAAAAATAACTTGATCGTTTTCTTCCAATCGGGTGTCTTTGATGTCAGGTCTTGGTTTTGTACAAAATTCAGTCACCTGAAGACAGTCGTGCTCGATGTCTTCAGCGTTCTCAATTTCGACATTTTCACTGGGAAACAAGGTTGCTGGATTCAACGTAGTGCACCTTTTCAGCTGCACGTTAGGTGAACCCAAAATTATTGTCTCGTACCTTGTAAGCCTAGCACCGGTCATGTGCTGTGTTCGGGAACGTGTCAAAAGTATCTCGACTGAGTGAGGGACCATGACTGTCAAAGGATGTCCTATCACTATTCCTTCACTCTGATTTAGGCTGATACCAACTGCTGCTACGGCACGCAAGCACCCTGGCAGTGCTGCTGCGACCGGATCCAAAGTAGCTGAAAAATATGCTACTGGTCTGTTTACGCCACCATTGTCTTGAGTCAAGACAGACAAGGAACATGCATCACGTTCATGACAAAACAATGTAAAAGGCTTTGTGTAATCAGGCATACCTAAAGCTGGAGCTCTGCACGTGCATTCCTTTAATTAAATAAAAGCATCCATCTCATCTCTTTTCAGCACTATTTCATCCAGCGCATCTTTCTGGGTCAGTTTCAGCAAAGGTTTGGCTAGAGTTGAGAAATTGGGAATCCATTGGCGACAGTAGCTCACCATTCCCAAAAACTTTCTCACGTCCCTCCTCGTTTTGGGTGGACTCATTTGAAGTACACTTGTTATTCTTTCTTTCATTATTCTTCTCGACCCTTTCTCTATCTGGTGACCCAGATATTTCACTTTCTTCTGACAGAACTGTAATTTCGAAGGGGACACTTTGTGTCCATTCCTTCCCAAATGATTCAATAGGGCAATGGTGTCAGCTGTACAGTCACTTTCTGTCTTGGACGCAATCAGCAAATCGTCAATGTACTGTACCAAGGCTGACTCAAAGGGTAATTCCAATGATTCCAAATCTTTCTTTAGAATCTGATTGAAAATTGATGGTGACTCCGAAAACTCTTGAGGAATTCGACACCAACTGTAGACCCTGTCCAAAAATTTGAAACAAAAGAGAAATTGTCTGTCCTCATGAAGGGGCACAGAAAAGAATGCTTGTGACAAGTCGATGACTGAGAACCACTCAGCGTCACAGGGAACTTGAAACATTATCACAGCTGGATTTGGTACTACGGGACAACACTTGACTATTATGTCATTTATTTTCCTCAAATCCTGAACAATCCGGACCTTTCCACTCGGTTTTATTAGTCCCATGATTGGTGAATTACATAACACTTCTTTCAGTACTCCCTGTTTCACAAACTTGTCAATGAGTTGGGCGACTTTCATGAGGGTGTCTTGTGCCATATGGTATTGTGGGGTCTGGGGAAAATTCACATTGGGTTTTACAGTCACTTTCACTGGTTCTACTCCTTTGACCAATCCTACTTCTTTTCCTGTCATATCCCACACTTCCTTTCCAACTGTTTCCTGTAACTCAGCAGGAATATCTGCTTCAGTGAGGATTGGATAAAGAGTAATCAGGGGATACTCTTCGTCAACAGTTTCCACTACGTCTCCTCCTAAACTGTCCTCTTCTTCCTCATCACTGTTTGTCTGAATTTTAATTCCATCATTTGAACACATAATCGAACACCCCAATTTGCACAATAAGTCTCTCCCTAATAATGATATTGGGCTTGAGTCACACACCACAAATTTATGTGACCCTTGATAGTTACCAATTCTGACTTGCACTGGATCTGTGATTGGGTTTGTCAGGTACCTATTTGCCACTCCCACTACTTGAACTGTTCTCCCTGAAAGTGGCAAGTTTGGTACTTCGATACTTCTAACTGTAGAGCGTGGAGCTCCTGTGTCAACCAAGACTGAAACACGGTGACCCATAACTCTTCCTTCCACATACTGACCCTTTTGATCAACTTCCAAGGATGCTGCAAGCATACAATTTCCCTCCTCTTCTGAACTTTCACTCTCCCATACATCGTTTATTACGTGCTCACTGTGTAACGGGAATTGGTGTACTGTGTCATTTTGATTCATTCCTTGTCCCGTGACCTGTTGAGGAAGCATTACTTGTTGCTGATTCATTGGTGCTAAGGGTATTTGCATTTGCTGATTAGGTACCATAGGGAACTGCTGTTGCATTGGCTGCAACTGTGCCATTTGTGCACGGGGCATTTGCACCTGCTGCGGTTGTATGGGTTGTAAACCCTGCATCTGATTTATATTACTTTGAAAATTTGGATTTGGACCTCTCAATTTCGGTCCTCTCATATTCTGAAATGCATTGACATCATTGTTTTGCTGACCTAGGCCTTCCTGCACCAACATTGGGCACTCCCGTTTCCAATGCCCGACGATTCCGCACGTGTGACATGGCATCACCTTCTTCATTGCATGTATACCATTCGGAATCATAACAGTATTTATATCAGGACCATTATTCACAAACCCTCCTCGGCCTCTGCCTCTCATTTGTGGCTGAAACATAGCATTTCCCTGCTGTTGCTGCTGCGGCAACTGCTGTTGAAAACCTTGTAAACCTTGCAAACCTGTCTGAGCTGCTCTAAGCTGCATCACCATCACCTTTTCTTTCAATCTTTTCTGCTTCGTCTCAATCTCATCACTACAGTATTTTGCATAGTTCAACACTTCGTCGATCGATTTTGACTGCCAACAAATCAAATGCATTTTAACCATCTGGCTGATTTCGGGTCTCAATCCTTCCACAAATCTGAACACAAAATGGAGCATGTCCTTTGCCTCAATCGTCTCCGTGCCACTGTAATTTTTAAACGCTTTCAACAGTCTTTCATAATACGCATGTATTGACTCTTTAACTTCTTGTGCCGTTCTGTCAATCCTCTGCCAATCCACATTTTTCGACGCAACCTTTGTTTTCAAGTGCTCAATCACCTTATGGTATAAACTCATTACCGTAGGTGATGGTGCACCTGTGTCCCTATCCCTTTCTGGTTCACTTGTCGGCCAACCTACAGCCCTCTTACAATCTTCCCACAAGTCTGCCGGAACCACAATTTCGAATAAGGTGTTCAGGTCTTCCCAAAGACATTTTGCAAGTTTCACAAATCTATCTGTTTGTTGATACCATTCAATCGGTTTCTCTCTTAATTTAGGGAAATCATCCGTAAAGGATTGAATATCGCACCTGTGCCATGGTACATGTACAAGTTTCCCCCCTGCTGTTTCTCTCATTGGCAACATGGTTATCAGGTCGTCATTCTGTTGTGCTTTTTCATTCCGATCTGGGGTACTTTCTTTCTTTTTGTCCTTTTTCTTAACCCATCTACTTTCCCACTTTTCTAAGCATCTCCAGACCTGCGCGCTCTGCAGTATCTCCTTAAGGTGTGTTTTCATCCCTGCAGATCTCATGTGTTCAAAGTCTTTTGTCTCAAAGTCTAGCCTGTAACTTCTGCTCAAATGTTTAGTGTTCCCTATATCGATCTAGTTTCTGTCTGCAATTTCTTGTAACTTCTTATGTATATTACTCACTTCTCTTGTAATCCTAGGGCACATGCATCTCAGCTCTTCTTCTGTGTATGATTCTAACCTGTTCAGACCCATCGTTCCCTCTACTAGTTCATCTGCTTCCATGCAGAGTCTTATTTTAATCAGGTATTCTTCTCCCTTCCCTCTGGATGTACTCTGTGGGGAGTTCAAACTGTTGAGCCATTGTGTTAGCTGTTGTGCGTTCAGTCCCATCAATGTAGCACTTACATCAACTGCTACTGATGGTTCAGCAACGTTTCAGTTTTTGAAGTTAGCGGTTCTATTAGTGGTGGATTCGACCTTACCATAGTTGACGGAGCACAAGCTGGAATTGGACTAAATTCCAGCAAGGACCCAGATCTATTGTGCAGTGTTCCTACCGGGGTTGTTTCTGGAGTGTTTTCTATGCATCTCCTCCCTGTCTCATTTCGTGTCATTACCCCTTGGTCGCATGCATTCAGCTTTGCCTGTATATACAATGGTACTGGCGGACCTACAGTGATAGGCAGGGATATTGCATCTGGATTCTGTCCATTCCCCGAATTCTGTGGCATGTTAATTCCCACATTATGGTTCATCATTATTGGCATGTCTAACTGGTTCTCTGCTATTTGTGTGTGCCTCTGCACCTCTGGCATCTGCTTCTGAGGCATCAAAATTTGTGTTGATTCAGCTTGAATCAATGTCGGTCTTTGATAATTCTGTCCTCCCTGCGCCATTAAATCAGAAGTCATTCCCAGAATATGTTCATCACAGCAGCGCCTTTGAACCTGTGGCTGATAATTATCGACAGGATTCAATTTAGGCACGTCAGGATATATCCTCTGAATTTGTGGTATTTGTGGTGCAAAGGGCATATCGGAACTGCTCTGCCTCTGTGATATTCTCAAATTTGGAGTCACATTACCTTGTATTGGTTCTGGAGGGGCAGTGCTAATGCTTGAGCCTTTTTCGCTTTCCACATATGGTGGCGGGCGATCATTTAACAATTGTATAATGAACTCCTCATCGTCTGACTCGTCTGATCTTTTCGAATTTCTGTTGTTTTCTCTATCTCTGGACTGACTCCTGTTTGTTTTATAGGTAGCTTTCCTTCCTTCTGTCTCTGCTTCATCAGTAATTGCAGGAAACAATTTAATTCCCTGCAATACGTCTGATCTCAAACCTTTTGTGTACTATCCCATCTAGCGTCCGCTAGTGTCTTTTCTACTTTTCTTATTCTTGTCTCAAATTTCTTTTGTTGTTGGTTTCTAGCTATTAGCTCCCAAATTGCTAATGCCTCAAACTGTGCTGGTCTCGGAGGTACTTTCATGTCGTATAGCGCGAATCTTAGATTCTCCAAAACTCTTAGATTAAACGACCCATGGATGGGGAACGCTACACTTCCATGTTTTTCTGTTAATTTGCACCATTGCTTTAGCCAAAGACATGGTGCGACACCCTTTTCTTCAATCACGATGTAAGCTGGTGTACCCTCAGGCGGTGTTTCTTCTCCCACATTTGCTTTTATATACACATCTCCCCTCAAGGCACTCTTAAATGCTTTGGAAAATTTCATCTTTCCGTCTTTTATTTTTCTAAAATGTGTAATCAATAAGTGACTTTAATTCCCGGAATACTCTTCGCTTGCCTTTCCCCACCAATTGCGCTTCACGGACTGCGTCCAGTCCGTGCGCGACCCTTCTCACCAACCAACCTATCCCAGCGTGGCTCCTAGTGACGTCACACACACACACTGCGGCTGACAAAGTCCTGCGGCTTGTCCTCCTTCATTCAACTTCACTTGAAACTAATTTCTGCAATATATCGCGAGCACTAACCAAAAAGAAGGAAACAAATCTGTCGGTTTACTACAGGAAGGGTAATACAATCGCTTCAGAAACCTTAGGGATTTTTCACTAGCCTCAGCAGTTATTCCATCTTTCTCGGTTTCCCGCTCTCGCAAGCAAAATTTGACCCGCAAACTTTACTCTCAACTGATCAATTAACTATTCTAGTGCACCTTAGAATTCATCAAATCTCAAAGTCGAAAATTTTCTTTCATTCCTCATTATTCATACTGACTCGTTGACCACGCCCGATCAACCTATTAAACCGAACAGATTACAACATCAATCAAGTGTCTCATACACTTTTCAACATTCTCCGGAGTCTCTTGACCTCGCAGGGCCCATCTCAACATCAACAACCACGTGGACAATTTTCCTGCACAAAGCGCTACACACATGTGAAGTTCGACGACTTCCCTATTCTCACACTTTGGAGTAACACTCCTCTAAATTGGAGTTCGTAACCCCCCTAAAATCCTCACAAACTTCTCAATTAATCCGCGGCAATAAGGTGTGCAAGCGCAAAACCCTAACTTCTCTCATACCGTCACTAGAAACGCCTGAAACATTTTAACACCTCCATTTCCTCCATTCGCAAGCTCCGAGATTCCGGGAAAGTCATTGGGGATTTAGGGCATCATCATCTCTCCAACTTGTTTTATCAAAGAAAATTCGAACTTGACTCCGTTTATTGTTCGGATGGGGTCCCAAAGGGCGTAACCATCAATCTCTGCTACCATCTACTGATAACGCGTCCAGCCCTTATAAATTACCTGTACCTGGACACGTTGGAGGTCGGTGAACCTTTTAGCCAAGTTGGGCTCTCCCCATCCTAGAATAGTCGGATCACTTAAATCGATAATCATTAACTATTGTAATCGATACCCAATACTCAATTAATAGATCAAAATAACACATTAGGAATGGTATTTCGATGCAACTTGACCTTTCAGTCATGAATAACCACACCAATTTATTTAAAAGTTAATGAATTTATTTCCCTATATTAACAAAGCTAGCACAATGTATATAAGTCTCAAAACCAAATGATATATGTATATGCACATTACTAGCTGTCCATAGCGGCGGAAGAAACGCAATCTACGCAAAATCTGAACTATAATGCATTCAGTTATAGCAATACAAATCACTAATATGAGTATTTGAATTTGACTAATTGCATACATCGGTCAGCATGACAAGATTTCAATTCAACATGGTGCGTCAAGTGCATACCTCGACTAACCTCTAATTAGCATTGGCATGTGGGACTTCATGCAAAATGAATTTAATCAACACAAATTTGGAAAACTTCTAGCTTGGGCCCTATCAAAATAGCAGTTGGTACCTAAAAGGAAAAACACAATGCATAATACAATTATCCTTTCATAATTACCAAATACAATCAGCATACAAGGAAAGTCTTCGTCCTTCAGGTACCGGTTCGATCAGCATGGGGCAGATTTCATAGGGACAGAGTTAAGGGCAAGTTTCCTTGCGGCGGCAAGGAGAATGGGGCAAAGTTACTGCATGGGCAAGACGGGGCAACATTAAAGTTAAAGTCTCTAGGGTGAGAATTCTTAAAGTCTCTTTCTCTGGAATAGAGAAAAGGGCATCAAGATGTCGTCTAAGATGGCGTCTGGCATTCAGCTTCAAAGATGGCATCAAGGAAAATGGCTGACTTCTCTTTGTCCAGTGGGTTTAAGTAAGAAACATTCCAAAAACTTCAGGATCTTCCATTGGAGGGTTCATAGGGTGGCTTCAATTTGAATAGTGTCTTTCTCCTAGTACTCATTTATGCATACATTGTCCTTGGAGCCTTGGAACACAAGTTGCAACATAGTTTGCCAAATATTTCAGTATCTGTACTTTTATTGTCCGCACCTGTAGAGACTAACCTTGGATCAAAAGGGATGCAACCAGCCTAGCACGAAACCTCTGAGATAAGTATGTTACTCATCCCTACTGGAAAAATACAACCTTAAAGTAAAATGTTCATTTCATTAGTTCAAGGAAAAGCCACGCAGTTAAAATTTGAGACCAGGCAACTAGGCCAAAGCCTCTACTAAATTTAAGCTAAACACACACAGTTTCAATAAGAAATTATGGCATACATTTGCAATTATAACGGATTACTACGATTTTCAGTTCTTCATGATTAATTAAGCTTGTTTATAATGATGGCGAACTACCCAGAGGGCACAATTTCCCTCGTTCATTATTTTCTTTACTAAAATCACAATACATTATACGATCTTGGTTACATGATATATGAATAATTGTTAGTCCTTCTTTTTCTGCGTCATCAGTGTTCTCACACAACACCCACGGATTTTGACACTTTCACAGATTTACCATTAGTGGTAGAACTGGGAATGTGCCAACACTTCCTCCCAAGGTGTTGCCCCTTCCTGCACAAATACACTCCCGCTTCCAGCGCAGGTACCCGTGCACCAAGGTGCATGAGTGCCTGTGTTGGTGCTAGAAAAAGGCAAGAATGAGCCGCATAATGCTAGATGTGGCGTATTCCTGCCCTTTCCCTGTCACATAGCGCAGTGCAGCAAAGCGGCTTCCTACGCTGGTCTGCATGACTTTTTGATGAATGTGCCCCCTTAAGGTATAGAACACATTTTTGATATAGAACCCTTTTGGTGTATTTAGAGGGCAATGTCTGAAATAGATTTTTGCTGAAGTCAAGATACTTCTGTGCACTACTGCTTTACTCTGCCCTCCCCTCAGTATAACGAAAAGAGGTTTAAGGTGTTTTGTGTAGTGTTGTGTATTATGACAAGCAAGAACTGCTAAGCTTTGGTAACAGAAGGCACTGGGTCTACTTTCAAACACAGTATCCCTAGGCAGAAGGTATAAAGGCAGTGGGTAGGTGAGGATTAGCTGAAGAACAGAGGGCCATATTTATACTTTTTGACGCAAAACTGCGCTAACGCAGTTTTGCGTCAACAAAATTAGCGCCGGCTAACGCCATTCTGAAGCGCCATGCGGGCGCCGTATTTAATCAATGACGTTAGCTGGCGCTGCCTGGTGTGCGTGGAAAAAAACGACGTACATCAGGCAGCGCCGGCGTAGGGGGATATGTAGCTTGGGCGCCAAAAAATGGGGCAAGTCAGGCTGAGGCAAATTTTTCGCCTCAACCAGATTTGCGCCATTTTTTTCGACTCCCAACCCCCATAGAAATGACTCCTGTCTTAGCAAAGACAGGAGTCATGCCCCCTTGCCCAATGGCCATGCCCAGGGGACTTGGGCATAGTGGCATGTAGGGGGGCACAAATCAGGCCCCCCTATGCCACAAAAAAAAAAAAATAATAATACTTACCGGAACTTACCTTAATGTCCCTGGGATGGGTCCCTCCAGCCTTGGGTGTCCTCCTGGGGTGGGCAAGGATGGCAGGGGGTGTCCCTGGGGGCATGGGAGGGCACCTCTGGGCTCCTTCCGAGCCCACAGGTCCCTTAATGCCTGCCCTGACCAGGTGCTAAAAAACGGCGCAAAAGAGGCCGTACGTCATTTTTTTTGACCCGCCCACTCCCGGGCATGAATTTTGCCCGGGAGTGTAAATACTGCGCACATGCCTCAGAGTCACTTTTTTAGACGGGAACGCCTACCTTGCATATCATTAACGCAAAGTAGGTGTCCACGCTAAAAAATGACGCAAACTCCATGGACTTTGGCCAAAGTATAAATATGGAGTTAGTTTTGCGTCGGAATTGCGTAAAAAAAAACGACGCAATTCCGGCGCAAACAGAGTATAAATATGCCCCAGAATATTCATTTAGTTTCACTGCCTCAAAGCCATTTTTTCACTTTCCTTCCGGGGTTAAGAAAATACCAGCCTAAAGTTAACTCACTGCACCCTGTTCAGAACCACTTCTGATGCGTGGACATAACAGTCATTTTGATTTATTTCCCTCCAAGTTATGTTTTAAGATGAGAGAATATGCTGATGATCTACATTCACAAAAATTTACTTTCCAGATTCATATAGGTTTCCGTGTGTGATATATATAACTTCATTTTATAAGACCTTAGACTGCTCTGGGGAACTATTCCATAATCTGAAGTAAGACAAAAATTCTGTAGCATAGTATTTGTCTGCATACACAATATAAATTTTGTTGGAATGGGCCACAGTTCTTCACCTGTGATTTGTAATAGAAGCCAACGGGCTTCCAACGGGACCGTGAGGTCAGTCACACAGGCCATCAATTGAGTTATGTCTCTCCAATATTGTTAGATAGACGGGCAGTCCCACGGTATGTGGTAGAATGTTCCCACTTGACCACACTCTCTAATGCAGAGATCTGACTCACACCTCCCTAGTTTATACAGAAGAGGTCTGGAATAATACGAGCTTTGCAGTATTCTCAACTGGGCAAGACGAAATCAGGACCAGATGGCCACTTCTCGGGGGCTCTGAAACCGACTTCGCCCAATCATCATCCTCGATGAGCCCAAGGTCCCCTTCTCAAACTTCTCGCAGCACACCTGGTGGATCCGGGGCATTGTTAATTAATTTCTTATATGCTAGGGAGACCTCCTTCCTTGGCATGGGGCCTAGGAGGAGACGATCTTCCAGTGTTGAGGACGTGGGCAATTGTTCACCTGTTTTAATGTGTTGTATCGACACATGCCCCAATTGCAAGTAGTGGTAATGTTTGGTCGCCCCATCCTATATTCATTTTACAAGACTTCGAAGGAAACATACGCCTGGTCTCTCCAGATGTCCCCCAAGTAGTCAACCCTAATGATGTCCCACCTAGAAGACCCCAGCAGTCTCCCTCAACAGGCCACTATCCCACAACAGAGTTTTCTCTGTCAGCTTTCCCTCCCAACCCAGGAACCTATTTTCCTACCGCAATATTCGTATCACTGCCTAGGTGTGGGTGGGTACGGTTTTGCCTGTTCCTCTCCTGTATAGCAGAGGTGGGTAGTCCAGACCTCGATAGCCTCCCTGTCTACCGTATAGGCATGCTTTGTCCGGTCTGCAAAAACCCAGTCATTCATGATTATCAGTTGGGCCACCCAATAGTATTTGAGCACATCTGCTCTTCCTCCTATCTTGTGCAGGTGCTGAGAATCATTATCCAATAAATTAGTTGTGACAGATATGACATTCAAACAGTAAGCTACCAGAAAACACTTTTAAGTGAGAACTTAGTGACTCTGGTAACCTGAAATGGGAAAGAGAGATATGCACTATGGTGGAAATGGGCCTTTCTGTAGGTGTTAGAAGCTGGGTCGCTAGTTGGCAGAGGTGTGCACCCTATCCAAGTAGGGACCACAAGCCTAGTCAGGGGAAGTCAGATACACAACCTAAATTATCCTGTGCTCACCCTCTGGTAGCTTGGCACGGAGCAGTCAGGCTTAACTTAAGAGGCAAAATGTAAAGTATTTGTGCAACACATGTAAGATGCAGTAACTCAATGAAATCACCACAAAACAACTCTATACAGGTTTAGAAGAGTAGAGAATATTTATCTGAGTTAAACAAGACCAAAATGAAAAAATGTCAATATGTAGAAGTTGAGATATGAATTTTAAAGAATAAATGTGAAAACAGTGCTTAGAAGTCACTAGTGGTCAAAAGGCTACTTGAGGTCGCGAGGGACCACAGCAAAGTCAAAATCCAGGCGGACCGCGATGGAGGGTAGGTCGGCTGCATAACCCATGCAGGGTCCGTAAAATAATATCTTTGGAGGAGCAAAGTGTCGTCAATGAGGGCACGATGCTTCGGTTTTCCTGCTGCACTCGGGGCACTATGTCGTCGGAGGGCTCCGGGCAAGTGAATGTGATTCATCATCATCAAGCCGAGTAGCCTTTGAATCCTCTGTCATCAGGTAACTGGTGCGTCGCCGGCAGAGAAGCGATGCATCGATTTTTCTGCTGCACTTTGGCAATGCGTTGCTTGTAAATGCAAATCCCACTTCTGAGGCCTAGGACTGGAGGAGGCACCTCATGCAAGGGTAGGACACACAGATGGCAGAGTCAAGCAGTAGCAGGAGAGGGGCAAGCCAGCAAGCCCTCGGAGACACTTGGTTCAGCAGTATGGGTCCAGTCCTTGTCCTACGCAGAGCAGAGACAGACAGGCAGCAGGGCTGTTCAGCAATGCAAAGAAGCAGTTCCTTGCAACAGTCAGTCCAGGCAGAGTGGCTATCTTTCCAGCACAGCAGCCTTGCCTCCAGAAGAGTTCTTCCAATGGCCAGTAGTGATCTGATTTCAGTAGGCCAAGACCTAGTACTTATACCGAAAAGTGCCTTTGATGTGGGGATGACTTCTAAGCATCTTTCACACAGGTCCTCCTTCCAGCCCAGCCCTGGCCCCAGACTATCAGTGGAGTGTAATCAGGCCCCTTTGCGTGGGCTCAGGCTACCACCCTGTGAAGTATAAGTGTGAGACCTTTCCAACCTCCTCCCCAGGAAGACCCATCAGTATGCACATGAATGCAGATGCAGTTGAATATCCTGTGTTGTGGGTGTCTAAAGGGAATGTATAAATGTAGCTATCACCAAGCCCAGATGTGTATTTGTGACAGGCTGTCAAGCACACAGGGCAGTGAGGGCAGAGAAATGTCCACTTTCATCTCCTCACACAGCAAGCATCCATCACCCACGGGACTGCCAAGGTGAAGCTCCAGCTCACCCATCCATGACTTCCAGCCGGCTGTTCGTCCCACACCAACCATCGCCAAAGACGCTGTCCTTGTTCCCGGCGACCTTCTTCAAAACAAACTGGACTCTTGGCACAAAACTTGAGAATGTAATCCTTTTGTGAGACTAATCTGGGATTGTATCCAACTTGTGCACCATTGTGGAGCAGCTTGAACTTTGACTTTGACCTGGTCCATCACGACTAGATAGCTGCGGTTGACACTTTGTACTTTTTGGCACTATATTGCAGTTTATTATTTTTAAATGCACAGCTCTGCTTCTACTTATTGGTCTTATGTTGTTTTGGTCTTGTTTTGTTTATTAAATTAAGCACTATTTGTCTAACAGGATGTGGGATACTTTTTGTGTGGTGTTTTTACTGTTTACTGTTTGAAGTGTTGCACAACTACTTAACTTATTACCTCTAAGTTAAGTGTGACTGTTCTGTGCTAATCTAACTGAGGGCAAGCACAGGTTAATTTGAGGTTTGCTTGTGCCTTACACCGACTAAGAATGTGGCTGCTGCTTGACCAGGGCTCACATCACAATCAACTGGTAACCCGATTTCTAGCACACAGGAAGCAGAAATGCAGTGTTAACTTTAATAGAAAGTAGTGCACCTAGACTCACTCATGGCATAGTTAAGATTTACATATTCTAACTATAATTAATCAAAAACATATAAATAATTTCTTTCACTAAATCTAAGTGTACATTATGTGTGTGCACGTGTAAGTAATGGGTATGCGTGTTACAGGTTAACATGTCATTAAGCACAGATAAACCACTGTCACACTGCATCATCTAAAGCCTGTTAGGGCATGGCTCATCTCCAAACTGAAACTCCTGTTGAAACTCCCAATGAACTAGTTTTGAGCTAGTCACTCAAAAATGATTTCAGGCACCCTGAGATTCCATTTGCTTATAATTTTAATAGATTAGTCACAGTTGAACCTATCCTCAAAGAAGGGTAATGGCCATAATTCTAAGTTTAAAGTATTGAAAAAAAATTAAGAAGCAAATAGATAGTGCCAAACAGTGTAAGGTCACAAAACAATAAAATTATTAACTAAAGGTCTTAAAATAGAAAAAGACAACTTTAGCAGAATAACTTTTAGAGTATGGGAAGCTATCAGTTTATTTTTGTCCTTTTTCGTTTGCTAAGACTGCATAACTCATAATCTTGGTTCCATCATGATTCCCTCTTGAGCCATGTCCAACCCACTTTTTCCATTGTGGGCTTGAAGCTATCTGGCTTGTGCTCAACAATGTCTGTAATAAATCTATTATCAATAGTTTTAGTCTGCTTTGTTGGAAATAAGGTTTGGTGTCCCTCTTCTAAAGAAATCACCTGAAGGCCCTCAGAGTTTGAGTAATTTCAGGCCAATTTCTCCCCTTCCACTATCAACTCTCATCCCTTCTTAATTTCAAGAACAATCTAGTGTTGTTTCAGTCAGGTTGCCGCCTGCTACACAGTACATATTCAGCACTCATTTCCATCCAGCGTAATTTGACACAACTCATAGACCACTGCAGATGTGCTGCCTTGATTCCATTAGATATTATGCAGCCTTTTCATGGTCTGCAACACTTTTAGCTTTTTAGTTTTCAAGGGGTGAGCTCTGTCTTCTTTTACTGTTCATATTTTATCCTTGACAGCTTATCCATTCATTTGGCTACTCGTTTATGTTTATGTCAATGAACATGTTCTGTTAAAGTGTAGTGATCAATTTTTGTTCCTCGTGACAATTTCCAGCAAAGTCTTCACATAGGTGGTCATTACAACCCTGGTGGTCGGTGTTAAAGCGGCGGTAAAACTGCCAACAGGCCAGCAGTAAAAAAAAATGGAATCACGACAGTGCGGAAACCGCCAACATAGACAGCCACTTTAACACTCCGACCGCCAAGGCAGTACAAACAAACACCGCAGCAGTAACCACCAACAGACAGGCGGAACCCAATGTACAGCATACATTATTACAACAGTCCAATCCGCCACCTTTTCTGGGGCGGATTCACCGCGAAGAAAAACATGGCGGAAACAGTACTTGGAAGGGAAAAAACTCACCTCTATACACCCCACGAGGAATCAGGACGCCATGGAACCCGAGCCCCAGATTCTTCCAGCCTTTATCTTCCTGCTCCTCTACCAGGAACAACAAAGACTGCGGAGAAGACCACGGTGAGTACTGCACCTACAACACAGGGGAGGGGGGAGGAAAAAAACAGTGACACACACACGCAACACGCAACACTCCCACCCCACCCTCACCCACTACAACACACACACAAGTACATGCTGATACATTACATTAACAACCCCCAACTCCCCCTGGAAGAATGCAAGGACAAAAGGAAATGAGTCGAATTATTGTAATATATTCAAATACAGTAATAAAAAATATATACATATATAAAGATATTTACACTATAAACAAATATATACACCAAGAATACAAGTCCAAGGTATTCGACCCTCATAGTCCGTGGACCACTGGGCCCAAAATGCATGGGCGAGGCCCACACTCAATACTCGAACAAGACGGAGAGAACACTGCTGGGGCATCAGATAGAAATAAAACAGGCACCTCAGGGGAAAGGGAAGCGGGGGCACCTCAGCCGGATGAGTGCAGGACGCCAGATCCACGAGGGGGCTCCATGCCCACTGCTGTATCCTGGGGAGTGCAAAGCCATAGTCTCTCAAGTCTCTCCAGTGGGTGGTTTGCCCACTGCTTTATCCTGGGGAGTGCAAAGCCACAGTCTCTCAAGTCTTTTCAGTGGGTGGTTTGCCCACTGCTTTATCCTGGGGAGTGCAAAGCCACAGTCTCTCAAGACTCTCCAGTGGGTGGTTTGTCCACTGCTTTATACTGGGGAGTGCAAAGCCACAGTCTCTCAAGTCTTTTCAGTGGGTGGTTTGCCCACTGCTGTATCCTGGGCAGTGCAAAGCCACAGTCTCTCAAGCCTCTCCAGTGGGTGGTTTTCCCACTGCTTTATCCTGGGGAGTGCAAAGCCACAGTCTCTCAAGTGGATAACAGTCTCCACTGGATCTGGTGGGGGCTTTGTGCCCAGAGTGCTTCATCCTGCCAAGGACTGAGGTAGTGGATGCCTTTCTCCACTGGTTCTGGAGGGGGCCTTGTGCCCAGAGTGCTTCATCCTGCCAAGGACTGAGGTAGTGGATGCCTTTCTCCACTGGTTCTGGAGGGGGCTTGGTGCCCACAGTGCTTCATCCTGCCAAGGACTGAGGTAGTGGATGCCTTTCTCCACTGGTTCTGGAGGGGGCTTTGTGCCCAGAGTGCTTCATCCTGCCAAGGACTGAGGTAGTGGATGCCTTTCTCCACTGGTTCTGGAGGGGGCTTGGTGCCCAGAGTGCTTCATCCTGCCAAGGACTGAGGTAGTGGATGCCTTTCTCCACTGGTTCTGGAGGGAGCTTGGTGCCCAGAGTGCTTCATCCTGCCAAGGACTGAGGTAGTGGATGTATCTCTCCACTGGTTCTGGAGGGGGATTTGTGCCCAGAGTGGTTCATCCTGCCAAGGACTGAGGTAGTGGATGCCTTTCTCCACTGGTTCTGGAGGGGGCTTGGTGCCCACAGTGCTTCATCCTGCTCGTGGCGGCCTCAGTAGCATTGGAATCTTTGGCACTCACTGGCCTGCGGTGCTTGTTGCAGCGGGGTCCTGTTCAGCGGTACTCTGGTGGCGGCGGTGTCCTGTTCAGCGGTGCCGGTGGCGGCGGTGTCCTGTTCAGCGGTGCTGGTGGTGGCGGTGTCCTGTTCAGCGGTGCAGGTGGCGGCGGTGTCCTTGGCAGCGGTGCCTGTGGCGGTGGTGTCCTTGGCAGCGGTGCTGGTGGCGTCGGTGTCCTGGGCAGCGGTGCTGGTGGCGGCTGGCGGCGGTGTCCTTGGCGGCGGTGCTGGTGGTGGCGGTGTCCTTGGAAGCAGTGCTTGTGGCGGCGGTGTCCTTGGCAGCGGTGCTTGTTGTGGTCTTGTCTGCCGTGCAGGTTTTCCCAGACTTGCCTGTTTTACTGTGCCCCTTCCCCACCTTGGATGGTGGCGCAGCTGGCTCCACACTCCCAACTATACCTCTGGGAGCGGCTTTGGTGGAAGATTTTTTCCTCTCTCCCGCCGGGCAGTGGCCAACTTTTTGTGCTTTTGAGGTGGGGGACTGTCTGTGCTCTGGCTCCTTGGCACACTGGCTGCCCTGCTGCCTGGTGTACTCCACAAGCCGGTTACTACTGGCACCACTGTTCCCCCAGATGCTGTGGCTGAGGCGCTGGGTTGGGACCTGGAGAGGCGGGCCCTAGGAGACTGAAGGGGTGGTGGAGGTGAGGGGAAGAGGTCAAGGTTGGACAGGAAAAGTTTTTTGGGCACACTGGGACAGGTAGATGGAGGGGGTTTGGGAGTGGAGGAAGATGTAGTGGTTGTAGGAGGTGTACCTTTGGTGACTTTGGGTGAAAATGCATGGGCTGGAGGCTGTCGTGAGGTGGATGGCTGTTGGGTGGGTGTGTAGCTGCGTTTGTGTACCTTGGGAGGTGGGCTCACAGACACACTGGGAGAGGACACAGGGGATGTGTGAATGGTAGTGGGGGTGGTGACTACACGTGAGCGGGGTGTGGTGGTGGGTGTGCTGGTGATGGATGTAGTGGCTGACAATGTAGTGCATGCAGGTGTAAGTGGAGACGAGACAGGGAGGGAGGAGGGAGACGAGGAGGAGGAGGACACAGTGGAGGCAGTGGCTGTTGGTATGTCTGCATGTGTATGATGCTTGCGTGAGTGCCTGTGGGATGTGTGGTGCTTATGTTTGCCTGAGCTTCCCTTGTGTGTTGAGGTGTGTGCATGCTGGTCTGATGGTGTGCTTGGGATAGGCTGCGGTACAGGGTTTTGGGTCTGGGTGGAGGAAGTTGGAGGGGGGAGGCTTGAGACAGGGACAATGGCTGCCATCAGTGCTGAGGCCAGGGTCTGAAAAGCTTGCTGATGGGCTGTCTGACCAGAATGAATGCCCTCCAGGTATGCATTGGTCTGTTGCAACTGCCTCTCTACACCCTGGATGGCATTCAAAATGGTAGACTGCCCAACAGTGAGGGACCTGAGGAGGTCAATGGCCTCCTCACTGAGGGCAGCAGGGCTGACAGGGGCAGGGGCTGAGGTGCCTGGGGCGAAGGAGATGCCCACCCTCCTTTGTGAGCGGCCACGGGCAAACAATGAGGGGCTGCTGGGAGGGCGGTGCTGGTAGGGGGGGTGGCGGCTGTACCTGTTGATGCGGGGGGCACAGAGGGGCCCGCCACTGCAAGGGCGCTCCCATCAGAGGATGAGTCCGTGTCGCTGGTCTCAGCTCCTGTCCCCGCCGTGGAGCTCCCCTCGCCTTCCATCCCACTGGTGGATTCTGACTCCGTTGTGTCGCCCTCCAGGGCCATGTGGGATGCAGCTCCCTCCTGCTCCGGTGCCACTGCTCCTCCGCCTGATGATGCTAATGCACACAAGCACAGGGAGACGACAAAAAGGGGGGGGACAGAAGAAGGACATGTTGAGTGCATGCAATACCGCTACGGTATGGCGGTCACTACAGACACAGAAGCCCCCTGCACTACGCGCAATCAATCACAGGGACATGGGTTACAAGGCTATGCCTGATTGCTGCACACATGGATGTCACAGGAGCCTGACTAGGTGTAGTTGGCTCTGTACACAGGTGGGGTGGGGTGCACAGGGCCTGCCTTAAGAAGGGACCTTGCCTACTAAACTCGCCCTGGCCTAGGGGAACCCACAGCCCACCTCCCCTCCCCAGAGACCTACAATGCGCGCTGAATCAGCTGAATGAGAGTGTACTCACCCCCTTGTGGCTGCTGTGATGCCCTCAAGCGCCCATCCAACTCCGGGTACGCCACTGCCAGGATCCGGAACATCAGGGGGGTCATGGTGCAACGGGCACCCCTCCCACATTGAGAGGCCATCCCCAGCTGGGCCTCCACCGTCTTCTTGCTTCAGCGGCAAATGTCCTCCCATCTTTTCCGGCAGTGGGTGATCCATCTGTGGTGGACCCCCAGGGTCCGGACTTCCTGGGCGATGGCACGCCAAATATCCTTCTTCTGGTGGGCGCTGACCTACAGGAATAGTACAGGCGAAAAGGAGAAGATATAACCGTCCGCACCGTCACAGTCATTGGCCCGCATCCCTACCCTTGCCATGACGCACATGAACTCACTGTCGTTTCATGCACGCCTAATTCTCCCCCCCCCCATCTTTCATCCACACCACTCCTAACAGCCATTGCCCATACAGCATGCTCACAGTGTACTCACCTGTTTGTCTGGAGGACCGCAGAGTAGTGTGTACTGTGGGAGGACCCCATCCACTATTTTCTCCAACTCCTCCATGCTGAAGGCAGGGGCCCTTTCCCCAGACACACGAGCCATTGTCTCTTCCAGACTGAGGTCACAGCAGCACTTGCAGTGTAGGTCCTCTCCTGTCGAAGATCAGGTATCAAGTGATTGAACAGAGAGAAAATGGCGGTGACGTCCGCGGTGGTGTGTACCGTCACCACCGGCGTACATCGTCATTGGCTCCTCGGACTCATAGGGTCCAATGTTAACCAATGCAGGATTGCGCCGCGGTCTTCGACCGCCTACCGAGACGGTGTAGAACGCCAGCGCAGTTACCTCATATCCCCGTGTTCCACATTACAGGTCAGGCATACGCCATTTCAGGGGGCCACATGGCATTATTTTTGACTGCATCACACATATCTAGGCCCTGCTTAAACACTAATACAGCCATATGTCGATTTGAAAACATTTTCCGATTAAGTTGTGTTTACGTACCTCAGTGTTGGTTGACTCTCCTTCACAAAGCATGTCCGCTGGGGCAGGTGAGGAGATGGCGGCATCCTCCGGTGTACAGACCGCTGGTGGACCTGTCGACAATGGAGGAGCGACATGTAATTATCACCTACAGACTTGATCGTACCATAATCCTGGAACTGTGTGCCCAGTTGGAGCCAGATCTGATGTCAGCTATCCGCCATCCCACAGGAATCCCCCCTCCAGTGCAGGTGCTGTCAGTACTACATTTCCTAGCAAGTGGGTCTTTTCAAACAACAGTGGCCATAGCATCAGGGATGTCCCAGCCTATGTTTTCCAACGTGTTGTCCAGAGTGTTGTCTTCCCTGCTGAAACACATGCGGAGCTACATCGTTTTCCCTCAGGTGGAGGATTTGCCTACAGTGAAAGGTGACTTCTATGCCCTTGGACATATCCCCAACATTATAGGTGCCATTGATGGGACACATGTGGCCTTGGTCCCCCACGCAGGAGTGAACAGGTGTACAGAAACCGGAAGAGTTACCATTCTATGAATGTGCAGATGGTGTGTTTGGCAGACCAGTACATCTCCCATGTGAATGCCAAATTTCCTAGCTCAGTGCATGAAGCTTATATTCTGCAGAATAGCAGCATCCCTTATGTGATGGGGCAACTCCAGAGGCACCCTGTGTGGCTATTAGGTGAGGACATGGACCCAATACAGTGTGACCAGGTGTCTGGGTATGTCCCTAAGAGTTAGTGTGTGTCTAACAGTTGTCCCTCGCCATTTGCAGGTGATTCTGGTTACCCCAACCTGTCATGGCTACTGACCCCTGTGAGGAATCCCAGGACAAGGGCAGAGGAACGTTACAATGAGGCACATGGACGAACTAGGAGGATTATAGAGAAGACCTTCGGCCTCCTGAAGGCCAGGTTCAGGTGCCTCCATGTGACAGGTGGTTCCCTATTCTACTCACCAAAGAAGGTGTGCCAGATCATCGTGGCCTGCTGTATGCTTCACAACTTGGCTTTGCAACGACAGGTGCCTTTTCTGCAGGAGGATGGTCCAGATGGAGGTCTTGTGGCAGCTGTGGAGCCTGTGGACAGTACTGACGAGGAAGCAGAAGAAGAGGACATAGACAACAGGAACACGGTGATCCAGCAATACTTCCAGTGAGACACAGGTAAGAAGACAACACTGCCTGCTACATCTGATTTAATTCTTCTACCTCTCATCTGTCTCAGTGTCATTTTCACCCAGTTTATGGACACTGAGTTGTCACTTTCCCTTTCGATTTCACAGATGTGGGTCCCACTGTGTGACCCCTGCTTTGTTTCTGCATGGACTAGAGCTGTGTGACATAGGTATGTTGACATTACATTGGATATAGCATTTTGCCACTGTTATTGCTAATACACATTTTCGAAGCACAGACTGACTCCAGATTGTTTTGTGATTTAAGGGTGTTTATTTAAGTGCTAAATAGTGGAGGGTGTTGTAAAATGGCGAGGGGTGATGGTGGAGGAATGTCCATGGCAGAGTCCAGTCTATTAGTCTCACAGGTGCATTGTCCAAAGGGGCATAGGAAGTGGAGCTGGGGCAGTTGATGGATGGACAGGGTGACAAAGTGGGGTGCTGGCGTCGTGGTCCTGTGGTGGTGCCTCCTGTCCAGTAGCGCCGGCGGAGGTGGTGGACAGTTCATCGTCCAGGCTAGGGTCAGGGGCCCCTTGTTGTGCCACAGTGTCCCTCCTGGTGTTGACGAGTTCCTTCAGCACCCCTACAATGGTGCCCATGGTGGAATTGATGGATTTGAGTTCCTCCCTGAACCCCAAATACTGTTCCTCCTGCAGCCGCTGAGTCTCCTGAAACTTGGCCAGTACCGTTGCCATCGTCTCCTGGGAATGGTGGTATGCTCCCATGATGTTGGAAAGGGCCTCGAGGAGAGTGGGTTCCCTGGGCCTGTCCTCCCCCTGTCGCACAGCAACCCTCCCAGTTCCTCCGTTTTGCTAGGCCTCTGTCCCCTGAACCGTGTGCCCACTACCACTGCCCCCAGGTCCCTGGTGTTCTTGGGGTGGTGGGTTAGCCTGGGTTCCCTGTAGCGGTGGACACACTGCTGCTTGACGTGTCCTGGGGACAGAGGTATGGGCCCGCTGGGTGGGTGCTGTGCTGGTGTTTCCAGAGGGGGGAAGCTCTGTAGTGGCCTGTGCCAGTGTGAGGGGAACCGACTGTCCAGCGGTCCCAGATGGGCCAGGCTGGTCATCTAGATCCAGTTGGACAGAGCTGCTGTCATCACTGTGGGACTCTTCTGTGGGTGGAGTGGACATGTCTGGACCCTCCTGTCCGGTGATGTTGGGTAGGGGTCCTGCAGGGGTGTAAAAGCATGATTATTGCATCTGTGTGTGCCATGGTGTGCAATGGGTGGGTGACCCTGTTCCCCAGTGTTTGCATTCTTGAGTGTGACCTTGTGTGATAATGGTTTGGGGGGTGTATGGGTATGTGCAGTGGACATGCTTTGGTGATGGGTGTCCATGCTTTGGTGTTACATGCAGGGCTTTGGTTTGGGATGTGTGGTTTGTGATATTGGGACATATGTGAGGAGTTGGAGTGATGGGGGTGAGGGCGAGGGTGGGGGTATGTGATAGCATGCAGGTGGGTGGGAGATGAGGTAGTGAAAGATTTGCCTTACCAGAGTCCATTCCTCCAGTTACTCCTGAGAGGCCCTCTTGATGCTGTATAGCCAAGACCTGCTCCTCCCATGTTGTGATTTCTGGGGGAGGAGGTGGGGGTCTGCCGCCAGTTCTCTGAACCGCAATCTGGTATCTTGAGACCACGGAACGCACCTTCCCTCGTAGGTCGTTCCACCTCTTCCTGATGTCATCCCGTGTTCTTGGGGGCTGTCCCACTGCGTTGACCCTGTCCATGATTCTTCGTGATAGCTCCATCTTCCTAGCTATGGTGGTGTGCTGCACCTGTGATCCGAATAGCTGTGGCTCTACCTGTATGATTTCCTCCACCATGACCCTGAGCTCCTCCTCAGAAAACCAGGGGTGTCTTTGCAGTGCCATGGGGTGGTGTGGGTGATGTGTGGGGTGGTGTGTGTTGTGATGTGTGGGGTGATATTTAGAGGTGTGTTGTGTGAGGTGCTTGGATGTTGTGTGAGTGATGGTGTTGAGTGCCTGTGGATGCTATTGTTCTTTCTGGTGGTGTCTCTCTCTGGCCTTCAGTCGCAATTGTTATTGTAAGGGTTTGTGGGTGATGTGGGTGTGTGTTTTATATTGTATTGGATGTGTGGGAGTGATGTGTGTATGTGTATCAGGTGTGTGTATTTGGAATTGTCCAATGTGGTTGTGTTTTGTAAGAGTGTGTGCGGTGCGGTGTGTACCGCCAATGGAATACCGTGGTTGAAAGACTGCCGCATGGATTCGTGGGTCGTGATAGTGTGGGTGTATTCCTGTTGGTGTGATGGTGTCGGTTTTGTTATTGCCAGTTTATCACTGACCTTTGGTGTGGCGGACTTGTGTGGGTGTCTGGATTTTGGCGGATTCTGAGCTGTGGGTCACAATGGCAGTGGTGGTATTCCGCGGCCGCGGCGGTGTGTTGGCGGTCTTCTGCACAGCGCTAAGCGTCTTTTACTGCCAATGTTGTAATGACCCCCATAGTAGTTTCTTGAATTAATCAAAAGTTGTTGAAACACAATGTGGGTAAAACTGAGATATCTGTAGTCAGCAACAATTAGATATCACCTCCTTGGTCCAGTGATTCTTAACAATCCAGTACAGGGACAGCATTCCTTCCAGGTTTCTAGTGTGAGCTGCTTTCTCTTTCTCTGTAAACAAGTGCAGTCTCTTCCTCTTGTTTTTTACATGTATGTCTTCTGCAAAAAACATGCAAAAACAAAAAGGAGATGTTGGAATGCTCAAATTGGTTTCCGTAACTGGCAGTCGATGAGAGCCGCATCTCAGTCCATTCTTTTTCGCACACCATAACAACTCAGTTTGGAGCCAGCCATAATCCAATTAGTCTTGACCCTGCTCCTAATGAGAACAGTCCAACCTGAACTGCCAGGCTAAAGCCTCCCTGAACTGAACACAAGCAACCTAGTACCAGTTTCACCCTATTTAGGGCTCTTCAGCCAGGTATAACTGAGTTCCAGTGGCACAATTAACCTGGAACCCATGGCTGGGCATACTGTACATGGAGCACTTAGGGCATCAAATGCAAAAACAACAAAGTGATGGATGGAATGCTTGAATCTCAGCCACTGACAATCACTCAGGTTGCATCCCAATCCATTGTTTATAGCCCACCATGCCATCTCAGTTTGGACCCAGCCATATGCAAATCTCTCTTGACTCTGCTCCTCATGGGAACAGTCCAGCCCGAACTGCCAGGCCAGGTCCTATCTGAACAGTAATGCAAGAAACCTAGGGCCGGTTTTGTCATAGTTAGGGATCTTCAGACTGGTTCCAGTGGCGCAAGAACTCAGCTCATTCCTATGACAAGCTTCGCATTACAAGGTTGTTCTGCTGCTTATTTTCAGCCACTTCAACAACTATAATTATTTATATCTTGTTTTGAAGTCTTATTTGTTGTCTCATCTTTAACATAGTCAATATGCTGCAGCACTACCTACGTTTGAGTTCCCTTTTTTATTTTTTATTTAGAGTCAGTCATGATCATTGCATGTTATACGAGTACATAACATAAATAAATACCTTAACAGTGGCAAAATGAGTATACATTGAAAAAAGAGCTGAAACAGAAGCAAGATATCAAAAATAGAATTGGGCAAACCTTACAACGTTACAATGAGGCACATGGACGAACTAGGAGGATTATAGAGAGGACCTTCGCCCTCCTGAAGGCCAGGTTCAGGTGCCTCCATGTGACAGGTGGTTCCCTATTCTACTCACCAAAGAAGGTGTGCCAGATCATCGTGGCCTGCTGTATGCTTCACAACTTGGCTTTGCAACGACAGGTGCCTTTTCTGCAGGAGGATGGTCCAGATGGAGGTCTTGTGGCAGCTGTGGAGCCTGTGGACAGTGAAGACGAGGAAGCAGAAGAAGAGGACATAGACAACAGGAACACGGTGATCCAGCAATACTTCCAGTGAGACACAGGTAAGAAGACAACACTGCCTGCTACATCTGATTTAATTCTTCTACCTCTCATCTGTCTCAGTGTCATTTTCACCCAGTGTATGGACACTGAGTTGTCACTTTCCCTTTCGATTTCACAGATGTGGGTCCCACTGTGTGACCCTTGCTTTGTTTCTGCATGGACTAGAGCTGTGTGACATAGGTATGTTGACATTACATTGGATATAGCATTTTGCCACTGTTATTGCTAATACACATTTTTGAAAGCACAGACTGACTCCAGATTGTTTTGTGATTTAAGGGTGTTTATTTAAGTGCTAAATAGTGGAGGGTGTTGTAAAATGGCGAGGGGTGATGGTGGAGGAATGTCCATGGCAGAGTCCAGTCTATTAGTCTCACAGGTGCATTGTCCAAAGGGGCATAGGAAGTGGAGCTGGGGCAGTTGATGGATGGACAGGGTGACAAAGTGGGGTGCTGGTGTCGTGGTCCTGTGGTGGTGCCTCCTATCCAGTAGCGCCGGCGGAGGTGGTGGACAGTTCATCGTCCAGGCTAGGGTCAGGGGCCCCTTGTTGTGCCACAGTGTCCCTCCTGGTGTTGACAAGTTCCTTCAGCACCCCTACAATGGTGCGCAGGGTGGAATTGATGGATTTGAGTTCCTCCCTGAACCCCAAATACTGTTCCTCCTGCAGCCGCTGAGTCTCCTGAAACTTGGCCAGTACCGTTGCCATTGTCTCCTGGGAATGGTGGTATGCTCCCATGATGTTGGAAAGGGCCTCGTGGAGAGTGGGTTCCCTGGGCCTGTCCTCCCTCTGTCGCACAGCAGCCCTCCCAGTTCCTCCGTTTTACTAGGCCTCTGTCCCCTGAACCGTGTGCCCACTACAACTGCCCCCAGGTCCATGGTGTTGTTGGGGTGGTGGGTTAGCCTGGGTTCCCTGTAGCGGTGGACACACTGCTGCTTGACGTGTCCTGGGGACAGAGGTATGGGCCCGCTGGGTGGGTGCTGTGCTGGTGTTTCCAGAGGGGGGAAACTCTGTAGTGGCCTGTGCCAGTGTGAGGGGAACCGACTGTCCCGCGGTCCCAGATGGGCCGGGCTGGTCATCTAGATCCAGTTGGACAGAGCTGCTGTCATCACTGTGGGCCTCTTCTGTGGGTGGAGTGGAGATGTCTGGACCCTCCTGTCTGGTGATGTTGGGTAGTGGTCCTGCAGGGGTGGAAAAGCATGATTATTGCATCTGTGTGTGTCATGGTGTGCAATGGGTGGGTGACCGTGTACCCCAGTGCTGGCATTCCTGTGTGGGGCTTGTGTGATGATGATTTAGGGGGGTGTATGGGTATGTCAGTGGGCATGCTTTAGTGATGGGTGTCCATGCGTTGTTGCATGCAGGGCTTGGTGTGGGGATGTGTGGTTTGTGATATTGGTACATTTGTGAGGAGTTGGAGTGATAGGGGTGGGGGCGAGGGTGGGGGTATGTGATAGCATGCAGGTAGGGTGGGGGATATGGTTGTTAAAGGTTTGACTTACCAGAGTCCATTCCCCCACTGACTCCTGCGAGGCCCTCAGGATGCAGAATAGCCAAGACCTGCTCCTTCCACGTTGTTAGTTGTGGGTGAGGAGGTGGGGGTCCACCGCCAGTCCGCTGAATCGCCTGGTGGTGTCTTGAGACCACGGAATGCACCTTACCCCGTAGGTCGTTCCACCTCTTCCTGATGTCGTCACGATTTCTTGGGTGTTGTCCCACTGCGTTGACCCTGTCGACTATTCTTCGCCATAGCTCCATCTTCCTTGCAATTGAGGTGTTCTGCACCTGTGCCCCAAATAGCTGTGGCTCTACCTGGACGATTTCCTCCACCATGACCCTGAACTCCTCCTCCGAAAACCTGGGGTGTCTTTGCCGTGCCATGGGGTGGAGTAGGTGTGTGTGGTGATAAGTGTGGTGATATGTAGTGGTGTGTGGTGTTTTGTGTGTGGAAGTTGTGTGGGTGATGGTGTTGTGTGCCTGTGGCTGCTAGTTTGTGGATGGTGGCGTCTCCCTCTGGCCTTCTCTCTGTAATAGTGGTTGTAGGGGTTTGTGGATGATGTGGGTGTGTGTTTTATATTGCAATGGGTGTGTGGGAGTGGTGTGTGTATGTGTATCAGGTGTGTTTATTTTGAATTGTCCAATGTGGCGGTGTTTTGTAGGAGTGTGTGTATTTTGAGCACAGCGGTGTGTACCGCCAATGGAATACCGCGGTTAAAAGACCGCCGCGTGGATTCGTGTGTCGTGATAGTGTAGGCGTATTTCTGTTGGCGTGACGGTGGAGGTTTTGTTTTCGCCAGTTTATCACTGACCTTTGGTGTGGCGGACTTGTGTGGGTGTCTGAATTTTGTCAGATTCCGAGATGTGGGTCAAAATAGCTGTGTCGGAATTCCGCAGCAGCGGCAGTGTGTTGGCAGTCTTCTGCACGGCGGTAAGCGGATTTTACCGCCATTGTTGTAATGACCACCTTTATATTGCTTTTGCAGTAAAATTACAATTCTAAAGACATTTTATATTACTCTTCCAGTAATATTTCAACGTATACTTATTGCATTCTAATCGTTTTTTTTTTTTTTACCTGCAATTATTCAGATAAAGATTCTATATTTTTACAAACACTGTGTGGTGTGTTTTTGGTAGTACTATATGGTGTTATTGTATGATTTATTGCACAAATACTTTACACATTGCCTTCTAAGTTAAGCCTGACTGCTCACTGCCAAGCTAACAAAGGGTGGGCACAGGATAATTTGGATTATGTGTGACTTACCCTGATTAGAGTGAGAGTCCTTGCTTGGGCAGGGGGTAACCTGACTGCCAACCAAAGACCCCATTTCTAACATTGGTGGCAGCTGTGGGATAGGACTTGTATTTGTGCAGTGACATACAGTAGCTAAGTATTCCACTACTTACCCACGGTTGAAGGTCAACTTGATTTTTTATCTCTTTTTGCAACTTCGTTTTTCCTGTCAATTTTTGACTGAAATCCTCACTCAACATGTCTCAGGCTGGGTCTCAAGCAGGAGATTTTGACCTAGCCCTGTTGGAGACATATACTGTCAAACAGCTGTAAGGGTTCTGCAGGGATATGGGAGTACCCGCCCAAGGTGCCTCCAGAAAGGAGGAATTTCAAATGGCCCTGAGGGCCTGGGCAGAAGTCCATTTGGAGGAAGATGCTGAGGAGGAGGGTCCAGAGGATGGCCCCTCAGAGGATTTCTTTCCATTAATGGACAATGTTAACACTGCAATTGTGTCCCCTCCCAAACCAATGAGCTGTGTCTCTGATCAAAGCCTGACCGCCGAGGAAAGGAGAAAGGAGAGAGAGTTTCAATTGCAATTGGCAAAATTAAAAATTGAGGCTCAACAGGAGGAAAGGAGGGCAGAAAGAGAAGCCAAACAAGCTGAGGCTGAAAGAGCAGCCAAACAGATTGAAGCGGAGAAAGCTGAAGCTGCAGCTGAGAGAGCCTTGGCTGAGAAAAAACTTTTGTTAGCTCATGAACTGAGTCTCAAGGAGCTGGAGATCAAGGCAAGACAGTCTGAGTCCAGCAGTGATGGTGGCAGCATGCATACAGGACCTGTTGGTGAGAAAAAGGTTTGTATACCCAAGAGTGTGGTGGCCAGTTTTGTGGTGGGAGATGATATTGACAAGTGGCTGGCTGCCTATGAAGCTGCACTAAGGGCTCATGGGGTCCCTGAAGGGCAATGGGGGGCGGCCTTGTGGTTTTATGTACCCCCAGAGGGGAGGGACACACTCCTTACACTAGACCCACGTGATCACTATACTTATCCTCTCAAGAAAGACGCTTTACTGGCCAAGTTTGGACTGACCTCTGAAAGATACCGTCAGAGGTTTAGGGACAGTACCAAGCTTTCCACACAGACCTGGGTTGACTGTTTTGATTTCTCCAATAAGGCACTGAATGGTTGGGTGCGGGGCAGCAAAGTAGATGATTACAAAGGGTTACATGACTTGATTCTGAGAGAGCATATGCTCAGTATTTCTTTTACAGAGTTGCGCCAGCACTTGGTAGATAGTAAGCTGACTGATCCCAGAAAGCTTGCTGAGGAGGCGGACCTCTGGGTTAGCACCAGAGTGTCCAGAAGGGTATCTGGGGGAGACACCCACAAAGGTGGTCAGGGTTCCCAACAGAAGAAAGAGGGGGGAGATAAACTTACAGATAAAGAACTCTCAAAAGGCCCCCAAAAGAATTCCCAGGGATTGAGTGGCAATCATTCCTCTTCTAGATTTGGGAAAAAGGCAGGGTATTTTGATAAATCATTAGGGAAATTCATCCCCAAATGCTTAGAGTGCTACCAGCATGGTCACTAAGGGCGACTCCCAGTGTTCCAAGAGAGCACAGTCCACCACTGGACAGATACGTGGGTTGACTAGTGTAGCACTTGGGGGGGAGACAGACCCAGATAGCTTTGGGGAGCAGGCAGAGGTTTCCCTAGTGTCCCTGGGAGAAAGAGAAATGGTGCCTAAAGCCCACATGCCACAAAATTCTTCCAAGTATAGGCAGTGGGTCACCATTGATGGACAATGCAGTGACACAGGAGCCAGTATGATTACTGTCAAGAGTCAGCTAGTGTCAACAGAGAAGATAGTCTCTAATACATTCCACCAGGTCATAGTCGCTGACAATCGCAAGAGTCACCTATCGGTGGCTCTGGTTGCCTTTGAGTGGGGGGGATCTCTGGTACTCTGAAAGTAGCTGTGAGTCCTGCCATGCCTGTAGATTGTCTGTTAGGCAATGATCTTGAGCATACTGCCTGGAAGGAGGTAGAGCTCAGATCCCACCTGGAGATGTTAGGTTTGCCTGAGCGGGTCTGCATAGCCACACGGTCCATGGCTGCCCGGGACGGAAATCAAGGGCGTCTGGAGCCCAGAACAATGGCCCAGACAGCTGCAAAAAGGAAGGGCAAGAGGCACGGGAAACCCGCTTCAAATGTTCCCAGGTGGTGGACTGGGCCCCTGAGGAAGAAGGGGCCCCTGAGCCAATTGGGGAGGACATAGCTGACCTGGGCAACCTGCCTGAACTTGCTGGCTGGCAAGTAGAAGGTGGGCCAACCAGGGCAGAATTCTGCACAGCGCAGAAGGAATGTCCCACACTGGAGGGTCTGAGGCAACAGGCCACAGCCCAAGCAGCAGGTGACGCCTCTGGCACTCACCATATTTACTGGGAGAATGATCTCCTTTACAGTGAACCTAAAGTTCCGGCCTCTGGGGCAGCACGTGTGCTGGTGGTCCCCCAGTGTTACCAGGCCTTCCTACTGGGTCTGGCTCACGACATTCCCCTGGCAGGACACCTGGGCCAAGACAAGACCTTTAACAGGCTTGTTACCCACTTCCATTGGCCCAGAATGAGGGTAGCCTCAGATAATTTCTGCCTGGTCCACTCCCCGTCGTTGGCACCCCCTTCGAAAGGGGGGGGCATCGACATTGTTGGTCCCTTGGACCCCAAAACTGCCTTGGGCAACAGGTTTATCCTGGTTTTGGTGGTCCATGCCACCCGCTATCCAGAGGCCATCCCTCTGAGGACAGTGACTGCACCGGTGGTGACCAGAGCCCTGCTGGGAATATTTACCCGTGTGGGATTCCCTAAGGAAGTTGTGTCTGACAGAGGCACAATCTTCATATCTGCGTACATGAAGTCCATGTGGAATGAGTGTGGGGTGACATACCGGTTTACCACCCCTTATCATCCTCAATCCAATGGGCTTGTTGAGAGATTCAACAAGACCCTTAAAGGCATGATCAGTGGCCTGACTGAAGCCATGAGGCATAAGTGGGACATCCTCTTACCATGCCTGTTATTTGCTTACAGAGAGGTGCCCCAGAAGGGGGTGGGGTTCAGCCCCTTTGAACTTCTCTATGGTCACCCTGTCAGGGGACCTCTCAGCATAGTGAAAGAGGGCTGGGAGACAGCTCCAAAGACCCCTCCCCAAGATGTGGTCAGCCACATCCTGGGCCTCCGCAACCAAACCCAATACTTCTGGAAGCAGGCCAAAGATAACCTTGAGGCCAGTCAAGAGGTGATGAAGGAGTGGTACGATCGGAAAGCCACTCTGGTTGAGTTCTCACCTGGAGACAACGTTTGGGTGATGGAGCCAGTAGAGCCTAGGACTCTCCAGGACCACTGGACTGGCCCCTTGGAAATTAAGGAGTGGAAGGGGGAGGCCACTTACTTAGTGGACCTCAAGACCCCTAGACACCCCCTAAGGGTTCTCCATCACAACCGACTCAAACCTCACTTTGAGAGGTCTGAGTTCAGTATGCTCCTGCTCACAGATGAAGGCATGGAAGAGGAGAGTGAACCTCTCCCCGACCTCCTCTCTGCAAAAGAAGGTGATGGGTCAGTAGGGGGTGTCATTATATCTGACTCCCTGACTCTAAACCAGAAAGGAGACTGCTATGAGCTGTTAGAACAGTTCTCTTCCTTGTTCTCCCTTATTCCTGGACTTACCCATTTATGTGTTCATGATATTGACACAGGAGACAGTCCCCCTGTAAAGAACAAAATGTACAGGTTATCGGATAAGGTCAAGGCCAGCATCAAGGAGGAGGTCTTAAAGATGTTGACCTTAGGGGTTTTTGAGAAATCCAGTAGTCCCTGGGCCAGCCCTGTGGTGCTGGTCCCTAAGGCTGCTGCCCCCAGTGCCAAGCCAGAACTCCGGTTCTGCGTGGACTACCGGGGTCTCAACTCAGTCACACAGACTGACGCTCACCCCATCCCCCGAGCTGATGAGCTCGTTGACAGACTAGGCGCTGCCAAGTTCCTGAGTACATTTGATCTTACATCAGGATACTGGCAGATCGCCCTGACTGAGGGGGCTAAAGAGAGATGTGCATTTTCCACACCTGATGGCCATTACCAGTTCCGGATGATGCAGTTTGGGTTGAAAAATGCCCCTGCTACCTTCCAACGGTTGGTAAACGGGGTCCTAGCTGGTAAGAAGGCCTACTGCGCAGCCTAACTAGATGACATAGGTGTCTATAGTTCCAGCTGGTAGGAACACCTGCTCCACCTCAAAGAGGTGCTTCAGGCCCTGCAACAGGCAGGCCTGACCATCAAGGCCAGTAAGTGCCAGATTGGGCAGGGTTCGTGGTGTACTTGGGACACCTAGTAGGTGGTGGCAAGGTGCAGCCACTCCAGGCCAAGATTGAAACTATCAAGGCCTGGGAACCACCTAGAACACAGACTGAAGTAAGAGCCTTTTTAGGCCTCACTGGATACTACTGTCACCCTTGACAGAACTTACCTCCAAAAAGCAACCTAGGTTGGTAAGGTGGGCAGAGGCTTTCCAGAAAGCCTTTGATTCTCTTAAAGAAGCCATGTGCATGGCCCCATGCTCAAGGCCCCTGACTACTCCCAGGAATTTATTGTGCAGACAGACGCTTCAGAACATGGCATGGGGCTGTTCTAGCACAGCTAAATGAGGAGGGCTCAGACCAACCAGTAGTCTTAATTAGCAGAAAACTATTACCACGGAAACAGAGGTGGAGTGCTATTGAGAGAGAAGCATTTGCTGTGGTCTGGGCACTGAAGAAACTGAGACCATACCTGTTTGGGACTCACGTCCGGGTTCAGACAGACCACAGGTCCCTTAGATGGCTCGTGCAGATGAGGGGTGAAAATCCTAAACTCTTGAGGTGGTCCATTTCTCTACAGGGGATGGACTTTATGGTGGAGCATCGCCCAGGGACTGACCACGCCAATGCTGATGGTCTCTCCAGATACTTTCGCCTTAGCGATGAGAGCTTCCAGGAGGTTGGGTGGCTCTCCCCACTTTCAGCTGGGGGGGACACATGTTAGACCTGACAGCCTTAGGGTGGTCACCCCTAACTTTTTGCCTGCCTCCCTCCACTTTTTAGACACTGTTTTTGCTGGTTTTTAGACTCTGCGCACTTTACCACTGCTAACCAGTGCTGAAGTGCATATGTTCTCTCCCTTTAAACATGGTAACATGGGATCATACCCAATTGCACTATTTAATTTACTTATAAGACCCTAGTAAAGTGCACTATAGGTGCCCAGGGCCTGTAGATTAAATGCTACTAGTTGGCTGCAACACTGATTGTGCCACCCACTTAAGTAGCCCCTTAACCTTGTCTCTGGCCTGCCATTGCAAGGCCTGTGTGTGCAGTTTTACTGCCAATTCGACTTGGCATTTAACAGTACTTGACAAGTCTAAAACTCCCCTTTTTCTACATATAAGACACCCCTAAAGTATGCCCTAGGTAACCCACAGGGCAGGATGCTGTGTAGGAAAAAGGCAGGACATGTACCTGTGTAGTTCACATGTCCTGGTAGTGTAAAACTCATAAATTCGTTTTTACACTGCTGTGAGGCCTGCTCCCTTCATAGGCTAACATTGGGGCTGCCCTAATACAGTGTTTGTGTGGTAGCTGCTGATCTGAAAGGGGTAGGAAGGTCATATTTAGTATGGCCAGAATGGTAATAGAAAATCCTGATGACTGGTGAAGTTGGATTTAATATTACTATTTTGGAAATGCCACTTTTAGAAAGTGAGCATTTCTCTGCACTTAAATTTTTCTGTGCCTTACAATCCACATCTGGCTGGGTTTAGTTGACAGCTCCTTGTGCGTTCACTCAGACACACCCCAAACACAGGATAATCAGCCTCACTTGCATAAATCTGCATTTTGAATGGGTCTTCCTGGGCTGGGAGGGTGGAGGGCGTGACACTTACATGACAATGGACAGTAGCCTGCCCTCACACAAAGGACTGCCACACCCCCTACTGGGACCCTGGCAGACAGGATTGAACTGAAAGGGGAACTTGTGCACTTCTGAGCCACTCTTTGTAGTCTCCCCCACTTCAAAGGCACTTTTGGGTATAAAAACAGGGCCCCTGCCCTATCAAGATAGACACTCCCTGGAGACGAAACCTGAACCAGAACCTGCATCCTGCCAAGAAGAACTACCTGGCTGCCCTAAGGACTCACCTGACTGCTTTCTGTGAAGGATTTCTGCCTTGCTGTTGCCCTGCTGTCTTGCTGCTCTCTTGCTGTGCTGCAGAAGTGCTCTCCAAGGGCTTGGATTGAGCTTGCCTCCTGTTCCCTGAAGTCTCAGGACCAGAAAAGACTTCATCTCTGGAAGAAATTCCTTGTGCGCCGAAAAACGACGCGCAGCCTGCGAAAAACGACGCACAGCCTGCACTGCAGTGAAAAATCACTGTACGCTGAACCCGGAACAATGCTGCCCGACTCCGCAACAGGAAGATCGACGCAGTGCCTGCGACGTGACCGGAACTTCGACGCACGCCCCACTGGATCGACGCACAGGCGACTCGGAACGACGCAGCCCGACTTCCATAGAGGAATCGACGCCGCGCCTCCCGTGCTCTAGAAATTTACACGCATCACCCACTGGAATCGACGCAGTGCTTGTGACTTTGAAGCAAGCCCAGGATTTTCCATGCATCGACCCCGGGGCGTCTCAAAACCCCGCAACCCAAAGAGGATCAGAGTCCACGCGGCGGAAATCGACGTACGGCTTCCCCGCGCGGAAAATATCGATGCAAGTCCGTGTGCGAAGGGGCGAAACTGACGCACAGCTACCTGTTTTTCACGCATCTCCTCCTCTGCGGCCCCTTGCGAGGATTTTTCAACGCAAACCAGGTACTTTGCCTCGCAAGAGACACTTGTTGTTTCTAGAAGACTTTAAGACACTTTATATTGCTTTTGCAGTAAAATTACAATTCTAAAGACATTTTATATTACTCTTCCAGTAATATTTCAACGTATACTTATCGCATTCTAATCGTTTTATTTGACCTACAATTATTCAGATAAAGATTCTATATTTTTACAAACACTGTGTGGTGTGTTTTGGTAGTACTATATGGTGTTATTGTATGATTTATTGCACAAATACTTTACACATTGACTTTTATGTTAAGCCTGACTGCTCAGTGCCAAGCTACCAGAGGGTGGGCACAGGATAATTTGGATTGTGTGTGACTTACCCTGTCTAGAGTGAGGGTCCTTGCTTGGGCAGGGGGTAACCTGACTGCCAACCAAAGACCCCATTTCTAACATACCTCAATGGCAGAAATGAGTATAAGTAGTGGACCCAAAACCTCAGACTTTTAGAACACTTCTGGATCAAGAGGAACCTCTGCCAAGGAGAAGGGCTGAAGAGCTAGGGGAGGAGTACAACCCTTTGCTGTGTGTGCTTTGCTCTGTTGGCCTGCAGTTGCTGCCTCTGCCTTCGAGAGTACAAAAACTGGACTTTGTTGTGTACCCTGCTTGTGAAGTTTCTCCAAGGGCTTTGATTGAGCTTGCTTCATGTTAAGAAGTCTCCGAGACGGCAAAGACTTCACCTACCAGCCTCTGGGTTCACATACTGTGGACCCTAACTTGCCAGGTGGTGCCTTTTCCTGTTTCTGGGCCTGTGAGAGTGAAAGTTGGTTGAAAACCAAGAAAAAAAAAGTGCACCGATGCCGGATGACGCCAGGACTGACGCTGTTGTCTGACCCCATGACGCCGCCTGCAACCGAAGCCATGGTACGCGCTGGAGTGCGACGACCCTGACTGACATCGCAGGTCTGACACTGCAGCAGACCAGCTGATGTCCCATGACTTCATGAGTCCAGAGTGCCTTGTCACCGATGTCCATGACACTACAGGGAGTGCAGAATTATTAGGCAAGTTGTCTTTTTGAGGATTAATTTTATTATTGAACAACAACCATGTTCTCAATGAACCCAAAAAACTCATTAATATCAAAGCTGAATATTTTCGGAAGTAGTTCTTAGTTTGTTTTTAGTTTTAGCTATGTTAGGGGGATATCTGTGTGTGCAGGTGACTATTACTGTGCATAATTATTAGGCAACTTAACAAAAAAAAATATATACCCATTTCAATTATTTATTATTACCAGTGAAACCAATATAACATCTCAACATTCACAAATATACATTTCTGACATTCAAAAACAAAACAAAAACAAATCAGTGGCCAATATAGCCACCTTTCTTTGCAAGGACACTCAAAAGCCTGCCATCCATGGATTCTGTCAGTGTTTTGATCTGTTCACCATCAACATTGCGTGCAGCAGCAACCACAGCCTCCCAGACACTGTTCAGAGAGGTGTACTGTTTTCCCTCCTTGTAAATCTCACATTTGATGATGGACCACAGGTTCTCAATGGGGTTCAGATCAGGTGAACAAGGAGGCCATGTCATTAGATTTCCTTCTTTTATACCCTTTCTTGCCAGCCACGCTGTGGAGTACTTGGACGCGTGTGATGGAGCATTGTCCTGCATGAAAATCATGTTTTTCTTGAAGGATGCAGACTTCTTCCTGTACCACTGCTTGAAGAAGGTGTCTTCCAGGAACTGGCAGTAGGACTGGGAGTTGAGCTTGACTCCACCCTCAACCCGAAAAGGCCCCACAAGCTCATCTTTGATGATACCAGCCCAAACCAGTACTCCACCTCCACCTTGCTGGCATCTGAGTCGGACTGGAGCTCTCTGCCCTTTACCAATCCAGCCACGGGCCCATCCATCTGGCCCATCAAGACTCACTCTCATTTCATCAGTCCATAAAACCTTAGAAAAATCAGTCTTGAGATATTTCTTGGCCCAGTCTTGACGTTTCAGCTTGTGTGTCTTGTTCAGTGGTGGTCGTCTTTCAGCCTTTCTTACCTTGGCCATGTCTCTGAGTATTGAACACCTTGTGCTTTTGGGCACTCCAGTGATGTTGCAGCTCTGAAATATGGCCAAACTGGTGGCAAGTGGCATCGTGGCAGCTGCACGCTTGACTTTTCTCAGTTCATGGGCAGTTATTTTGCGCCTTGGTTTTTCCACACGCTTCTTGCGACCCTGTTGACTATTTTGAATGAAACGCTTGATTGTTCGATGATCACGCTTCAGAAGCTTTGCAATTTTAAGAGTGCTGCATCCCTCTGCAAGATATCTCACTATTTCTGACTTTTCTGAGCCTGTCAAGTCCTTCTTTTGACCCATTTTGCCAAAGGAAAGGAAGTTGCCTAATAATTATGCACACCTGATATAGGGTGTTGATGTCATTAGACCACACCCCTTCTCATTACAGAGATGCACATCACCTAATATGCTTAATTGGTAGTAGGCTTTCGAGCCTATACAGCTTGGAGTAAGACAACATGCATAAAGAGGATGATGTGGTCAAAATACTCATTTGCCTAATAATTCTGCACTCCCTGTAGACTATGTTGCAGAACCTGTAGCCCAGTGGCGTGACTGCAACTCAGTAAGGTCACCCCACTGTGTGTTGACCCGCCGGACAACGACCCCGCAGGAGTGTAAGGAACCAATGCTTCCCACTGATGCCGCTTCAGCTCCACTGCTCTGCAGCAAGAACCCGGTGCTTCGCACCAACGCCTCCACTCCACTGCTCTGCAGCACCAGAACCAACGCCACATCAGATCCAGAGATGCCTCACTCCCCCAACTCCGTTCACCGGCTTGTTTCCTCACTTTCAAAAGGTACTGTACCTGGAGGACCGTGCGACTCTGCGACCAGTGCCATTTGCGTCAGATTGTTAGGAACAACTCCCTCATGACGCCGTGATAATAAGCTCTATATTGGTGTTTAATCTTTGAAAATTCATAACTTTGCTTGTGTATGTTGGATTTTTGTCATTTTGGTTTTGGTTTAATCAGATAAATATTGGCTATTTTACTAAACTGGTGTTGACTGCTTTTGTGGTGTTTTAACTGTGCTATTGTGTGGGATTGTACAAATACTTTACATATTGCCTCTGAGATAAGACTGACTGCTTGTGCCTAGCTACCAGGGGGTGAGCAGGGGTTATCTGAGCTGTGTATCTCCCTTACCCTGACTAGAGTGAGGGTCCTTGCTTGGACAGAGTGCAAACTGACTGCCAACCAGAGACCCCATTTCTACCAATGTCCAACTATCTTCATTGACAACAGATTGTAAACATGTGAAGGCTGTAACACAGTAAGTTGCTCAGGTGAAAAAAGTGTCACCAGCTGGTCATGCACCTGCATACCCTGTCCCTTGTTTTGTACAATGGGCCGGTTGCCTGGATTCAGACCTAGATGAGGATCCATGGGCAAGCCATGATTTAATGCTGTGATGTTCAAAAGACAACATGCTACTATTATCTTGCACACAACTTGATGAGAGTACAGCTCCACCCCCCCATACAGTTAAGATATCTGAATCTTGACTTCAGGAGACCAAAACTGCGCTCAGTGATGGCTTGTGTACGTATGCGTGCCCTATTGCACCTACGCTGAGGTGCAGTGGTTGCACGTCAGTATGGTGTGAGATGAGGGAAGAGCGCATACACAGCAGCACCACCTGAGGCAGAAAATTAGATAATATTTGTACATGTCCCTCTTGCATCTGTACACTTCATATTATATGAAATGGTACATGCTGTGTCTGTTGGGGGCATGTATGTGGAAAGAGGATTAGTGTTGTATAATGATTGTGTACATTAAAAAACATTTATACATATCAGACTTGTGTGCTGCTTGGTACTTACTCAGTAGCCACACATTGCCAAATTCTCCCGCTGCCATCCACCGAGGACTAGAGGTGACCTGCAGAATACACAGCTGTCATGGGTGTCAGGAATAAGGCCAGGTGCGGTCCAGGTCTCGCCCGAAACTCCGCTGCGCGACTCTGCGGCGCTTTATGCGTACCACTTGTCATCCCCTCTTGTTGCAAAGGTGACCATCAGCGTTGTCTGCCCTGTGGCAAAGCTCAGAGAGCTTCAGGTTCAGGACATTGGTGGACAAGATGCACTTATCAGTGCTATTCTATGAAGGGACTACAATTCCAATGTTTTTAGAGGCAGCAGCCATCTTTGGGTGTGGCAGGCCTATAAAGCCCAGCCACACTCAAGCACGTTGCTCACTATTTTGAAAACTTCGATGCAGCCAGACCTCGTTGGGGTTTCTCTGGAGAAGAACAGAGTTCCTGAATGGCAGAGTTTCCTTGTTTCCATGGTGCATTCAAAAACAAGTAGGTCATACTCGTAGCGGTAAGGCCTTGCTGAATCCAAGCTTGGAGGAAGTCATTACTTCCAAAAGGTAAAGCGCCTCTTAGCAGAACGAGCAAAGCGTTTCCGTTCACAGATGTAAAGCGCTCTTTTGCACAAGCAATTCAAAGCATTTCAGTTGACAGATGTAAAGCGCTTTTGTGCACAGCAATTAAAAGCGTTTCCATTCACAGATGTAAAGAGCTCTTTTGCACAAGCAATTCAAAGCGTTTCAGTTCACAGATGTAAAGCGCTTTTGCGCACAGCAATTCAAAGCGTTTCCGTTCACAGATGTAAAGCGCTCTTTTGTACAAGCAATTCAAAGCATTTCAGTTCACAGATGTAAAGCACTTTTGTGCAAAGCAATTCAAAGTGTTTCCGTTCACAGATGTAAAGCGCTCTTTTGCACAAGCAATTCAAAGCGGTTCAGTTCACAGATGTAAAGCGCTTTTGTGCACAGCAATTCAAAGCGTTTCCGTTCACAGATGTAAAGCGCTCTTTTGCACAACAATTCAAAGCGCTTCAGTTCACAGATGTAAAGCGCTCTTGGCATGACAATTCAGGCATTTCAGTTCATGGATGTAAAGCCCTCTTGGCACAACAATTCAAAGCATTTCAGTTCACAGATGTAAAGCGCTCTTGGCATAGCAATTCAAGCACTTCAGTCCTCAGGTTTAAAGTGCTCTTGGCACGACAATCAAAGCACTTCAATTCACAGGAGTAAAAGGTTCTTGGCACAACAATCTAAGTGATTCAGGCTACTTGAGTAAAAGCGCTTCCTGGTATTATTAAGTAAAGCACTTCAAGGTCAATGAGTAAAACTTTTTGGCGTTTATTGTTGTGAATGTGAAAGTATTTCTGGAGATAAGCAAATCATAGTTTTCATTGTTCTTTGAAAAGCTTAAGATGTGAAAAGCATATTTAGCGCAGTTTTGCGTCAAAAAAACTAGCGCCGGCTAACGCCATTCTGAAGCGCCATGCGGGCGCCGTATTTATTGAATGACGTTAGCTGGCGTTAGCCGCCGGCGCCGTCTGGTGTGCGTTAAAAAATACGACGTACACCAGGCAGCGCCGGCGTAGGGGGATATGGGGCTTGGGCGTCAAGAAATGGGGCAAGTCAGGTTGAGGCAATTTTTTCGCCTCAACCCGATTTGCGCCATTTTTTTTCACTCCCAACCCCCATAGAAATGACTCCTGTCTTAGCAAAGACAGGAGTCATGCCCCCTTGCCCAATGGCCGTGCCCAGGGGACTTATGTCCCCTGAGCATGGCCATTGGGCATAGTGGCATGTAGGGGGGCACAAATCAGGCCCCCCTATGCCACAAAAAAAAATATATATACTTACCTGAACTTACCTTAATGTCCCTGGGATGGGTCCCTCCAGCCTTGGGTGTCCTCCTGGGGTGGGCAAGGGTGACAGGGGGTGTCCCTGGGGGCATGGGAGGGCACCTCTGGGCTCCTTCAGAGCCCACAGGTCCCTTAACGCCTGCCTTTTGCAGGCGCTAAAAAACGGCGCAAAAGCGGCCGTACATCATTTTTTTTGACCCGCCCACTCCCGGGCGTGATTTTTGCCCGGGAGTATAAATCCGACGCACATGCCTCGGAGTCGATTTTTTAGACGGGAACGCCTACCTTGCATATAATTAACGCAAAGTAGGTGTCCACGCTAAAAAATGACGCTGACTCCATGGACTTTGGCGCTAGATGCGTCTAACGCCAAAGTATAAATATGGAGTTAGTTTTACATCGAAATTGCGTCAAAAAAATGACGCAATTCCGGCGCAAACGGAGTATAAATATGCTCCTTAATTCTTTGAGATTTTCTAAGTCATGATTAAAGGTTTATGTTGTGAATACATAGATGTAACAGGATTGATATTCTGCGTATAATCATAGTTCAAGGTTCTTGCCATCTCTTGATTCTGAGGTCGTAGTTTACTCTTGTTCCATGTATCAAAGAAGGGGCTTTGCCCTCATTTCAAAAGCGGTCTCCAACTGATATCTCGAAGACGCATTTAGTCAAGAGTCTATTGATGAGTTACATTTCTATGAATGAGGAAATGCATATTTGTTCTAAGCTTTACTTTTCAGATCTCCCTCCCTGCTGTTCTCTACCCTAATTCTCTTCCCCTCCGACTGGCTCCATCATAACTCTGTGCTATAATAGCTTTCTGAGTTGGTGACGCTGGTAGGTGGGTCTTTTGTTCAGCGACGTGCAGATTCCGAGGAAAGGACACTGTGACAGAATAGTGAGCCCACAAGTTTTATACTTTCCTCTTGGTCTGTACGGGAGCTGCACAAAATGGCCGCCCTAGATACCTTTATACAAGTAGTCACTCACATGCAAAGGGATTTCACAGACTCAAAAAAATGTTACAGCTGATTTAGTGAATAAAGTAACTCAGTTACAGTGTAAGGTAGATGGTTCTGAATATGAGTCTCGTCCTACGCCTCCCGCATCTACTAACATAGCTGTGAATGTGCCGACACAGATTCCTTTAGCTGCACAAGGGAGGTTTTCTGGGGACCCCAATAAGGTTCAAATTTTTCTGACACAGGTGGATTTACATTTTACGTGTCGGCCTAGTGCTTTTCCGGACGCACAATCTAGAATTGCATTCCTTATATCTTAACTGAATGGTGATTCAGCTACTCGGGCAGTGCGATTAGTCCGATTAGACAGTCCTCTTTTATATAACTGGCGTCGTTTTGTAGAAGAATTCGTAAAGGTTTTTGACAGACGCACAATCACTGTGACTGCAAACAAAGAGTTACTAGAATTAGAAAAAGGAAATAAAGACCTGATAACATATTTGTCACACTTCAACTGGTTAGTGGTGGAAACTGCTTGGCCTGAGGAAAAAAGGTCAGCAGTATTTTATCAAGGGCTAAAAGACGAACTAAAAGATGCATTGGCCCAAGTTGAGCCACAACCAGAAAATTGTACTCATTTAATTAATCTAACCCTACAGATACATCACAGACTTTCTGAAAGAAAAGGAGCAAGGAAAAAATGTGAAAAAACAAACTGCCGAATGGAAAGAGCCAAACACTTTCAATTGTCTTCAGATTCTATGATAGAACTGATGGATATCGCAACTGTTCGCCCACCACTGACCAAAGATGAGAAAGACATGCGACGAAAAAATGGTCAGTGTCTGTATTGTGGGAAAAAGGGTCATTTTGTAAAAGATTGCCAAAAGAAACCCAAAGGCAAAATTGATCCAACAGTTGTGACAAAGAAAAAGATAGCGGTTGCTTTGGAAAATTCACAGGAAAACTAAAGTGCCCAGGAAAAAACGAAGGGGACCTCTTGGGCAAATTGACAATCCCTTCAGTGTGCTCTTGCACAAATCGTTATGTCAAACATTTCCGAATCTTAGTACAAATTACTGTGCTGGGAAAAAGACATAATGTTCAAGTCCTAATTGATTCAGGGACAACAGGAAATTTTGTGGACCAACAAACTGCACTAGACCTGCATATACCCAAGAAAAAGGTTCCAGAAGTTGTGTATGCAGTTGATGGAAGTGAGTTGGCAGGAGGCCCCGTTACTAAACAAACCTCACGAATACAAATGATTTGCAAAGATGAGGAGAATCAGAACCACTATGAGATAATTCGCTTTGATATAATCCAAGCACCTCAATATGGTTTTATCTTAGGAATGCCGGGGTTAATGTTACATATTCCATGCATAGACTGGCGCAACCAGGTTTTGCGTTTTTCTTCTTCTTCTTGTGCAAAGAAATGTTTTCAATCAAGATGAAACAAAGAAGGAAATCTTCAACACTCCATAGTTACTGCAGTTGAGAAGGAAATTGATTTACCATCACAGTATTCTGAATATACCGATATTTTCAGTGAAAAGAAAGCAAGCTCATTACCACCTCACAGGCCGTACGATTGTCAGATCAATCTTGTACCTGGCGCCAATATACCAAATTGTAGGATCTATGCACTATCAGAGAAAGAAAATCAAGTCCTACGAGAATACCTTGATCAATGTTTAACCAACAAGCTAATTTGGCCATCACGATCTCCAGCGGCTTCTCCACTGTTTTTCGTACCTAAAGCAAATGGTGATTTGAGGCCATGTATTGACTTTAGAGCGATAAATAAGATCACAGTTAAAAATAAATATCCACTACCTCTCATACCAGTCTTGTTAGACCAGGTAAAATCTGCCGTCATCTATACTAAACTTGATTAACGAGGTGCTTATCACGTAGTTCGAATTCGAGAGGGAGATGAGTGGAAAACGGCTTTTAAGACTCATTATGGCCTCTTTGGGTAATTAGTGATGCTGTTTGGTCTGTGTAATGCCCCAGCAGCCTTTCAATATTTCCTAAGCGATGTTATGAGAGAATATCTAGACATCTTTGTCATCGTTTACATTGATGATATTTTGATTTATTCAAACTCTGAAGATATACATGAAGAGCATGTTAAAAAAGTGTTAAAAACTCTACAAAAACATAATGGGCCATATTTATACTTTTCGACGCACAACTGCGCCAACGCAGTTGTGCATCAAAAAATGTAACGCCGGCTAACGCCATTCTGAAGCGCCATGCGGGCGCCGTATTTATTCAATGACGTTAGCCGGCGTTAGCCGGCGGAGCTGCCTGGTGTGCGTGAAAAAAAATGACTTACACCAGGCAGCGCCGGAGTAGGGGAAAATGGAGCTTGGGCATCAAAAAATGGGGCAAGTCAGGCTGAGGCAAAATTTTCGCCTCAACCCGATTTGCACCATTTTTTTTTACTCCCAACCCCCATTGAAATGACTCCTGTCTTAGCAAAGACAGGAGTCATGCGCCCTTGCCCAATGGCCATGCCCAGGGGACTTTTGTCCCCTGGGCATGGTCATTGGGCATAGTGGCATGTAGGGGGGCACAAATCAGGCCCCCCTATGCCACAAAAAAAAAAAAAAAGAAAAAACAGCACTTACCTTAATGTCCCAGGGGTGGGTCCCTCCATCCTTGGGCGTCCTCCTGGGGTGGGCAAGGGTGGCAGGGAGTGTCCCTGGGGGCATGGTAGGGCACCTCTGGGCTCCTTCCGAGCCCACAGGTCCCTTAACGCCTGCCCTGACCAGGCGCTAAAAAATGACGCAAAAGCGGCTGGACGTCATTTTTTTTGACCCGCCCACTCCCGGGCGTCATTTTTGCCCGGGAGTATAAATACGGCGCACATGCCTCAGAGTCATTTTTTAGACGGGAACGCCTACCTTGCATATCATTAACGCAAGGAAGGTGTCCACGCTAAAAAATGACACAAACTCCATGAACTTTGGCGCTAGATGCGTCTAACGCCAAAGTATAAATATGGAGTTTGTTTTGCGTCGAATTTGCGTAAAAAAAAAACACGCAAATCCGGCGCAAACAGAGTATAAATATGGCCCAATTTGTTTTGTAAGCTAAGTAAATGTAAATTCGATACCAAAGAAGTTGAATTTCTAGGAGTCATTCTAACACCTGACGTCATGCAAATGACTGAAAGAAAAATTTGAGCTATATCCGAATGGCCCACACCAAAATCAGTGCGTGATATTCAATGTTTTTTGGGTTTTGCAAATTTTTATCGACGCTTCATCCATCAATTCTCTCAAAAGGTGGCCCCAATCACCAAGTTGCTAAGAAAAAAGGCTGTTTTCAACTAGCCCCCAGAGAACGAAAGCAGTTCAAGATTTAAAAAAGGCTTTTACTACTGCCCCCATTCTAGCTCACCCTAATGTGGAAGAACCATTCATCGTGCAAGCTGATGCATCTGATGTTGCCGTTGGGGCCATCCTGTCTCAACGTCATCGAGAAACTGGACAATTGCACCCCATAGCATATGATTCAAGAAAATTGAATGAAGCAGAACAGAATTACATCATAGCAGAAAAAGAATTACAAGCAATTCGTAATGCCTTTAAAGAATGGAGACATTATCTGTTGGGAGCGAAACACACCATAACTGTATATTCTGATTATAGAAATTTACAATTTATGAGTTCTGCCAGGCTACTAACTCCAAGACAACTAAGATGGATGCTCTTCTTTGCAGAATTTGATTTCATAGTGACTTTTAGACCAGGAATAGATAATCGTAAGGCCGATGCATTATCTAGACAAGATTCTTCAATCACACCTACTGAACAAAAATCCATGCATATTATAACGCCTTCAAAAGTGTTGTGTTTAGTAGCTGCTTAGAAATTAGTAGCTGCTGAGAAATTTTTCGATCTCATTCGGAATCATTTTCACATCACTGAGTGGCAAGAGTGGTTACAACAGGACACCAAGAGGTCTATTCAACAAGGCTTACCTCTACATGAATCTCGAGTATTCCTGCCTACTGAAGAGTTAAGAGAGACAGCTTTTCATTGGTTACACAAGCATCTTCTGGCAGGTCATCCAGGTCCTCAAAAAAACAATAGAGCTAATGAAAAGGTATTTTTGGTGGCCTACACTAATTTACGACCTTAAGCAAATGCTACAATCATGTGAAGTATGTGCAAGATGCAAAAGCGAACATAGCGAGCCCAAAGGTCTATTGATACCTCTACCCATTCCCAATCATCCATGGGAACATAGTTCTATGGATTTTATTACTGGTCTTCCTCAAATAAAACAATTTACAACCATTCTAGTGGTAGTAGACAGTGTTACCAAGTATGCTCATTTCATTGCCTGTAAAGGACTCCCAACTTCCGACACCTTAGCGACTATCATTTTAGAAAATATAGTTCGGCTTCACGGACTTCCAAGAGTTATCCTCTTTGACAGAGGAACACAATTTTCTGCACGTTTTTGGCAACTATGGTGCAAGGCTCTACAAATTGATTCAACTTTATCTACTAGTTATCATCCACAAACGGATGGTCAAACAGAGAGACTAAACCAAACTCTGAAACAATATTTACGATGTTATGCAACAAAGTCTCCTACAACCTGGCTGGATCTTTTGTGGCTTGCAGAACTGGCTTATAATAACTCTCACCACTCTTCAATAAACTCAACTCCTTTCTATGGTTTATATGGGTGTCATCCGCACATTTTGCCAGTTACGTTACCTGCATCTACTCAAACCACTCCAGCAGTCAAGGACATGCTAACACACATGAAAAAGATACATGCACAATTACAAGCAAATCTTTGTCAAGCAAAGAAAAAATATAAAATGCAATATGACAAAAAACACCAGCCTGGTCCTCAGTATACAATCAAAGACAGAGTTTGGTTATCCACAAAAAACTTTACATACAAAAATAAAAATATGTTTCATCCAAAATTCATAGGGCCCTATGAAGTAATACGACAAGTAAACCCAGTAACATATAAGCAAAAATTACCATCATCTTTGAAAATTCATCCAGTGTTCCACACTTCGCTTCTTAAACCAGCTTCGCCCTCAAGTGTCACACAACCTGCCCCTCTACTAGTTCAAGGTCATTGGGAGTATGAGGTGCGATCTATTCTAGACTCTAAATATAGCAGGTCTTCCCTTTGGTACTTGGTGTCCTGGAAAGGATACGGACCGGGAAATGACTCTTGGGAACCTGCTAGACATGTCCATGCACCACGTTTGGTGCAACAATTTCACCTCCTCCATCCTGATAAACCAGGTCCTGGACCGCGCTTGGGAGAGGGGTATAATGTCAGGAATAAGGCCAGGCGCGGTCCAGGTCACACCCGAAACTCCGCTGCACGACTCTGCGGCGCTTTATGGGCCCCACTTGTCATCCCTTCTTGTTCAAAAGGTGACCATCAGCGTCGTCTGCCCTGTGGCAAAGCTCATAGAGCTGCAGGTTCAGGACATTGGTGGACAAGATGCACTTATCAGTGCTATTCTATGAAGGGACTACAATTCCCATGTTTTTAGAGGCAGCAGCCATCTTGGGGTGTGGCAGGCCTATAAAGCCCAGCCACACCCAAGCACGTTGCTCACCATTTTGAAGACTTCGATGCAGCCAGACCTCGTTGGGGTTTCTCTGGAGAAGAACAGAGTTCCTAAATGGCAGAGTGTCGTCTAACCAAAGAATCCTTGTTTCCGTGGTGCTTTCAAAAACTAGTAGGTCGTACTCGTAGCGGTAAGGCCTTGCTGAATCCAAGTTTGGAAGAAGTCATTACTTCCAAAAGGTAAAGCGCCCCTTAGCATAACGAGCAAAGCATTTCTGTTCACAAATGTAAAGCGCTCATTTGCACAAGCAATTCAAAGCGTTTCAGTTCACAGATATAGTGATTTTGTGCACAGCAATTCAAAGCATTTCCGTTCACAGATGTGAAGCGCTCTTTTGCACAAGCAATTCAAATCTTTTCAGTTTGCAGATGTAAAGCACTTTTGTGCACAGCAATTCAAAGCGTTTCCGTTCACAGATGTAAAGTGCTCTTTTGCACAAGCAATTCAAAGCGTTTCAGTTCACAGATGTAAAGCGCTTTTGTGCACAGCAATTCAGAGCGTTTCCGTTCACAGATGTAAAGCGCTCTTTTGCACAACAATTCAAACCGCTTCAGTTCACAGATGTAAAGCGCTCTTGGCATGACAATTCAGGCGTTTCAGTTCACGAATGTAAAGCGGTCTTGGCACAACAATTCAAAGCGTTTCAGTTCACAGATGTAAAGCGCTCTTGGCATAGCAATTCAAGCGCTTCAATCCTCAGGTTTAAAGTGCTCTTGGCATGACAATCAAAGCACTTCAATTCACAGGAGTGAAAGGTTCTTGGCCCAAGAATCTAAGTGATCCAGGCTACTTGAGTAAAAGCGCTTCCTGATATCATTAAGTCAAGCGCTTCAAGGTCAATGAGTAAAACATTTTGGCATTTATTGTTGTGAATGTGAAAGTATTTCTGGAGATAAGCAAATCATAGTTGTCATTGTTCTTTGAAAAGCTTAAGATGTGAAAAGCATATTTAATTCTTTTGGATTTTCTGTCATGATCAAAGGTTTATGTTGTGAATACATAGATGTTACAGGATTGATATTCTGTGTATAATCATAGTTCAAAGTTCTTGCCATCTCTTGATTCTGAGGTCATAGTTTACTCTTGTTCCATGTGTCAAAGAAGGGGCTTTGCCCTCATTTCAAAAGAGGTCTCCATCTGATATCTCAGAGACGCATTTAGTCAAGAGTCTATTGATGAGTTACATTTCTATGAATGAGTAAATGCATATTTGTTCTAACCTTTACTTTTCAGATCTCTCTCCCTGCTGTTCCCTACCCTAATTACCTTCTCCTCGACTGGTTTCGTCATAACTCTATGCTATAATAGCTTTCTGAGTTTGTGGCGCCGGTAGGTGGGCCTTTTGTTCAGCGACATGCAGATCCCAAGGAAAGGACACCATGACATGGGTACTGCCTGGGAACACTGCATGCACATCAGTAAAAATACCACTGGCAACACAGTTGATAGTGTGCCAATGGTGTCTGTTGCAGAATATGTGTGCATTGTGGTGAGTTTGCTGAGGAGCCACATAAGTGCAATCAATTTCACCTAGCACATGCAAAAAGAGGGAAAGAGGAAGAAATCCCTTGTTACCCTTTGCCTTCTGGCCAGTGTATGGGGCATTCATATTTGGAGATGGGTTCTCCTATTGATGTAGCTCAGTATCTGATGGACGCATTGATACTGGCTTGCCTGACAGATGCCCACAAGGTCACCCAACACCCTCTGGAACAATCCGGTAGCAATAAAATGGAGAGCTGCTAGGATCTTTACATAGGCTTGGATGGCGTGGGAGTGGCAGGCCCCAGAGTCAAGATCCTGGCCCTGACATCTTGGCTGGACATGCCAAAGAGGTTTATACTTTGTCTGAAAATCCTCTCTATTCTCCTCCTCCTCCTTAAATCGTCCTGTCGCATTGCAGGGGGCAAAGCAACAAACACATTCAGCTACATGTTGCAAGGTCTGAAAGGGTTTGTTTGTGCAGACGTAAAAATACTACTCATGAATGCCCTTTGTGAAAACTGGAAGTAGTAAACTTTGACTTTTGGTCTTTACCTTTGTGAATCCAGCCCTCTATAGTTATTTATAATAATAATGGTATGGATGCAAGTGAGCAAGGATATTAACACTGAGACTAGCTCGAAGACATGCAGCTCAACGCTGTCCCCAACAGACAACTTCCAAGGCATAGAAAAACCCAGGGAGCAGAGAAAAAAATTCAAAAATTAAGGTTAGTATCATTACTAGTGGTAAACCATTATCTGATGACAAGGGTACCTGTGAAAAAGGACTGAATGACCAGGTCCTAATCGACCTAGCACTTGTTGACCAAAAGGAATCTCAAAGAAATACCCTGACTAGCTTAATATGACGGGTACAGATCGCCTAGATAACCAATTCCAATCTAAAGCTATACGGGAGACATGTTCAACCTTTACTTACAGGCACTACCAACTAGTGCACAAACTCTGCATCGTCATGCCTCAGCCAGCAAATGAGCTTCCTGAAAGAACAAATGTCAGCTATCAAGACCTCTCAGCGGCCAGGGGCACTAACATTCAACAAAGTCACCACACAGTTATTCCATGCACCAACATATATCTCAAGGGGGAGGCATTACATGTTAAATTGAGGCAATATACTAAAGTTAGTCAAAACTGTCCCAACGTTACAGAACACCAATTCGACAGATATAGAATCTGTCAAATTCTCCACAAACATAGGATCCCGGAGCAAACATATGTTCGAAACAACTGTAGCTGTATAGTACCATCTTTCTGGCCTGGTTACCCCCACTTTTTGCCTGATGTCAGTGTGTTTAGACTGTAGTTCACTGGGATACTGCTAACCAGGACCCCACTGACTGTGCTATTTTCCCTAAATTTAGTTGCTGGTAACTTCTTACACCCCCAATTTGCATACTGGTGCCCATGTAAGTCCCTAGTATATGGTACCTAGGTATCCAGGGCATTAGTACAAGAGTGAACCCCAATGGGCTGCAGCATATATTATACCACCCAAGTGAGCCCATGCAAACTATGACTGCAGGCCTGCCATTGCAGCCTGTGTGAAATGGTGCATGCACCCTTTCACCACTGAACCTGCCCACTGTACTGAGACATTGCAAGTAACCCCTCTGGTAGGCCCTTCAGCCGAAGGGCAGTGTGCATGTCTCTAAGTGTGAGGGTACCCCTACATGAATAGTGTGCCCCTACATACCACAAGCCAATTCATGGACCCTCTAAGTGCGGGGATGTTATCTTAAGTTATGTAGTGGACACTGGTCAACATGAGTGGTCCAACTACATAATGTGGCTTCTCCGAACCTAGGCATGTTTGTTATGAAACATGTTGGAATCCTGCAACTACCCTGATTCCAGGGTTAGTTGCATGATACCATGTACTCTGGCGGTTCTTTAGAGGATCCCCAGTTCTGCCTGTGCAGCCTTACACGATCTAGCTGCCAGCCCACACTGCTGACGTGGAACTTCTATCTTGCTGGGCTGGTAAGGCCTCCTTGTAAAACTCTCTTTGTCCAGAGCCTGTGGATCACTCGTGGTGGCTCCATCGAAGTGTGTTGGCCTTGCTGTGTGCTGAGGGCCAGCCCTTACTCTCCCTCCTGGGCAGTGTCTCCTGGACCTTGCTGGTCCCCAAAACTTTTCAAACTCTTCTTCAGCTACTGTTTGTATTTATTAGTGCTTGTTGACACTGCTCTGCCCTCCTGCTGATGAGCCAGGCTCAGGTCGGAGGAGCAGAACAAAGGATTCCCTGCAAGGGAGAGATGTGACCACCTCTCCCTATGTACTATGTACTAGGTGTCTTAGAGCTGGGCTGGGGTGGCCTCTGAGCGCCACCAGACTGCTTTGAAGGGCACATTTGGTGCTCTCCTTGCATAATCCGTTTTGCACCAGTTTAGGAACCCCTGGTTCCCACTCTGGCATGAAACTACACAAAGGACAGCTCCTCCCATATTGAGGTGCACAGGGCTCTGCCAGGAGGCCACTTGATTCCTCCATCTTGGAAATAAGATGTGCAGAGTCCCTTAGAAGCATCTGACTGGTTAGACCAGATAGGTGACGTCCCTGACCCCCTCTGATAGGTGGGTCACTGCAGAGAGCGACCATCCCCCTTTCAGGGTTAAATAAGGGGACCCCCACAAGTAGATCCTCAGATTCATTGAGCAAGACTCTCCAATGAAATCTCTGCAAGTCGTCTTCTGTTCCTGTCCTCTGGAACTGTTGCTGGTCTTCGATGGAACAGAACAAGTCTGCTTCTGCTGGGAAGGCTCCAATTGCAACATTGTTTCTCTGAATCCTGCAAGAATTCTGTAACATCCAAGGCTGTGCACCCTCCATGGTCACAAGGACAATGTTTGCACCAGGAAGCACAAAGGAATCTCCCTTGGAGTGAAGAAGCCACTCCCCTGCGTCCGCAGGCACCTCAAGACCAAGTCGACCGGCTGGTTGGGTCTGCTTCCATGGACAACTGAAGACCCTGCAACCCAGGTGGTGAGTCTGTGGCCTCCTCTGGGTCCTACTTGTCTTCTAACCAACTGGAGAGACTGTGGGCCCCTGCTTCTGCCACTGCATTGGAACTTCTGTGCACCGTGACTGTTGCACTTGACAAGGCTTGTTGACTCTTCCTCCAGGAGATCTTCAGGCTCCAAGTAGCCCTGGCCTCTAGCACTCCACAAACCAAAGATCAGCCCCTGTCCTGCAACTCCTATGCCGTGGAACTTCTGTCTTATTGAACTTGTAAGACCTCCTTGTAACTCCCTGTGTAGAGCGTCTGTGGGTCACTTGTGCTGGCTCCATAAACATCCATTGACCTTTCTGTTTGCTTAGGGCCAGCCCTGACTCTCCTTCCTGGGTAGTGTCTCCTGGACTTTTCTGGTCCCCACAACTTTGCAAACTCTTCTTCAGCTCCTTTTTGCATTTACCAGTGCTTGTTGGTGACCTGTCTGGTCACTAACCCTCCTGCAATTCGGTGACCATCGAGGGACAGCTCATAGGTGACTCCAGGGATCTTCTGCAGCTCTTAGACCCCACAGCAAGACTTCTTCCTCCACCAACTTGCAGGAACTTCACCTTCAGGAGGGTGGGCATTGCCACCTGCACTACCTGGGCGCCTCCAAGGGTGCTGGACTTTGTCCCCTCCCTTTGCAAGTCCTCCATGTCCGGAATCCACCCTTGGATTCCACCGCCCTGGTCCATGGGTCGTGACAACAAAAGGACAATCCTAGGCATCCTCTGACTTCAGAGAGAGTCCATTCCCCCCTTTGATTCTGGGTCCCTGATGTAGGTACTCCTGGCTTCTGGGTATCCTGGGGTAGGGGCACTCTTCATTCATTTTCTTGTCTGCTGGTTTCCTCGGGGTCCACTGGGGAGGGTCCTGAATTCCACAAACTCCAACCACTACTCTCTGTGTTAGTCTACAAGTGGGTGGGTAAATACCCTACTCCTGGTTGCTGGAGTCACTTTCTATACTTTTCTCTGGTGTTGGGGATAACTATTTCACATTCCATTTTTTCAGTATATAGGGGGTCATTCTGACCCTGGCGGTCGGTGATAAAGCGGCGGCCAACCCGCCAACAGGCTGGCGGTTAAAAAAATGGAATTCTGACCCTGGCGGGAACCGCCAACAGAGCCCGCCACTTTACCACTCCGACCGCCACGGCGGGACAGACAAACAGCGCGGCGGTCACCGCCAACAGGCAGGCGGCAGACAATGTACCGCCCACCCTATCACAACTCACCAATCCGCCACCTCATCCGGGGCGGGAGCCCCGCCGATAAAAACACGGCGGAAACAGACTACGAACGGGAAAACGCTCACCTCTATACACTCCACGAGGACGGAGGACAGCATGGAGCCCGAATTACACATCCTACTCGCTCTCGTCTACCTGCTCATCTACCACGAGTACGAACTCCGGTGCAGACGACAACGGTGAGTACCTCACCTACGACACAGGGGAGGGGGGGAGGAGGAAGGGTTACGGGCACACACATACGCATCACACCCACCCCCCAACTATCTACACACCAATGCAGAGCACCAAGTCAAAGTGACCCCCCCAAACCCCCCGGAATAACGAAAAGATATGATTCAAGTGAGAAACAACATTTATGTACAAAGTAGGTTCATTGAAGACATGGCAAAATAGGAAAATGATGGAAAAAAATTCTAATGTAAACATTGCGTGACCGAGAAATAGAGGCAGAAAGTCCCGCACAGTCACCAAAATTGCAAATGTCCGTGGGCCGAAGTGTATCAACACATGGGCAAAGCCCACACAGGAGACCTGAGTCCGTTGGAGAGAACACTGCAGGGGCATCAGATGACAAAACTACAGGCACCTCAGGGGGAAGGGAAGGGGGGGCACCACAGCCACATGAGTCCACGACGCCAGATCCAAGAAGGGGCCACCATGCCCACTGTCCAATCCTGGGTAGTGCAAAGCCACAGTCTCTCAAGTCTCTACAGTGGGTTGCTTGCCCACTGTCATATCCTGGGGAGTGCAAAGTCACAGTCCATCAAGTGGATAACAGTCTCCACAGGCAATGGAGGAGGCAGGGTGGGCCGAGTGCAGCGTGAACATTAGCACGACACAGAACCGGCACAGTCATTGGCCCAGCGGTGCGGTGCTTGAGACGGCGGGGCCCAGCGGAGCGGTGCTTGACAGGAAGGGCCCAGCGGAGCGGTGCTTGACAGGAAGGGCCCAGCGGAGCGGTGCCTGAGATGAAGGGCCCAGCGGAGCGGTGCTTGACAGGAAGGGCCCAGCGGAGCGGTGCCTGAGATGAAGGGCCCAGCGGAGCGGTGCTTGACAGGAAGGGCCCAGCGGAGCGGTGCTTGAGACGGCGGGGCCCAGCGGAGCGGTGCCTGAGATGAAGGGCCCAGCGGAGCGGTGCTTGAGACGGCGGGGCCCAGCGGAGCGGTGCCTGAGATGAAGGGCCCAGCGGAGCGGTGCTTGAGACGGCGGGGCCCAGCGGAGCGGTGCTTGACAGGAAGGGCCCAGCGAAGCGGTGCTTGAGACGGCGGGGCCCAGCGGAGCGGTGCCTGAGATGAAGGGCCCAGCGGAGCGGTGCTTGAGACGGCGGGGCCCAGCGGAGCGGTGCTTGACAGGAAGGGCCCAGCGGAGCGGTGCCTGAGATGAAGGGCCCAGCGGAGCGGTGCTTGAGATGAAGGGCCCAGCGGAGCGGTGCTTGACAGGAAGGGCCCAGCGGAGCGGTGCTTGAGACGGCGGGGCCCAGCGGAGCGGTGCTTGACAGGAAGGGCCCAGCGGAGCGGTGCTTGACAGGAAGGGCCCAGCGGAGCGGTGCCTAAGATGAAGGGCCCAGCAGAGCGGTGCTTGACAGGAAGGGCCCAGCGGAGCGGTGCTTGAGACGGCGGGGCCCAGCGGAGCGGTGCCTGAGATGAAGGGCCCAGCAGAGCAGTGCTTGAGACGGCGGGGCCCAGCGGAGCGGTGCTTGACAGGAAGGGCCCAGCGGAGCGGTGCCTGAGATGAAGGGCCCAGCGCAGCGGTGCTTGACAGGAAGGGCCCAGCGGAGCGGGGCCTGTCTTGGCGGGGCCCTCTTCAGCGGTGCCTACCTGCACGGCGGGGCCCTCTTCAGCAGTGCCTTTCTGAACGGCGGGGCCCTCTTCAGCGGTGCCTTCCTGCACGGCGGGGCCGTCTTCAGCGGTGCCTTTCTGGAGGGCGGGCCCTCTTCAGCGGTGCCTTCCTGCACGGCGGGGCCCTCTTCAGCGGTTCCTTCCTGCACGGCGGGGCCCTCTTCAGCGGTGCCTTTCTGGACGGCGGGGCCCTCTTCAGCGGTGCCTTCCTGCACGGCGGGGCCCTCTTCAGCGGTGCCTTCCTGCACGGCGGGGCCCTCTTCAGCGGTGCCTTCCTGCACGGCGGGGCCCTCTTCAGCGGTGCCTTCCTGCACAGCGGGGCCCTCTTCAGCGGTGCCTTTCTGGACGGCGGGGCCCTCTTCAGTGGTGCCTTTCTGGACGGCGGACCCTCTTCAGCGGTGCCTTCCTGCACGGTGGGTCCCTCTTCAGCGGTGCCTTCCTGCACAGCGGGGCCCTCTTCAGCGGTGCCTTCCTCCACGGCGGGGCCCTCTTCAGCGGTGTTTGTCCTGTAATTCCAGGGAGTCAGACCTGGGCAGGACTCCCTGCTCAGTCGCCCTCCAACCGTGCAGTTGCTGGACCCTTCGGTGACGGTGTCCTGGGCCCTTGGGTGTCCTCCCTCACACCCGGGATGGGGCTTGTGGGGCCCTCCTGGTCCGCGCTCCTGCTGCCTGACTTCTCCGCCCTGCTGCCCTTGCCCTCCTTCGCTGTGGCTCTCTGGGCCTTGCCTCCCCTGGATGTTGTGGCAGGTGAAGTGTCCGAACTTTGGTCCTTGGGGGCAGCCGTGGCACTCCTCCCGCGGCGGCCCCTCACTTTCCGGGTCCTCTTTCCAGGGGGGGGGCTGGCTGTCCCCTTGCTGCTGACCGATGTCTCACTGCTGGCAAAGGGGGGACTCCAAAATCCATGGTCTACGCTGACACGTGAACCCGGGCTGGTGGTGGCTGAGGTGCTCTTGGGACTCTTAGCAGATGGAGGGGGTGGGTCAGGTGAGGGAAAGAGGTCAAGATTGGAGAGGTAACACTTTTTAGGACCAAGGTAAACGGTAGGTGCAGTGGTTATGGGAGTGGAGGAAGAGGAGGTGGTTGTAGGAGAGTCAGGTGTGCTGTCCTTGGGTGAAGGTGCATGGGCTGCAGGCTGTCGTGAGGTGGTTGGCTGTTGGGTGAGTGGCTGCCTGCGTTTGTGTGTCTTGGAAGAGGGGGTGACAGACACAGTGGGAGAGGACACAGGGGACGTGTAAACGGCAGTGGGGGTGGTGACTGCACGTGTGCGGACTGTACTGGAGGGTGTGCTGGTGATGGGTGTACTGGCTGTTGGTGGTGTGCATGCAGGTGTGAGTGTAGACGTCACAGGGAAGGAGGAGGGAGACGAGGAGGTGGGGGACACAGAGGTGGTAGTGGCTGTTGGCATGTCTGCATCTGGGTGTTGCTTGGGTGAATGTTTGTGTTATCTCTGGTGCTTATGTCTGGATGAGCTGCCCTTGGGTGTTGAGGTGTGTGCAGGCTGGTCTGATGGTGTGGATGGGATAGGCAGAGGAACAGGAGACAGAGACAGGGTGGAGGCAGTTAGAAGAGGGAGGCTGGAAACAGGGACAATGGCTGCCGTCAGTGCTGAGGCCAGAGAATTGAACGATCGTTGATGGGCAGACTGACCCGAATGAATGCCCTCCAGGTATGCATTGCTACGATGCACCTCCCTCTCTACCCCCTGGATGGCATTCAAAAGGGTAGTCTGCCCAACAATGATGGTCCTCAGGAGGTCAATGACCTCCTCACTGAGGGCAGCAGGGGTAACAGGGGCAGGGCCTGAGGTGCCTGGGGCGAAGGAGATGCCCGCCTTCTTGGGCGAGCGGGCACGGAGCGTAGGCTGAGGGGCTGCTGGGAGGGCGGAGCTGGTGCGCTGGGTGGCGGCTGTACCTGTAGAGGCGGGGGGCACGGATGTTGCCACCACCGCTAGGGAGCTCCCTTCCGAGGACGTGTCGGTGTCGCTGGTTTCACCACGGCTCCCCGTTGTGAATCTCCCCTCGCCCTCCGTATCACTGGTGGCCTTGGTGTCTGTGCCATGGCCCACCGGGGCCTTGTGAGTCGCAGCTCCCTCGTGCTCCGGTGCCAAGTCTCCTCCGCCTGATGATGCTGAAGCACACATGCACAAGAAGATAAAGAAAAAGGGTGGGGGGAGACATAATAAAAGGTTGAGTACATGCATTGTCAACACCGTTGGTGGAGAGGACAGACACAGGAGCCTCATGCACTAAGCCGCGCAACTGGGGTACACTACTGAGTACTTGTGACTGGGCCAACAGGTCTAGGGACAACAAACGCGCACATGGGTGATGCAGGACCATGGCTAGCTGTACCTGGCACCGTACAGAGGTTGGGGGCGGGGGCACAGGGCCATGCCTAAAGGAGGGGACTACACTACAGAAAGCGCCCTGGCCTAATGTCACGCACAGCCCTCCTCCCCCACCCAGACGCCTCCAATGCGTGTAAAGATAGCTGAATGTGCTGGTACTCACCCCCTTGTGTCTGCTGTGATGTCGTCACGCGCCCATCCAAATCGGGGTAGGCCACCACCAGGATCCGGGACATCAGGGGGGTCAGGGTACGACTGGCACCCCTCCTAGGTTGGGAGGCCATTCCCAGCAGTGACTCGGCGGTCTTCCTGGTCCCGCGGCGGATGTCCTCCCACCTCTTGCGGCAGTGGGCGCCCCGTCTGTTGTGGACCCCCAGGTTCCGGACTTCCTTGGCGATGGCACGCCAAATGTCGATCTTCTGATGGGCGCTGACCTATTTGACATGTACAGGGTGGAAATTGAAATATCATCAATTTTCCGCATGATAGATGCGATTGGCCCCCCCTCCCCAACCTTGCCATGTGGCACATGCTCTCATCTGTCGTGCCTTGCACTCGTCATTGTCCCCCCACCCACCATCTTACATCCACCATACACAACCCAGGCATAGCCCATTCAACGTGCACACAGTGTACTTACCTGTTGGTCTGGAGGACCGTAGAGTCGCGCATACTGGGGCAGGACCCCATCCACAAGTTTCTCCAACTCTTCTGTAGTGAAGGCAGGGGCCCTTTCCCCAGTCGCAGCAGCCATTGTATCTCCCAGACCGAGGTCACAGCAGCACTTGCAGTATAGGTCCTCTCCTGTGGATGATCAGGTCTCGAGTGATTAATCAGATAGAAAATGGCGGTTACGCCCGCGGCGGCGCGTACCGCCGCGGTGCGTTCCGCGACCGCCAGCGCAGCTAGTCATTGGCTCGTGAAACCCATAGGGTTCGATGTTAACCTATGCGGCTTTGCGCCGCGGTCTTCGACCGCCTACCGCCACGGTGTGTCACACCAGCGCATTGACCTCACATCCCACTGTCACACTTCTCAGGTCAGGCAGCCGCCATCACAAGGGACCACAGGGCTTAATTACTACTGCGTCACACAGGCTTAGGCCTTGCATTGCCACTCATACAAGCCATTCAATGCATTGACAATCGTGTACTGTGCAAGCTGTAGTTACGTACCTGTGGGTTGTTTGACTCTGTGCTCCATGTTGTCCTTCCTAGGCACCGTCCGCTGGGACTTGCGAGGAGAAGGATGAATCCTCCTGTGTACCGACCGCTGGTGGACCTGTCGACAATGGAGGAACGTCATATAATACTTCGATACCGACTTGACCGAGCCACTATACATGAACTGTGTGCCCAGCTGGAGCCAGCACTGATGTCCCCCATCCGCCAACCCACAGGAATTCCCCCTCTGGTGCAGGTTCTGTCAGTCCTCCATTTCTTGGCAAGTGGGTCTTTTCAGACATCAGTGGCCATGTCATCAGGGATGTCTCAGCCTATGTTTTCTAAGATTTTGTCCAGAGTGTTGTCTGCCCTGACGAAATACATGCGGAGCTACATTATTTTCCCTGAGGAGGGTGATTTGGCCACTGTGAAGGCTGACTTCTATGCCCTTGGACATATCCCCAACATCATTGGTGCCATTGATGGGACCCATGTGGCCTTAGTACCCCCAAAATACGATGAGCAGGTGTACAGAAACAGGAAAAGTTACCATTCGATGAATGTCCAGGTGGTCTGTTTGGCTGACCAGTACATCTCCCATGTAAATGCCAAGTTCCCTGGGTCAGTGCATGACGCGTATGTTATGCGAAATAGCAGCATCCCCTATGTGATGGAACAGCTACAGAGACACCGTGTGTGGCTAATAGGTGACTCTGGTTACCCCAACCTGCCGTGGCTACTGACCCCAGTGAGGAATCCCCGGACCAGGGCAGAGGAACGGTACAATGAGGCCCATGGGCGATCTAGGAGGATCATAGAAAGGACCTTCGGGGTCCTGAAGGCCAGGTTTAGGTGCCTGCATATGACAGGGGGATCCCTAATGTACTCACCCAAGAAGGTGTGCCAGATCATCGTGGCCTGCTGTATGCTTCACAATCTTGCATTGCGACGCCAGGTGCCTTTTCTGCAGGAGGATGGTCCAGATGGTGGTGTTGTAGCAGCTGTGGAGCCTGTGGAGAGTGAAGAGGAGGAAGACGACGGGGACGACACGGACAACAGGGACACGGTCATACAACAGTATTTTCAGTAGCACCCAGGTAAGAATCCCCCACGTCATTTTACATTTACTTCTGGCCTCCTGCATCTCTACTTTCTGTGTTTCCCCCCAGTTCCTTTCAACTGAATTGTGACTTTCCCTTGGCTTTTCAGAGCTGTATGACCCACTGCGTGACTTCTGGTTTGTTCGGCTATGGAGTAAAGCAAATTGACATTGGTATGTTGTCATCACAATGTAACTGTACATTTTTGACCCGTTATGTGTAATACATTTGTTAAGAATACAAGCAGACTCCTGAGTGTTTTAAGTGCAATAAGTGATTTATTTAAAGTGCTACATATAGGTCCATGATAGTAAAACGGTGATGGGTGGGGGTGGAGTGATGTCCAGTTCTCGGTCGCACAGGTGCATTGTCCATATGCCTGTGGAAGGATGGAGCAGGGGCAGTTCAAGGTTGGACAGGGTGACGATGTGGGACAGTGGAATGACATCCGGGGGGATCTTAGGCTGGCGGGGGTCTTGGCATCCTACTCTGTCTTCCTTTGTGATCTCAGGCTCCTCTCGCGGGGTGGTTGATCTTCAGCAGGAGGTGGGGTTCTGGTGGCCTGTCCTTGTGTGGGGGTCTCCTGTCCATTAGCGCCGGCGGAGGTGGTAGGCTGTTCCTGGTCCGGGCTGGTGACAGGGGCCCTTTGGGGTGCCACATGGTCCCGCAATGTGGTGACTATTAGGTTCAGGGCCTGGACGATGTTCCTGAGCTCCTCTCTGTACCCCATGTACCGTTCCTCCTGCTGTGCCTGGATCTCCTGGAACCTAGCCATTACCGTCGCCATCGTCTCCTGGGAGCGGTGGTATGCTCCCATGATGGTGGTGAGGGCCTCTTGGAGAGTCGGTTCCCTGGGCCTGTCCTCCCCCCCCTGTCGCACTGCAGCCCTCCCAGTAGCCCTGTTTCCCCGGGCCTCTGTCCCCTGGACGGTGTGCCCACTACCACTGCCCCCAGGTCCCTGTTGTTGTTGGGGTGTTGGGTCAGCCTGGGTGCCCTGTAGTGGCGGACACACCGCTGATTGACCTGTCCTGGAGACAGAGGCATGGGCCCGCTGGGTGGGAGCGGTGCTGATATTCCCAGAGGGGGTTAGGTCTGCTGTGGCCTGTGTCTGTGTGTGGGGAACTGACTGTCCAGAGGTCCCCGATGGTCCGGGCTGGTCATCAGGTTCCAGGTCGACAGAGCTGCTGTCTTCACTGCGGGCCTGTTCTGGGGGTGGGATGGACATATCTGGACCCTCCTGGCCGGTGTGTTGGCGTTCGGGCCCTGCAGGGGTGAAAGAGTATGGTTATTGCTTCTGTGTGTTCCATGTGTGCGATTTGTGGGTGCCCTTGTCCCCCAGTGCTGGCATCCCCTTGTGGCAGGAGTTGTGAGGGTGGTTTGTGGGGGGGATGGGTATGTGCAGTGGTCATGCATAGGTGATGGGTGTCCATGGTTTGTGTTGGCATTCAGGGTTTGGTTTTGGGTTGGGTGGGTTGTGCTGGTGAGACATTGGCAGGGAGGCTGTGTGCTGGGGGGTTGGGGGTGAGGGTGGGGGTGTGGGTTGGCATGCTGGTGGTTGGGGGGGGGGAGTAGTTGAGACTAGACTTACCAGAGTCCATTCCTCCGCCTACTCCAGCGAGGCCCGCAGGATGCAGGATGTTAAGGACCTCTTGCTCCCATGCTGTGAATTCGGGAGGGGTGGGTGGTGGTCCGCCGCCATTCCTCTGCACAGCGATGTTGTGTCTGGAGACCATCGACCGTACCTTCCCCCGTAGGTCGTTCCAGCGCTTTCTGATGTCCTCCCGGTTTCTGGGATGCTGTCCCACAGCGTTGACCCTGTCGACAATCCTCTGCCATAGCTCCGCCTTCCTGGCTATTGTGGTGTGTTGCACCTGTGTGCCGAAGAGCTGGGGCTCTACCCTTATGATTTCCTCCACCATGACCCGGAGTTCTTGGTCCGAAAACCTGGGGTGTCTTTGGGGTGCCATGGGGTGGTGTGGATGAGGTGTGGGGTGGTGTTTGCGGTGATGTGAGTGGTGGTGTGTGGTGATGTGTGCGTAGATGTGGTGTGGTTGATGATGTTGGGTTCCTGTGTGTGTTGGGGTTTTCGATTGCTGTTCTCTCTCTCTCTCTCTCTCTCTCTCTCGCTCTCTCTCGCCTTCTCTCCGATTTCCAACTAGTGGGGGTTTGTGGGTGATGTGGGTGTGTGTTTTATAGTTGCTTGGATGTGTGGGGGTGATGTTTGTATTTGTATCAGGTGTGTGTATTTCAAATTGTCCAATGTGGCTGGGTTTTGGAGCCTGGGTGTGTATTTTGACCGCGGCGGTGTGTACCGCCAATGGAATACCGCGGTTGAAAGACCACTGCGTGGATTGGTGGGTCGTAATGGCATGGGCGTGTTTGTGTTGGCGTGGCGGTGGAGGTTTGGTCATCTCCAGTTTATCGCTGCCCGCTGATGAGGCGGCCTTCCGTGGATGTCGGGTTTTTGGCGGCTTGGCAGTTGTTGGTCAGAATGACCGTGGCGGGTTACCGCGGCCGCGGCGGTAGAATGGCGGTCTTCTGACCGGCGGTAAGAGCCTTTGACCGCCGAGGTCAGAATGACCCCCATAGTTTGCCCCCCCACCATAGGACCCTGTGTGTGTTTATGCTATTTCTGCTTATTCTTGTGTGTATGTACTTCGTGTATATATCTCCAAAGGGGGACATACCAATGCTAGTTTAGTAGTAGTGCTGTAATAAAGTATCCTTTATTTTTGCAACACTTGTGTGGTCTTGCTTGTGGGTGAGTTACTGTCTAACTACTGTGGTATTGCAAGTGCCTTACGTTCCTCCTGGATCAGCTTTAGCTGCTTGCCTCAGCTACCCCTAGAGAGCTTTTGCTATCTGGACACCTATTCACTATCACTAAGGGTTGCCTGGACTCAATATAGGGTGCCACACCATAGGCATACACCATGAACTGAGCCAGCCTCCTACTGTAGCCAAAGTGGTACTAGTGAGCAAATCACATTTTGAGAAATAGGGCATCCTCATTAGATGACCATCAGAGGAAACCTATCATATTCTGTTAAGAAGGCTCACAACCAACACAAGCGTTACACCTCCACATTTAGAGAACCCTCCTCTTGCCTATTAGATCCTGAGGAACTCTGTTGATAAAAAGTGGTCACACACTTACGCAAGGGTGAGTCACCTTGGCATGACAACCAAGGCAAATATTGAGCAAGACTACCTTGACACTGACTGGAGCTGGTTGCCTTTGGCCCTTGCAAATAAAATTATATGATTGCTTAAAATCACACAATGCACCAAAACCTGTGGCGCTGAACACTTTGCTGCTCTCCAATTCTGTTCCTCGAACGTGGCTGGTTTTAGAAACATTAGAATCTGTCGTAGGAACCACTTTTTGGAAAATATACCACATTATATTACTGCAAGTGGCGTAGACCCACTAAATTGTGCCCCTGATCGTTTTTAATGAATACAATAATTACACAGTTGAGCACATTTCAAGGGGACATTCAGAGGGAGACCTGTCGACCTACTTCTCATTTGATCTAGAGGTGCAGGCAACACATCTGGAACTAACTCAACCGTGGATATTAGCAGTAAAACTGAGGGGGTGGCCTAAAGATTCCACCCTGTGATCAGCTCAAACATATATGTTAACTTGGCAGCTTCTGAAAAGTGCGGAGGTGCGGCAAATCTGAAATCGATGTTAATGGGCTGGAAGCAGGATCACAGTATTGCCGAATTTATAATAACAGGTGGCGTCAATGTGAATTACTGGAATGTTGTTGAATTCACAGGTACTTGTATGGCAGATCCCAGACCCGTGGCCAGCAACGGAGAACATATATAGTAAAATGGGTGCCTTCATCCTCACGACATGTCTCAGTGTGGGCCTTCTAAAGGTTCTAAATAAGAGATTCCGAGAGGACCAGCCACCCGCAAAAATCAGAATGGCCCCTAAAACAAGCATCACAATTGACTATACCGTGGCATCCCTCAGCCTGTTTAACTGGATAAACTCCTTTTTGGTTGACTTTCCACTAGAAAGTGACCACTGCCCCCAATTAATAGGCATAAGTACAACGACCAGCTTCCATTCAAAAGTGACAACACTACTATCGCCCGTGACATCTGAAAAATTAAGAAGGCTACAATGAAAGGTCAAATCTCAAAAGACATAACTGAGGAGTGCTCAACTCTAACCCTCTGGAAAACATCTCAGGATAGTAATCCCGTGCATGACTGGGAATCAATTGTGGTCAAGGTGTTACACAAATGTCTGAATTCGGCACACCAGAAAGGCCATCAACCCAGCCCTAGAAAACAAAGGTCGGAATGGTTCACACTAGACCTAAGCACAGTAAAAACAGCCTCAGCCGTCATAAAAGAGCAACAAGGAAGTGTCCAGGTAGCAATTCTCTCGTCGAATAAACAATACTGATGTATAACAAAGCATTACGGACAGCCAAGAAGGAGAATAACGGAAGCCTGTGGGTGAAAATCTTGTATGACTGTAAGAACAAATATCCAGCACAGTTTTGGAGGACCGTCAACAATCTGGAAAGAGGTCCCCACATTGCTAATAATGTCAATATCACCGAGCAAACATGGAGTACCTTGGTGACATCCATGACTTTCAGATAACAGAAGGATTTACCCACACCTAGACGTATAACCTGAACGTACAAGTCTGTCATTCAAGAGGGATAGAGAAGATGATATTTAAAAGTAAAACGGACAGGGCCTCTGGTCCAAATGGCCTGCCAAATGCGTTCTTTAAATCTAACTGGATGGTCTGGGTGAACTACATAGCCCTCCGTACAATCACTGCTTCCTCCACAACCAAACTCCTTACTCCTGGAGATTATCCATATGATATATAAAGGTGGCAGAAAAAAGTGTTTCAGATAACTATTGCCTGATCATCCCATTAGATAACGTGGCCAGATACAATGTGTGTCTTCTACTACACAGTGTGAGTTGGAGATAATCCCATATAACTTGACCTGTTTTTGTCCTGGGATAGGCGCATTGGTTACCTTACATTTTCGCCTTGGCCATCAAAAGGCCCCAAAACTCAAAATCCCCTGCATGCTTGTTTTATGTGCCTAAAGGTTGTCTTCGATTGAGTTGATGGAACAAAGCTCTGGTCAAAACTCACAGATTGGGGATACCAGTAACATTACTGAAAGCAATCCACCTACTACATACAGACACCTCATTTCAGATAAAAATAGGAGATGGAACAATGACAACAAAGATCCAGACAACAACATTTCTTAAACAGGGATGTGTGCTTGCCGGAGTACTGTTAAACTCTTCTGGGTGGACCTCACACAAAATCTGGACCAGACGAATGCCCATGCGTCTAAATTAGGGGGAAAACAATGGCAAGCATGTTATACACAGACACTATTTTTTTCCTCAGCAGAACCAAGGTGGGCCTACAAAGACGTTTGCGTATATTAAACCGTTATACCTTGGCCAACAGATTAGAAATCAATCTCAACAAAACAAAAGTGTTAACGTTCAGCAAAAAACTAAAGACTACTAAAACTTGGCACTTATATGATCACAAATTAACCTAAGAGCAAGGCTACAAGTATTCGGGAGTCATAATTGACAAAAACTGTACCTTTCTGGACATTAGGAACAAACAGAATAGAAAGTAGGGTCCTTTTAGCTGCCTTTTTATTCCTACAGAAAATAATAGGAAGTTCCTCGCTCCTCCCATAGCTCATTAGAACGGAGTTACTGCCAACCATAGCCTAGCTGCCATGCAGTGGTAAAATGGTTAGAAATGTTAAAAATCAAAACTTATAGGCAGCTCTTTCACTTACCCAACTTTTCCAGGCCCAAATTAGGTGAGAGTTCAAGCCTGTGAAACAAAGGTATGCATGACAAGGCACCTTCATCAAATTCTGTAATAAATTGAGAGTCGCCAAGGATAACACACTAGATCAAAGGTTTTGGGCAGAATTATGAAACGACACAGGACACTGCCCATACGGGGGCTACCGATGGTCGTGCATAGAGAACCTACAAATTCATGGGATGTGGGAGCTCCCAACATCTTTTCAAGTTTTTAAGAACTATGCCAACAAAATTCTTATTGGAGAATAGAGAAGTTTTTTCAAAGCAAGCTCCTTCATGGATCATCATGCACTCCTGCAAAACCCTAGCACAGAAGGCATACTTGGGTTCTTGTTACTCCTTGCACATGAAAATGAAACTAATGCATCTACGTCTAGGAGATTTTTCAACACTAGACGTATGACTAAAATGATTTGCAAGAGGAAACAAATACTCCTGCAGAGGCTGCAACAGAGTCCCCAAAACCTTTATGAACATAATCTGTTTCTGTCCAGACTGAGAGTTGATATTTCTTCTGCCATTGTTTCAATACATTAGGAGTGCAAACATGATGGCAAGCAGCAATAGCAGGCCTCAATGGAGGAAACGTATGAAGAAGGGCCTAATTTAGATTTTGGCGGGAGTTCGGTCGTACCAATGTGACAGAGGTTCCAAACACTCCATCAAGCTGACGGACTTCCGTCTGCTGTATTTATATCTATGGCAGCTGAACCTCCACCCGGGTTGACAGAGTAGAGTCGGTAAGCGGTCTACTGCTGCGGCAAACTCCAATGGTAGCTAACACTACTCTGTCACCGTCAGGGCGGTGGGATTGCGCAATGCATATTTAGGTTTTACAGCCGTGCTGGTGTTGTTCTAGCCGTGGATACCCGACGACGGGAGTCCGCTGAGGGACCTACTCAACATTGTACTATGACTGTGGCTGTGGCATATGTTGGCAAGGCCAAACACAAATTCGAGACCAGACTAATCGAACATAAAAGCAACATGCTTACAAGGAAGGAGAAGTCTACAGTAGTTGCACACTTTAATTCATTTAGGCACAACATTAGTCAACTGAGATTTTTGGTGCTGGAAACTGTACCTATTAGGGAAGACATTGATAATAGGAAGAATTTACTCCGGAGAGAATTGTACTGGTCAAGAAATTTTACACGGACATTCCTAAGGGTTTAAATGACTGGATGGAATTTAGTTGTTATCTCTAATGATCATGTACTTGTGATTGCTTTGTATTAATTTTAAGTTCATCATGTTTATGATCTGATGCTATTTTGACATATAAACTTGTATTTTTTCAAATGCTAATATGGTTTCTTACAGGTATTTATGTGTTTTTTGAGGTCCACACACTGGGATTTGGGACTACATAATCACGCTCTGGAATAAGCATGTTATTAACAACACCAGAGTCACATTAACTGATTTAGTGCATTGTACTGGATGTAGTACTTGTGAAATCATGGACTTGGCACTTTTCCAACGATGATCCATTTTGTGACATGTACACCAGTGAGCGCGATAATTCTGGTTATATTTCACACGCGCACCAGAAAACATTTAGGTCACAGTGGCGGTTGACCCACAGCATGACTCACATCCCTAATAATGAGATCCGGTCACTTCAACGTACCAGGTCGTAATTTAACTCCCCAGGTTATATTTATGCAGAGGGTTGTTTTTATAGGCATGATCAGCAGGCATGATCTACAGTTGTTTAAGCACGGCATAATGTGTGGCGGAATACACATCTCTGAATATTTGAACTGGACTAGTTTAGCGTACTAGTTCTTGAAGATCACTCATATATTTTTGGATTGTGGTGGGTACTCCAATTGCTGAGAAATTGAATGGTAACTGGTTGTTTATTATTTCCTTACAAAACATTTCCCCTCAAGAAAGGCTACGCCCAAAATGCATTACGAATAAAGGAAATGTATGGATGACCTAACTACATGATGATACTACATATGGGGGTCATTACAACCCTGGCGGATGGTGTTAAAGCGGTGGTAAGACCGCCAACAGGCTGGCGGTCTTTTTTTGAGTATTATGACCATGGCGGTTACCGCCATGGTCATCTGCCGCTTCACCGTTCCGCCCGCCAGGGTCTCCAGCCCGGCGGCCGTTTAGCTACATAAGAGGACTTCAGTAGATAATTATGATTTTGCTGCAATAAAGACACAAGGGAAAATAGCTTTAGATGCTTGGCATGTAGGGAAATTTTGTATATATCGAGGTGAATCTTATTATGACAATATTTTTGTAGGAGCGAGTGAGTGTAAACATACGTTTATTTTTAAGGCCAAATGGACATTCATGATGAACGGACTTGACCCTGTCATTCCAGGTGTATATTACATTTGTGGATATAATGCCTATTATCGTCTTCCAAAGGGATGGTGGGGGAGATGTTATTTGGGTATAGTGTTCCCAAAGGTTTATCAACTGGATGACCTATCGATGATTCAAAAGACATCTGGATCCCATCGTATCCAGAAAAGAGAGACCGCAGCTGCTGTGGTAGGAGATATATTTGGAGCCATGATTCCTTCATTGGGAGTTGTGTTGAATTCCATCAAAATACGAAAGTTGTCTACTATAGTGGATAACATGTTGACAAAGTTTTCAGGTGCTATAATCCTGATAGATGCTGAACTTGCAGCGGAAAGAGCTATGACTCTTCAAAATAGGCTTGCTTTAGACATTCTTTTAGCAAAGGATGGTGGCGTTTGCAAAATGCTTGGTGCACGACACTGTTGTACTTATATTCCTGACAATAGTGTGAAAATTAAAACTATGCTTGCTAATCTAACAAAAGAGAGTGCAGATTTGAAGGAATTGAAAGAACAAGGAGTGTGGGAGAAGGTTGGAAAAGGACTTGCTTCAGTGGGACATTGGATTGGGGGAATTTGGAATGGAATATTATTGAAAATAATAGAGGGAATATTAATAGTAATAATTTGTGTATTTGGAATTTGGGGAATAAAAAGGGGAATAATAATGATTATGGAGAGAATAAAAAGAAGAAAAGAAGAGAAAATTATGAAAAGAATGGCAGAAGAATACAAAGCGCAAACTAGGGGAATTAAAAGGAAAAGGGAACTGACAGAATTTTAATGGAATAAAATTTGTGGGCATGGTTTGGTGTGATGACTAGTAGTCATCAGAGGAGGGATTGATGAAGCAGAAAATGAAGGTTTTGATTTATTAACGCTTAAACGTAGTGCTGCAATAATCATGTGTGACTTTAACCGAACTAATAAAGATTGTACGGGGACAAAATGTGCCCTCAGAGTAGTTTGCCAACATATATAAGCATGCTTTATATAACGTGGTGTATTAGAATTGCACTAATCCGACATAATCGTAAACGTGTGCTATGATTTGCTTGCTTGAAATGTTTTAGCTTAGCATTACTTTAGCGGAGGCTTTGGCCTAGTTGCCTGGTCTCACGGTTTAGATGCTCGTATTTTTCCAATGTGCTATTAAACGTGTATTTTTGCTTGAAGCTGTACTTTTCCACAGAAACCGTTCACATGCTTATCTTAAGGTTTCGTGCCAGCCTGGCATATTTTCTCTTTACTCCAAGGTCGATTTGCAGGTGCGGACAATGGAGGCTCTGAAAGTGAGCTAATTGGTAGACAATGTTGCAACTTGCGTACCCATCTCCAAGGATAATGTATGCTTAAGTAAAAGCTTGAGAACTGTCGTTTTTGATTGGACAATTTGAAGCTAACCTATGAACCCTCCAATGGAAGACCCTACTGGATTCGAACTGTTGTCTATAAAAATCAGGTGCACGAGAAGAAATGGGGGTCATTACAGCCATTACCAGCTCGATACCCGCCATTTTGCAGACTTCGTAGCTATTATGGCCCACTTTGCTGCGACGCCATTTTGAGAGACTTTGATGCTTTCTCTAATAGAGAGAAAGAGACTTTAAATGATTCTGGCCCTAGAGACTTTAACTTTGATTTGATCCCTTTGCATGAAGTAGTAGTTTTACCTTGCCGCCGTGAGGCAATTGCCCCGTCCACCCCTGCCCTTTTCCCCCGTCCCATGCCGATCGAGACGGTACCCATGCTGACCGAAGGAACGGTACCTGTGAGACGAAGACTTCCTTGATTGCTGATCGTAATTGGTAAATATGGAAAGAAATTGTAAAATTGCACTGTGTTTCCTTTAGGTAACCAACTGCTGATTTCGATAAGAGCCCTAGTTAGGAGTTTTTCTAAATTAATGTTGCTAAATTGTTTTTGCATGAAGTCCCACATGCCGATGCTAATTTGAGGTTAGACGAGGATTCCATATGTCGCACGATGCAATTTGAGATCTTGTTATGCTGACTAAATGTATGCGATTAGTTCATTACAGATTATCGTATTAGTGATTTGCATTGCTATTATCGAATGCCTTGTGATTCAAATGCTACATAGATTGCACCTGTTCCGCCGCTATGGACAGCTATTAATGTTCATTTACGTTTATCATTTGGTGTTGAGACACATTTATATTGTGCTAGCTTTGTTAATATAGGGAAATAAAATTCACTAACTTTGCAGTAAACTGGTGTGGTTATTCCTGACTGAAAGGTCAGGGTTCGTCGAAATGTATTCTGGATTAATTGTTAAGTGTTATGTCGAGCAGGGTATTGCTTATGTTCGTTATTGATTATTGATTTGATGAATTGATCGATATAAGAGTACAGAGAATTCCCACTTAGTCAAAAGATTCATCGGCCTAAAGAGCGTCCGAACACAGGTAAATTATTACTACGGACCGCTCTATCACTTCATGGATCATCATGCACTCCTGCAAAACCCTAGCACAGAAGGCATACTTGGGTTCTTGTTACTCCTTGCACATGAAAATGAAACTAATGCATCTACGTCTAGGAGATTTTTCAACACTAGACGTATGACTAAAATGATTTGCAAGAGGAAACAAATACTCCTGCAGAGGCTGCAACAGAGTCCCCAAAACCTTTATGCACATAATCTGTTTCTGTCCAGACTGAGAGTTGATATTTCTTCTGCCATTGTTTCAATACATTAGGAGTGCAAACATGATGGCAAGCAGCAATAGCAGGCCTCAATGGAGGAAACGTATGAAGAAGGGCCTAATTTAGATTTTGGCGGGAGTTCGGTCGTACCAATGTGACAGAGGTTCCAAACACTCCATCAAGCTGACGGACTTCCGACTGCTGTATTTATATCTATGGCAGCTGAACCTCCACCCGGGTTGACAGAGTAGAGTCGGTAAGCGGTCTACTGCTGCGGCAAACTCCAATGGTAGCTAACACTACTCTGTCACCGTCAGGGCGGTGGGATTGCGCAATGCATATTTAGGTTTCACAGCCGTGCTGGTGTTGTTCTAGCCGTGGATGACCGACGACGGGAGTCCGCTGAGGGACCTACTCAACATTGTACTATGACTGTGGCTGTGGCATATGTTGGCAAGGCCAAACACAAATTCGAGACCAGACTAATCGAACATAAAAGCAACATGCTTACAAGGAAGGAGAAGTCTACAGTAGTTGCACACTTTAATTCATTTAGGCACAACATTAGTCAACTGAGATTTTTGGTGCTGGAAACTGTACCTATTAGGGAAGACATTGATAATAGGAAGAATTTACTCCGGAGAGAATTGTACTGGTCAAGAAATTTTACACGGACATTCCTAAGGGTTTAAATGACTGGATGGAATTTAGTTGTTATCTCTAATGATCATGTACTTGTGATTGCTTTGTATTAATTTTAAGTTCATCATGTTTATGATCTGATGCTATTTTGACATATAAACTTTTTTTTTTCAAATGCTAATATGGTTTCTTACAGGTATTTATGTGTTTTTTGAGGTCCACACACTGGGATTTGGGACTACATAATCACGCTCTGGAATAAGCATGTTATTAACAACACCAGAGTCACATTAACTGATTTAGTGCATTGTACTGGATGTAGTACTTGTGAAATCATGGACTTGGCACTTTTCCAACGATGATCCATTTTGTGACATGTATACCAGTGAGCGCGATAATTCTGGTTATATTTCACACGCGCACCAGAAAACATTTAGGTCACAGTGGCGGTTGACCCACAGCATGACTCACATCCCTAATAATGAGATCCGGTCACTTCAACGTACCAGGTCGTAATTTAACTCCCCAGGTTATATTTATGCAGAGGGTTGTTTTTATAGGCATGATCAGCAGGCATGATCTACAGTTGTTTAAGCACAGCATAATGTGTGGCGGAATACACATCTCTGAATATTTGAACTGGACTAGTTTAGCGTACTAGTTCTTGAAGATCACTCATATATTTTTGGATTGTGGTGGGTACTCCAATTGCTGAGAAATTGAATGGTAACTGGTTGTTTATTATTTCCTTACAAAACATTTCCCCTCAAGAAAGGCTACGCCCAAAATGCATTACGAATAAAGGAAATGTATGGATGACCTAACTACATGATGATACTACATTATGGGGGTCATTACAACCCTGGCGGATGGTGTTAAAGCGGTGGTAAGACCGCCAACAGGCTGGCGGTCTTTTTTTGAGTATTATGACCATGGCGGTTACCGCCATGGTCATCTGCCGCTTCACCGTTCCGCCCGCCAGGGTCTCCAGCCCGGCGGCCGTTACAATACCGCCGCCGGTAATTCGACCAAGCTTACCGCCGCGGATTTCCAGCGGTAGGAACCGCCATGAAATCCATGGCGGTAAGCCCTATCAGTGCCAGGGAATTCCTTCCCTGGCACTGATAGGGGTCTCCCCCACCCCCCACCCCCACCCGACTCCCTCCCCTACACCCCCCACCACCCCTGACACCCCCCAAAGGTGGCAGGGCCCCCCCCCCACCCCGACCCCCAACATCACATAACTCACAGACTCATCACACAGGCAGGCACCACCAACACACATACACGCACACACACCAACATACATGTCTACATCCACACACTCAGTCAGACATGCACACCCATATACAGACATACACGCACTCATTCCCAACACACGCAACACACCTGCAAGCATACACGCACTCACACCCCCCTCTACATACACAGACGCACACCCCCATGCACCCACACAACACCCCCCCACCCCCCTCCCCGTACGGATGATCGACTTACCTTGTCCGTCGATCCTCCGGGGGGGAACGGGAGCCATGGGGGCTGCTCCACCGACACCACACCGCCAACAGAACACCGCCGCGCCGAATCACAGGACGTGATTCGCTGGGTGGTGTTCTGTTGGCATGGTGGTGGAGGTGGAGCAACCTCCACTTCCCCGCCGCCCGCCAGTATGGCTGTTGGCGGCTCTCTGTCGTAAAAAGGATGGAGAGCAGCCAACAGTCATAATACGCCGAGCGGCAAACCGCCACTACTGGCGGTCTTCCACACGGCGGTCCCTTGGCGGTCTTGTTAAAAGACCGCCGATGTTGTAATGACCACCTATGTATTCTGGAAAGAGGATGGACATACACAGACACAAGAATAAATGGAATCTACATTTTGAACCTATATGTGGAACATTGATTATATTTTGGAAGAATGAAATAAGAACCAGGCACAATTTTCTGGCTCAAGATTGTGCCTTTTTGACAGAGTGCATGCAGGAGACGTTGCTCCCGACTAGGGAGAGCACAATCAATTCATTTTAGACTTATGTCCAAGATCACCAGGCGATATCCTGGTGCACCCTTATAACTCTGACTAGGCGATTACAGCTTAAATTTTATTTGATTCATGAAGAAATGTAGCCGTCTATTACCTAGTAATTTCATATTTCATTTGTTTCATTTTTAAAGTTTTGTCATCGACTTGAAGGCCACTGTTTCATTTACTTCTAGTTTGTCACTATGGCAGGGAGGAGGAATCCACATTTTACAGAGGGAGAATTGTCAGTCATGGTGGATAAAATCATCAGAGTAGGGTCACAATTGTTTGGAGACCAAGTACCACATACAAACATGTCTCAGAAAAGGCAATGTGGGCTAGAATAGTTGACCAAGTGACTATTGTTGCAAACAACCTGCGCACACAGTAGGAAATTAGGAAGAGGTAGAATGACCTGTGGGGGAGAGTGCATTCCCTGGCCTCCAAGCGTCACATTGTGGCCTACAGGGCTAGTGGTGGTTCTCCCAGCCTGCCCATTTCAAATTTTTCCCTGGGAGGAGAAGGTCTTGCAAATCTTACATCCTAAAGTCCCCACCAGGGACTGGAATCCCTGGTGGAGTGGAAACTAGTAAGTTACACTTTTCAATGGCTCAAGAAACAGAACTGTGGTGTTTTCTCCTAAATGAGCTGTTGATAATGTGTTTTCCACCTTTGTAAAACATGTGAACCTAAATTAAAATTCACAAATCTAATGTCATCATCAAAATAGTAGCAGTATGGTACTATTCTTGTTTCATAGCTGGGCAATTTGTGCAGTAAATATGTGTAGTGATCTTCATTGATCATTTTTTGCATTTGCTTGTTTGCTTGTTTGAACGTAGTTTGTTTTACTTAAGAAAACATGTTCCAAACTCCATCTATTAGAACATGAAGGTATGGTGATTGTAAGTATATCTTCCGCTGTCACCATATTTCACAAATTGTATTCTTTTGTGTGTGTGCACATCTACACAGCATATATTTCACTAGGAATGTACAAATAACATTTTTAAATGTGTTGGTAATGTGAAACTGAAATGACTATAACTACCATGATGTCTTGTTTCTGTATCTGGAAAACATGACTGCACCGTGATGCTTCTCATCCTCTCTTTTCTAACAAATATGCACATGTGGTAAAGTCTCATGCATTGCACAAAGCCCATTTGATGCAAATATGAAAAAAAGCATGGTTTTTAATGCTGTAGCTTGTCTCTTGCATGTCATTACATTGATTTGATGCTATTGGTCTCACAAATCAAAGCATATTGATTCAAAGGTTTACTTACAAGTCATGTTGGATATAGAACCTTCTTTGTAATGATATAAAATGTAGCTAGCAAAGTTGATATGATGACTGATGGCAGAAAACTTGCCAAGCTGTATGACAGTCTGAATGTTAGCATGCTGGGCCTTGGAATGATTTCCTTCACATTTCTCATTCTACTGAGTTGAGTTCACGCTGTGGTACATCACATGCATCCTTCCTAAGTAAGTATTACTTTCCAGGACATTTTGTTAGATGTAGTATTTTCAAAGGTAGCAGGAGTGTAATTACTAATATGTTTGTAAGTTGGCACAAACACTGAAAGGTCTAATCATACCATTAGTTGTAAAATGTTTTTCTTTCAGGTTGCTTCATATGTAGCTCAAAAGCCATTTCATTCATAAACCAGACTCTTACAATATGATTTTTTGGCAATTCATCTTAGGCCCTACACCCAGAATACGTGGTGAACCATCAGCCACAGAGGATACCTCCACTCAAGACCAGGCTAAAGCCCACAGTGAGGACTCCACTAATGCAAGTCCAGATGATGGTGAGCTGGCTGGTCTGTCTGGTCTGTAGGGGCATACAGCTCCAGTGAGCCTCACTCAGCCCATCACTACATTTCCGACCCCAGCTGTTACAACACCTCAGCCTCAGGATACATTCACCTCCTGTGTTCAAAGTAATATCACATCAGTTTTGTGCCCCTTGTCCTGGTTGCTGTTGAGACATCACCAACACCACCACCATCACCACAACCACCTCCAGTTCAGCCAGGACCCAGTGGGATGGGGCATGCTGTCTAAAGGGTACAGGGTAGTGGTGGTAGGGGTAGAGGAAGGGAATCTGTGGGTCAGCAAAGTGAGGCTCCCGGGTACACTGTCATCCAGACCACATTTGTCTTAGGAGCACTACATCAGTCCCAAGACATGATGGGCCAGGTCCTTACAGAGCTCCGTGGCATGAAGCAGTTGCAAAGGAAGCACATTTCAAAAATACAAACTCACAACTCCAGTATGAGCTCCTTGACTGGGGTGCTGTTTGTCATTTGCCACCATATGTGCAGGGTTTTCCCAGCAAGATCTACCCCTTTCTGTGGCCATACAACGTCTGGGCCCACTACACCTGCCTCAGCCACAGAAATGGAGTCCCTGCCACTTGCAGAAACACCTGCAACTACCTCAGTCTCTACAACTGTGGATTAACCCCTTAATCCCCCCCTCCCATGGAGGAGACGCTTATCTGGACCACCAGGTGAGGGTGGCAAGACCTCCAACACCAAGAGCCGTAAAACCTAATTTCTTCCAGTGTGTGACCACCATTCACTCTGTGGACTATTTCAGCACACATTTACCTTTTGGAAGGCAGATGTATTCTGTTCATTGGAGTTCAAACAATTTTACCTCTTCAAAAATAGTTTAATTCACCTTGACTGCCTGTTTTATTTTTGTTTTTCATTTGTATATTGTTTTCATCCAGTTTGAGTTGATGTGTGTTTTAAAAAATAAATAAAAATAAATTCAATACAAATTGAAAGACTGGTGTTCTTTTTCTCGTGATATAATTGTTTTAATTTGATTTACTTCCATAATTTTTGTGAAAATTCAGAAAACAAAAATATAGTTTGGAATAAATTGCTATATTTAGTTAATGTTTCTCCCATTTCCAAACATCAACATGTAACATCATAAGTATCAGCACAAATCTTGATTTATCAATTACATCTATTTCCAAAAAGATGTGTTTGTCATAGTAAAGTCAAATAATATACAATTGTTGCTGAACCAAATCGTCTATGTCATCATTATAAGTACAGTTCCAGACCTTGACATCTTGGAAGAAAGGAATTTGGTATAGCAAAAAAGATGCAATAGGCAAACTAATTTTGATTCATGTCACCAGCTGGAGCCAGAAATCCTGACTCACAAGAGGAATCTTACATCAATAACCCCAATACTCAAAATCATGGCAGAACTACATTTTATGGACACAGGATCAATCCTGTACCATAAGTATACGTGAAAAACATAGCCTATGTCAAAATGATACATGCACGAAAACCTTCCAATTATGGACTTGTCAGAATATTTTTTGCAGTTTATTTTAATCCAATTTTCTGAAAAACAAGTATCTATATGTTTTCATGGGCTAAAAGTACATGTGCCACAGGCTCTCAATTACTCCTACAAGCATGTTTCCTGCACACACGTCTTCATACATTACCAAAAACCATGCTATCACTGACACACATGGGAGCCCTTAGTCATTTTATGTGGTTCAAACCATAGTATCTGGCTCTAAAACATTAGGCATTAAGATAATGTAACTGTGCATGTGGGTGTGGGCTAATAATGTTCAAGCTGTTTAGCCATCAGTAGCTCACAATGAATTGTACTGCTCATAAATAGCTCCCACTAGATGATATTTGTGGCCTGGATTTGTAACATGAGGACAGTGAAATTGTTGAGGGAACTCAACAGGTCACTGCAAATTAACATTTCCTAGGAAACTTAAAATATTGGTAAGTATTCTGTACAAACATTTTAGAAATGCCTTTGAGAGATGTTACAAAATTGTGTCACAGCAATTCATACAAACTAAACCTCACAAAATGTATTTTTCTTTCTCTTATCTATACATGTCAACGTCCATCAGAATAAGGAGATCTGGAACTCAATTGCCAGGAAGGTATGGACCCTGGGTTGTACAAGCAGTGCAGCCTTCATTCAAGAGGTGGGAGGACCTACTATGCTAGACCCGTAAGTCAACTGAAGACCAGCTCAGCCAGGCCTCCCAACGAGGAAAGTGTGTGTCGCACCCTGACCCCTCTAATGGCCCGCATTCATGTAGAGGTCCATCTGGACCTTGATGGGCAGTTGAGAGCCCAACAACGGCAACAAGGAGGTAAGTTTGTTTATGGAGTTCTTCTTGGCACTTAACTATTTTTTGTTACAGCAATGTTTTATCGGCTCAACATAATCGTTGACACACGTCCAAGGCACAAGAGGATATCTGGAAGATGTAAGTTTTTCATAAGGTGTATGATGATGTGTTTTGCATGTTGATTTGTGTTAAAGAATGTCACTAGGGGCCAGATGTAGGAAATTCCAGCTTTGCCTGTCGCAAATTGCGAGTGGCAAAGCCGGATGTAGGATGGTGTCCCTGACACCAATTGCGAGTCGCAAGGGGGTCGCAAAGGCCCACCTCATTAATATTAATGAGGTGGGTCACAATTTGCGACCCCCTTGTGAGTCGCAACTCACAGGGATGGTGGCCTGCTGGAGACAGCAGACCACCATGTCTGTGACTGCTTTTAAATAAAGCAGTTTTTTAAAATGTAATGCAGCCCGTTTTCCTTAAAGGGAAACAAGATGCTTTACAAACGAAAAAATGAAACGTGTCAGTTTCATTTTTTAAGAGCATAGGACCACTGCCTGCTCTGAAAAAATGTTTTCAGGGCCATTCACAAAGGGGAAGGTGTCCCATGGGGACCCCTTCCTTTTTGCGAATGGGTTACCACCAGTGTGACACTGGTGGTAACTGCGAATTGCTTTGCGACCGCTTTCGCGGTCACAAAGCAATTCTGCATCGCGATGCGACTCGCAAATAGGAAGGGGAACACCCCTTCCTATTTGCGACTTGCAATTCCATTTTGTGAGTCGGTAACCAGGTTACCGACTCGCAAAATGGGAATGGGCATAGCGATGTGGCTTTTGCGCCTCGCAAACAGTGATTTTTGCTGTTTGCGAGGCGCAAAGGCCTTGCTACATCTGGCCCTAGATTCCTAATCACAAACAAAAACACTGCTTTGAGCAGACACATGCCTGCCTAAGAACAAAAAGGTGCCTGGTTTTTGTCTATGTTATGAGGGACAGTTGTACCACACAGGCCCCAATTGAGGATGCATTAAGATGTGATGCTCTGTCACAATTGTGAGAAGGTAATGTTGCCCTATTACAGGTGATATGGTGTACAATGTACTCATGATGCAGTGTATGTTTCTGACTTCACAATTGTGAGTTGTTATTAAGACCAAACAATAGTCAGCATCTGGTCAGAAATTACTAGAAACATGAGTACAATGGCAACATTTCTTAGCAAAGACAATTGATAAAAATGTTTTCACTGCAAGATTCAAGTCACTTCATGTTGACAGTAGCAGATTGGGATGAAGCCATACTCCACAAATGTGCATATAAAACAGTCTGTTTCAACAAACATTAATGTAGTAGGCTTCTTTAATGAAACAGATAGGAATATGTACACTTTGGTGACAGAGTACCATAAACCATTTTACAATGTCCTTTGTTATGTCCAGATGATAAGTCAATGATGGAGAAAATGGTATACTTAAAGGGACTTTTGCAGATGGAAGTTTCCATCACATATATGTTAGAATATCTCCTCTGGAAAACTCAATATAAGGCCCAAATCTTGACTCATTTTCAAAATGCAGAAATGCATCAAGGTGTAGTCTGTAGCATATTGTGAACTGCACGTGACTCTTTGATAAAAAAACATTGCATATGAATCAGTGTATGTAATATTTACTGTGATGTTGTACCAATTTTTGCCTAAAGTGAAAGCTAGCGATCTTTATCCCTAAGTAGCTCATTTCCACTATACTTGTTATCCTGTTATCAAGACTATGGCCCTAATTCTGAGTCTGACGGGCGGCGGAGGCCGCCCGCCAGACTTCCCCCCTCCGAAATACCGCTCCGCGGTCGAAAGACCGCGGAGGGTATTCCGAGTTTTCCCCTGGGCTGGCGGGCGGTCTTCCCAAGACCGCCCGCCAGCCCAGGGGAAAACTCCCTTCCCACGATGACGCCGGCTCGTAATAGAGCCGGCGGAGTGGGAAGGTGCGACGGGTGCAGTTGCACCCGTCGCGTATTTCAGTGTCTGCTTTGCAGACACTGAAATACTTTTAGGGGCCCTCTTACGGGGGCCCCTGCCGTGCCCATGCCATAGGCATGGGCACGGCAGGGGCCCCCAGGGGCCCCGCGACTCCCCCTCCCGCCATCCGGTTCCCGGCGGGAGAACCGCCAGGAACTGGATGGCGGGAGGGGGAGTCGGAATCCTCCATGGCTGCGGAGCGCGCTCCGCAGCCATGGAGGATTCCTACGAGCGGCGGAAAGTCAGCGGGAGACCGCTGGCTTTCCGCGTCTGACCGCGGCTAAACCGCCGCGGTCAGAATGCTCGTAGGAGCACCACCAGCCTGTTGGCGGTGCTCCCGTGGTCGGTGGCCCTGGCGGCCACCGACCGCCAGGGTCGGAATGACCCGCATTATCTCTGTTTTTTCTTCGTTGACCTCGTACCCAGCAAACCTGCCAAAGTTTCTCACCTCTATAATAAGATGTGGTAAAGTAGAAACAATGTCTGAGGTATAAACCATTAAGTCGTTGGAGTATAGGGATATTTTCCTGGGATAGGCACCTAGTACAAAAGGTTTTAACCCCTCATTTAATCTTAAACTTGAAGCAAAAGGTTCAATATAGAAATTGAAAAGGATGGGCAAGAGAAGGCAACCTTGCCTGGTCCCCCGTTCTATTGTCACTGGTATTGATAAACTATTGTTCACCAAAATCCCGGCAGTTGGAGCACTGTAAATCTTAGGTAGTGTTTCTATCAAAGCTTTACCCATCACAGAATGACCCACAATGACCATGCAGCAAGTCCAGTTGACACCATCAAATGTCTTGGCGGCATCCAAGGTCGCAATTGACAATGGAGCTCCTGATGTTGTATCTATATGTATTGAGCCTATCAGAGTATGGTTCAACTCTCTCATGTCCCTCCCTGACAGGAACCCCTTCTGATCATCATGTATCAGGCTCCCAGCTATTTAATTCAAATTGGCTGCCAAGATACTAGTAAAAATCTTATAGTCACAATAAAGTAATGAAATTGGGTGAAAGGATTGACACAGCGTAGTGTTCTTGCCTGGTTTTGGAATTAACAAAATCACTGCTTCATTCCAGGACTCTAGAATTGGCAGGCCTTCTATCAAAATAGAATGAAACATCTTAACCCAGACTGGAAGAATCCCCTCTGCAATTAAAGAATAAAGCTTGAATGGGGATTCCGCCTGGACCTGCGGGTTTTCCTCTTTTCAACTTTAGAATTGTTGCTGAAATTTCACTACCAGTAATTTCTTGATGTAAGTGTTGTTGTGGATCATTGGAAAGTTTGGGAAGATGTTTTCCCAGGAGCCATTTATCCAGACCTTCCCTGGCTACACATAAGGTTTCTGTAGGAGCTTCTGGAAAAAGTTATTAAAAGCAGCCTTAATTCTGCTACTCTCTTCAGTGATCACCTTTGTATCCTCCCTCATTATCTTTCTAATGTAATTCAGATTATTACCCAGCCTTGATTCCCAGGCTAACAACTTTCCACAACATTCCCGTATATAATATCACTGACTCTGCTGGTTTCCCATTGCTGTAGAACCTTCTCCTCTACTTTTACTCTAAACTTCAGTTGCAAATCTTCAAGTCTTTCTGTCTTCTCCATTCAATAGGTTCACCTTTAATACGTCCTCAAATTTTGCAACCTCCTCTTCCAATTGCGAGAGCTGCGCTTACTCTTCCCCCACCCTTTTTAACTAATAGGGTCCTTAGAGTACCTGTCAACCAGTGCTTGTAAGTATCCCATACTATGGGGGTCATTCCAACCTCGGCGGTAAAAGGTGCTTACGGCCGTGCAGAAGACCGCCATAACACCGCTGCGGCCGCGGTAAACCGCCACGGTCATTCTGACCCACAACAGGCAACCCACCAAAATACAGACATCCACAAAAGTCCGCCACACCAAAGGCCAGCGAGAAACTGGCGATGACCAGACCTCCACCGTCACGCCAACAGAAATACGCCCACACTATCACGACACACGAATCCACGCGGCGGTCTTTCAAACGCGGTATTCCATTGGCGGTACACACCGCCGCGCTCAAAATACACACACATATACAAAACACGGCCACATTGGACAAATCGAAATATACACACCTGATACACATACAAACAACACTCCCACACACCCAACACATTATAAAACACACACCCACATCACCCACAAACCCCCACTGCTAGAAATTCGTGAACACGCACAGAGATAAGAGACCCGAGCACCCTGACGTGCAATTCACTGTCACCCAGCATTATTACCACGCACTTCAAACTACACACCAATACACATCACCACACTTAGCACCACACAATCCACCCCACACATCACCCAAACCACCCCATGGCACCGCAAAGACACCCCAGGTTTTCTGAGGCTGAACTCAGGGTCATGGTGGAGGAAATTGTACAGGTAGAGCCACAGCTTTTCGGGACACAGGTGCAGCACACCACCATTGCCAGGAAGATGGAGCTATGGAGCAGAATAGTGGACAGGGTCAACGCTGTGGGACAGCACCCAAGAAATAGGGACGACATCAGGAATCGGTGGAACGACCTACGGGGGAAGGTGCGTTCCATGGTATCCAGGCACAACATCGCGGTGCAGCGGACTAGCGGCGGACCCCCACCTCCTCCCCCAGAATTTACAACATGGGAGGAGCAGGTCTTGGCGATCCTGCATCCTGAGGGCCTCGCAGGAGTAGGCGGAGGAATGGACTCTGGTAAGTCTAATCTTAACTACTTCATCCCCCCACCCCACCAGCATGTCAACTCATACCCCCACCCTCACCCCCACCCCCATCACACCTACTCCTTGCAAATGTCTCACCCTTACAACCCACCCATCCCAACACCAAGCCCTGCATGCGACCACAAAGCATGGACACCCATCACCTAAGCATGCCCACTGCACATACCCACCCCCCCCGGCCAAACCACCATCACAAAAGCCCCCACACAGGAATGCAAGCACAGGGGTACACAGGCACCCACCCATTGCACGCTATGGCACACACAGAAGCAATAACCATACGTTTATACCCCTGCAGGACCCGAACGCCACGTCACCGCGCAGGAGGGTCCACAAATGTCCACTCCACCCCCAGAAGAGGCCCACAGTGATGACAGCAGCTCTGTCTCCCTGGATCTAGATGACCAGCCCGGCCCATCGGGGACCTCTGGACAGTCGGTTCCCCTCAGACAGCCACAGGCCACAGCAGACCTTCCCCCCTCTGGGAACACCAGCACAGCACCCACACAGCGGGCCCATATCTCCGTCCCCAGGACACGTCAATCAGCGGTGTGTCCACCACTACAGGGCACCCAGGTTAACCCATCACCCCAACAACAATAGGGCCCTGGGGGCAGTGGTAGTGGACACACGGTCCAGGGGACAGAGGCCCAGGGAAACAGGGCAACTGGGAGGGCTGCTGTGCGACGGGGGAGGACAGGCCCAGGGAACCCACTCTCCACGAGGCCCTCTCCAACATCATGGGAGCATACCACCACTCCCAGGAGACGATGGCCACGGTCCTGGCCAGGTTTCAGGAGATCCAGCTTCCGCAGGAGCAACAGTATATGGGGTTCAGGGAAGAACTATGAAACATCAGTTCCGCCATGGGCACCATCGTAGTGGCTCTGAATCAGGTAGTCACCACATTGCGGGACACTGTTGCACCACAAAGGGCCCCTGACACTAGCATGGACCAAGAACTGCCTACCACCTCCGCCGGCGCTAGTGGACAGGAGGCCCTGACACAAGACCAGCAGGCCACCAGAACCCCACCCCCTGCAGAAGGAGAACCACCCCGCAAGCAGGCCCTGAGATCCAGGAAGAAGACAGAGTAAGATGCCAAGACCCCAGCCTGGAAAGGATACCTCCCTGATTGTCATCCCACTGTCCCACATTGACACCCTGTCCAACCTTACACTGCCCCTGCTCCACTTTCCACAGGCATCTGGACAATGCACCTGTGATACTGATTGTCTGGACTCTGCCATGGACAATCCTCCACCATCACACCTCAACGATTTGCAACCACCCACCAATTTAGAGCACTGTAATAAACACACTTATTGCATAAAACAATCTGGAGTCTGGCTGTGATTTTGTAAAAATGTATTAGACATTACCGTGCCAAATGGCATATTCACATTGTGATGCCAACATACCAATGTCACACAGCTGTAGTCCATGGGTAAACAAAGCAGATGTCACACACTGGGGGCCACAGTTCTGAAATCGGAAGGGAAAAACACAACTCAGTTACCATACACTGGGGGAAAAGGTCAGACAGTAGAGAGGTAGTAGGGGTTAAGTATAAGTAAAATGCCATTGTGGATTCTTACCTGTGTGTCTGCTGTACTACTGTGTTCCTGTTCTCTATGTCGTCCTCTTTGCCTTCCTCCTCTTCACTCTCCACAGGCTCCACAGCTGCTACAACACCACCATCTTGACCATCCTCCTGCAGAAAAGGCACCTGGTGTCGCAAAGCCAGGTTGTGAAGCATACAGCAGGCCACGATGATCTGGCACACCTTCTTTGGTGAGTATATTAGGGATCCACCAGTCATATGGAGGCACCTAAACCTGGCCTTCAGGAGGCCGAAGGTCCGCTCGATCACCCTCCTAGTTCGCCCATGGGCTTCATTGTACCGTTCCTCTGCCCTTGTCCTGGGATTCCTCACTGGGGTCAGTAGCCATGACAGGTTGGGGTAACCAGAGTCTCCTAATAGCCACACACGGTGCCTCTAGAGTTGACCCATCACGTAAGGGATGCTGCTATTCCGCATGATGTAGGCGTCATGCACTGACCCAGGGAACTTGGCATTAACATGGGAGATGTACTGGTCAGCCAAACACACCATCTGGACATTCATGGAATGATAACTCTTCCTGTTCCTGTACACCTGTTCACTCCTGCTGGGGGGGACCAAAGCAACATGTGTCCCATCAATGGCACCAATGATGTTGGGGATATGTCCAAGGGCATAGAAATCAGCCTTCACTGTAGCCAAATCCCCCACCTGAGGGTAGATGATGTAGCTCTGCATGTGTTTGAGCAGGGCAGACAACACTCTGGACAACACCTTGGAAAACATGGGCTGGTACATCCCTGATGATATGGCCACTGTTGTTTGAAATGACCCACTTGCTAGGAAATGGAGTACTGACAGCACCTGCACTAGAGGGGGGATCCCTGTGGGTTGGCGGATTGGTGACATCAGGTCTGGCTCCAGCTGGGCACACAGTTCCTGTATAGTGTCTCGGTCAAGCCTGTATGTCAGTATGACATGTCTTTCTTCCATTGTCGACAGGTCCACCAGCGGTCTGTACACAGGAAGATTTCTCCATCTCCTCGCATGTCCCAGTGGACCGTGCCTATGAAGGACAACAGCGAGCACAGAGTCAATCTACCCACAGGTACGTAACCACAGCTTGCACATAACACGATTCCCAATGCATTGAATGGCTTGTATGAGTGTCGATGCAAGGCCTAGGTATGTGTGACGCAGTAGAAAATAAGGCATGTGGGCCCTTGAAATGGCGGCTGCCTGACCTGTGAAGTGCGACAATGGGATGTGAGGTCAATGCGCTGGCGTGGCACACCGTGGCGGTAGGCGGTCGAAGACCGCGGCGCAAAGCAGCATTGGTTAACATTGAACCCTATGGGTCTCAGGAGCCAATGACGATGTGCGCCGGCGGCCGCGGTACGCACCGCCGCGGGCGTGACCGCCATTTTCTATCTGCTTAATCACTCAATACCTGATCTTCGACAGGAGAGGACCTACACTGCAAGTGCTGCTGTGACCACGGTCTGGAAGAGACAATGGCTCATGCGACTGGGGAAAGGGCCCCTGCCTTCACTGCTCAGGAGTTGGAGAAACTCATGGATGGGGTCCTCCCCCAGTATGCGCTACTCTACGGTCCTCCAGACCAACAGGTAAGTACACTGGGACCATGCTTTGTGGCCAATGCCTGTGTTGAGTGGGGTGGATGAAAGATGGTGGGGAGGGGAGCGATGGAGGCATGCATCAAACGACAGATGAGAGCATGTGCCACATGGCAAGGGTGGGGATGGGGGGGCCACTCACATTGAGCATGCAGAAGGTGATGATTATTCTTCTCTCCCTGTACATGTAACATAGGTCAGCGCCCACCAGAAAATCGATATTTGGCGTGCCATCGCCAAGGACGTCCAGACCCTGGGGGTCCACCAGAGACGGGGCACCCACTGCCGGAAGAGATGGGAGGACATCCGACGCTGGAGCAGGAAGACGGCGGAGGCTCTGCTGGGGATGGCCTCCCAACGTGGGAGGGGTGCCCGTCGTACTTTGACCCCCCTGATGTCCCGGATCCTGGCGGTGGCCTACCCCGATTTGGATGGGCGTGTGAGGACATCACAGCAGACACAAGGGGGTGAGTACACTCAAATCCTGGTGACTTTGCGCGCAGTGGAGGGGTCTGGGTGGGGGAGGAGGGCTGTGGGTATCCCTAGGCCAGGGCGATATCTGTAGGCTAGGCTCCTCCGTAAGGCATGGCCCTGTGCCCCCGCCCCCCACCTCTGTAGGGTGCCAAGCACAGCTATTCATTGCCCTGTGTCATGTATGTGAGCAGAGGTCGCCCATAGGCTTGTAGGCCATGTCCCACGGATTGCGTAGTCGACCCCAAGTGCGCAGCGTAGTGCAGGGGGCTTCTGTGTCTGTCCTGTCCGCCAACGGTGTCGCCAATGCATGCACTCAACATTTCTTTATTTTTCCCCACCCCCCTTTTTTGTTGTCTCCCTGTTCATTTGTGCATTAGCATCATCAGGCGGAGGAGAAGAAGCATCGGAGCACGAGGGAGCTGCATCTCACATGGCCATGGCGGGCCAGGCAACAGAATCGGAATTCACCAGTGAGACGGAGGGCGAGGGGAGCTCCACAGGGGGGACTCGTGCGGATGTCAGTGACAGCGACTCGTCCTCTGAAGGGAGCTCCCTTGTGGTGGCGGCAACATACGTGCCCCCCGCACCAACAGGTACAGCCGCCACCCAGCGCACCAGCACCGCCCTCCCAGCAGCCCCGCAGCGTTTGCCCCGTGCCCGCTCACCCAGGAAGGTGGGCATCTCCTTCGCCCCAGGCACCTCAGGCCCTGCCCAGTAACCCCTGCTGCCCTCAGTGAGGAGGTCATTGACCTCCTGAGGACACTAATTGTTGGGCAGTCTACCCTTTTGAATGCCATCCAGGGTGTAGAAAGGGAGGTGCACCAGAGTAATGCATACCTGGAGGGCATTCATTCTGGTCAGGCTGCCCATCAGCGATCGTTCAACACTCTGGCCTCAGCACTGATGGCAGCAATTGTCCCTGTCTCTAGCCTCCCCCCTCCAACTTCCTCCACCCATACCCAATACCCTGTACCTCTGCCTATCCCAGACACACCATAAGACCCGCCTGCACACACCTCAACACCCAAGGGAAGCTCAGACAGACATAAGCACCACACATCACACAAGCATTCACACAAGCAACATCCACATGCAGACATACCAACACCCACTGCCTCCACTGTGTCCCCCTCCTCCTCGTCTCCCTCCTCCCTCCCTGTCACGTCTCCACTCACACCTGCATGCACAACATCTTCAGCCACTACGTCCATCACCAGCACACACACCAGAACCCCCGCACACGTGCAGTCACCACCCCCACTACCATTCACACGTCCCCTGTGTCCTCTCCCAGTGTGTCTGTCACCCCCTCTTCCAAGCTACACAAACGCAGGCACCCACCCACCCAACAGCCATCCAGCTCACGACAGCCTCCAGCCCAAGCACCTGCACCCAAAGACAGCAGACTCCTACAACCACAACCTCTTCCTCCACTCCCATACCTACTACACCTACCCGTCCCTCTCTTTCTAAACTTATTTTCCTATCAAAACTTGACCTCTTTCCAACAACTCCCCCACCCCTTCCATCTAATAGGACTCCAGTCAGCACCTCAGCCACCACAAAAGCGGGCCCTGTGAAGACAGTCTGCCATGGACTGTGGAGTCCCCCACCCTCAAGGCCAGCCAGTTCAGTTGGGAGCCAAGGCACGGCCAGCCCACCCCCGCAAAAACATGCAAAGATTGTGAGTGGCCGGCGCGAGAGGCCTGCAACACCTGGAACCAAAATCCCTACCATGGCTCCGGCAGGGAGGGTGGTGCCAGCTGGCACACTGCCAAAGGTGGGGAAGGGCCACAGGCGAACAGGGAAGGCTGGGAAGGGCAGCACGCCCGACAAGACCGCCAGCAGCCCAGCTGTGCAGGAGGGCCCCGCATGCCCCATCCCAGGTGGGCAGGAGGACACCAACAGGCCCGGTACTGCAGCCCAGGAGGGCCCCACCAGGCCCATCCCAGGTGGGCAGGAAGGCGCAGCCAGCCACAGGTCAGGTGGCGAATGACCTCCACGCCATGGGCAGATCCGCTGAACTGGGCAGTCATCCGAAGCACTGCTGAACTGGGCAGTGCCGTCTCAAGCACCGCTGAACTGGGCACCGCCGTCTCAAGCACCGCTGAACTGGGCACCGCCGTCTCAAGCACCGCTGAACTGGGCACCGCCGTCTCAAGCACCGCTGCGCTGGGCACCGCCGTCTCAAGCACCGCTGAACTGGGCCCTTCATCTCAAGCACCGCTGCGCTGGGCCCTTCATCTCAAGCACTGCTCCGCTGGGCCCTTCATCTCAAGCACTGCTCCGCTGGGCACCGCCGTCTCAAGCACCGTTGAACTGGGCCCTTCATCTCAAGCACCGCTGCGCTGGGCCCTTCATCTCAAGCACCGCTCCGCTGGGCACCGCCGTCTCAAGCACCGCTGAACTGGGCACCGCCGTCTAAAGCACCGCTGAACTGGCCACCGCCGTCTCAAGCACCGCTGCGCACCGCCATCTCAAGCACAGCTGAACTGGGCCCTTCATCTCAAGCACTGCTCCGCTGGGCCCTTCATCTCAAGCACTGCTCCGCTGGGCACCGACGTCTCAAGCACTGCTGAACTGGGCATCGCCGTCTCAAGCACCGCTGAACTGGGCACCGCCGTCTCAAGCACCGCTGGCCCATTGGCGGAAGGGGCAGGCCCGCATCTGTGTCAGGCAGGGCTTCACGAAGCACTCTGGGCACTAGTCCCCCTCCAGTACCAGTGGAGACTGACATTGACTTGAGAGACTGTGGCTTTGCACACCCCAGGATGGCACAGTGGGCAAGCCACCCACTGTAGAGACTTGAGAGACTGTGGCTTTGCACTCCCCAGGATGGCACAGTGGGCAACCCACCCACTGATATTGACTTGAGAGACTGTGGCTTTGCACTCCCCAGGATGAAACAGTGGCCATGGAGGCCCCTCGTGGATCTGGCGTCGTGGACTCATCTGGCTGAGGTGCCCCCCCTTCCCTTCCCCCTGAGGTGCCTGTAGTTTTCCTATCTGATGCCCCTGCAGTTTTCTCTCCGTTGGAGTCAGGTATCCTGTGTGGGCTTTGCCCATGTGATTTGGGCCCAGTGGCCAGCGAACAATGCCTGATAAACATATCGGACTGGACAATTTATGTATATAAAGTTTTAGATGTGTGATATATTTTATACTCAGTCATACAATATATTCCATAGTTTATAATCATTTACTTTTGTCTTTGCATTCTTCCGGGGGGTTTGGGGGGGTAACTGTGATGTGTTGCTATGCATTGATGTGTGTGTTGTAGTGGGTGAGGGTGAGGGAGGGTGTGTCGCATATGTGTGTCCCCGTAATTTTTTGCCTCCCCCCTCCCCTGTGTCGTAGGTGCAGTACTCACCGTTGTCTTCTGCGCCGGCGTTCGTGCTCCTGGTAGAGGAGCAGGAAGACAATCGCTGGGAGGATGTGGAGTTCGGGTTCCATGCTGTCCAGATTCCTCGTGGGGTGTATGGAGGTGAGCGTTTTCCGTTTGAAATGGCTGTTTCCGCCCCGGAAAAGGTGGCGGATTGGTAGGTTGTGATAGGGTGGGCGGTACATTGTCTCCCGCCTGTCTGTTGACGGTGACCGCCGCACTGTTTGTTTGTCCCGCCGTGGCGAGCGGTGTGTTGAAGTGGCGGTCTCTGTTGGCGGTTTCCGCCAGGGTCGGAATTGCATTTTTTTTACCGCCAGCCTGTTGGCGGTTTTGCCGCCGCTTTAACACCGACCGCCAGGGTTGGAATGACCCACTATATGTTTAGGTGCTGATGTCATATTCTAGGAACAAAAACTCTTCTATACCTTGCAGTATCTCAGCAGTTATCTCAGACTGTAACAGAACTCTTTGGTTAACTACCCAGCTCCTAATAGCATGGAAATCTTTCAACTCATTTTTTAAAAACATAGCAGCATGACCTGATAGGTGAATGGGAAGATATTCTATCCCAACTACCTTCTGAAATTCCTTATTATCTATGAAAAAATGATCCAATCTGGAATAGTTGCCTTTTTTTTTTTACTGTGGAAAGTGTAATCCCTACACCTCCCTTCAACACTGCCCCACACATCGCAGATATTAACATTTTCTACCATAGCCAAGAAATAAGCCCTCATTCTTGGGGAGTTCATTTGGATCCATATTGAAGACCTGTCAAGATTATTATCCAGCAAAATGTTGAACTCCCTGCCTAAAATCATGGAGGCATTAAAGCTACCAAATTAACAAAGAGTTGGGTCAAGGGGTTAGCATCATCTATGTCCAGGCTGCAGTATTTCACTAAAGCATGGAGAGTTTGCTGTACCTTTATTTCGGCAATTATCCAACACTCTCCTTCATCTACTCTATACTGGACTAACTCACACCTGAATTTACTTTAAATAATGTGACTATACCATTGGTGCAGTGCAGTTGGTTCCTATCGACCATATTCTACCCCCATCTTTGTTTTAAAAAAAGCTCCCTACATTCCTGTCTCAAAAGGTAAGCTTCCTGAAACATAATTTGGGATCCATTTTCTTTTAAATACTGTAAGATCAGTTGTTGCCTTTTTTCAACCGCAGACCATTTACGTTCCAGCAGAGTATTGTGAGGACCTGTGTACTGCTCAAATTATCACCTCCCTCCCATCTATGTTCATTCTTGGATTCAAGCTGAGTAATATCACCTGGTGCCTCACTTATGTTTCCTTTATAATAACTTGAAGACTTAAAAATATTTTTTCCCCTATGCTCCCCACCACATGTTCCCTTCCATGGGAACCCTCCGAACTCTATGAATAGGCATACCTTGTGCCTATATGAGCTCATCACCCTCAGGAGTGTCAATTAATGCACATTATTGTCACCTCTTACTTCTCATTTGTCTGAACTCCCACCTTTGTTAGCCTGCATTATAAATTTGTCAACCTCTTCTGGGGCTGAGAAGTTGTGCATTTTATTCTGCCACATGACCTTAAAAATAGCGGGGAATCTCAATTGCTCATTAGCACCCAGCCCCCTCAGCTCCTCTATTCGACTCCCCAGTTCCCACTGTCTGCCTGCTGTCACCCTAGAGATATCTGACCTAATCCTGAAGGTGACCTTTATAGGTTGCAGAGGCTGCTCCTTCAAGGCTAAGCCCAAGATCTTCTCCTTCAGGGTATAAGACAAGAACTTCCCCAGGATCTTCCACAGCTTTTTCCGCCTGGGGTGCATTTTAAATGGGTCCCTGTGAACCCGCTGAATTTATGAGTCAAAGTTAACTGAGGAAGCATCTTCCAGTATAGCATTTTTCAACAGGCTCATCACAAACAATGTAATACCCTCCCCCTCTGCATCTTCTGTCAACCTCACAATTCTGACGTTATTCCTCCTGGCTTTATTTTCCATTTTTTTGAGTTTTTCAGACAGTACTTTTTCTCTCTGTATCAAATGTGCAACCTCTTGAGAATTATTTTGAACAGTCAAATGAAGGTCCTGCATTCCACTCTACAGATCCTAGTTTTGCTGGGCTAGATTCTCTATCTTCACCTCTAAACTGTAACAAGTCACCTTAATCTCTTTTTGATTTGCTTCAGAGATTGAAAAGCCCTCTTTAATTTCCTGTGTTAGCCTAACATCTCTTGAACTGTTTCTCAACATTTAAGACTGTCCCATTTGGTGTTTGTTTCCCCAGGTTTGTCAGTCCCCCCCAGGTCCTCGATCCTCTCTCTTACACCCTCTCCTGCTGCCGTAGCCAACTCGTCCATTGTCAAGCAAGAGAATGTATTTTCTGAGGGAACTGCTGGGTGCACTATGGAAGTTGCTGGAGCTGCACCTCCTGAGTCCATACCCCTTGATTTGCTTCTTATTTTTCTCAACCCACTCTCCTGACTCTTTTGTTCAGAAATCACTTAATCACCACCCCCTCACCATCTTCTGACTCTTTCCCGTTATGCTTTAAGTCAGTCTTTGTTTTAAAGTAAGATCTCAGGGATGGAGTAAATCTGGGAGTTCTTATGCCTCGGGAGGACTGCCTATCCTCCAAGAGGGATGATGTTACCACCATCAAAATCAGCTTTCTAGCATGAGAATCTTTGGGTGAGTGAGTGCCACAGTGTGATTTAATCTGCCTAACTGGTAACTTGATAGGTAGGTGATTGCTATTTCTCCTGCTTTCCAGGTTGTCTTCAACTACTACCCAGTGTGGTTCTTTGGACCTTAATGTGTCAAGGTTTCCAGTCTCCTGCAACAACCCCCAAGCCTTCTTTTGTTTTTTACAACAAAATTGGCTGCAGTCTCTTTGACTATCTTGCCCAAGCAGTAAGGTAGATCACATGGATCCAAAGTACATCTGAGCATTCTGCCCTGCGTGGCTTCTCGTTACCTGCCACCAGTTTCCCACCTGGGAAATCTTCTGGGAGCTCAATCACTGCTGCTCCGATTTGAGTATCCCGGCCCCACTCCAATGAACAAGTGCTGACTTTGCCAGCACCTAACACTTAGCAGCTTCACTGCGGCACAATGCGCTGTATGGCACAGAGCTCCTGAAGTGCTTCCATGGCTGTAACCAATGCTGCAATCCCAGTGCCACCATTAAGGCCACATTACCTCAGCACCTACAATGCCTGCCACCTCCAGAAGGGAAGGGGGGGGATCCCCAGCACTGCCCATTGCCACAGGGAGGTAAGTGCACTCATTCCATTGGGCTGGCACCCCTTGAGATTAGAGCCCCTGACCTGCTGCCTCTGCCAGCCGCCATGTTCCCCCCCAGCTGCCATGTCCCCCCCCAGTCATTGATATGACCCAGCAGATTTGTTTGAATCTGCGCCCATTATTAAGTGTGCTGGGCGTTAGAAATTTGGTTGGTGCTTGTCGGAGGTGATATAAGGACTAAAACAATACATAACATAAAGTGAAAGCCAGCATATTTTGTAAAACTGTTGCACTATGGTAAAGCATACTTCAAATAACTAGATCTAGGGTCAAATGTGAAAATGTTTTTGCTCTGTACTGGAGTGGATTAGAACTGTATCAAGACCTATGCATTTACTTATGCTGTAGAAGTCATTTGTCAATCCACCATAAAATATATTTTTTTAATTTCTTTAACAGCATAGGTATCTACATAGTGTGTGATACATTGATTAGCTACTACAGTACAGAATCCATAAACTATTTTCTACATTTCAAATATACTTTAGTTACTTGAAGTAAGTGTTACCATTATGAAATCCTCAAACAAAAGAAACAGGATTTCAGTTTTAATAAATATTGGTACAACATTGCAGTATTTGCTGACACACGCTGATTCATATTTTACTTTATGTGAATGAAAATAATGCAGATTGTTGGGCCTTGTAAACACACTGTACGAATGTATTTTTGGTTTATATCCTTTTTGGTGACATAATTTCACTAATCTCAACAACAAAGCTCAACCATTTAGAGGTGCTACACAGTTCCTGCAGAGAAAAAAAAATGGATAAGAGACAAAGTTATACATGATATAGAAGCTGTCAAGGGGAATTACAAAACTATGACCAAATAAAATGCTCCGTACATGTACGCAATAATGATAATAAAGAACCAAAGTTTGAGAGCCTTGAAGCAGGTGAAATATGAAAACTTAGAAAGTGTTTTGTGATCAAATTTTATGATCTGTTCTATTCACACAGATACAATAAAACTATTGTATATATAATTTCAGCATCATCAGGAGCAGGCTGAGGAAACATTGGCCACTTAAGCGGGGAAGCAGCTGGGCACTGTGATTTGGGTGCTGAGACCACCAACACCGAGGGTCCCAGTGGCACAGAGGGTGAGGGGTCTGGGAATGGTGGCCACCAGCTCAACATCATCTTCTTCAAAGGCTTCTACAAGCGGTCAGCCCCTAGTGGTGGCAGACCCTACAGTAACTGTTCCACCTGCATCCTCATCCGCAACCAGAGAGCCATCTCTACCTTCCCTCTTGCTCCCCACCCAGTTGGCCAAACCCGCCCCCCTAAAAGGGGTGGTGTCCCCTTCACAGCAGGCAACCATCCTCCTGCCCCTGTCCAGGCTGCGCTCAGTGAAGAGGCTACTGACTTCCTACGAAACATCACTGTAGGCCAGACTGCAACCGTGAATGCCGTCCAGGGTCTTAATTGCCACATACAAAAAATGTTAACATACTTGGGAGGCATTCACAGTGCTATCTCTAAACCTTAGCCTACAGAACTCATTTCAAGGTCTAGCCTCCTCACTGACCTCAGACTCCCAACCATCCGAACATTGTGTCCAAAATCCCTTCCCCATCCCAGTTCTCTATTCCCAGCCTTGTCCCAAGCACACTTACTCATTTGCACGCACCTTCTCCAACACACCCACACATAAACACACCAAAAAAACACAGGCACATACACAAACAATATACACACACCATAGTCATCATCATCAAAGAAACTTTATTCGATTGATTTTAACAATCATAAAAGTCATTATGCATAAAACAATTTTCAGAGAAAAAAGGAAGAAAAATGCAAATAGTAAAATGTATATAAATATAAATATGAATACAAACAGGTAAGAGAATAAAAAAGTGGTAAAGGTTAATAAGCAGTTTGATTAAGACAGGTAAGGTAGTCTCAAATATGACGCTTAAAAATCTCACTCATTTGCCTCAAAACATGATCTGGCCTTAATCACTGAACACAGAAACAAGGCTAATCCATTGCAGACCATAATAGATGGAAGGGATAAAAGGTACAAGAAATCTGGACGACATTGTTTAAAATGTATTAATTTTAAAAGTGGTATCACAAACATTTTCCTAGAAGTTGAATAATATTTACAAAAAAAAAGTATATGTATTGTGTTTTGGTCGGAGACGTTATCGTAGGGGCATTTTTCCAGTTGTAGAGACCAGTCATTAATCAGGAGAAAACTAACGAGGCGATGAAAAGACTCTAGTCTCAAACGTGTAAGGACAAACCGGTGTCTTGGGTTCAGAACATTACATAAGTATGGTTCCATACCGTTCGTTTGCTGTATCATGTGGTTTCTCCTGACACTATATTTATTTGCCTCGGCATCCCATCTCAATTCGGCCAGGTGGGTGAGGCAAGTGTTTTTCAGGTCTTTCCTGGAAATTGTTTTCAATTCGTCTGGACTAAAATACAGCTCAGGGTGGCCTAATTTGATGAAAAAATGCTTTATGTAATTTAGCCATGGGATTTTAGACGAATAAGTAAGTGCTAGGGCATCTGCTATGATAGCCCTTTTCAACCTCACAGGCTCCGAGGTCCATACTTTATGCCAAAGTAAAATTGGTTGAACACGAATGAGATCTATAAGGTATGTTACTCCCATTTCTGAGTGGCATACTACTGTTGACGTTGATTGTGGGACGCTTAGGACTGTTTTAAGGAGAGCATTTTCAATCAGCTGTAAAGTAGTGCAGTCCCGGTAGCCCCAGAATCCAGCCCCGTACAGTGCTACTGGGACGCATTTCACATTGTAAAGAGTCATCATGTCTTTAGGAGTTGCTCTCCCCACCCTTTTAGAAAAGTTTTTTATCGCCATAACTTTTTTTTGAATAACAGTTTTCTCGTTTTTATGGCTTGTACCCATGTACCTTTGTCATCGAACACAATGCCTAAATACGAGAATGTCCCTGTGTCGGCTAGTTTTGCGCCTTTAAAACTACATGGCAATTCTTTGTGCGGCTTCTGGAGTATGTCATGGAGAAAGTTTTAGTGTGATTGAATTTAAGGCCCAAGGCGTCCATGCAATGATCAAAGGTTGTTATTAGTCTTTGCAAAGCGACTGGGGTGCGGGCCATCAAGACAGCGTCATCTGCATACAGGAGCGCCGGGATCTTCCGAGAGCCTACTTGTGGAAGATCACCACAGGCATCGGAAAGAGTCCCCTCTAGGCTATTAATATATAAAGCAAACAGTGGGGGAGCTAATACACAGCCTTGACGCACTCCTCGTTCAATGGGGAAAGGTGAAGTGCATTCCCCCTGACGCCCATAGCGGACCTTGGCGTTTGCCCCAGCGTACAATTCCCTAATAAAGGGGACTATGGTAGTATCAACCCCCATGTCCAACAAAATGGGCCACAGTTTTGAATGCACCACACAGTCGAATGAAGAGGTTAAATCGACAAATGCAAGGTATAGGGCTCTGGACTTGGCCCTTGTATATTTGCCAAGTATGATCTCTAGATTAAGAGCCTGTTCCATTGTCCCTATACCAGCCCTAAACCCGTATTGTAGATCAGAGAGGATATGATTTTCCTCTGTCCAATCTTTTATCTGTTTAAAATGATACGTCCCGCAATCTTTGCAAGCGTGTCGAGCAATGAGATGGGACGATAACATGCGGGATTATGGCGATCTCCCTTTTTATAGATTGGAATAATTATAGACTCAGCCCAGGTCAGGATGAAAGTAGTTGAGCAGCAGGCGAATAGCACCTGCGTCAATAGTGGACCCCAGAGAGGCACATTGGATTTATAGATGTCAACTGGAACTCCATCTGGGCCTGGGGCTTTTCCGCTTTTACTTGCATTGATAGCGTCAATGACCTCATTTAGAGTAAATGGTGAGATGAGGTCATGAGAGTCTAGTTCAGGGAGATTTGTTTCCAGTGCCGAATTTTCTGAGGAGTATATGGCAGAAAAGTAGGCAACCCACTTATCTTCCGTGATGGCAATTTCAATTTTGGGTATTTCTTTATCAGATAGGAGCGGAGAGTTCACAATTTTCCAGAATCTGACATTATCATTCCGGAGGCTTGCATCATGGAGGGATTGCCATGCCTCGTTTTTTAAGTTCTGTTTTCTTTTCTTTATGGCATTTTTATACTCCTTCCTCTTTAAACTTAATTGGCGTTTGTCCGGGTTTTGTAGATGTAAGTGGCATTTTAGGTTCTTACGAGCTTGTGTGCATTCAGCATTGAACCAACCTTTATCCTCCTTCGATCTCGATTTGCTAAAACTTGCCTTAAGAGACTGTTTTATACAAGCCGTAATTACAGTGAAGGCCTCAATACAGTCTTGTGGACTCATGTTATCTGCAAGGCAAGTATTAAATTCTGCAGCATAATTAGTCACTAGTCGTTTCATAAAACCTGTAGGCTCAATGTCTGACCACCGGATTGTATAACCATTTCTTGCTCCCAGTTCAATATTTTCTACTATCTCTTCCATTTCCCTGTGTATGAGAACGTGTTGGGGAAATTTGAGATTTACGGTTTGAGGTTTATGGTCGCTAAGTATGCTATCTTGAATGTCGTAATCAAGTACATAAGGGAGAAGGTTATTGGATAGTAAAATAAAATCAATTGTCGTGTTGGCTTGCCTACCATTAAAAGTGGGTTTCAATTGTGGTCTACCATGGATCAGGCAGTTGCACAGGATAAGGTCAAGGCTAAATAGAACTTCATTCAGCAAGTTACCTGAGTTGTTGTGTATGAAGTGTAGTGAATCATCATCACCATCAGGGGCATAAGGGCAGTAGCCCTTAGTCGATCTAGGACACAGGTATATGTTAAAATCGCCTCCCCACACAATATAAGACTGATTATTTGAGGAGTCACATGCTCGATCTATATCGTCCTGGAGGAGGTTAAGTACTGATCGGAGATCTTGAAAAGGTACATTATTATAAAAATTAATGACCACCAGTTGTGCAATGTTTTTTAGGTCACATGTAATCACTTGATAAAACATATTAGATGTTAAAGCAATGTCCTTGATTATGTCACACTTGTTGGATATAAAGGCACTCAAACCGCCCTTAGCCCTGCCCCGTGCAGAAGGGATGGCGGGAGTATGTAGTGTCCTATAGCCAGTTATGTGAATCGGGTTCACAGACCAGGTCTCTTGAAAGCACACCCAGGGAAAACGCTGGATATATTCTAGCCAGACCCCATTCTCCAGCTTAGATCGGAGGCCAGCCACATTCCAAAATAAAAATGAGAAATGATCTTTACGCATTGTTTTAGCCTGACCCGCATGGGGCTTATCAATTGTCTGGGTTTTCCCTGGGATGATATTGCTTTCTAAGCTTACGAGAGGAGTCAGAGCAGAGGTAGAGATTTTTTTGGGCAGGGCTCTTGGAAACAGTCATCATTGGCAGATTGTCTAAAGGAAGGTTCCATGACCAATCATTCTTCTCCAGTGTCTGCTGCCGAATAGTCTGCACCCAGGTAGGCGAGGTCCGATGTTTCTGTAGGGTGCTTGAGCCTGCAAGGTTCCTTATCAGGTAATAGTCAGTCAATATCTTCCATGCTGAGCCCCCAGAATCTATTCGCAGTAGAAATCGTATATTGCGACTCAGGCCTGGTTCTGTGGTCCTCAAGACGAAGGCCAGGACCATCATGGCCTTTAATGCTCGTGTAGAAAAAACCCAAGGGGAGCAAGGCAATGCCATGGTCAGTAATCTGATGTGGGCTTAAGTTTCTTAAGATGTCTTTGACCAGCGTAGGGGTTTTGAATGAAAGAACTACGCAATCGCCCTTGAATATTTTATAGTTTCTACCCACCCATTTCACCCTTCTAACCATCTTAATGTCTTCAAAGAGTTTATTTGTCAGGCCAGACGGGTTGCAATCCAATTCAGGGTCTTGTTCCTCAAAGCTGCCCATGATTCCCCCGTGCTCCAGATAGAGTGGGAACATTGGCAAGAACTGCCACATAGGGGGTTGCCGCAGGCGCGAGGTCAAGTATATCTCTCCCAGTTAAAGGGGCACCCTGATAAGCTTTAGGAATAGTTAAGTGTTCCCCTCTTTTTGGCGACGTTTTGTGGGGTTGGACATTTCCAATTCTATCAGGTGAGACACAAGGGTCGAGTTGTCTTTGGGTAGTCTGAGAAATGGGTGGTTGGGTCTGATGCATTATAGGGGGGCTAGCATTAAAATCAGTATCATGAAGCTGTCGTGTAGTTGAGGTTAATGGTTTTGTTAGTTGTGGATTCAGTGTTTTAAGCAAATAGTCAATTTTTTCCTACAGTTGGGTTAGGCGTTCCATTACTTGATCAAAGCGTGTGCTAACTAGATTTTCTAAAGCAATCAGTGGCTCTGCAGGACTAGTTTTCCCTTTCGCTGTATGGAGTTTATTCTTATGGTCAGGTTTTTCATTTTGGGGGCGAGTTTGAATGTTTTGGATGATTACATTGGGTTGTGCTTTCGAGGAGCCATATCTAACGTTCACAGGCGGCTCTTGTTTAGATACTATGGGCCTGATTCTAACTTTGGAGGACGGTGTTAAACCGTCCCAAAAGTGGCGGATATACCACCTACCGTATTACGAGTCCATTATATCCTATGGAACTCGTAATACGGTAGGTGGTATATCCGCCACTTTTGGGACGGTTTAACACCGTCCTCCAAAGTTAGAATCAGGCCCTTTGTCCTTCCTTGCAAGTTGGGGTTTCCTCTTACGTTTTGGTGAGGGAGGATGGTCATCACCATCTGAAATAGAATCAATTGTGTCTTGAATACAGCCATTCACATTTTTAGTCTGGGTTTCACTTTCAAGAGGCTTTGCCGAGTACTCAGGAGTTGTTGTTAAAGGGGGGGGGGTTAAGGGGTACTAATGGCCTATTCTGGTAAGTATTTTTCCCCCGACATTGGTAATCTGTTTGTCGATTTTCCCCATAGCTCCTGAGATAAATTTTAAAATTGAAGTATGTTTTTTTTGGGGCGAAGTATCATTTACGCTAGATTGCTTCCTTTTTCCCATTGTTACTAGCTGCCTTAAGCACAAAAATTCTATAGTAGTTGACTGCGAGATAGGAGTTCACTTAGGCGGTGAGGTAACTAACAAATGTTTATAGGGAAATGGAGGCGAGGAATGGTAGATGGATTTATCCCAGTATTTTGGGAATTTGTTTAAAGGGGAGAGGTGCAGGCTACAAGAATATGATCACGGGGAGTCAGGGAAGAAAAAACAGTACCTGTTTGGAGACTTACGAGCCAAGTCCTGAGTTTGCGGGGAAAATCTCAGGGGGGTGGCCCAGCCCAGCCTCTGCCGGCCGCTGACGGGCGCAGGACGGGCCCGCCCTTGGGCCGGGCTTTGTCCGGGTGCTGCCTGGGCGCGTCCCGCGCTGCGGGAGCGCGAGGTTTGTTTTCAAGGGCTCCTGCCCTTCTTTACAGTGCCGCCGCCGCCACCACCGGCCAAAGTGCGCTTCCTGTGGAACGGGAGCGCGAGGTTTGTTTTAAAGGGCTCCTGCCCTTCTTTACAGTGCCGCCGCCACCTCCACCAGCTAAAACGCGCTTCCCGCGGAGCGGGAGCGCGAGGATTGTTTTAAAGGGCTCCTGCCCTTCTTTACAGTGCCGCCGCCGCCTCCACCGGCCAAAGCGCGCCACACCATAGTCACCACCACCAGCACATCCACAGACACCCCTACCACACCCACATGCACCACCACTCCACCACCAACAAACCCACAGACACCCCCACTACCACATCCACAAGCACAACCACCACCACCAGCACGCCTACAGTCACCCTCCCACCACCACACCTACATGTAAAACCACCACCACCAGAACACCCCCAGACACCCCCAACCACCACACGCATATGCACAACCGCCACCCCAAAGCACACCCACAGACACCACACCCACATGCATCACCACATCCACAAGCACCACAGCCACACCCAGCACCTCAGTGGCAAACCCATATGTACACAACATAACCAGACGCATAGACAACTACAACCTCAACAGGCACATGCACATCACCTAGTGACACCTCATTTACCCCCAATTTCTTCCTACCATCCTACCCATTTCCCTGTGACGATGTTTTATTTGCCTTTGCCTTGACCCATTCCAAATCCCAAACCACCCTTCCAAACACAAAGCCACCCATTCCGAGCCCCAAGCCACCCCTCCCATACCTAAACATACCCTTTCAAAACCAGAAACCAGCCCTCCCAAAAGCACGACCACCCTTCCAAAACCAATCCCCCTTCCCAAGCATAATCACTGAGGTGCCTTCGCTGTGCCCACTAGATGCCCCTTCCTGACGAGGTTCCCCTTGGCAGTTGTTGAGGAGGCAAGCTTAGCGCTACAGCACAACAGTACACTGGATATTCATACCAATTGGAGTGCCATTTATATTTTTAATGTGAGAGACATATCTCATTGGTTGAATAAACCACTTTTTTGCAACAACATATTTTTTACTTTGTTAGGTACATACACTGGTTAAAATAAAATATGATGGTCATTTGTATTTTGGCGCAGCCATTCATCATGATAATGGACTCTTGCAGCCGCAAATAGATGTTTGAAATCATTTTTTGAAGTGTTACTACAGGTGTGTTTATTTCATCTTGATTATTTATTAAAATAAACACATGCACATTACTCCTTAAAAATAATGAAGCTATTGAATTTGGATACAATACAGGACTTGCACTAAACAAGGGGAAATATTACATGGATGAATATGTTGAATAATTCCAATTTGGGACTGACATTTATTTATGAGGTAATTAATAAGGTAAAGGTCACACCTTGTCTAGTGCAATTAATTTCTACATCATGTTACTTTGCACTTATCCCTATGATGTGTAATGCATATGTTTTTAATTTGACAATTTTCACACATTTTAAACACACCTGTATGGTGAATGTTTAGACTTTTTTGTGTAAATGTCCATTATGTTAAAGGCAGCTTGCACCAAATTTAGAAATACAATGTATCATACAGGTGTATTTCTTTAAATTTCTTAAATGTCAATGACACACATATCCATTTGTAGGAAAGTACCCTCTTTCTTGGTATGGTTACCTCCTTTTTCTGCCTGATGGTAGTGTCTTGGACTGTGTTCACTGTGATCCTGCTAACCAGGACCCCAGTGATTATGCTCTCTCCCAAAACTCTGTATTTCATCCCACAATTGGCACACTGGTGCCCCACTGTAAGTCCCTAGTATATGGCACCCAGGTACCTAGGGCATTGGGGTTCCACGGGATCCCTATGGGCTGCAGCATATATTTTGCCACCCATATGGAGCCCAAGCAAAGGGTTCTGCAGGACTGCCATTGCAGCCTGCATGAAAAGGTGCAAGCACTCTTTCACTGACACTTTTCACTGCACCAGGTCACTTATAAGTCACCCCTATGGCAGGCCTTCTAGCCCAGAGGGCAGGGTGCAAAGTACCTGTGTGTGAGAACACCCCTGCACTAGCAGAGGTACCCCCAGGCCCATTTTACCAGACTTCGTGAGAACAGGGACACCATTTTATGCGTGTACTGGACCACATGTTCAGCACATTATGGTAGCTCCGAACCTAGGCATGCTTGGTATCAAACATGTTGGAATCATACCCCAATACAAGCATTGGCTGTATGATTCCATGCACTCCGGGGGCTCCTTAGAGGACCCCCAGCATTGCTCCTACAGCCTTCTGAGGTTTTCCAGGCAGCCCTAGCTGCTTCCACCTCACAGACAGGTTTCTGCCCTTCTGTTGCTTGAGCAGCTCAAGCAAAGGAAGGTGGAACAAAGGATTTCCTTTGGGAGAGGAGTGTTACACCCTCTCCCTTTGGAAATAGGTGTTACAGGCATGGGAGGGGTAGCCTCCCAAAGCCACTGGTAATGCTTTGAAGGGTACATTTGGTGCCCTCCTTAAAAACCAGTCTACACCAGTTCAGGGACCCCCAGTCCCTGCTCTGGCGCAAAACTGGACAAAGGAAAGGGGAGTGACTACTCACCTGTCCATCAGCACCTCAGGGGTGGTGCTCAGAGCTCTTCCAGAGGGTCTCTGGGTTTTGCCATCTTGGATTCAAGGTTTGCAGGGAACTCTGGGATCATCTGAGTGACCAGTGCAGGCAGGTGACATCAGAGCCCCCTCCTGATAGGTGGTCACCCAGTTAGGTGACCAATCCCCCTTCAGGTTCTCTCTCTTGGGTGGTTCGGTTTGCAAGACTTCAGTGGGATTCCTCTGCAACCTCCACTTTGACTTCTGACAGAAGAAACTGCATCTGGACGCTTCAAGACCCAAAAAGCTGCAACAAAGAAGCAAGTCTCGGCCTGCAACATTTTGTTGAGTGCTCCTTCCAGCAACTGCAACATTTCCCCGGTTGTGCATCTTCTAAGGACAGCCCTTCTTCAGGCTGCACAAGAAAGACGAAGGAATTTCCTTTGGATTGAAGGAGTCCCTCCCCTGCATCAGCAGACACCAACTGAAATGGCGACTGTCTGCGTGGATCCCCTCTCTGGTGAGCCAGGTGGATCCTGAAACATGGGTGGTAGACTGAAGTGGTCCCGATGGTCCTCTCTTCCAGCTGTCCAACTTGGGTGGAGGTAAGCCCTTGCTTTCCCACGCAGGATGGTACGTCTGTGCACCTCGTCATATGCAGCTGCCAAGGCTTATTGGCATCATTTCCAAGAGATCTTCAGGCATATTGGAGCTCCAGCCCCCAGCACTCCATCCTGTGATGCACAGCTCCCTGAGTGGTTCTCCGGCGGTGTGGAACTCCTTTTTGTAGTGTTGCATGGGCTCCTTCTTCGACTTCTGTGTCTCCGTCCTGTGGGACTCCTGTAGGCACTGCCAGTGCTTCCTTGGGCTCTCTGTGTCACTGAGGGCCCCCTCTGACTTCCACTTCTGGGTAAAGTCCACCTGGCCCTTCCTGGTCCCTGGCAGCACCACTTGGTGCCATCTGCAGGTTTTGCGTGTGCAATGACTTGTTGGTCGAATCCGAGGATGCAAACCTGACTGCAGTCCTCCTTCTGGCGTGGGACATCACCTGCATCCTCCAGGAACTCAACTCTGTCTTCTTGGGTGCAGTGCTGACTCTCCTTCATCACCATCGACTCATCCCTTGCACCTTCAGTCGTGTGGATAGGGGCTCCTGCCCTTCCTGGACTCTGCTGTGCTTGCTGGACTTGGTCCTCTTCTTCCACAGGTCTTCTTGTCCAGGAATCCGCTGTTGGTGTCTTGCAGTCCCTTCTGGGCTTTGCACTGTTCTTCTTTTCTTCTAAGTGGGTGTTCTGGGGAATTTACAGTAATTTACTCCTGCTTTCCTGGTCGCTAAGGGGGTGAGGGGTGGTTGTGGTACTTATCTTTGGGCTTTCCTACTACTCCCAGCCCCCTCTACATACTCCACTTACCTAGGTGGGGAATCGACTCTCGCATTCCATTTTTTTAGTATATGGTTTGTGCAGCCCCTAGGGCCTTTATTCTTTATTTTTATTTTCACTATGTCACACTGTTTTCTAACTGCTTTTATGCCTATTTCTGCATACTATTGTATATATCTTGTGTATTACTTACCTCCTAAGGGAGTATAGCCTCTATGGTATTTTTGGTATTTGTGTCACCAAAATAAAGTACCTTTATTTTTGTAACACTGAGGTGGTCATTCTGACCTCGGCGGTAAAAGGCGCCTACCGCCGGTCAGAAATCCTCCATAATCCCGCCGCGGTCGCGGAAACCCGCCACGGTCATTCTGACCCGCAGAAGGCAAACCTCCGAAAATCCGACCGCCACAACAGACCGCCAGACCAGCGGTCGGCGGAAAGGTGGAGGTGACAAAACCTCCACCGTCACGCCAACAGAAATACGCCCATGCCATTACGACCCACGAATCCACGCGGCGGTCATTCAAACGCGGTATTCCATTGGCGGGACACACCGCCGCGGTCAGAATACACACAAACGAACAAAACCCAGCCACATTGGACGATTTGAATCCCACACACCTGATACACATACACACACCACTCCCACACACACAATACAATATAAAACACCCACCCACATCACCCACAAACCCCTACGCTAAAAAATTTGTAAAGAAGGCAAGAGCGAGACACCAGCATCCAAAAAATAACAGCCACAGCCACTCAACACCATCACCCACACACTATCCACACACAAAACAACACACACCACCACACTCAACTCACTTAAATACACATACTCCACCCCACACATCATACACACCACCCCATGGCACCCCAAAGACAACCCCGCTTCACAGACGAAGAACTCAGGGTCATGGTGGAGGAAATCGTTCGGGTAGAGCCCCAGCTGTTCGGCACACAGATACAATACACCAGCATTGCCCGGAGGACGGAGCTATGGCAGAGGATTGTCGACAGGGTGAACGCAGTGGGACAGCACCCCAGAAATCGGGAAGACATCAGGAAGCGATGGAACGACCTACGGGGGAAGGTGCGTTCCATGGTATCCAGGCACAACATCGCCGTGCAGAAGACTGGCGGAGGACCCCCACCTCAACCCCCACAATTCACATCATGGGAGGAGGAAGTCTTGAACATCCTGCATCCTGACGGCCTCGCAGGAGTCGGCGGAGGAATGGATACTGGTAAGTTGAAGCTTCAATACTGCTTCCCCCCCACCTGCATGCCAAATCAGACCCCAACCCTCACCCCCATCCTCGAACCCCACCCTCACCCCCACCCCCATCCTCACCCCCACCCTCACCCCCACCACCATCCTCACCCCCACCACCATCCTCACCCCCACCACCATCCTCACCCCCACCCCAGCACACCTATTCCCCGCCAATGTCTCACCATCACAACCCACACATCCCAAAACCTAGGCCTGCATGCGTCCACTAAGCATGGACACCCATCACCAAAGCATGCCCAATGCATATACACATCCCCCCCACAAGCCACCCTCACCAAAGCCCCCACACACGAATGCCAGCACTTGGGGACACGAGAACCCACAGATACACCCATATGCCACACATTGAAACTATAACCATACCTCTATACCTCTGCAGGACCCGACCGTCAACACACCGCGGCGGAGGGGCCAGAACTCTCCACACCCCCCACCCAAGAGGCCGTCAGCGATGACAGCAGCTCTGTCGACCTGGACACCGATGACCAGCCCGGACCATCGGGGACCTCTGGACAGTCGGTTCCCCTCACACAGGCCCAGGCCACTACAGACCCAAACCCCTCTGGGAACACCAGCACAGCTCCCACCCAGCGGGCCCATGCCTCTGTCTCCAGGGCGCGTCAATCTGCGGTGTGTCTACCACTACAGGGCACCCAGGATAACCCACCACCCCAACAACAACAGGGACCTGGGGGCAGTGGTAGTGGGCACACCGGCCAGGGGGCAGAGGCCCAGGGAAACAGGGGAACTCGGAGGGCAGCTGTGCGACAGGGGGGGGAGGAGAGGCCCAGGGAACCCACTCTCCACGAGGTCCTCACCACCATCATGGGAGCATACAACCGCTCCCAGGAGACGATGGCGACGGTACTGGCCCGGTTCCAGGAGATCCAGGTACTGCAGGAGGAACACTATCGGGGGTACAGGGAGGACATCAGAGCCATCAACACCACCCTGGTTACCATGGTAGGGCTGCTGCAGGACCTCGTCAACAACAGGGCGGACACTGAACAACACCCAAGGGCCCCTGCCACTAGCCTGGACCAAGAACAGCCAACCACCTCCGCCGGCGCTAGTGGACAGGAGGCCCCCGCACAGCAGCAGCCCACCAGACCCCCACCTCCTGCAGGAGAAGAACCACCCCGCAAGAGGGCCCTGAGATCTCGCAAGAAGACAGAGTAGGATGTCAAGACCCCCGCCAGCAATGGATACCACCTGATGTCATCCCACTGTCCCACATTGTCACCCTGTCCATCCTTGAACTGCCCATGCTCCATCTCTCCACAGGCCTCTGGACAATGCACCTGTGTGACTGTTACTCTGGACTCTGCCATGGACATTCCTTCACCATAGCCCCCACCCACTTGAAACCACCCATCCCATTTTGAGCACTTAAATAAACACCTATTTTGCACCAAAATATCTGGAGTCTGGCTGTGATTTCAATAGATTGTAATTGACATGACAGTGCAAATATGTCCTTGTACATGGTGAAGTCAACAAACAGCTGCCACAAAGCTGTAGTCCATGGGGAAACGAAGCACAGGACTCGTAGTGGGGACCCCAGATCTGAAATAGGGAGGGAAAAGCCAAAACTCAGTCATCATACACTGGGGCAAATAGACAGGCAGCAGAGATGCTGGAGAGTAGTTAACATTTACTAAATTATCTTTGAAATGTTACCTGTGTCCTATTGGAAGTACTGTTCAATGATTCTGTCCCTGTTGTCTGTTTCAGCCCCGTCGTCTTCCTCCTCGTCACTCTCCTCAGGTTCCACCGCTGCCACAACACCACCGTCTCGACCATCCTCCTGCAGGAAAGGCACCTGGCGGCGCAAAGCCAGGTTGTGAAGCATGCAGCAGGCCACGATGATGTGACACACCTTCTTAGGTGAGTACATTAGGGATCCACCTGTCATATGCAGGCACCTAAACCTGGCCTTTAGGAGGCCAAAGGTGCGTTCGATCACCCTCCTAGTACGCCCATGGGCCTCATTGTACCGTTCCTCTGCCCTGGTCCGGGGATTCCTTACTGGGGTCAGTAGCCACGACAGGTTGGGGTACCCAGAGTCCCCCACTAGCCATACACGGTGTCTCTGTAGCTGTTCCATCACGTAAGGGATGCTGCTATTCCTGAGGATGTAGGCGTCATGCACTGACCCTGGGAATTTGGCATTTACATGCAAGATGTACTGGTCAGCCAAACACACCACCTGGATGTTCATTGAATGGTAATTTTTTCTGTTCCTGTACACCTGCTCCCTGTCTCTTGGGGGAACCAAAGCCACATGGGTCCCATCAATCGCACCAATTACGTTGGGAATATGTCCAAGGGCGTAGAAATCACCCTTCACTGTAGCCAATTCGCCCACCTCAGGGAAAATGATGTAGCTCCTCACGGATTTCATCAGGGCAGACAACACTCTGGATAACACCTTCGAAAACATGGGCTGAGACATCCCAGAAGCAATTCCCTCGGTTGTCTGAAATGACCCACTTGCCAAGAAATGGAGTACTGACATGACCTGCACCAGAGGGGGAATCCCTGTGGGTTGGCGGATGGGGGACATCAGGTCGGGCTCCAGCTGGGCACACAGTTCATGGATAGTGGCACGGTTAAGACGGTAGGTCAGGATAATGTGGCGTTCTTCCATTGTCGACAGGTCCACCAGCGGTCGGTACACGGGAGGATTCATCCGTCTCCTCGCCCAACCCAGCGGACGGTGCCTAGGAAGGACAACATGGAGCACACAGTCAAGCAACCCACAGGTACGTACTCACAGCTAGCACAGTATACGATTCTCTATGCAGTGAATGGCGTGTCTGAGTGGCTATGCAAGGCCTAGGCCTGTGTGACGCAGTTGAAATTGAGCCATGTGGGCCCTGGAAATGGCGGCTGCCTGACCTGTGAAGTGTGACAATGGGATGTGAGGTCAATGCGCTGGCGTGGCACACCGCGGCGGGCGGCGGGCGAAGACCGCGGCGCAAAGCCGCATTGGTTAACATTGAAGCCTATGGGTTTCAGGAGCCAATGGCGAAGGGCGCCGGCGGTGGGGGGACGCACCGCCGCGGTACGCACCGCCGCGGACGTCACCGCCATTTTCTATCTACTTATCCACTTGCGACTTGAACTTTCACAGGAGAGGACCTATACTGCAAGTGTTGCTGTGACCTCGGTCTGGAAGGGACAATGGCTGCTGCGCCTGGGGAAAGGGCCCCTGCCTTCACTGGAGAGGAGTTGGAGAAACTTGTGGATGGGGTCCTCCCCCAGTATGCGCTACTCTACGGTCCTCCAGACCAACAAGTGAGTTTAATTCAATATGGATTTGGGGCCACTGGCTGGCTTGGGGGCCTGACGGGGGGCCTGGCGGGGATGGGGGGCATGTTGGGCCTGGCGGGGGGCCTGGCGGGGGGCCTGGCGGGGATGGGGGGCATGTTGGGCCTGGCGGGGGTCCTGGCGGGGGGCCTGGCGGGGATGGGGGGCATGTTGGGCCTGGCGGGGGTCCTGGCGGGGGGCCTGGCGGGGATGGGGGGCATGTTGGGCCTGGCGGGGGTCCTGGCGGGGGGCCTGGCGGGGATGGGGGGCATGTTGGGCCTGGCGGGGGGCCTGGCGGGGATGGGGGGCATGTTGGGCCTGGCGGGGGGCATGGCGGGGATGGGGGGCATGTTGGGCCTGGCGGGGGGCATGGCGGGGGGCCTGGTGGGGATGGGGGGCATGTTGGGCCTGGCGGGGGTCCTGGCGGGGGGCCTGGCGGGGATGGGGGGCATGTTGGGCCTGGCGGGGGTCCTGGCGGGGGGCCTGGCGGGGATGGGGGGCATGTTGGGCCTGGCGGGGGGCATGGCGGGGGGCCTGGCGGGGATGGGGGGCATGTTGGGCCTGGCGGGGGGCATGGCGGGGGGCCTGGCGGGGATGGGGGGCGTTGGGCCACTGGAAAGGAAAATGCTGACAAACTTGAACGTGGTATTTCTCCCTCCCTGTACGTGTCACATAGGTCCGCGCCCATGAGAAGATCGGGATTTGGCGTGCCATCGCCAAGGAAGTCCGGACCCTGGGGGTCCACCATCGACGGGGCACCCACTGCCGCAAGAGGTGGGAGGACATCCGCCGCGGGACCAAGAAGACCGCCGAGTCTCTTCTGGGGATGGCCTCCCAACGTAGGCGGGGTGCCTGCCGTCAACTGAGCCCCCTGATGTTCCGGATCCTGGCGGTGGCCTACCCTGAATTGGATGGGCGCGTGAGGGCAGCACAGCAGACACAAGGGGGTGAGTACAAGCATTATCTACTCTGTTGTCGCGCAGTGGAGGTGTCTGGTTGGGGGAGGAGGGCTGGGGGTCCCCCTAGGCCAGGGCGATATCTGTAGGCTGGGCACCCCCGTAAGCCCCTGTGTCCCCAGCCACCACCCACAGTAGTTTGTCAGTACAGCCATCCCTGGGCCGTGTCATCCATGGGTGCAGTTGTCAACTCTAGGCGTGTAGGGCATGTTCCACGGAATGCGTAGCGGACCCCAAGTGCGCAACTTAGTGCAGGGGGCATCTGTGTCTGTCATGTCCGCTAACTGTACCGGAGATCCATGTACTCAATATCCCTTTATTTCTCTCTCCCCCCCCCTTTTTGTTTGTCTTTCTGTGCTTGTGTGCATCAGCATCATCAGGCGGAGGAGAAGTGGCATCGGGGCAGGAGGGAGCTGCATCTCACATGGCCCAGGAGGGCCATGCCACAGAGTCAGACTGGACCAGTGAGACGGAGGGCGAGGGGAGCTCCACGACGGGGACGACTGGACCCTGCAGCGACACGGACACGTCCTCGGAAGGGGGCTCCCTTGCGGGGGTGGCACCATCCGTGCCCCCCGCCATTACAGGTACAGCCGCCACCCAGCGCAACATCTCCGCCCTCCCAGCAGCCCCTCAGCGTTCGCCCCGTGCCCGCTCTGCCAGGAAGCCGGGCATCTCCTTCGCCCCAGGCACCTCAGGCCCTGCCCCTGTTACCCCCGCTGCCCTCAGTGAGGAGGTCATTGACCTCCTCCGAACGCTCATTGTTGGGCAGACTACCCTTTTGAATGCCATTCAGGGGGTGGAGAGGGAGGTTCATCGCAGCAATGCGTACCTGGAGGGCATTCATTCGGGTCAGGCTGCCCATCAGCGATCGTTCCAGGCTCTGGCCTCATCACTGACGGCAGCCATTGTCCCTGTCTCCTGCCTGCCTCTACTAACTCCCTCCTCCCAGTCTCCTGTTCCTCTGCCTGTCCCACCCACACCATCAGACCAGCCTGCACACACCTCAACACCCAAGAGAAGCTCATCCAAACATAAGCACCACAGATCACGCAGACATTCACACACGCAACATTCCGATGCAGACATGCCAACAGTCACTACCACCTCTGTGACCCCCACCTCCTCGTCTCCCTCCTCCCTCCCTGTGACGTCTACACTCACACCTCCATTCACCTCACCATCAGCCAGTGTTTCCATCACCAGCACACCCTCCACTCCAGTCCGCACACGTGCAGTCACCACCCCCACTGCCATTTACACGTCCCCTGTGTCCTCTCCCACTGTGTCTGTCACCCCCTCTTCCACACCACACAAACGCAGCCACCCACCCACCCAACAGCCATCCACCTCACGACAGCCTATCCCTCCTGCACCTGCACCCAAAGACAGCAAACGTGACTCACCTACAACCACATCCTCTCCCTCCACTCCCATTCCTACTGTACCTACCACTCTCCATTGTCCCAAGAAGCTCTTCCTCGCCACTACTAACTTCTTTCCTGACCCTGAGCCCCCCCCTCCTTCTCGTCGGGGTAAGAAGAGCACCTCAGCCACCACCAGCCCTGCAGCCCCCTTGACAAGGGTGCAGGGGTATTGGAGCCCGCCAGCCCGCATGTCTGGATCTTCGCCCAGCAGCAAGGGGACAGCCAGCCCACCCCCTGGGAAGAGGAGCAGAAGGCGGAAGGGGCGCCACAGGAGCCCGCCTTCTACATCCCCCCCGGACACCACCCAGAGACAGTCACCAGCCACAGCTCCAAAGGGAGGAAAGGGCCACAGGCCCACGACTAAGGAGGGCAAGGGCAGCAAGTCGGAGAGGTCAGGCAGCAGGCCTGCTGCCCAGGAGGAGGCCACAACCCCCATAGCCGCTGCCCCGGGAGGAACCGGCACAGCTGCCCCGGGAGAGCCCACCACCCCCATAGCCGCTGCCCAGGGAGGACCCAGCCCAGCTGGCCAGGAGGGCCCCACCACCCACAGCCCAGGTGGGCAGTGAAGGAGCATCATCCCCGCTGCCCAGGAGGGCACCACCAGGCAATTAGCAGTTGGCCATAGACCGTCCGCCGTCTCAAGAACCGCTGAACTGGGCCCTTCAAGGCAAGGACCGCTGAACTGGGCCCCGCCGTCTCAAGAACCGCTGAACTGGGCCCTTCAAGGCAAGGAGCGCTGAACTGGGCCCCGCCGTCTCAAGAACCGCTGAACTGGGCCCTTCAAGGCAAGGAGCGCTGAACTGGGCCCCGCCGTCTCAAGAACCGCTGAACATGGGCCCTTCAAGGCAAGGAGCGCTGAACTGGGCCCCGCCGTCTCAAGAACCGCTGAACTGGGCCCTTCAGGGCAAGGACCGCTGAACTGGGCCCCGCCGTCTCAAGAACCACTGAACTGGGCCCCGCCGTCTCAAGCACCGCTCCGCTGGGCCCTGCCGTCTCACGCACCGCTCCGCTGGGCCCCGCCGTCTCAAGAACCGCTTAACTGGGCCCTTCAGGGCAAGGACCGCTGAACTGGGCCCCGCCGTCTCAAGCACCGCTCCGCTGGGCCCCGCCGTCTCAAGAACCGCTTAACTGGGCCCTTCAGGGCAAGGACCGCTGAACTGGGCCCCGCCGTCTCACGCACCGCTCCGCTGGGCCCCGCCGTCTCAAGAACCGCTTAACTGGGCCCTTCAGGGCAAGGACCGCTGAACTGGGCCCCGCCGTCTCACGCACCGCTCTGCTGGGCACCGCCGTCTCAAGAACCGCTGAACTGGGCCCTTCAGGGCAAGGAGCGCTGAACTGGGCCCCGCCGTCTCACGCACCGCTCCGCTGGGCCCCGCCGTCTCAAGAACCGCTTAACTGGGCCCTTCAGGGCAAGGACCGCTGAACTGGGCCCCGCCGTCTCAAGAACCGCTCCGCTGGGCCCCGCCGTCTCAAGAACCGCTTAACTGGGCCCTTCAGGGCAAGGACCGCTGAACTGGGCCCCGCCGTCTCAAGCACCGCTCCGCTGGGCCCTTCAGGGCAAGGACCGCTGAACTGGGCCCGCCGTCTCAAGAACCGCTCCGCTGGGCCCCGCCGTCTCAAGAACCGCTTAACTGGGCCCTTCAGGGCACGGACCGCTGAACTGGGCCCCGCCGTCTCAAGAACCGCTTAACTGGGCCCTTCAGGGCAAGGACCGCTGAACTGGGCCCCGCCGTCTCAAGAACCGCTGAACTGGGCCCCGCCGTCTCAAGCACCGCTCCGCTGGGCCCCGCCGTCTCACGCACCGCTCCGCTGGGCCCCGCCGTCTCAAGAACCGCTTAACTGGGCCCTTCAGGGCAAGGACCGCTGAACTGGGCCCCGCCGTCTCATGCACCGCTCCGCTGGGCCCCGCCGTCTCAAGAACCGCTTAACTGGGCCCTTCAGGGCAAGGACCGCTGAACTGGGCCCCGCCGTCTCAAGCACCGCTCCGCTGGGCCCCGCCGTCTCAAGAACCGCTTAACTGGGCCCTTCAGGGCAAGGACCGCTGGCCCTTTGGCAGACGTGGCAGGGCAGGATCTATCTCGGGCAGGGCTGCAGGATGTCCTCTGGCCAACTTGCCTCCTCCAGTGGCAGTGGGGTCTGTTATGGACTGTATGGACTGTGGCTTTGCTCTCCCCAGGATGGCCCAGTGGGCAGGCCACCCACTGTATGGACTGTATGGACTGTGGCTTTGCTCTCCCCAGGATGGCCCAGTGGGCAGGCCACCCACTGTATGGACTGTATGGACTGTGGCTTTGCTCTCCCCAGGATGGCCCAGTGGGCAGGCCACCCACTGTATGGACTGTTTGGACTGTGGCTTTGCTCTCCCCAGGATGGCCCAGTGGGCAGGCCACCCACTGTATGGACTGTATGGACTGTGGCTTTGCTCTCCCCAGGATGGCCCAGTGGGCAGGCCACCCACTGTATGGACTGTTTGGACTGTGGCTTTGCTCTCCCCAGGATGGCCCAGTGGGCAGGCCACCCACTGTATGGACTGTATGGACTGTGGCTTTGCTCTCCCCAGGATGGCCCAGTGGGCAGGCCACCCACTGTATGGACTGTTTGGACTGTGGCTTTGCTCTCCCCAGGATGGCCCAGTGGGCAGGCCACCCACTGTATGGACTGTATGGACTGTGGCTTTGCTCTCCCCAGGATGGCCCAGTGGGCAGGCCACCCACTGTATGGACTGTTTGGACTGTGGCTTTGCTCTCCCCAGGATGGCCCAGTGGGCAGGCCCCCCCCTGTATGGACTGTATGGACTGTGGCTTTGCTCTCCCCAGGATGGCCCAGTGGGCAGGCCACCCACTGTATGGACTGTTTGGACTGTGGCTTTGCTCTCCCCAGGATGGCCCAGTGGGCAGGCCACCCACTGTATGGACTGTATGGACTGTGGCTTTGCTCTCCCCAGGATGGCCCAGTGGGCAGGCCACCCACCGTATGGACTGTTTGGACTGTGGCTTTGCTCTCCCCAGGATGGGCCAGTGGTCATGGAGTCCTCTCGTGGATCTGGCGTCGTGTACTCAAGTGGCTGAGGTGCCCCCCCTTCCCTTCCCCCTGAGGTGCCTGTCCTATTTTCTTTCTGATGCCCCTGCAGTGTTCTCTCCGTGGAGTTCTTGTCGTGGGACTGGGCCTTGCCCCTTTGCACAGGACCCCTGTGATCCACGGACAGTGGTTGGACTACATTTAGTAGCTGTATATATTTTGTAGATAGTTTATTTATTTATTGGGATTACTGGTGTACATATTTCAATATATCTGCCCGTTTATGATCTCTTCTTTTGGTCTTTGCATTATTTCGGAGGGGGGTGGTTTGTGGGTTGTGACAGTGATCTGTGGGAATGCATTGTTGTGTGTGTTGTAGTGGGTGTGGGTGGGTGGGTGTGTGCCGGTAATCTTTTCCCTCCCCTGTGTCGTAGGTGCAGCACTCACCGATGTCTTCCGCGCCGCCGGGCGTGCTCCTGGTATATGAGCAGGAATAGGAGTGCGGGGATGACCTGCAACTCTGGTTCCATACTGCCGGAATCTCGCGTGGAGTGCGTAGAGGTGAGCGTTTTCCCGTTCGTAGTCTGTTTCCGCCGTGTTCTTATCGGCGGTGCTCCCGCCCCGGAAAAGGTGGCAGATTGGTGGGTCGTAATAGGGTGGGCGGTACATTGTCTGCCGCCTGGCTGTTGGCGGGAACCGCCGTGCTGTTTGTTTGTACCGCTGTGGCGGGCGGAGTGTTAAGTTGGCGGGCTGTGTTGGCGGTTCCCGCCAGGGTCAGAATTGCATATTTTAGACCGCCGGCCTGTTGGCGGCTTGGCCGCCGCTTTATCACCGACCGCCAGGGTCAGAATGAGGGCCTGAGTGTTTTATTTCATGTGTGTAAGTACTGTGTGTGACTACAGTGGTATTGCATGAGCTTTGCATGTCTCCTAGATAAGCCTTGGTTGCTCATCCACAGCTACCCCTGGAGAGCCTGGCTTCTATACACTGACTACACTACACTAATAAGGGATGCCTGGACCTGGTGTAAGGTGTAAGTACCTTGGGTACCCACCACACACCAGGCCAGCCTCCTACAGCATTGTACATTGATATGCTACTGCTTATAACAGAGATTTAAAAATGCACAACTCCGGTGCAAATGTTAATAGAGAAGTCAGAAGCTAACAGGTAAAAGTGGAGCTTAATGTTGATTCCAGCCACAACTGTATTGATTTTGTTCGTCATCAAGCAGCAGAAGCAGAGCCAGTACTTAAAAGATCAGGTCCATGGCGGAAAAAGGAAGTGGGGAAGTGTGAAATGGTGAGTTTCTGCCTAAACCCCCTTTGAAGTTGGCAACTAAGGTATAGAGATTTATCTGCCACAGTCACATCTGCAGGGAGGCACATCGTGATTTGTCCGGTGGACAAAGTGGTGGTCCTTGCTCCAACAGCTGCTTTTGCCTATGGCGCTGTCAGCGCAGGTGAACATACCTGGCAAAGTCGGCGGCACTCCAACGGTCTTTTGTATGCCGAATCACCAGCATCTAAATAGAACGAGTGAACTGCCTAGTAGGTGGACGGGGAATCCATTGAAAAAGTGACAGCAGGACCATTACTGCCAAATCAGCTCCTAAATGTGCATACGATTAGGTTTCTGACAAAAGCCTCGAAAAACTGCATCAAAAACCAAAATAATTAACCCTAGGTCCACTGCATAAAATTTCTGGGTTTTGCAAGCAACATAATTAATGTAACTATACAACTCTTCATTGAATTTTACTGTAATTTATTAACACTACGCTCTCTGAGTAATATTGCCTGCGGCCATTAGTACATCTACTCATGAGACTTTTGAGATGGATTTTTGTTGCAATTTCAATGATGAGTTTTATTCTGAATATTATGCAACTGTGTTTAGTAGGTAAGCAAAAATAAATACATTTGGTGTTCAATGTCTGACCTTTATATAAAAGATATAGGGCCATATGTACGAACACTTTTTCCCATAGACACAGAATGGGTAAAAGCCTTTGCTACATCTGGCCCATAGTACCACATTTACTGGCCTCAGAAGAAAAAAAAGGTAAAATCTTTGTCTTTAATACACAGCAGAAGAATTATTCTGCCCACTGGACTGGGAGAACAACAGAGCCAGGATAGTGTGAACAGAGATCATCCCCTCACAGAACTTGGATTTCCAAATACCTATTTGCCCTTGGCAACCATACCTGATCACAGAGCTCAAAGTAGGGGTTCATGTAAACATTCAATAATGTTTTTCACACCCTGGTAAAAATCCCCCAGGGTGTGGAGGTCATTATTTTTGTTGTTTTTCAAAAATAAACTCCTGCTTTCCTACCTTTACCCCTAAGTCATTTCAATGCAAGAGCTGCTGTCAGAACCCAGGTACCAGGATCCCAGGGCACGCAGGGGTACTTAGGTCTCAAATGAGATTTTCAGGTCTGTTTACGACTGGTGTCCCAGGGCCTGACCTATGATGAACTCTGGTAACTGAGACCAAAGCTCAACTCTTTAGCACTTGACTCCCAGGGTAGCAAGGCGAGCAGCTCAAGACATATTCAGGGAAGTGGTGTAGGGTTACAGACACAAGGGCCAACTATGCACCTAGTGCCACCCAAAAATGCAATGCCCATCAGATGATTTTACTTGATAAAGAACACTAATTAGTTAATACTACACATACATATGGTCAAGGGAAAGCAAGGATACTACTAATGTGTTATGATCTAGTAGTTATGCAAAGATGCTTCATACTGGTAATGCTCAGTGTGAAAAAAGTGAGATGCGTTCTGTAAGTTCAGTGACTCAAAATATGTTTCCCTCACTTCAGGTAGAACAAAAGGGGAAGCACACTCAAAAAGCTAACCCTGCACTTCACGGTAGACCTCCTGTTTTCAGATGCCCACATAGCTTTCCCCTCTAGGCCACAAAGTCCTGCTATAGGTCACCAATTCCTTCTTGGTAAAGCATCCCTCAGCACACATTATGATTGCTGTCCCAGTTCAGACCAAACGTCTGTTAGTCAAGTGGTACGGTCTTATACAACTCCACTCATTATTGGGGATAAGATTGCTGATTTTGATGACCTTGCTAAGAACTCTCCTCCCTTGGCTATTAATAATGTTTGTTTCATGGAATGTGGCTGTCTTATTAACACAAAACTGAATAGCCCTGATTCGGTTGCGCTTGTTAAGAGGGGGTTCTCCTCACACATTTCATGTGGATGGTTATTGTACATTTCATACGCTGGCTATCCTGTCAAGAGTAGGTAGGTCTAAGGGAGGGCTTCCATTGTAATCTCTATATCGAGATTGGGGAAAGTTTTATGGTCTTGTCCTACCTAACCTTTCAGTCAGCTGCTGCACATTGGACCTGATGGTCTGTTCAATATTTTGGCGACCAATCTTCACATCAGTATGTTAGATCATTAATGCATCTATATCGGTGGATCACTTTAGCTGTATTTATTCTCCTTCACAGTCAGATTTTCTTACTGCTAATGAGGAAGTTGCGTCTTCCGAGTCCCGCAGCACTTGTTTAACCTTTGATTCAGCAGACGTCATTTCAACTGTTAGCAAGAGCCCCAAGGGTAAGGCAAGGATATTTTGTCATTTATGTTTATAAAATTAACATGGATCTTTGGGCCGTTATCTTGACCAAAATATTAAGAGCCACTACTACGAGTCCTGGCACCAGTCCATCATTGTTCCTGTTTTGAAAAAGGCAATGGAGCAGATCCACGGTGCTATCACCCCATTTCACTTTAAGACTCTATAGCCAAAGTTTTGGGCAGGATTTTATCGGTCTGACTGGAAAGATGGGCTGAGGAGAGCTCTGTTCTTTCTGAAAAGTGCAGTTTGGTTTCTGTCATCGATTGGGGACTTTAGAACAGTGTTTGAGTTTATACTTGTTTACTAGCAAGTATACTGTTGCTGATAAAGGCTTCTTACACCTTGTGTTTATGGACATAAGTAGCATGTCTAGATGTGCCAATCTTTCAAAAATATAGTCCACCAAGTTATCTATGGGGGGGTTGATGAATCACTAGTCTGCTTCTTCAAACAAATTCACTTTAATTTCTCTGCCAAGGTTTGATATGACTTGGGACTATGAGTGCTCCAATTCCCTCAGGATAAGCAGAGGTTTTCAGCAGAGATGTGTGCAGGCACCATTCCTTTTTACCCTTTACATTAAAAACCTTGAGAGGTTTGTGGTGGGCAATGAACATAATATGCTGTAGTTGGGTGCACGTCCAATTCTAGTACTGCTGAATGCTGGTGACACAGTGTTATTGGAAAGAATGGCCAATGGCCTTCAAAAATAGTTTGATTCATTTTTATGGACCGTTTGGACCTTAAAACCAATTTGAGTAAATCTTTTACTAGGACTTGTAGGTCGAAAGTTGTGAAAGCTCATCATTACACTATTTGTAATATCCAATGTGCACAGTTTTTTACCGGTGGATACCACTGAGTTCTGCTTATTACTGGATTCATTGTGAAAAGTCTGGCAGCAGCACCAGACAGGGTTTTTCAAGTTTCATCTAAATGAGGCTTGACACCTCTTAGAGAGATGGTCACAGTATACAGAGGTAAGTGCTTGTCTGTGGCCAGCTAGCCAGCTATTATGTGGGTCTGTGGAGTTTATATATGGAAGTGGTTTACAGAAGGCCAAAAAAAAATTTAAGACGTTTGCTGGCTGCACCGTATAGTTGTTCTACCTGTAATTGTCATGTGGAATTGAGTGTAACCTACCTGGAGGGCCTAATTAAATTTTCTTGTCTGTCACTGAGACTTCAGAAACCAGATAACCATTCAGCTGGCCCTGGGAGTCACTATGGGTGTTGGATTCAAGTGATGTGGGTCCAGTCCTTCTCACCCAGGCAAGGAGGGCAGAATGCAGCCAGTCAGCACAGCAAGAATGTAGTTCTTCCAGAACAGCAGTCCAGCAGAGTGGGAGTCCTTCAGTAGTACACCAGTCCTTCTTCCTGGCAGAGTGTCCACAGGACCAGAAGTATACTGCGTTGGTAGGGTCAGAGGTCAAGTTTGTATAACCAGTGGTGCCTCTTAGGTAGGGTAGAGTACAAATAAGGGCTTTGAAGTGCACAGAGTTCCTCCGATTCTGCCCTGGCTCGAAACTCACTATAGTGGGCTAAGCAATCCTTTGTGTGTGGACAGGTCACAGCCTATTCAGGTGTGTGAGGCTGTGGCCAGTTCCTACCTTTCAATCCTGCCCAGGGTGACCCATCCGGATGTGGATGGCAGATCAGTCACACCTAATCTCCCTTTGTGTATGGCTGTCTAGAGGGAATGCACAAAGCCTAGCTGTCACCTATCCCGGTCGTGCATTGGAGACAAGCCGCAGGCACACAGGGCTAAGAGAAAAAAAATATTAACTTTCTAAAGTGGCATTTTTAAAATTGCAACAAAAAATCTGACTTTACCATTAAAGAGGATTTAGCATTACAATTCCATAGGCACTAAACATGACAGATCTACCTCATTCAATCAGGAATTACAGTTTATTAAATGTAATAAGGTATTCCCAATGTTGTCCTATGAGAGGGGTAGCCCTCACAGTAGTGAAAAACTAACTTGGGAGTTTTTCACTACCAGAACATGTAAAACTTAAAAGTTTGTCTCTCCTTTTAATTACACAGTACCCTGCCCTACGGACTTCCTAGGGCCTACCTAAGGATGACATATATGTAATATTAGGGGGTTTAAGGCTTGGCGAGGGTTTTAAATGCCAAGTTGGCATAGCAGTGTAACGCTGCAATCAGGGTGCAATGGCAGGCCTGAGACATGATTTAAAAACCTACTTAAGTGATGGCACTATCAGTGCTGCAGCCCTGCTAGTAGTATTTAATTTAAAAGCCCTGGGCATATGTAGTGCACTTTACCAGGGACTTATAAATAAATTAAATATGCTAGTTAGGTATATACCAATCAAATCATGTTTTGGGGAAGCACAAGCATTTTAGCACAGGTCAACAGTGGTAAAGTACACGGAGTCCTAGGGTGAACAAAAATGAATTCAGCATGATTGTAGGCAAGCAGGCAAAAGGTTTTGGGGAAGCCACCCTAAGGCTGTCAGGTTTAACATGTGTTTCCCTGAGCTGAAAGTGGGGAGAACTATCCAACCTCATAGGAGTTCTCATCACTAAGGTGGAAAAACCTGAAGAGACCATGAGCATTGTTGTGGTCTGAACCAGGTCTTTGTTCCATCATAAAGTCCATACCCTGCAGGGAGGTGAACCACCTCAACAATTTTGGATTCTCAGCCCCTCATTTGCATTAGCCACCTGGTCTGTCTGAATCCAGGAGTGAGTCACAAACAGGTATGCTCTCTACTTCTTTAGTGCCCAGACCATAGCAACCTCCTACCTTTCAATATCACTTCACCTCTTTTCCCTGGGAAGTAATCTCCTAGAGATTAAAGTTACAGGTTGGCCTAGGCCTGCATCCTTAAACTGTGAACGAACTGCCCCTATGCCATGCTCTGAAGCACCCATTTGAACAATGAATTCCCTGGATAAGTCAAAGGTCTTGAGTATAAGGGCTGCGCACATGGCCTGTTTTAGGAAGTCAAATGCTTTCTGGCATGCCTCAGTCCAAATCACATTTCTGGGCTGCTTCTTCAAAGTCAGCTCAGCCAAGGCAGCAACACTGGTGCCACATCCCTAGACAAACCTCCTGTAATATCCTGTGAACCCCAGGAAAGATCTCACCTCAGTTTGCATTGTGGGGGGCTCCCAGGTCATGATAGTTTCTATCTTAGTCTGGGGGGGCTGCACCTTACCCCCATGCACCAGGTGTCACAATTACACCACAGACCTCTGCCCTTTCAGGCATTTACTGACCATGATAGTCTGGCCTGCATTTCACAGATCCTGAAAAACTTCATGCAGGTGAAACAGGTGATCCTTCCAGCAGCAACTGAAGACATCTATGTCATCCAAGTAAGCAGCACTGAAGGCATCCATACGAGCCAAGATCTGGTTCACCAGTTTCTGGACGGTGGCAGAGGCATTCTTTAGTCCAAAGGGCATCACTTTGAATTGGTAGTGGCCCTCAAGAGTTGAGAAGGCTGACCTCTCCTTGGCTCCTTCAGTTAGGGCAATCTGCCAGTACTCAGAAGCCAGATCAAAGGTCTTTAGGAACTGGGCAGCTCCTAACCTATTAATGACCTCATCAGGCCAGGGAATGGGATGAGCATCAGTCTTGGTTATTGAATTGAGCCCCCTGTAATCCACACAGAACCTAAGTTATAGTGTAGCGCCCTATGGGGCTGCTTTTGGTACTAGCACAACAGGGTTGAACTAGGGGTTACTGAAAGGCTCAGTCATCCCTAACTCCAACATCTTGAAGACTTCCTCCTTGATGCTGGCCCTCACTTTGTCAGACAGCCTATATATTTTGCTTTTGACAGGGTGGCTGGACCTGGGCTTTACTTACTTCATCACCCACACTTTCTGTCCAGGCTGGAACTCCACAAGGGTCAACATCTGGTCATACCACTGATTCATTACCTGTGACTTGCCTCCAAATTTTCAGATGCATGCTTGCAAAACTTGGCCATCTGGCTCCAGAAGGCTAGCATGTAGCTAACCACATGCTGGGGAGGTTTCCTGGGAGCTTACTCCCACTCCTCCCTAACCAGGCTGAGAGGTCCCCTTACAGGGTACCCATATAGCAGCTCAAAGGAGCTAAAACCAGCACCCTTCTGTGGCACCTCTCTATAAGCAAAGAGTAGGCATGGTAAAAGAACATCCCACTTATGCCTCATGGGCTCTGGTAGGGTCTTGTTGAATCTCTCAACAAGTCTATTGGTTTGTGGATTGTAGGGTGTGGAAAACCTATAAGTAAATCCACACTCCTTCCACATTGACTGCATGTAAGCAGACATAAAGTGGGTGCCCCTGTCAAACACCACTTTTTTGGGTAAACTCACTCTGCTGAAAACCACCATTAGGGCCTTAGCCACTGCAGGTGCAATTGCAGTCCTCAGATGGATGGCTTCTGGGTACCTTGTGGCATGGTCCATCAAAACCAAGATAAACCTTCTTCCAGAGGCTGTCTAGGGATCCATGGGCCCAACAATGTTGATGCCACCTTTACATGGAGGTGCCAATGACAGGTAATGGATTCAGAGGAGCTTTCAGCTTCTGCCCTGTCTTCCCACTGGTCTGGCAGGTCAAGCAAGTCCTACAGAAAGCATCTGAGAAAATCTTCATCTGTCGCCAGTAAAAGTGGGGGACAAGCCAGGCAAAGGTCTTGACCTAGTCTAGATGTCCTGCCAGGGGTATCTCATGAGCCAGCCCGAGTAGGAAGGCCCTTTAGTTCTTGGGGACCACCAGTGCCCTTGTTGGCTCATGCACAGGTGTGTTAGTCTCACTCAATAAGGGGCCAATCTCCCAACAGATGCCATGACTCCCTGAAGCATCACCAGTTGCCTGGGTTTTGGCCTATTGCCTCATGCTATCCAGAGTTAGGCACTCCTTCTGTGCCTTACTGAACTCCTCCCTGGTGAGTTCTCCTTTTGATTTGCAGCCTGCAAGCTTAAGCAGGTCACCAAGGGAAACAATACATTGCACAGTGGGCTCCAGGGCAACCTCCTCTGGCACCCCATCCACCTCAATTGGGAGATATTTAGGGGCTGGATTCCCATAACTCCTTCACTTCCCTTGCTTGGCAGGTCTCTGGTCAATTTTTCCAGGCTGCAGACTGCTTTGACTCCTTTCCAGGGTAGCCATGGACCTGGTTCTTGCATACATAAACTCAGGCAAACCCAACACTTTCACGAGTGACCTGAGCTCCACTTTGCTGACCACATTCACAATAAAATAGCAACCATCCCCAACCCTCTGACCTTCTCAGCAACCCATCAACCACAACCACTAAACACCAGCTTACCACATGGTAATAGCTAAGCACACTGATAACAACTACCATGATGAACTCCTTCCACCTAGGAGCACCCACCAACCCATGTCCTTATCGGCTCTTCAACCTCAGAAGCACCAAGATCAGCCACCTTCTCACCCCAATCCTCAATGCCTCCAAAACTACAGCCACCTTTCCCTATGCATGGAAACACACAGAGACTCCCTCCTCAAGAAACCCTCGGCTGACCACAGCGAGCCACAGAACTACTATCCCATCTCCCTCCTCCCGTTCCCCCCAAAGTCCAAGAGAAGGCCATCAACCTCCAACTCACCGATCATCTGGAAAGAAACACACTGCTGAAACGATCAATATTGGGCTTCAGAACCAATTACAGCACTGAGACAGCCCTGATCTCTGAAACAGATGACATCCGAACCCTACTTGACAGAGGAGAACCAGCCCACCTCATCTACCTGGACCTCTCCGCAGCATCCGACATTGTTTCCAACCACACACTCATCAATGGAATACACCGGATTGGAATCATTGACTATGCACTCAGATGGATGGCCTTCTTCCTCACAGGACGCACCCAGAGAGTCCGCCTCCCTTACTTCACCTTAGGACCCAAGCACACCATCTGTGGAGTACCCCAAGGCTCTTCCCTCAGCTCAATTCAACATCTACATGACACCACTCACAGACATTGTCATATCCCACCACATCAACATAATTTCCAATGCAGACGACACACAGCTCATCCTCTCCCTCTCAGAGGACCTCACATCACCAAAGACCAACTTCCATAACTGCATGACGAACGTCGCAACATGGATGAAAGACAACTGCTTGAAACTCGACACAGGCAAAATGGAAGTGCTGATCTTCAGCAGGTACACTGCCCTTTGGAAGGAATCCTGGTGGCCTGCACAGCACGGACTGACCCCATGCCAAAAGACCATGCCCGCAACCTTGGAATCATCCTGGACACTGAACTCTCCATGAAAGAGCAGGTAAATGCTGTCGCCTCAGCCTGCTTCCACAAGATCCGCATGCTCCGCAAAATTTTCAGATGGCTCCCCATCAGCACTAGAAAAACTATGACGCAGGCCCTCATCACCAGCCAGCTTGACAATGACAATGCACTCTATACTGGTACCACTACCAAACTCATGCAAAGACTCCAGATTACCCAAACACAACAGCTAGACGGATCCTCAAACCACCCAAGAAAACACACATCACCCAGCAAATAAAAGACCTCCACTGGCTCCCCATCTAGAAAATATGCCATTTCAATGCACTTACCCACACCTACAAAGCCCTCCAATACTAAGGGCCAGCCTACTTGAACCACCGCCTGAATTTCTACCTAACGACTAGACACCTCTGCTCCGCACACCTCGCCCTCACTCAGACACCACTCATCTACTGCAGCCATCTCAGTGGATGCTTCTTCACCCACCTCAAACCAAAGCCTGAAACACTCTCCACCTCTGCACTGCATCCTCACTGATCCACTTCAGGAAAGGACTCAAGACCTGGCTCTTCAAGTGATACCTGCATCACATTGCCTGGATACTGCTGGGGCAATAAGCTGAGCTATATAAGTACGACTTGATTGATTGATTGACTTCCTTCTAGGTAGATTGCTCAAGATCATTTCCTAACATTTAGTCCACAGGCATGGCAGGGCTCACAGCAACTTTCAGAAGACCTGAGACCACCTCAGACGGAAGATGGTGGCCCACACTGTTGTCAACTACAATAGGTTGTTGGAGTGTATTGGGTAGTATCTGCTCTGGGGCCACTAAATTACCCTTTACCACAGTCATGCTGGCTCCTGTGTCTCTCAGAGCCTCAACACCTTGCCCGTTAATGATGCTGATATCTATACTTTGCATTATTGGAAGGCATATGGGCCTTAGGCACCATCTCCATATTACTAAGGGACACTAGGGTAACCACATTGACTCTCCATCCACTGACTGGGACAAACTCCTTCCCATGCTCTACACGCACCACTCCTGATGTCTTTCCTCCAGTGAGAGACTGTGCCCTCTCAGGACACTTGGAATCACCCTTGCAATGCCCATACTCATTGCACTCATAACACTTGGGAGTTTAAAAAAAAAAAAATATTGAGATCCCTCACAGTGACTAAAAAAGAAAAAACATCAAATCATCATACATGTGCACCACCACTTAGAAACATATACAGATCATATTTCAACACACTATAAGTCCATCGAAAAGTGAAGCTTAAGATCACATGTTTCATCAATATGCAGGATGAAATAAAACCAATAAATATCCGAAAGAATAATCAACTTTTTTGCCCAACCTAGAGGATTTGGCCATGAATTGCCCCACAATTTATCAAATTTCTTAATCCCCCTGCAGCAAAAAATTACGAATGCAGAAAGGAAAGTGAGTCAGCTACAAGCTGAGATCAAGGATCTAGAAAAAGAGATTGCAGACTTAAATTTAAAAGATGCGACTGATAGAAACTACAAAATTCTAGAAGAGGTTCTACTGAAATTCCAAGAAGAAATTACACAGAGGAAGGCAAGTAAGCTCAAACGAGACGAAAAGGATTATATGACAGGAAGAGTTTTCACTTTTTCTAGCAAATATGACCATTTGATACACACTAATCCAACACCCAGTAATTCGAGTATGTCTAATGCTTCTGATTCAACATCTACTAGTACTTCCATAACGAGTGACAGTGAAGCAGAAGGTGCCGCGAGCACGTTAACCCAGAGTCGAGATGTTATGGATGGGAACACTTTTTTACAAGAACTTATGAGAATGAAACGGGGCAAATTCATACAAAACAGAGGGTAAGAAAGCAAGGGGAGGCAGCAGAGGAACAGGGAGCAAGGACAAAAGAAGTAGACGGAGTCCAAACGAGATCAAGATACAAGAAAACCTAGACGGTGTAACATCTTCTTCTATAGGTGTCATTAATTTTTCTAAAATGGAGTTAACCTCAGGAGCCGAAAGTCTTCTGACTAAGGGACTCAATTTTTGTCCCAGGAACTTTGGTGATCCTTGTAGATCAAAGATAGACCTATTTAAATTTGTTCGAAAACTTAAATTAAAGACACATTTTCAATTACATCCGATGGAAAATCCTTCACTTGATACAACCACCTCCTCATTAAGCACGTTATCAATCGAAGAAGTGCGTGACACTGCACCTATTTTATCTATAGCCGAAAGAGACCAAGATCCAGGTATTCTTCCAAAAATCCTACAGGAATTAGAGATTGATCCACGTAGGAGTGTTTCGAGTGGTTTGAAAAATAAATCCTGCTGGACTCCAAGGTCTTGGGGCCTGAACCCCTTTGATACATTTTTTGACTTGGTCTGCCATGATTTTGACAAATATTTGATGAAGAATAAGTACAGACAATTTAGTAAACAAAACCTGAATTCTGAAGAATTAGCAGCACTTAATACACTTAAACAAAATAGGGATATTATCATCAGACAGGCTGATAAGGGAGGGAATGTTGTTCTTATGGATAAGATAGATTACGACAATGAGATTTTGTCGCAACTAAATGATACTATGTGCTATGAGAAGATCACGGGGAATCCTATTCCGAGCTTAGTGTATACGATCAATAAAAAGTTATCTAGATGGAGAGATGAAGGGTTACTCAGCAAAGATGAATATCTCTTCTTAAAGGTTGACCATCCTAGACACCCATGTCTTTACACATTACCCAAAGTACACAAGGGTCTACCTTTTCCCCCGTGTAGACCTATTGTGTCAGGTATATCAGGCCCTACTGAGAGGCTCTCTGAATTTGTTGACTGTTTCTTGAAACCAATGGTGTGTAATCTTCCGTCTTTTATCAAGGACACTGCACACATTTTGAGCATTTTAAACGATTTGGAGTGGGACAGTAATATGCTACTAGCCACACTGGACGTAGTGGCCTTATACACTTGTATTAACCATGAACTGGGACAGGAAGCTGTTCAGTTCTTCCTTAGTAAAAGATCTGCAAGTTTATGGGAACACACGATGATGGTGATGGATATGATTAATGTGATCCTAACAAACAATGTTTTTGTGTTTAACAAAGAGTGGTATAGACAAAAACAGGGTGTGGCAATGGTCTCCACATTCTCCCTCTCATATGCGAATCTTTTCATGGGGTGGTTTGAGCATAAATGGGTTTGGGGCCCTTTGTCTACTCAATGGCAAACATATATATTGTTCTGGGGATGATATATTGACAATTGTTTTTTTATTTTGACCAGTGGAGAACAGAAATTAATTGAATTTTGTACCTTTTTAAACTCGAATAGGAGGATTTGTTAAGGCCGAAACGCGTCGACTGTAATTTCTAAGGAGTGACTGTTGGAATTCCTGAATTGTTGGATTTAATAATCTGTGGACTGTATCGGACATTTTTCCAGTGATTGTTTTCTCTCACTGAGGCTAGATACTTTCCGTGGACAACTGCCACTACCTTTTTGTGTGACTGCTTGCCACTGGATGGCTAAGCAGCCTATGTCTTATGTACTACGGTGCCCCAATGGAATTGTTGGCTGATTTCTTTATGTGCAAGACTTGTATATAATTAGATTTGATTGTTATATAATTTGTGTATTAGTTTTTTAGGTGTACAGGTAATTTGTGGACACTATGATTGAATTGGTTTAACTGTAATAAAGAAATTATGTTTCAGTGCAAAATTCAGGTTTTTGCTTAGAAAGTTGGTGATATATTTATCCCTGCTGGATATTTTGATTGTTGTATTGTTATTGTCCCTGATCCAGTGAGGTAATAGGGACTCCCCTCCCTCTGTTTGCAAGTCCGGTTTGAGGCATGATTTTTGCCTCAAACCTGACTTGCACCATTTTTGGACGCACAACCCCCATTTTCCCTTACGACGGCGCTGCCTGGTTTGAGTCATTTTCTTTTTCTCTGACCAATCCGCAGCGCCGGCTAACGTCATTCCTTAAATAAGGCGCCTGCATGGTGCGTAGGAATGGCATTAGCCGGCGGTAAAATTTTTGACGCAAACCAGCACCGGCGCTGGTTTGCGTCAAAAAGTATAAATATGGGCCACAGAATGGGAGCGTATTTCTCTGTGCAAATAGGCTTTTTGCTTTTAAAACTAGAGGAGCACAATTAAGATCATATAAGTCCACAACCGTAGAAGAATATTGTATACCCAAGTATCTCTTTGGCTTGTCATTTACACAGGGGACTGTACCTGGAAGCAAACTATCAGAGTTACAGCAGCAAAGAATAACTTCAGTTTTCTTTCTGTTAATCTTATTGCCCCCAAGCTCCTGATACAGAAAGAAGATCCCAAAGCCTTCTCCTGCGAGTGCCAATTTGCATCTAAAAGCAACATTATATCATCGGCATACAATTTTATCTGCCCTATCTGTGCAATAGGAGAATAGATATTTTAATTCTCCCTAATTGCATCGCCAGCGCTTCAATAAAAAAAGCATACAAAACCGGTGATAGGGGACACCCCTGCCGAGTGCCATGCCAAACTTGCAGCAAACCAACTTCAGTGGCATTAACTATGATCTTGGCTTCCACATTCTTAATATGTCAAATAAAGAGAAGGGATTGGAGGATTATGTGGTCCAGTGTATGCCCTCCAGTCAACCTAATAATGAAATATAATACACTGTTCCAAAGCTGATACAAGGAAAAGGAAAGAAGTCCTGATAATCAGGAGCAAAAGTCCTCACACACCACATATGGTGTCATGCTTCATCATCGGACAGCTCCTCGTCAGGCCGGCGCTGCAATGCCTGACGGGCACCCCCCGAAGGGGGGCTCTTTGCCGGAGATCTTTTTATTAATGATGAAGCCGCGGAACCAAATGTGGGTCCGAAAAAGAGGAGGAAAAAGAAAAGGACAAAGTAAAATTGGCTCAAAACCCTCACTAAATGGTTTATTATTTGCTGTTGGGAATTGGTCAAGATTAAAAGAAGTTACAAGGGAGTGAAACAAGAGATAATGCTCAGGCACTCGTACAAAAAATCAAGGCAAAGGAAGACGGTAATTATCCGAAATCCCTCAGTATATGGTCAATATGCGGTCGACATGTTTCGCGTCTCTTATGGTCCAACAGGATCCCCTGACGCTTCTTCAGGACCTACTAAATCATTGGATTATTCCAATTGAAAATAAAGGAAACAAATATTATTATCCCTTTTCTCAGCTCCTGCAATCTAACGCTCACAGTCAAGACGTCATCAGTCACTTACTAGAGATAAACCGGACTGGCTTTTCTTTCCTATCAGTCACCCTAGATACAAGGGAAAGAAGTTAAAGTTATTAAATTGCATAACTACTTCATCTACACTCTGAGAGTAGTACACACATGTGAAGGCTAAAATAGAAATTTCTGTGACAAACTGTGCAACTCATAGTGATGAAGTGAGTGGTAGCAACCCATGCTTGTGATGTATAGGGGGGCCATGATACCCTTTCTCAGAATGGAGTTGGTAAGCCCCCCTATACATCACAAGCATGGGCCAGCAACAAAACTATTCTGGTCCTGATGGATCAACTTTGCCACTATAGAGTTAAATCTATTAGCTAATAGTTTCATAATTATTTTATAGTCTGTGTTTAAAAATGTGGTTCCCAATACTTAACCTTTTTAAAAAACTAACCACATTTCCCTTAATAAAAGATGCTGGTATGGGGCCATCCTTCAGCAATACATTGGTGACCAATAAAAAATAGTCTGCTAATACTCCCACAGGCGATTTATAAAATTAATCTGAAAAGCCATCAGGGCCACAAACCGTGTGATTTGGGAGGCTTTTTACCATCTCAGCCAACTCTACCTTGGTCAAGGGGTGGGCTATATTTTCCAAATCTTCTACAGAGATAGTAGGAATATTCAGCCCGCCAAAAAATTACCAAGGGCGTTTTTATCAATCATTTGATTCTGACTATACACCTGCCTGTAATGCTTGAGAACAATTTTGCCCAGTTTTTCTTGCTCCTTGCACCTAACCTCAGAAATTGGGCACTTCAGGGCATAAATCGTATTACTCGTGGCTTGTTCTGATGCCTGGCAAGCTAAAAATCGTCCAGTGAAATGTCTGTCCTCATAAACTTTCTGCATATAAGCACTATTGGTAACACCACTTTTAGTATGGACCAAATCTCTTAATGACTGTTTAGCCACTCCCAGCTTCTTCCTAATTAACACATGCGGGTAGCTCAAAAGTCAAGAAATCTGGTAAATCCAAAACCATCTTTTCTAAAGTCTGCTTTTCTTCTCTAGCCCTTCTGGTATTTGTCACATCCTTTGCTATTGCAAGCCCCCTTTTGTATGCTTTCAGTGCATCCCACACTACACATGGTGAGGTGGACCCTGGATTCCTTATCAGAAATTCCTTGATCTCTTCTTTACATATCCACACACATCCCTCCTCCTGTAAATACTGGCTGTTAAAAACCCATCACCTGGGTCGTGGACTGCCCTTTTCCATAAAAATCTCTAAGGTAAGAACTGCATGGTCTGAAAAGCCGTCGGAAATAGTCAGTTGATCCTTAAAAATCAGGGTTTTAGAAACTAAAAAAAAATGATACAAGAAGAGCTATGGAATCTTCCTGATAGGCATGTATATTCTATTTTAGTTTGATCGATAAGTTTGAGGGTTTTCTGACAATTATACAAAACATTTGCAATGTTAGGTTTTAGCTGTTTTTTAAATTTAACTGAGGAGTCTAATCTTGGGTCCTTCAAAAAATTAAAATTGTCACCCATAATAATTTCTCATGGTACTTGCAATAGCGACTGAAATAACTTGTAAAAAAAAAAACAGCATAATCCTCCACTGGGGTACACAGACTCAATAAAGTGAGCCATCTGGAGACTACCAAACAGTTGATCCAGCACCAGCGACCATTTTTATCATTGGCAGAATTAAGCACTTCGGCCCCCAATCCCTTAGCCAGAAAAACAGCAGTGCCACGGTGTGCAGCCTGGGCGGACAAGAAACCTCTATAACAGGCCCAACCTTTAAACATGAAAAACTCTAAAAGCTTTCCAACCGGAATATGGGTTTTCTGCAAAAGAACCCACTGAAGGGCTTTCCACTATAACCCAGGCTTCTACAGCTTGCAGTTTCTTCTTATTGTTGAGCCCATTGACATTAAAAGAAACAACCTTTAAAGTTCTCCTAGGCCTCACATCTGCTTTCATTACCCAAGCAGTAAACGTAATACATAGCAAATGCATACAATTGGTATAAAGTGCCTAAATTGCCTGGCGTGCAAACGTGTAAACTTCTTCTTATTGTTAAGCCCATTAACATTAAAAGAAACAACTTTCAAAGTGCTCTTAGACATCACAGCTAACTTCTATCCCCAAATAATGAACGTAGTACACAAAAAAGTAAAAAAAATGCATAAAGTGCCTAGCGCACAAAGGTGAAACCATATAGAAAATACCAGCCAGAATTTAAAGTGCATCCACTTTCTAAAATGTAGCCTAATTTGCCTATTGCCTTGCCGAATATTCTCATATAGTAACTAAAGTGCATGCATGCACAACCCAACCACACTTACAAACCGCTTCCACCAGTCCAAGACTTGATTAGGCTATCATTCCCCCGGAGTGCAATCTGCCACCACACTATCCATTTAACATTCTGCCACATCAAAACCATTGCCCCACCAAACCACACCAACATAGACACCCCCTGATTTTGAATACTGCACTCCATACTGGTGTATACCCCTTCTATTTGCCCATATTGGATCTCCTTTTCTCAAGCATATCAAACCCCCACTCTGACCACAACCTCCACCAACCCCACATTCCCCTACCTCCCCATGCAGTGGTGGGGGGCCTGCCTTTCCACTCACTCCACATATGCACCCCAACACTCCACCCTAGAATTACTTGCACCACAACACCATGCTGAGGCCTCCAGCCTCTTCCCTTTGACCCCTCCCTCAAAATTCTCAGCTACACATATTTTGGAAAATATATCCCTAAACCCATTCTATCACTTAAATTAAAGCATCGACTCTGGGAACTTAGTAGTATCCAGCACATTACCAAAAGCTTTAAAGCAACCCTGGTAAAGCACTTTAAGCCTGCAGAGATGAATTATTGAAGCTTGCCCCCTCCCCCCCAGCTGACTGAAATTTTGGAATCAAAGTCTTAAATTCCTTGCGTCTCCAGGTGGCCTCTACAGTCATGTCTAAAAATATTAGAACATCGAAATTCTCCACCGACTTGAAAGCTTTCTCCTTTATTGCCTTGGCCAGAATCCTTTCTTTAACTCTAAAATCAGCAAAGTTCACTAGCACAGTACGGGGATACTTGGCCTGACCACTAATGTGAGCCAGGACACAGTGAGCTGGTGTAATTGTTAAATCCTAATCAAATTCTGGAGTAAGAGAAGACTGGGTCAGTTTTTCTACCAATTTGATGCATCCAACAGTATATTCACTATGCTCCCGGATACCCATGAACCGAGAGTAGATCGCCTTGTATGATTTTCCATCTGCTCCGGTTTTCCTTTCAGTTACACCACCTCCTTCTCAAGGTATTGATCCCTCTTTTTCAAATTTTGAAACTTATCCTCGCAGTCAGACACTCTCTGTTCCATCTCATTCAATCGGGTAGAGAAACCCCACCAGCTATACACTGACTTAGTCTAGCAGCTCTGTCAAGTCATCTGCCATATTTACCTGTGTAGCTTTAATAGCTTTTATCACTGTTAGAAGCTCAGAGAGTGTGGAAATCCAACCCTGGGGAGCCTTAGCCCCAGCCACTTAAGTCTGTAGGCCCTTGGTACCACTCTCCCCGTGCTCCAGAGTTAACATCTCCTGCTCCTCTAAACAAACATTAATCTGGTCACCGCCGGCAACTACTTCAAGTAGGTTACTCTGTCTCACTGTGGCTTCAATCTTGGTACTAATAATGCTGTTCTGGTTCATCTGGAATAAGGGGTGCAAGCCTCCACCTCCGCCCTCAGCAGTTTTAGAAGTAGGCCCGAATGTTCTTCCATCCTCCTTTGGTGGATTTGTCTGATCTTGTTGATCTTGTTGATATCCTTGTGCACCTTGCTCCACCTCTTGCCCCACCATGACCTGTTCAGGCGAAACTGTTTGTAGATTTTGTCCCCCAGCTGTGCCTCCCTTGGGACCTCTGACCTCCTGAGGACTCAAACCTTCAGTCTCTTACAGATGTATCTCCAGATCTTGCTACTGTATCTCCAGCTTCTACGGATTTCAGGGATGAGGTACTGGGAGAGCTGTTGCAGGTATATACATAGGTGTTATCAGAGGAGCTGACTGATGAGCCCTTCCTTTGTTCCATTCGCAATTGTGGAACTCAGCCCACAGCTGACACTGTAATAGACCCTGAGACCATCTTCTGGGCACTCCTTGGCTCAGACATTAAGGGGGTCATTCTGACCTCGGCGGTAAAAGGCGCTTACCGCCGGTCAACACCGCCGCAGTGGCGGTAAACCGCCCCGGTCATTCTGACCCTCAAGAGGCAAACCGCCAAAAACCCGACATCCACAAAAGTCCACCACACCAACGGCCAGCGTTAAACTGGCGAAGACCAAACCTCCACCGTCACGCCAACAAAAATACGCCCATGCCATTACGACCCACGAATCCACGCAGCGGTCTTTCAACCGCGGTATTCCATTGGTGCTCAAAATACACATACAGCTCCAAAACACAGCCACATTGGACAATTTGAAATACACACACCTGAGACACATACACACAACACTCCCACACACCCAATTAACTATAAAACACACACCCACATCACCCACAAACCCCTACGACCACAAATCAGAGACGAAGCCCAGAGAGAGACAGCACAGAATAGAGAACACCATCACACAGAGGCACACTACACCATCACCCACACAACAACCACGCACAAAACACCACACACCACTACACTCACCACACTCATCACCGCAAACACCACCCCACACCTCATCCACACCACCCCATGGCATCCCAAAGACACCCCAGGTTCTCAGACGCAGAACTCAGGGTCATGGTGGAGGAAATAGTTTGGGTAGAGCCCCAGCTCTTCGGGACACAGGTGCAGCACACCACCATTGCCAGGAAGATGGAGCTATGGCAAAGAATAGTGGACAGGGTCAACGCTGTGGGACAGCATCCACGAAATCGGAACGACATCAGGAAGCGGTGGAACGACCTACGGGGGAAGGTGCGTTCCATGGTATCCAGGCACAACATCGCGGTGCAGCGGACTGGCGGCGGACCCCCACCTCAACCCCCAGAATTTACAACATGGGAGGAACAGGTCTTGAACATCCTGCATCCTGAGGGCCTCGCAGGAGTAGGCGGAGGAATGGACTCTGGTAAGTCTCATCTTCACTACTTCATCCCCCCCCACCCCACCAGCATGCCAACTCATACCCTCACCCTCCCCACCACCACCATCACACATCCTCATTGCTAATGTCTCACCATCACAACCCACCCATCCCAACACCAAACCCTGCATGCCACCACAAACCATCGACAGCCATCACCTAAGCATGCCCACTGCACATACCCATCTCCCCCACAAACCGCCGTCACAACAGCCCCCACAAAGGAATGCCAGCACTGGGGTACACGGGCACCCACCCATTGCACGCTATGGCACACACAGAAGCAATAACCATACTCTTATACCCCTGCAGGACCCGAACGCCACCACACCGCCCAGGAGGGTCCAGAAATGTCCATCCCACCCCCAGAAGAGGCCCCCAGTGATGACAGCAGCTCTGTCTCCCTGGACCCAGATGACCAGCCCGGCCCATCGGGGACCTCGGGACAGTCGGTTCCCCTCAGACAGCCACAGGCTACAGCAGACCTACCCCCCTCTGGGAACACCAGCACAGCACCCACCCAGCGGGCCCATGCCTCTGTCTCCAGGACACGTCAATCAGCAGTGTGTCCACCACTACAGGGCACCCAGGTTAACCCACCACCCCAACAACAACAGGGACCTGGGGGCAGTGGTAGTGGGCACACGGTCCAGGGGACAGAGGCCCAGGGAAACAGGGGAACTGGGAGGGCTGCTGTGCGACAGGGGGTGGACAGGCCCAGGGAACCCACTCTCCACGAGGCCCTCACCTCCATCATGGGAGCATACCACCACTCCCAGGAGACGACGGCGACGGTCCTGGCCAGGTTCCAGGAGATCCAGGTACTGCAGGAGGAACAGTTTATGGGGTTCAGGGAAGAACTGAGAAACATTAGTTCCGCAATGGGCACCATCGTTGTGGCTCTCAAACAGATTGTCACCACATTGCGGGACCATGTGGCACCACAAAGGGCCCCTGTCACTAGCATGGACCAGGAACAGGCTACCACCTCCGCCGGCGCTAGTGGACAGGAGGCCCCGACACAGGAACAACCGGCCACCAGAACCCCACCTCCTGCAGAAGAAGAACCACCCCGCAAGCGGGTCCTGAGATCTAGGAAGAAGACAGAGTAGGATGCCAAGACCCCCGCCAGGAAAGGATACCCCCTGATTTCATCCCACTGTCCCACATTGTCACCCTGTCCAACCTTAAACTGCCCCTGCTCCACCTTCCACACGTGGAGACATCAGCGACACAGACACGTCCTCGGAAGGGAGTTCCCTTGTGGTGGCGGCAACATCCGTGCCCACCGCAACAACAGGTACAGCCGCCACCCAGCGCACCAGCTCTGCCCTCCAAGCAGCCCCTCAGCGTTCGCCCCGTGCCTGCTCGCACACGAAGGCGGGCATCTCCTTCGCCCCAGGCACCTCAGGCCCTGCCCCAGTTACCCCTGCTGCCCTCAGTGAGGAGGTCATTGACCTCCTCAGGACGCTCATTGTTGGGCAGTCTACCCTTTTGAATGCCATCCAGGGGGTAGAAAGGGAGGTGCACCGGAGCAATGCATACCTGGAGGGCATTCATTCGGGTCAGGCTGCCCATCAGCGATCGTTCAACGCTCTGGCCTCAGCACTGACGGCAGCCATTGTCCCTGTCTCCTGCCTCCCTCCTCCAACTTCCTCCACCCAGTCGCACTCCCCTGTTCCTCTGCCTATCCCAGACACACCTACAGACCAGCCTGCACACACCTCAACCCCCAAGGGCAGCTCATCCAGACATAAGCACCACACATCACACAAGCATTCACACAAGCAACAGCCACATGCAGACATACCAACAGCCACTGCCTCCTCTGTGTCCCCCTCCTCCTCGTCTCCCTCCTCCCTCCCTGTGACGTCTCCACTCACACTTGCATGCACAACATCATCAGCCACTACGTCCATCACCAGCACACCCACCAGAACACTCCGCACACGTGCAGTCACCACCCCCACTGCCATTTACACGTCCCCTGTGTCCTCTCCCAGTGTGTCTGTCACCCCCTCTTCCAAACCACACAAACGCAGGCAGCCACCCACCCAACAGCCATCCACCTCACGACAGCCTCCGTCACAAGCACTTGCACCCAAAGACACCACACTTGACTCTCCTACATCCACATCCTCTTCCTCCACTCCCATACCCACTGCACCTACCCTTCCCACTGCTCCTAAAAAGTTTTTCCTGTCAAAAATTAACCTCTTTCCATCACCTGACCCACCCCCTCCATCTCGTAAGAGTCCAATCAGCACCTCAGCCACCACAACCCCTGGACCTACAAGGACCATAGTACAAGGATATTGGAGTCCACCACCTTCAAGGGCAGCTACATCGGCCAGCAGTAAAGGGACAGCCAGCCCACCCCCTGGGAAGAAAACCAAGAAAGGCAAGGCCTGGCGCGAGAGGGCAGAGACGGCAGCCTCCAAAGGCACTACCCTGGCACTGTCAGGAAGTGGGGTGCCACCTGGCACATCTACAAAGGGAGGCAAGGGCCACAGAGAATCACGGAAGGATGGCAAGGGCAGCACGGCCGACAAGTCCGGCAGCAGGCGAGCTGCCCAGGAGGGCCCCACCAGCCCCATTCCAGGTGTGAAGGAGGACACCCACGGGCCCGGGACTCCAGCACAGGAGGGCCCCGCAAGCGAGAAGTCAGATGGCGAGTGAACTCCATATATTGGCCGGATATGGTGCCCTGGAGACACATGTCAAGAACCGCTGAACAGGGCCCTTCAAGACAGACACCGCTGAACAGGGCACCGCCGTGTCAAGAACCGCTGAACAGGGCCCTTCAAGACAGGCACCGCTGAACAGGGCCCTTCAAGACAAGCACCGCTGAACAGGGCACCGCCGTCTCAAGAACCGCTGAACAGGGCCCTTCAAGACAGGCACCGCTGAACAGGGCACCGCCGTGTCAAGAACCGCTGAACAGGGCCCTTCAAGACAGGCACCGCTGAACAGGGCCCTTCAAGACAGGCACCGCTGAACACGGCCCTTCAAGACAAGCACCGCTGAACAGGGCACCGCCGTCTCAAGAACCGCTGAACAGGGCCCTTCAGGACAGGCACCGCTGAACAGGGCACCGCCGTGTCAAGAACCGCTGAACAGGGCCCTTCAAGACAAGCACCGCTGAACAGGGCACCGCCGTGTCAAGAACCGCTGAACAGGGCCCTTCAAGACAAGCACCGCTGAACAGGGCACCAGCGTCTCAAGAACCACTGAACAGGGCCCTTCAAGACAGGCACCGCTGAACAGGGCACCGCCGTGTCAAGAACCGCTGAACAGGGCCCTTCAAGACAGGCACCGCTGAACAGGGCACCGCCGTGTCAAGAACCGCTGAACAGGGCCCTTCAAGACAAGCACCGCTGAACAGGGCACCGCCGTCTCAAGAACCGCTTAACAGGGCCCCTCATCTCAAGCACCGCTCCGCTGGGCCCTTCATCTCAAGCACCGCTCCGCTGGGCCCTTCATCTCAAGCACCGCTCCGCTGGGCCCTTCATCTCAAGCACCGCTCCGCTGGGCCCTTCATCTCTGCACCGCTCCGCTGGGCCCTTCATCTCAAGCACCGCTCCGCTGGGCACCGCCGTCTCTGCACCTCTCCGCTGGGCCCTTCATCTCAAGCACCGCTCCGCTGGGCACCGCCGTCTCTGCACCGCTCCGCTGGGCCCTTCAACTCAAGCACCGCTCCGCTGGGCACCGCTGTCTCTGCACCGCTCCGCTGGGCCCTTCAACTCAAGCACCGCTCCGCTGGGCACCGCCGTCTCAAGCACCGCTGGCCCATTGGCAGAAGGGGCAGGCCCGCATCTGTGCCGGGCAGGGCTGCACGAAGCACTCTGGGCACCATGCCTCCTCCAGAACCAGTGGAGTCTGTAATCCACTTGTGAGACAGTGACTTTGCACTCCCCAGGATGTAACAGTGGGCAAGCCACCCACTGTAGAGACTTGTGAGACTGTGGCTTTGTGAGACTGTGGCTTTGCACTCCCCAGGATGGCACAGTGGGCAAGCCACCCACTGTAGAGACTTGTGAGACTGTGGCTTTGCACTCCCCAGGATGGGACAGTGGGCAAGCCACCCACTGTAGAGACTTGTGAGACTGTGGCTTTGCACTCCCCAGGATGTAACAGTGGGCAAGCCACCCACTGTAGAGACTTGTGAGACTGTGGCTTTGCACTCCCCAGGATGGGACAGTGGGCATGGAGGCACCTCGTGGATCTGGCGTCGTGGACTCATGTGGCTGAGGTGCCTCCCCTTCCCTTCCCTTCCCCCTGAGGTGCCTGTAGTTTCTCTATCTGATGCCCCTGCAGTGTTCTCTCCAATGGATTCGGGTCTCCTGTGTGGGCTTTGCCCATGTGTTGAGGCCCATTGGCCCACGTACAATGACTGGAACCCAATTTGGACAGGACAATTTACATATGTGTATATAGTTACAGATGTTGGAAAAAATATTTTACTTAGCCTTACAATATATTTGAATTTCATGATCATTTTATTTTGTCTTTGCATTCTTCTGGGGGGTCTGGGGGGGTGTCACTCTGAGTTGTTGCTCTGCATTGATGTGTAGGTAGTTGTGGGTGAGGGTGGGTGTGTCGCGTATGTGTGTGCCCGTAATCTTTTCTCCTCCCCCCTCCCCTGTGTCGTAGGTGCAGTACTCACCGTTGTCTTCTGCGCCGGCGTTCGTGCTCCTGGTAGAGGAGCAGGTAGACAATAGCTGGTAGGATGTGTAGTTCTGGTTCCATGCTGTCCAGATTCCTCGTGGAGTGTGTAGAGGTGAGCGTTTTCCCGTTCGTAGTCTGTTTCCGCCGTGTTTTTATCGGCGGGGCTCCCGCCCCGGAAAAGGTGGCGGATTGGTGAGTTGTGATAAGGTGGGCGGTACATTGTCTCCCGCCTATCTGTTGGCGGTGACCGTCGCGCTGTTTGTTTGTCCCGCCGTGGCGGTCGGAGTGTTAAAGTGGCGGTCTGTGTTGGCGGTTTCCGCCAGGGTCAGAATTCCATTTTTTTGACCGCCTGCCTGTTGGCGGGTTGGCCGCCGGTTTAACACCGACCGCCAGAGTTGGAATGACCCCCTAAATGTTTCTTCTGCTCCGTAAAGAGTTTGGAAGATCAAATTGATTTAGGGACTTTTGCTGGAATCTTTCACTGAATGTTTAAATTCTTTCTCATCTTGCTGCAAGCTATCAAGCAATCAGGCCAGACCAGCGACTTAGCAGAAGAGCAGCAAGGGGAGCAAAAAAAAAATAAGGGGGGGAAGAGGGGGCAAGAGGCAATGACAAACCCAAGACAGTCTCAAGGCAGACTCGGGGCAGCCAATGCAGACACAAGTCAATCACAAGTCAGGTCAGGGTAAGCCCTGCAAGCAGTGCAGGCAGCACAGGTCACAGAGTACTATTCCTCAGTCTCTTCTCAGCCCGGCATGAAGGCCTGAAGGCAGTATGCACCAGTGCCAGCATAGACCTAGCAGTATTACATCAATGCTACTTAACCCCTAATATGCTACTTCAGCCCACGCTCACCTCAATTCACGTAATTAGCCTCTGAAAGCATTAACTTCCCCGCCCGGCACTGGCGCTAGTCAATAATCATCCAATCCAGGTTCCAGGTGGCAAATTTGAGTTTAGCGTGACAGGAGAAAGAGCTATCCCAGAAGACTTCTAGGGATGTCAAAACATAGGGACTCTTCCATGTCGTTTCTCCTATGTGTTCGAGCTGACACACTGCAGTTAGAAGGGGTGGGGTCCAGAATCAGAGGCCGGAAGCAAGGAGACGCACTACGGTGGCAGCATCATTCCCCTTCTATGTCCAGCAGTACTTGGGAGTTCTGGCTCTTGTCAGGGAAGCTCTTTCTCTGGTGGCCAGATTAGGAATGGGACTCTTTCCCTTCTTGTTTTGGGGGCCTTGTGAGAACTCCTTCTTTTTATCTTCCCCTCCTTCGTCTGGTGGGAGTCCCCAGAAATGCATTCTCTCTATTGCTGATCCAAAGGTCCGCCTCCTCAGCAAGCTTCCTGGGGTCAGTCAGTTTGCTGTCAGCCAGGTGCTGGTGCAGCTCTGTAAAACAAATACGAGCATACACTCCCTTGGAATTAGGTTTTACAGCCCTGTAAAATCTTTTACCTTGCTGCCCCTTGTCCAGCCCTTCAGTGCCTTATTGGAATAATGTAGGAAGTCCACCCAGGTCTATCTGGGATGTTTGTGACTGCCCCTGAATTTCTGTCTGTATCTCTCAGGGGTCAACCCAAATTTATTGACAAGTATGGACTTCATTGGAGGATACTGCATCTAGTCCTCTACCTCTAGTAGTAGGAGTGTGTCCCTCCCCACTGTGGGCATGTACCTCCACAGGCTACCCCCAGTACTCCTCAGGAACCTTGCACACCCTTAGACCTACCTCATACACTAAAAACCACTTATCAATGTCATTCCCCACCATATAGCTGGGCACCAAATCTTTGGGAATGTGGACACTGCAGGTATGCTGCCACCATTGCCGCTGGAATCATTCTGCTTAGCTCTCAAATCCAGCTCTCTAAGACTCAGCTCATGGGACACCCTTCTCTCCTCCATGGTCAGTCTCGTCTCCTCCAGAGCCTGCTCCTATAATTTAGCAAGCTCCAACATAAGCTTTCTCTCTTCCCTCCTGTCTTGCAGCTCCCCTGGGGATAGGCTGATTGTCAATGCACTGCTACCTGCACAGGAAGAAAAATGCCAGTCCAGGGAGAAATTCCACCCCCCACCCCCTTATCCACAGTCAGCTTCGCAAGGTTCTCATGGTAGTCCTGATCCAATTCCACCTTATCCAACTCTTCCTCCTCGTCATCTGTTGGGGCCTGGTGGGCCTCTGCCCATGCCCTCAAAGCTTTTTGGAGCTCTGCGTTCTTTATGCCCTCCTTGGCAGGCAACTCCCTATCCTGCCTAAATTCCTTGAGCTAGGTCACAGTGTAGCTCTCTAGGTTGGCCAGCTCGAACTCCATCTTTTGCAGGCAGGATTCCAGTCACAACAGGCAAGTGGAGAAATGATCAATTTGAATAACAAAATCAAAAAGGACAGTCAGGGATAATTTACTTGATTTGGTCTTAGATGTGGGATGGTAGTGTATACCACTTTACTGTATGGCACTGCACAAACGCAGTTCTCTATTTTGAAGAATAAACTGAAATATAGTGCCTAAAGGCGTAAAGCATAAAGCTATCTGGTCGCACTAGACCGGTGAAAATTTGTAAGGTTAGGCTGACCATGACGGATCACGGGTCAGATGCAGGGTCCAGCCTTGGTCCACATTAAAGTACCTTGTTTGCATCGATGCAAGGAACAGGGGAAGTGATGCATCATTGCCAACCCTCAGGATGGAGGCAATGCCTCGGCTTTGAGCTGTGCAAAGTTGGAAATGCGTCAGAGATGGAGGTGATGATCTGTGCGGTTGGCAATGCAATGCACTTGATCCTTGTAGCAGCGACAATGCATTGACATTAATGGAGATGTGACAGTTCCAAGCAGCACAATGGCGTTGATGCAGGGATTGTTGCTGGAGCAACACATTATACCCATTTCCAAGGGCCCAGAACTGGACTCGCACCACTTGGCAGGGCAAGACTCACACATGGCAGAGTCCAGGTGCTGTAGGAGGTGAGTTGGAAGTCTTTTATGCCCATGAGACTTCAGAAGACCAGTAAGCTAGCCCTTGGGGTCACTATAGGTGTTGGATTCAAGTGATGTGGGTCAAGACCTTCTCACATAGGCACAGAGGGCAGCAGGTCAGACCTTCAAGAAATCACGTCTTCCAGAGCAGCAGGCCAGAAGAGTGGCACACCTTTAGCAACACAGCAGTCCTTCTTCCTGGCAGAGTGTCTACAGGTGTCTACAGATCCAGAAGTGTACTGAATTGGAAGGGTCAAAGGTCCAGTTCTTATATCCAGTGGTGCCTTTGAAGTGCGGGAGACTTCAAAGAAAATCTTTGAAGTGCACACAGGACCTCTCTTTCTGCCCTGGATCTAGTCTCTCTAACACAGGTTTAAGCAGACCTTTTAGTAGGGACAGGACATGGCCTATCCAGGTGTAAGTGTGAAGCTATTGCCAGCTCCTCCCTCCTAACCTGCCTAGGATAGCCCATCAGGATGTGGCTGGCCCATCAGTAAAAACTTAAGCTCCATTTGTGTTTGGCTGTCTGGACGAAATGAACAAAGCCTAGCTGTCAACTACCCAGACATTACCTGTAATTAATGATGTGAGCAGCCAATCAAACTAAGGGAGAGTTTACACTAGTATAATAGTTTGCTCTATGATCGATATGTCATTATTTTGATTAACTGTGAATTGATGTATGTTATAAAATTACTTGTTTTATTAATATTATGTTTTTGACTTTTGGAAACTTTTGTATTGATGTGTTCTGCGTATCTGTTTATGGTATTAGTAAGCCAAATAAAGATTTTGATTATGATGACGGTGAGACCAAATGTAAAAAAACACAGAATATTTTTTTTCAAGTTACCTGTCCTGAATTTTTTGTCCACAATAAGAATTCAGAAGCGAATCTCTGTCAGAGCATGTAAACTATAAGGTCACTGGCAAATTGTTGCAACCATCCTAAAGAAGTAGCCTGAGATTTTTTATAATTTGGAAACATCTAAAAAGTGTTATTTAGTAGAGCTTATAATTTCTCAGTTCGCCTAACAGGGGTGCTGTACGGACAGTATCTATTTACCATGGACTGCCATGTCTGGTACGTTTTATAACAACCCCTCCTTATAGAACGAAGAGAAGATGAAAAATTATGCAAGGGAAATCGAGAAGGTGTGGGAATGTGATATCCTTATGTCATACAAGTACAGGGGAGATTGTAATAACAACACAGGAACGTTTTTGCATTTTCTATTATTAAAACAGTGTACTGAATTGTCAGAAGTAAGACAGTAGTGTTCCCTGTATGAACAAGCACGTGTAACTATTTCCAGATACCAAAAACATGAGAGAAAAAAAAGATTTAAATGTATTTATTTATTTGAGACTGCTCTATATTGCTGTGTTGCTCTGGAGTAGATGGGGACTGTAAACATAGAACAATAGATTACATATAACAGTAGCAGTGCTAATAACAGCAATTAGACGATAATCCAACACAAACAATTATAGGAAGCGGGAATTTTTACTGAAGGAGACATGGCAGGCCTTATCAGCATAAGAGAGGAAAAGAACCAAAACATTCGGGGTCAGCACTGAGAACAATCACGCAGGAAGAAAACTTGAAAACAAGTTAATTGCTTGAGGAAGGACCTAGGCAGTTGATCAGTGTTAAACTATTCAGTACTAAGTTCCAGAAGCTGATATCTCCCACTGAGAAAAAATGATTTTGCGCAGGTGTTGCTCTGAAACTAAGACATTTGACAGGGTAGTGCATTCTAACTATTCAGATGGGTGTTTGTACAAAATATTGAGTTTTAAATATGGAGGTACAGAAATACTGGCATAAAAAATATTGTGATAAAAAATATCGTGATGCCGAAATATGGTTGACAAGAATATCGATTTTTTAGGTAAGTAATATTATTTTCAAGAATATCTGTTGTTAATATCATTTTCAATAATATAGGTGTAACAAATATCATTTTTTAATTAGATTTATGTTTTAGTTTATATATTAATTTTATGTGTTAAAATATTGAGTGTAAAATTGTTAACAATTTTTTAAAATATAGCTTGTACCTTTAAGTGATTTCGAATTTTTTATTTAATTGCTAATAGTAATTTATACTTTTGTAGTAGGTTGTGAAGTTAATTAGGTGTTAGAAGTTAATAACATAATAATTAATTAAGAATGAATTATGAATTGATTATTACTGAATTGATTATTAATTATGTAAAGTGTGTAATTAATATTTTTTTACGTTTTATATTAGATGTGGGATGTATTTGTAGGGGAAATAGAGGGGAAGTAATTTATGTAAGAATTAACTAACAATTAAATATTCATGTATTAATAATCATTTAATTGATTTTTAAATATGGTGCAATGTAATGGTATTTAAATAGTACTTACTACCCCTGACAAGGTGTCAAAATGCTTTTCAGAAGGTAGCATGCTACTCGGGAACCCAAAAGGATTATTGGTGGATTAGTATAGAGAAATATGAGTACAGTATTAGTATAGGGAGGTATGATTTAATTTGAACGGAGGACATGTGAGTCTGTTAATTGGATTGAATAGACTAATTGACAGATAGAAGAGGAAAGAATCCAGAAAGTGTTAATTCGGAGATCATAGTAGTAAGATGAGTTTTTACGATAAGTAAAGGAGCGATGGAGGAGGGAAGAGTCTGTAGTAAGGGATTAGGGAGATCATAGTAGTAAAACGGGGCTTAGGATGAGTAAAGGAGAGATAAATGAGGGAGAATTTAGTAGGGTTGTTTGGAAGATCATAGTAGAAAACTGAGGTTTGAGGTGAACCAGGAGGGAAGAGTCTAGAAAGGGTTATTTTGGAGATCATAGTAGTAGAATGGGTTTGAGATGAATCAGAGAGTGGAGATAGAGATGATAGCTTGATAGAGGTGTATGGTGATGGTAAGACAGAGTAAAGCTTTTGAGGGAGTATTGTGTCCTCTTGTACAGTAGGACTAAAGTAATAAATATATAGATAAATGATCACATAGTAAGGGAATATATGTGTAAGGAATATAATATATTGAGATTTTAGTTGTTTCATATAAACACAGACTTTCAAGAGTTGCAGTATTTGAAGTTAATTTATTTGTGTACTTTTAGAACATTATTTTATCTTTCCTCAATATTTCAATAGTGAAATGCTTGTAGATACATAGTTAAGATAATATTCACCTATTGTGATAGAGAAAATAAAAACAGAGACTCATAAGCATCTAATCAAGCAACTTATATAGAAACTATGCAATGACCTATGAACATGTTAAGCGTAGAATGATATACACATGTATATACATACATACATACACATATCCATAATATATATATAGTCATACATACAGCTGTACATACAAATATATATATATATATATATATATATATATATATATATATATACATTGAACTGTAGGTAAAATATACATTTGTTAAAACAGTCCTAAAGAGTATTAAAATAAAATAGTTATTATACATATTTGTACAAAGAAATACGCATATCTAGATATATACATATAATCAAATGATAAATGTTTACATACACAGGGATATGCAGTCCATTGCTCTTTGAGTGTGGTGGTTATATAGGAAAATAGCCAACTCTTGAGTAGTCTACTGAAGATAAGATAGTTATCCGTAGACCTTATATTTGGGGGTAATGAATTCCATACTTTGGCAACTAGAACAGAGAAAGACGTACGACCTATTGTCTTTTTCTTGTATGGTGGTGTTTTGAGGCGGGGTGCCAATTTTGAGTTTAGGTCTCTTTGTTGAATGTATTTGGTGATTTTATTCCTGATGATAAGTGGTCCTGTTCCATGTATTTCTTTGTGGGTGATACAAAGCATCTTGAAGGTGGATCTTCTAGCAACTGGCAACCAATGTAGGGCCCACAAAGCAGGAGAGATGTGGGCTTGTGGCTTTACATGTAGGAGTAGTCTGGCAGCAGAGTGCTGAATGCATTGTAGTTTTTTCTTAACAGATTGAGATGATCCATTGTAGATGCCAGTGGCGTAATTCAGTTTCGATAGTACAAGAGAGATAGAAGCGTGCACCTTGTGTGGAAATCTGAGATGGGGGAAGATGCGTTGCTGATTTTTCATGGTGATGAAGCTTGATCTTGCTAATTTGTCCACTTGAGCTTTCATTGTTAACTTGGAGTCCATCGTAATTCCTAGGCTTCTAACTCCATTAGACACTTTAGGAGGTGGTCGCAGATCGTCAGGCCATGCGCAGAGTGGGTCATAATGTTTCCAATCGCCACATGTAAATATTTCTGCTTTGGAAGCATTCAGTTTGAGATGGCTCCTTGTCATCCACTGATCAATGGCTCTGAGGCAACATAAGATTTGTGAGTTTTCAATGTTTTTGGGGCATTCCAGTTTAAGGAGTATTTGTGTGTTAGTTGCATAGTTGTAGTTGTGAGTTGAAATCCATTGATCATTGTTGGTACTGACATCATGTGGATGGTTAAAAGCATTGGTGAGATGACTGAGCCTTTAGAGGCCCCTTCTTTTGTGAATTAAGGTTTGGAGAAGAAAGGGGGAGTCTGGATGGAATTTGTTCTGTTTTGAAGGTAGGCTATAATCCAGTCGAGAGCAGTCTTCTCTATGCTGTCTTTGTAAAGTCTTTGTATCAGGGTGTCATGGTCAATTGTGTCAAAGGCAGTTGAGAAGTCCAGGAGAAGTAATGTAGCAACTCCATTGCAATATATTGTGTTGTTAAGGTCATCACAGATGGCGATGAGTGCAGATTCATTGCATCTTCCTGGGCAGAATCCAGTTTGATAATCTGAAAGTATGGTGCTACCTTCAATGAATCCATTTCAGGTCCATTTGTAATTGGTCTGTAGTTGTGGGCCTCATGTGGTTCCAGGTTTGTTTAATAATTGGCATATGTATGCTCTTTAAGGTCTTCAGGAAAGATTCTGGTAGTTAGAAGTGTTCATGATTCTTCCTCTTGGTGTGGCAGCAGAGGTAGATAAAATAATGTTCTTGAAGATGTGTGGTTGTTGGCAAGTCAGAAGGGCAGTCGGAAGGCTTGCTTGCTATGACCAGATCTTAAACTCACTTTGTGATATTTGTTTGAAGGAGTGCAGAGGCTGGGTTGGCTTACTCTTGAAGAAGCTTTTTGAAAACGGGTTGGTGCTGGTGTTTTTCATTTATTTTAATAGGAGTCCAATGTGTCTGCCCTGGTTGTGTAACAATTTGCAGGGTTGTCTGTGAATTATTGAGCAATAGTATGAGTTCCATCAATGCATTTAGGTTTTTGAAATTCGTTGAAATTCTTTAATTGCAGATATAGCATTTTGAATTCTGTCTGAGTAGTACCTTTTTTAGCATTTTTGATTGATGATTTGTATATTTTGCTAAATTTGCATAGGTGGAGTTTGCCTTGAATGTTGTTTATTTTTAGCCAGGTTCATTGCAGCCTTCTGATTTATTGTTTTATCTGTTCTAGTTCTGTATTAAGGTGCTTATTTTTCTTTTGTCCTAATTTGTTTTTCTGAGTGGTATTAGGATATTGAAAGCTCCCTGTAGCCATTTGTAAAGGTTTTGAGCAGAATTTATTGTGTCTAGATCTGGGTTGGCTGTTAGTTATGTTACTTAGTATTCAAAATTGAATTTGTTCCATGGTCGAAAGGTGGATGTATGTAAGGTGGTCTTGGGTGTGTTGATTTGCGGTGTTTTATGTTGGAACGTTACCAAATGCTGGTCTGACCCTGTGACTGGTGTGATGTTTTGTACGGTAACTAGTTCTGAGTTTGCAAAAATGACATTTAGGATGTGTCCAGCAATGTTTGTGGGATTGTGTACAATCTGATGTAGGTTCAATGTGACTATGCCAGTGATGATAGCTTTTGGATGGGGCATTTTGGGCTTGTCAAACCAAAGGTGCCCAAGAATACCTGGGTTGAAGTACAGTGTGATGAGCATTTAACCTATGTCTAGAAATGTGTTTGGGAATGTTGAATTGCTAGGTGGTGGCCTGTAAAGGAGGAGGAAGTTTCAGGAGGAAGTTGGTGTAGGGTTGCATCAGGTGATGAGGGCCTTGCAATCTTGTATGGAGATGTTGCCTGTTTTGCTGAGATTTATATATTGCTTGAATATAACAGCTAGTCCACCTCCCCTTGTGCTTATACAGTTTTGTGTGATGGTTTGATATCCGTTAGGTTGTGTCAGTGCCTAGGTTGTAAATGTGATGCTTGTTTTTAGAGAGTGATCGAGCGTTTACAAGTAGGCAGTTTAGAGATTGTGTTTTTGTGGTGGTGTAGTTTTGGTTTGTAGAAGAGTGACCAGTATATTTTGAACTTGTACCAGTTGTGTCGAAGGTGCTGATATTAACTGTATGAGGTCCACAATAGTGTTGTTTTTCTATATTGTGTTCCTAATACTGCAGGCTTAGAAGGCATTGTGTTGGGTCTGTGGATCAGTGGTGGAGATGGTGGTTGTTTGAGAGTGACATGATGAGTGGTGTTCTTTTTGTAGAATAGCCTTACGTAATAGACATGGGGATGCAAAATTGTGAAGAGTGGCATGTTGCTTATTTTGTTTGTGTCTGTTTAGGGTGTATGGGTTAGGGGTGGTGGTGGAGCATGTGGGCCATATTCTAAGGCTCTAAATTGTGTAATGGATGAGAGGTGGTGAATGAATGTTGCTATGTTGGTGTGTTGGTGGTGGATGCTGGTGAAGATTGAGAATTTAGGAGTGAAGCTGGGTCAGGATTTGTATAATTTGTGTAGTCATGAGGGTTGAAGTGGGTGTGGTGGGAAGTATTATGAAAGTGTGTGTTATTGTGATGTGCTGGTGTGTGTGTGTTTTGTTTTGTTCTTGTGGAGTAGTAAGAAGAGATATTGATGTAGTGGTTTTCTGTGAAGGATTTGTGAGTGATTGCTGGTGAGAGGTATATCAATAGTATTGGGTGGTGATGTATTTTGGAGAAGAGTGTATGTGGTGTGTAAGACGGGATGGATGAGAGGTATAAGTGTTTGTATTGGATTTGATCACTGGAAGAGGTAATATATGTGGTAGAGTGAAGTGTAAGGATTGTATGGTTGTGTATAATTGGTAAAATGAGGATGAGGTTGTTGGTGGATGGTGTGATGGAAAGCTGAGTATAGGTTTCATCAAATGGGGACTCTTAGGAGGAAGTAGAGGATAGAGCTGTTGTTTTGTATGAATAGGGAATGTGTATCTTAATGTAATAAATGTATGTATATTGTGCCTTTTTGTTGTGTTGGTGATGTGTGGATGTATTAGTGGTATAGGATAAAGTTGATTTTTGTGTGAGAATAAAGGTTCCATAGTTTCGCCCAGTCTGGGACACCCTAAACCCTAGGCTTAATTAGCCCTGTTGGCCAATGGAGCCCTAACCAATCAGAAGCCTAACCCGATACCCTGGAGCCAATGGAAGACCTAGCTCTATTAACCAATCACAGTCCAGCCCTAACAGCCAATCAAAAACAAATATCTAGGTACAATAGGAACCCTAATCCTTCTAACCAATCAGACCCTAGCCCTGATAGACAATCAGAACTGTAATCCCACAACCCTTTGTCAAGTGAAAACCCTAGCCCTAGTAGCCAATCAGAACCATTGGCCTGACGGCCAATCAGAACTGTAACCCTAAACTGTTAGTCCAGTAGAAACCCTAGCCCTAGTAGCCATTCAGAACCCTAGCCCGAGCAGCCAATCACGACTTTAAAACTAAACCCTTAATCCAATAGAAATACTAGCCCTAGCAACCAAATACAGCAAACAGAGGAATCAAACAATAAAAAATTATATAAGGTGCAAGTGACCTTACGATCAAGCTCTGGGCAGGGGCATGGAGGTCATACTCTATTCAGAATCTCCTGGGATACAGACAGGTACAATCCACACTTTCTAGCTACCAGATTCACTTTTCAGGTAAGGGACATGTTAGAAATGGGGTCTCTAGTTGGCAGTGGTTTGCACCCTGTCCAAGTGGGTACCCTCTCTCTAGTCAGGGTAAGGGAGTCACACACCTAAGATAACTCCTGCTTACCCCCTTGGTAGCTTGGCACAAGCACTCAGGCTTATCTCAGAGGTAATGTGTAAAGTATTTGTACACACACACAGTAACATAGTGAAAACACCACAAACATCCTCCACACCAGGTTAGGAAAAAATTCATTTAAGTCAACTAAGACCAAAATGACAAAACTCCAACATACACAAGAGAAGATATGAATTTTTAAAGATGAAATCCCAATAAAGCACACAATAGCTCCAACTGTAACTATCACAATATTGTTGACAGAGTCGTCCCCAACAGTCCAACACCATTCATGAGGGAGTGCAGTGCATGGCACAGAGTTGCACAGACTCAAGGTACAACCTTTGAAAATGATGGAACAAAGACATTGCACAGAGACGGGGAGGTAAGGCATCGCTGGAGCCAGTGCGGCATTGGTTCCTTACTGCTACCGGAGAGGTGAGATATTGGTTCCTTACTGCGAGTAAGGGGAGGTGGGGTGTCGGTTCCTTATCGTTGCAGGGGAGGTGATGCGGCATTGGTGGCAAGGTGTCGGTTCCTTACAATCTGGAGGGGTTGATGAATCCGGCGAGCCAAGACTCGATTGGGTGACCTCTTGCAGTCACGGTCACACCACAGGTCCACAGGTGCCGTGGTGGAGACGGGTGTCACGGATGATAGTGACACAGCACTCGGGACTCATAATGTCACAGGACTTCAGAGGTACCACAGAGGCATCGGGCCTGCGGTGCCAGTCACAGTCATCGCACTCCAGAGGAGACTATGGCTTGGGTGCAGGTGGAGTCGGGCAGTGGTGCCGGTTCTGGAGTCGTCCGGAGTCGAAGTGTGCCTGGTTCTTCTTGTTTTTAGGCCAGTTTTCACTCCCACGGTCCCAGGAACTGGAATGGGCAGCACTTGATGAGTCAGGGTCCTCAGCTCGAGAACCCAGAGGCTGGTTCGTGAAGCCTATGCTGTCCCTGAGACTTCTTAACAGGAGGCAAGCTCAATCCAAGCCCTTGGGGAAACTTCACAAGGAGGAGATAGAGCAAAGTCCAGTCTTTGTCTCTCCAAAGCAGCAACTTCAGGCCAACCCAGCAAGCACACACAGAAAGGGGCAGTACTCCTCCTCACAGATCTTCAGCTCTTCTACTTGGCAGAGGTTCCTCTTGATCCAGAAGTGTTCTAAAGTTGTGGGTTCTGCAGTCCAATACCTATACTCATTTCTGCCTTTGAAGTAGGCAAACTTCCAAAGAAAGTATTTGTAGTGCACAAGACACTGCATCTCCATGTCCTGGCCCCAGACACACTCTAGCGGTTTGGAGAATGTATTTTGTTAGGACAGGTACAGCCCTATTCAGTCACAAGTGTTCCTCCCCTCTAGCCCAGGAACATCGATTCAGGATATGCAGGACACACCTCAGCTTCCTTTGTGTTACTGTCTACAGTGAATTCACAAACAGCTCAACTGTCAGTCTGACCCAGATGTGTATTCAGCAGCCAAGCAGAGGCACAGAATAGTTAAGCAAGGAAATGACCACTTCCTAAAAGTGGCATTTTCAAACGTAGAGTCTAAAAACTAACTTTACCAAAAGAGGTATTCTAAATTTTGAGTTCAGATACCCCAAACTCTAAATATCTATCTACTCCCAATGGGAAATTATACTTAAAAGGTATTTAAAGACAATCACCATGTTAACCTAAGGGAAAGATAGACCTTGCAATAGTGAACCCCGAATTTGGCAGTATTTCACTATCAGGACATGTAAAACACACCAGTGCATGATGTACCTTTTAAATTCACTGCACCCTGCCCATGGGGCTACCTAGGGCCCACCTTAGGGGTGCCTTACATGTACTAAAAGGAAAGGTTTGGGCCTGGCAAGTGGGTGCACTTGCCAGGTCGACATGGCAGTTTAAGACTGCACAAACAGACACTGCAATGGCAAGTTTAAAGGGCTACTAATGTGGGTGGCACAACAAGTGCTGCAGGCCCACTAGTAGCATATAATCACAATTTACACAAGGAACACTGGCAAGCAGTGGTAAAGTGTCCAGAGTACCAAAAAGCAGCAAAAACGAAATCCAGCACACAGTCAAAAATACAGGAGGCAGAGGCAAAAAGGCAGGGGAACCCACACCAAGGATGTCAGGTCTAATAGGACAATTCTGAAACCATTGAAATACTGCTTTTCGTGCACTTAAATTAATCACTTTTCAAGCCAAAAACAAATGCTGCATACATTTTCCAAGGTCAGTTAAAAACACAGAGCAGATTAATCGTCTCCTAAACACACTCTGGTTAGCCACTGAGGTGTATTTAGCCTTTTTTGAAAAAACTTGTAAGGGGAGTCGGGCTGAGGCGTAGTGCAATCTTTGTGAAAAACTAGGAGGGAAATTCATACACTCTTGGGTATCGCAGAAACAGCACGTTTAAAAGCACCAAGTTTGCAGATAGACCAGAGGTAAATTCAGATAATCACAGGCAGAACAAGAACAACAGTTAAAAATTACCAAGTTTGTGGAAAACCAAGATGTAAATTAATACTAACACAGGTATAACCAAGTTTGAAGAAAAACAGAGAGCCAAATGTAAACAGGCATAGATGGGTAGGGAAAAATAACCTTTTTTTAAAATTACAAGAATACACAGAAAATCTGTGATCTTACCACCTTCTTTGACTCTTGCTCACTGGGCTATTTAAGGTGCAGAGAAGCTGGGCTCACAAAATAGAGGTGGCTGTCTTGGGGTTCCCTCCACAAATTTAAAGGAGACAGTGCAGGTGTGAGAGAAGGACTCATGATGTCAGAGCCAAGCCCAGGCTTCTGGGGTCGGACAGGGAGGGGCTCCTCTATTCAAAATCTACTTGAATACAGACAGGCACAATCTGTTAATTGTGTTTTAATTATTTATTTTAGTTATATTCCAAGTGTGGGCTGCTATGTTTGTGGGAGTATGGTGTGGGAACCTAATTAAATAATAAATGATTAACTTTTAATTCATAATGAATTATCACACGTTTTAATAATCATGTAAATGTTCTAATTGTTTTTATTTATATATATATATATATATATAATTTTCCTAATAGGAGGTTTAAAATTCTGGTCACCTAATGGGGTTATTAAATTATGTTATGTGTTTTAAGTGAAGTAATTTCCCTACTCCTGAACAGACTAGAGTGGGAATAGTTAATGTTACCTCTCTGAAGTCAAACACTTTCCCTACTGTTGCATAGACTGGAATGGGAATAGTAAATTTCATCCCTTCGAGGTCTAGTGCTTTCCCTACTAGGCCATAGACTGGAGAGGGAATAGTAAATGAGCCCCTCCAAAGTCCAACACTTTCCCTACTATTTGCACAGACTGAAATGGGAATAGTAAATGTAGCCCCTCCAAAATCTGATGCTTTCCCTACTGTTACACACACTGGAGTTAGATTACTAAATGTTACCTCCCCAAAGCCCAGAGCTTTCCCTACTGTTGTACAGACTGGAGTGGGAGTAATAATTAAAACCATTCTGAAGTCCAGCACTTTCCCTACTATTACACAGAGTGGAGTTGGAATAGTAAATTTTACCTTTTAGAAGTCCAGATCTTTCCCAACGGTTGCACAAACTGGAGTGGGAATTGTAATTTTATTTGTATAGCACTTACTACATCTGATGAGGCGTCAAAGCGCTTTTCGGCAAGTACCACACCACTCCAGAACCCAAAAAGATTAGTGGTGTTTTAGTATAGGGAAATATGAGTTAATTTGAGTGGCCGACATGTGCATCTGTTAGCTGGATTGAACAGAATAATGAAGGGATAGAAGAGGGAAGATTCTGGAAAGTGTTAATTGGGAGATTATAGTAGAAAGATTAAGTTTGGGATGAGTAAAGGAGAGATGCAAGGGGAAGGAGTCTGTAGAAAGGGATTAGGGAGATCATAGTAGTAGAATGAGGATTGGGATCAGTCAAAGGCGAGATACATGAGGGAGAATTTAGTAGGGTTGTTTGGGTGATCATAGTAGTAAACTGAGGTTTGGGGTGAACCAGGAGGGATAAAGGAGTGAAGAGTCTGGGAAGGGTGATTTTGGAAATCATAGTAGTAGAATGAGGTTTAGGATGAGTCAGTGTGGAGATAGAGGATGATTGAGAGCGGGATAGGGCAAGACAGAGTAGTGCATTGGAAAGAGTGTTTTTTTTTTTGTACACTGGGACTAAAGTACTAAACATATAGATACATGATTACATAGAAAGGAAATAAATGTATAAGGAAGATAATATTTTGAGATTTAAAGTTGCATTGTATAAACACAGACTTTCACGTGTATTTCAAGCAGTATTTGAAGGTAATTTATTTGTGATTTTTAATAACACTATTTCTTTACTCTTCTCCACAATATTTTAATAGTGAAATGTTTGTAGATAAATAGTTAAACCAATATTAGATAAATATAAAAACAATTGAGACTCAAAAGCATCTAATTAAACAACCTATGTAGAAACTATGCAATGACCCATATGTTAAGAATAATATATATATATATATATATATATATATATATATATATATATATATATATATATATAAACACTTCGTTTGGCGTTTCTCTCTCTGCACCTAATCGCCAATGGTGCTGGAATGGGACGCACGCCACCTCGTCTTTACTTAGAATACAATTCCTTAAAGAATCATTAAGGCTCCAGCACTCCACAATGGTTTAAAGGGTTTATTATAACAAAGCAGGAACGCGTTTCGGCATGACTGCCTTCTTCAACCTACGGGCCGCCATTTTGGCCCCCTTTATATATCCTATGTAGTAACATTCACTTAAAGCAATACACGGCCTTTGAAAATATAATAACAACTATGATACACTCCATGTGAATAAATGCATATGAAACAAGTGACCAAATATAATAATAAATGTGGCATAATATACAAGTATATATTGAAAAATCACTAATAAATATTTACAAATCTTGGTAAATCTTAATGAAACTAATTGAATTAAATATTTCTAAATTTATCACAGAGAAACTAATGCGTATATGATATTGAAGATATTATATTGAAGAGATCCACCAGGTCCAATCAAATTTATATGATTGTTATATAGGGCATTATTAAAAAGAAAGAGTTAAACAAGTGGTGGGAATGTGAATCTTTGAACAAGTACTTGGAAGTAGATCGAGTACCTAGAGGCTTAAGGATTTTTATCATGCCCACTTATGATGACCCGAATCCTCAATTGTTAAAAGAGTGGGCAGCGCATAATGCAGCACAGCTCTGCAGGGATGATGAAGATATTGATTAAATATGCCCAAATAGAAAGGGAGACAGTTATAGAGAAAATTGACAACATTACCAAATTAATTGAGACTTTTTCTGATAAAAAGTTGGTTGAATCATTATACAAAGCCATGGATGAACGATTAAGTAAAATTGAGGAAGAAATAATTTCAAAGAAATCACGTAAATTCAACAGGGATACTTTTGATTATGAAACAGGTCAAATATATACATTTGCAAAGAAATTTGATTACTGGAGACAACAAAAAGGCAAAGAATCAAGTAAGAACATTTTTGATACAGAAAGGAAAACTTCCAATGTGGGAACTAGTGAGAGTTCAGATACAGATTTTGAAGAACCAACACGGGTTAAGTCTCATACTTCATTGCAAGATGAATTTGATTTTTTAAGGAGAGACCGAAGAACAAATCACAGACCCTGGAGGGGAGGAATCAGACCAAGAGGAAGAGGCAGAGGCAGAAGAGACGAGGGGGTAAAAGAAATTTCAACCGACGAAGGAGGAAAGATGACTCGAAGCAACAAGCGATATTGCGATATTGAGAGACGACAAGACGGTGGTGAATTTGTCGAATGTTGAATTAGACGAAGAGGATAAAGAAAATTTGAGATTAGGCCTCTCATACTGCCAGCCCCATGATTTTGATTACGTACAAACTCGCATAGATTTGTTTTTATTTATAAGGAAATTAAAATTATTCAAAATTCATACTAACAAGAACAAGATGACATTGCCACAGGGAGTGAACTTTGAACAATCAGGTTCACTTAGTGAGAGCCACACCAATCAGAACTTACTTATCGAAGATGTGATGTTAATGAAGGATCTTTGGGAACTGGAAGATAGTTCCATGGAAGAACTTACTGAAGAACAAGTAATCACAAGACTGGAATCAGAGGGTATATGTCTAGACCGAGAAGGAACATCAGGGCTGAAGCCCAAGTCTAGAACTATTCCCGCTTATAGTGGAGACATAATTGATAAATTTTCTGATACTTTAATTAAAGGTTTTAAGATCTTGAGGGCCCAGACAGTCAAGAAAGTAAATAAACAGACTAGTGGGTACCACAAGACATTGAAAAAACTGTCCAATAATCCAGAAATTGTGGTGCGAAGTTCTGACAAAGGAGGAAACATTGTAATTTGGCCTAGACAACAATATATGGAGGAGGCTTCTACACAGTTGAATGATCTTGAATGTTATAAAAGAATTGATTTAGAATATGTGGTAAATGTTAAAACAAGATTTGATTTAGAATTGATACAATGGAGAGACAGAGGTCTCATAAGTGAACAAGAGTACAAGTTTCTCAAAGTAGACTTCCCTAAATTACCTGTATTTTATTTAATACCTAAGATCCACAAAAATGCACGTAAACCACCTGGGAGGCCCATTGTCTCCATCAAAGGGAGTTTGTTTGAATTTGTATCCCAGTATCTAGATGCATATTTACAACCTTTGGTTAGAAATTTATCATCTTACCTACAGGATAGTAGTGATTTTTTAAGAATGATCTTTGATATTAGCTGGGAGAAAGATTTATTTTTGATGACGTTAGATGTAACAGCATTATACACAAGCATTCCGCACAATTTGGGAATACAGGCAGTTGAGTATTTTCTAAAAAAGCGATCCATCAACTTTTATCAATATAGCAAAATGCTATTAGAAATTATTACATGGTGTTTACAACATAACATGTTCTACTTCAACAACGAGATATTCGAGCAGGCATGCGGTACAGCGATGGGAACATGCTTTGCTCCCAGTTATGCCAATCTTTTCATGGGGTGGTGGGAAGAACAGATTTTAAAAAATGTCCCCTAGACAAATGGAGTGACAATATTATCATGTGGCTCAGATACATTGATGATATCTTCGTAATTTGGAAAGGAGACTTAACCACTGCCCACAAATTTATCAAAGAAATTAACAACAACACTTGTAATTTGAGATTTACAGGCAAGATTGACTCACAAACGATTGAATTCTTAGATATAACAGTGATCGTAGTAGATAATAGAATTGAGACAACACTGTACAGGAAGACCACAGCTGGTAACAGTATACTACATGCCAAAAGTCATCATCCATAGCCATTGAAAAATAACATCCCCTATGGAGAGTTATTAAGAGCAAAAAGGATTTGCAGTACAGAACAAAATTATGCAAATGTAGAGAGCGAAATGATAGAAAGATTGAAACAGAGGGGTTATGCTAATGAGATCTTAGAGAACAGTATCACTAGAGTAAAATCCCGCACGAGGAAACAGTTATTGTTCACTACAGACAATAAAGCCAATTTATCGGAGATTAAGAAAAATAAAAAACGAAAAGATACAGGGATTGTGAGATTCATTACCACATTTAATACTGCTCATAACTTCGTCAAGAAAGTTATTGCAACAACATTGGCATATGCTCAAAAGTGATCCAGTTATAGGCACACTAATAAGCAATAGGCCGACGATAACTTACAGAAAAAGAACATCGATGAAGGATATTTTGATTAAAAATGATGTGAAACAAGAGAAACCTTTGAACAAGAGTTGGTTAAAGACACAAGATGGATTCTTCAAATGTACCAAATGTAAGGCATGTAGGAATGGGGAAAACATCAAAACCATTGAACTAACTCATAGAATAACACATACTATTAAAGGCAGACATGACTGTAAAAGTGATTATGTAATTTATATTCTAAAATGTAGTTGCCCAAAGCTATATGTAGGTAGCACAAAACTTCAAGTACACAAAAGAATTTTACAACATCTGAGGGCCATAGTCAATAGAGATGAGTCTTACCCGGTTGCCCGACACATGCATGAGTTTCATGGAGGTCGCGTAGAAGAGGTCAAATACAGTGTAATAGATGGTATCAGTAAGGACATCCATGGAGGAGATAGGGAAAAGCATCTGAGGAGATTAGAGTCCAGATATATATTGGCATTCGATTCAAGACAACCAGTGGGGCTTAACTCAAGTGAAGAGTTATATATACATTTAGGTTAATATGGTCAATTTAATTACGGATAATTCATAATCAGTGACATGAACAAGTTTATTATGTTGTGTTAATTATTTTATGAGATGGTGAACGGTCATATGAGATTTTTCCCATTTACGATTGTCCAAATAAATAATGCCCTATATAACAATCATATAAATTTGATTGGACCTGGTGGATCTCTTCAATATAATATCTTCAATATCATATACGCATTAGTTTCTCTGTGATAAATTTTGAAATATTTAATTCAATTAGTTTCATTAAGATTTACCAAGATTTGTAAATATTTATTAGTGATTTTTCAATATATACTTGTATATTATGCCACATTTATTATTATATTTGGTCACTTGTTTCATATACATTTATTCACATGGAGTGTATCATAGTTGTTATTATATTTTCAAAGGCCGTGTATTGCTTTAAGGGAATGTTACTACATAGGATATATAAAGGGGGCCAAAATGGCGGCCCGTAGGTTGAAGAAGGCGGTCACGCCGAAACGCGTTCCTGCTTTGTTATAATAAACCCTTTAAACCATTGTGGAGTGCTGGAGGCTTAATGATTCTTTAAGGAATTGTATTCTATATATATATATATATATATATATAAAACAGTAAGTAATATATTTATTTTTGTGTTTTGTTAAGTAGGCCTGAACAATACATGTGTAATATATATGTGGTGCTGTACATTGCTCTTTTGAGTATGGTGGTTATGTAGGAAAGAACCAACTCTTGTGTAATCTTCTGATGATAAGATAGTTATCTGTGGATATTATATTTGAAGGTAATGAATTCCATAGTTCGGTCACTTGAACAGAGAAAGATGTACCACCTATTGTCTTTTTCTTGTATGGTGGGGTTTTGAGGTGATGTGCCAGTCTTGAGCGTTGAATGTATTTGGTGATTTTATTTCTGATGGAAAGCGGTCCTGTTCCATGTATTGCTTTATAGGTGATATGAAGCGCTTGCAGGCGGATCTTCTGGCAACCGGTAACCAACGTAGGGCCCTTAAGACAGGGGAGATTTGGGCTTGTGGCATCACATGTAGTCTTATCATGCTAGAGAGAGATGATCAGAGGTGGCGGCCATTGGCGTAATCCAGTTTAGACAGTACAAGAGAGATAGTAGGCTGGACCTTGTTTGGAAATCCCTGGTGGTGGAAGATGCGTCGCAGAGATGAAGCTTGATCTTGCTAATTTGTCCACTTGGGCATTCATTATTAACTTGGAGTCCATGGCAATTCCAATGTTTCTTACTTCCTTAGATACTTTAGGAGATGGTCCCAGATCATCAGGCTAGGTGTAGAGTGGGTCATCATTTCTTTATTTGCCACATTTGAGTATTTCTGTTTTGGAAGCATTCCATTTGAGTTGGCTCTATGTCATCCATCTATTGGGCACACATCAGCACTGATCTTTATGAAACAGACGCAATATGCCACTGTTCCATCTTGTGGCCAATACATTTCCAAATATTTTGTTGTACACACTTAACATTCACAGCGGTCTACAGTTTTTCACCATCTACAGATTCTTTTATGTTATCTTTATGTAGCATTACAATTCTTGTGCCACATGAATTTTGGTAGGTCCCCATTATCACCTTGGTCAGTACTTTAAAATGTTGCTGGCAATCCAACATCTCATGGTGTTTTCCCTCTGTTTGGACATTCAAATGCCTGCATGATTTCCTCACTTGTTGCTCTCCTTCTAAAGTTTCCTTTTGCATGTATGTTAGACTTGGAACAACATGAGCCATAAATATTATGTTGATGTCAATTATATTAGGGGCTCCAAGTGGGGTAACTGGTTAACACGCACATAGTACAATTTATCATAACGTTCGTATTCCCGATTGACCCAATTTGATTCTTAGTAGCCATATGTAGAAGGAGGACTCATTTTTGGTAACTACATTATTAATTAATGCAGCTGCTGTTCCTTCTAAGTCTATGTTTCTGGTCTCAGCTGGTTCGGCTTTTCAGTTGTGTTCGCACCTAGATGTTCATGCAGAAACTCTATCTTTGGCTGATCAAGACAGATGCTCTCAACAGCAGGCAGTCTACCTCCTGATTCTTTTTTCCTCCAGGAGATTTTCTAATCTGTCCTCAAGGTATAAAAGAGATTCCTCACACTTAGAAAAGAGACAGTCATGGTCCCCATTTCTGGTCCTTGTCTTCATGTACACCAGTGTGCAGAGCTCATAGAAATAAAAGGGGAACACCAGGTATGCTGGAGAGTGCAGTGAATATCCAGTCCCGAAGACACCTGGCTCAGCTGAGGAATACAATTAAGTTCAACTATCATAACCAAATTACAATAAAGTGCATTTTCCTTTTGGCTAGGCTCGCCTCCATTTTATCCATTGTAATTGTAATTGCATTTATATAGCGCTTACTACCCCTGACGAGACGTTGAAGGGATTTACGTCAGGCAGCACTCTGCTCTGGAACCCAGGGGTAGAGGTCAGTTCATTGCATCAATAAGCGAACCTGCTACCTTCCCTTTTATGAAACAATGTAGGCAAGATGCCAGCTATGTGCAGGACCTATGTGCATTTCTGAAAATGTAAGTGAATGGGTGCATGCAGGCTGCGTGTGGGTGTTTGTGTGTCTGTATGCAGGGTGGGGCGCTGTGACTGTAGGGAATGTGGTGGGCGCTGTGACTGAGGGGAGCACTATGGGGGTCATTATGAACACGGCGGTAACAACCGCTGTGTTCATGCTGGGAGCCCAAAACACTGACCGCCAGCGACCCCGGAACCCCACCAGCCAAATTATGAACATTTCTGTGGGCCGGCGGGCGGAAACATTGTTTTCGCCCGCCGGCTCACAGAAAAGCTCGGCCAGGACATTGACGGCGGCTCCACACGGAGCCACCGTCAATGCCTCTGTGCGGCAGGTGCAGTTGCACCCATTGCGTAGACCACTGACCGAAAATCGGGCAGTGACCTGCGCGATGGAGCACTGCACCGGGGCCCCTGCACTGCCCATGCAAAGTGCATGGGCAGTGCAGGGGCACCCAGGGGTGCCCCGGGGCACCCCCTCAGCCAGCCTTTCCCTGGCAGGTGAACCCGCCAGAAAAAGGCTGGTGGAAATGGGAACATTATCCACAGGGTAGCCCTCACCCTGTTCAGAATGTGGCGGGTTGGCCCGCCATGCCGGCTGGCGGTTTCAGCCGCCAATGCCGCCATGGTGGGCCAACCCGCCATGTTCGTAATGAGCGGCTATGTGTGTAAAGGGGAGGGGGTCAGGTGTTGCTGGGGGGGAGCCATCTACCGGTGACAGGGAAGGTATTCCCTGACACCGGTATCCCTACCACCATGGTGTTCGTGGCAGTGCTACCCCCACGGAAACAATGGCGGTAGACCAGCTCATAATGCCGCTGGAGGTCTTCTGTGGACCGCTGGGTCGCAGATGTACATCTCCGGCCCGGCGGTTCATACCGCCATGGTGGTATGTGTGGAGATGTGGCGGGTTCGCAGCAGCCAACCTGCCACATTCATAATGTGGTGCCAGCCTGTTGGCAGTGATACTGCCTCATTAATCCTGGCGGCCAAAAGATCGCCAGGGTCAAAATTACCACCTATATTACTTTATTACAATGTTGGATTAAATAGATAGGTTTTTAACTGTTTGCAAGAAAGTAAAAGATTGTATTGGGACTTGAGAGAGATGGGCAGGGAATTCCATGCTTTGGAGGTAATCACTGAAAGAGATCTGCACCCCTGTTTTGAGTTTTTGATATATAGGAGTGCAGAGCAGTTGTTGAGATGCAGAGTCCAGGATAGTAGGGAGCAGACAAAGAGAGAAGTCATATTGTTGTCCCTTCTCATGTCATGAACAGCTTTATGGCTCAGGTAGGTGCCTAGAAGAGGCTCCTCTTGGCAACAGGAAACCAATGGAGCTGGAGAAGATAGTTGGAGATGTATGATTTCCAATTCAGTCAAAGGAAATACCTGCATTCTATGAATCAATTAGAGAAGGATGCCACATCGATACTTGTACTCTAGGTCCCAGCTTGTCTTGGGGACAGCTCCCCCATGGTTTCTACTGCACCCGGAGGCACAAAGCCTTTAAACATAATCGGAGCCCATCAGAACCTGGAGGAGGTTAAGCCACCTCTTTTGATCCGGAGGCTTCCGCTTACTACTTGGAAAGCTAGTGCCATTTCAGCTTGTGATAATGTTCCACAGGCAGCTGGGTCAATTACTAACTATCTGACTAACGCTCGATTGTCCACCAATTCAGAAACTGAGACAGTGGAAGAAAGGCTGGGGTTTCCCAGAAAGAAAGCTGTTGCTTTTATAAACTAATGAATGTATTGTTACCCCCTTAAAAGCTGATTCAAAGACATGCACTTGAAATAATGAGTAGGGCTCTGCTAATGAAGTTGCCCCTCACCCAACAAATTGCTGTGTCTTCCGGGGGCATCTTGACATTGTCACAGCAATGCAGAAGCTGGTGGTCCAGCCTCTAATGTGGATACATTCTTTCACAGACTTCACACTTTCCCTGCAAAATAAAAAGAAGAAATGCAGCACACACTCAGCGCTACACCCGAGGACGGTGGGAAAAAGCATCATAAGCCAGGCATGAATAGGGGTGGGTCTTCTGATCCTAAAGGTCAACTACAAGCACAAGTTTGAAGAGAGGGCAAATTGAACATTTCCAGCACTTCTGAGCATTTAAATCAATTAGAAGGAGTACCTACTAAGTTATTGACCTCTGTGACAATGGCATTACAGAGCATCGAGGGGACACTGAAAGAATTACTTACACACATCAAAAATAAGTCACCTAGGGCCTCATTACAACCTCGGCGGTCTTATTAACAGACCGCCGAGCTGCAGGAGCCAGAATACCGCCATTTCCGGCGGTATTCCTGGCTCCCTATTATGACTTTTCCGCTGGGCCAGCGGACGGTAACAGTGTTACCGTCCGCTGGACCAGCGGAAAAGTCACATCAACATTGCTGCCGGCTCGTAATAGAGCCGGCGGCAATGCTGATGTGCAGCGGGTGCAGTAGCACCCATCGCGCATTTCACTGCCCGAAATTCGGGCAGTGAAATGTGCGACGGGGCTTTGCCTGGGGGCCCCTGCACTGCCCAGGCCAAGTGCATGGGCAGTGCAGGGGCCCCCAGGGGCACCCCAAGTCCCCTTACCGTCAGCCTTTCCATGGTGGTGTTTACTGCCACGGACAGGCTGGCGGTCGGGGACTCATAATCCCCAGGGCAGCGGTGCTTGCACCGCTGCCCTGGGGATTATGACCGCCAGGCAGAAGCCTGGTGGTATGTTGGAGGGGCCGGCGGTATGGCCGTGACTATTGCGCCACGGTCATAATAGCTGGCGGAACACCGCCAGCCTGTTGGCGGTGTTACCGCCATCTTACCGCCGGCCGCCAGGGTCATAATGACCCCCCTAGTCTGTCTATGGTGATAGAATGATGACAGCGAGATGGAACCTTTGATCTCCATACCTGACTATGTTACTGTTGGCAGCAGAGGGTGCAATCAGGCTAATCGGCCGGTCTAGGGCCCTATATCGCTGTCTACCCAGGAGGGCTCCGTTTGGTATCCTGGCAATAGGACTTCCCCCTCTCCTGATACTAATGCTGTGGAAATATACTGCTGCAGAAACTCCCAGTGATTGCAGCTTCCCTCAGAGTGCACCCCATATGTGGTTGTTTTGAAGAATGTACCCCCTTTGCATAAAAAACTGTATTGGTTTAGCACCTTGGAATGCATTGAAAGTAATGTATTCGCAGGAGATATAAGGGCATATTTATGAAAAATGACGCACAACTGCGCTAGAGCAATTGTGCGTCATTTGTATTAACTTGAGCTAACATCATTCTTTAGCGCCATCTTTGTGCCATATTTATGAAATGATGTAGGATGGTGTTAAGGAATGGATAGGAGAAAAAAAAGCGCTAACAGCTGCGTAATGCTGTAGGGAAAAATTACGTTAATGCTGCAAAAATGGTGCAACACCGTTTTGCGGCATGTAAACATGTCGCAAAAGGGCTAGCACCATTTTTACACTGCATTAGCGTAAAAAAATCCAAAAGCAGGAAAGAGTGCAATTGCAAGAGAAGATGGAATCATCGGGCCAGGAGGGACCCCAAGGAGTCCCCAGACACCCAAGTACCAGCCAGGAGAGTACAGAAAATTCACAGGAGAAGGAGAAGAGAAAGTGCAAGTGTCGCTTTAGCAAGAGGAGCATGACATCCTGGTCAGAGAGGTGACGGAGCACCAATATCAGCTATTCGTCACCTCCAAATTGCCAGTTGGTAGGAGAGACGCAATATGACAGCAAATACTGGACAAAATAAACAGTGTCACTGAGGTGAAGAGGGCTCCCACTGAGTGCAAAAAGCGCTGGCATGATTGCAAGTGAAGGAAAACTTGCCAGGAATTGTAAGGCAGCACTGCAGACTGGAGGTAGAAGTCCTGCACCACAGGAGGACCTGGATGAGCTGGAGAAGATGGTTGCAGCGGTCATCCCGGAGGAGCTGGTCACTGGAATCACAGGACAGGATAGTGCAGACTACCAGGAACTACCACAATTGCAGGGTAAGTTGCAGTGGGGGATATCTGGATCTCTACTAATGGCAGAAGGAGAGGCACATAGGACAAACTCAATGCATGCTAAAGGGTTGCATCGGGACACGTAGGTCCTGAATCAAGACGCACCTTCCTCACCCAAGCCACACACGCACTGATGCTTTGGTTGTGCTCTTCACACCAATATATGCACAACATCAACATAGGCCATTCAATATGGCTAAACTCCAACATGTAACTAAGCACCACATTGCCTGGTAGGCACTTGCAAATAGTGTGACTGTGGCTGTGCTATTACAACACCCATTGCATATAGTCAAAGCTCCTGTACCAACACAACGTACACATCAGAGGCTAGGATGGATGTCAATACCGCCCCAAAGGTTGTGTCAGGGTGGTGTCTCTGACCAAAATGCTTCCATACTTCAATGTCGCATTGCCTTTACTCTTGTATGCTGAATCTTGCAAGACACACTGAAATGCCATCTCCGCAAAAATAGCTTGAACATGTGCAGGAAGGAACACCTCCCTGCACATGAACAAATCATCACTTCAAGGCAACCATCCCGTCATCATGCTGCAACAATGCCTTTGTGTTGGTGCAGGGAGCACTATCTGTGCAGGGGGAATTGCAGGGCTGTACTGTATAAAGGTAAATATGGCACATCACTGCGTATCGAAACTGCTGCGGTGTACTGCAAAACATTTTGCAGCTGACCAGAGCCACGCCAAATGAAATATCTGCCCTAAAGCTTGCAACCTGTGGAACACAACCCATACAGGGTGGACTCACAACAACACACACACAACCATATGCGTTGTATGGGAATGGCCACAAAATAAAATGCATACAGCACATTGTGCATGTATGTTAACATCATGTGTGCAGCTGAACAAGTGGCTGCAGTCTCACCATTTGACAGGTTAGAGGGCTTGATCAAACAGAAAATGATGGTGTGTGCTGCTGTGCAAAATTAGACAGCATCAAGCACCGCCATTTTAAAAAGGCAGGGATGCACCATATACATAAGAATACATTGCACACCTGTATACCTCCCTGTGCAAGTGAAAATCAAATGTTGTGCGCCAGTGTAACCACCCTTGCACCATAGTAAAAGGATGGCTGTTTTGAGGGGGAGAATGTTTATGTGCAGAAAGGAACACAGTCCTGCACAACAAAAACCTTAAAGTGTGATTTGCTCTCACCCTGTGCAAAAGCAATAAATGTAGAACAAATGTAAGCATTACTCCTAGATTTTGGCATGCTAAACCCACTCCTGGGATGGTGCCATATATTCGCCCAGTGTCCAGAATACAAACAGTAAAAAATCTTAGGCAATGTCAAAACGCAATGGGTGTTGCCGTGGTACGCCCACGGCAACACCCATTGCACACACCTCCCACACAAAGTGTTGGGTGTGAAGGGGCCATATATACAAGGTGGCATCAAGGCACAAAAAGTGGCTTCATGCCACCTACTACATAAGGGAGAGGGCATTGTGCCACCTGTGCCTTACCAAATGTTACACTCAGATGGCATTTGGGGCACCTACATATGCCCAAAAATACCTATGGGTATATCCATGAGCCCAAGCACCAACAGAGCACCACTTTTTGTGATGCTCTGGTGGCGCAATGCCTTGTGCCGTATTTACAAGGTGGTGTTAGGCCTCTTTTTTGTGCTTTAACGCCACTCTGTAAATACGGCCCCTTCACACCCATCACTTTGTGTGAAAGGGGTGTGCAATGGGTGTTGCTGTGGGCGTGCCACAGCAACACTCATTGCATTTTGATGCTGCCTCAGATTTATGAGTATCAGTAAACCTGTGGCAGTGCAAAAATCTAAGGCCACCACAGGGATGGTGTTAGCAAGGTGCAATGAGGAGGTATACATTTATTTACCCTTGTTTTTTTGTTTCTATGTGTGCTGCATTCTGCAGCACACACAGAAGAGCCAAATTATGTATGTGTAGTAACGGACACCTTCCCACACATAAACAAGCAGACCTTTCAACGCAGATATCCTTGCAACATGGTGCAAGGATGCCTTCGTTGGAGCTAGGCAGCTCTATTTAGTGCCAGCGCAGAGGACAACACAGGAGTGCACCATATACAAATGAATATGGTGCATCCCTGCATTGCGAAATTAATGCAGCGGACGCTGCTACACTTAGCGCAGCGTTGCGCTCAGTCATATGCCATTACGAGTGAGCTTGACCCATGTGTGATGCACAATGCTACATATAAGTACAACCATAACCTTGGGTCAGTGACATGTCACTGAGCCTCTAGAGGCAAATACATGATTTTACATGTCAACAGCAGATGCAATCCAATATTGATTTCACACTATCTCATTGCAGAGGATGATGGCTCACCTCCTGCCCACCTGCCTGTCCTGGATTTTACTGATGACATGGATGACCAACTGCCAACCCTCAATGAACAGACTCTCCAGGATGTCCTAGGAGCACTCCATACACCACCTACAGTTGCAGAGAGGACACACAGTGTTGCAGGGTCTCCACATGCCACCAACCACCAACACACACCACCAGCCAGTACTCACACAGCCCTGGACTCCAAAGACCCAGCGATCTGCTTTCAGAGGACAGTGGTAGGAGTCCAGCGGGAGCTGGCAGGGCAGTTTTGGGTGGGAATGGAGACCATGGCAGGCAGCCTAGAGGGAGTGTGGACGTGCCTCAGTCCAAATAAGGAGCACTCAGCTGTCATCAAATGCACCCACTCCCCGCTACGTGGACTCTAGCAGTATCTGGCAGACATAGCTGCTGTCATGAAGCATAGGCTACAACAAACGCCCTCCCAAAATGCCAGCAGCATGCAGAATACCCTTGAGTAGTTTTAGCGGGAAGTGGCCTCCCTCAGGGAAAACATGGCTTCCTACCACTGTGATGTTGTTGCTGTCTTCAAGAATCAGCAGTTCCTCCTAGCAGCAGTGGTGCCGTATGTGTTGTCACAAATAGCAGCTGCCGGGACCTTTGACTCCACATCTCTATCCCCTGAAGTGTGTGTGGCCCATTCTACCTCTACACCAGCATCAGCCATGGCACAAGAGGCATCACACTCATCAGAGGATGAAGATGTGGAAGGAATAACATTCACAAGGAAAAGCACCTGGTAGCACAAGTCTGGGCCATTGGACAGTTTCTCCTTAGTTCTGGGCTTCAGATCATGCCAGTGCTATGACAGTAGGAAATGTGCCCTCTTCACCTAACCACTTTTGAATTGCCTGCTATGTGCTGTCATTGTCTCTTCCATACCAATTGGCAATTTTATTCACTCTTCACTAAACATGTGTTTTGTCTAGGGGATTGACCCCATGACGCGTTAGCTGGGGTACATTTGAAATTCCATCATTTCACTTATGGAAACATAAGGATCTGTTTGAAACCAATAAATTCCAGATTTGGTGAACTATACAGATGGACACTGACGCTTAATTTCATCTTGCTACAAGATAAAGATTCTTTTTTATGTATCTTAACATCTTCTGGTCCTCTGCTTCATCCTCCTCTAATTTGTTCAGTCTGGCTAAAATCTGCCTAATGTCCCTTCTCGTGTCATGTTCAAACTTGTTTGGGAGTAATGCTGTAGGTGGCTGTACTGGTGGCTGCGTGATGACTGGTGCAGCTGAAGTTAAGGGTCTTGGTTCAGCTGTGGTCCCCTGCACCCCATACCACTTGTCTCCAGTGTCCTTGTGTGGCTACATTGGATTTCCACCATGGGGAAACGCATGCCATTCCCCTGATGCTTTTTCTCCTCTGAACCTCTTGGCTATTCGGCAGTATGATTCATTAACCTCCATTATGTGGCGGGAGCATTCGGCCCTCTTGTGGAATGTACTTCGGTCATGTTGGAGACAGGAGAAGCAAGAATCAGTATCTGCATTGGGTGGAGGTTGTACAGAGATATAATGTACACTGCAACTGCAGATAACACATACAGTCCAACACACATTCCTCATCAATTACTTACTCCTCTTCTATGACTATTTCCTACCAGCCATAAACAGTGTCATGTACATGTCACTGGGATGGCAAACATGTATTTTTTGAAACAACAGGGCCCAGAGCTGAGAGGGCAAAATTGTCCATGATCGACATTTGTGTCTTCTTACTTGTGAGGATCACGTGCTCCAACAAGTCTGGATTTCCTGTGTCCCTGTGCATAAGGGGGGCTGTGCATGCAAACCATCACCTCAACACACCTGGTGATATATCAAGGCTTGCCCAGTCATCATAGAGCCAAGGTGTGGGCTATGTGGTGGGGGTCTGGTAACTTCCCACCTCCTATTCTCAGGTTTGGTAAATCAACATGAATGTGTCCTGTTGTAAGACCTGGCCTGAGCATTCATTACAAGGGGGCAAGCCATTACCCATGATGTGCTCACATGTGCAACTGATGTAAACTTCCCAGAAAGTTTGGCCTTAAGCCTGAGCTGCACATCAAAGTTGTCAACACATTACAGAACTGAAGCCCCCTTACCTGTGCCATGTAGTGCTACATGTGTTAAACGGCACACACATGTTGGCTGTATGGGTGCCCTTATGCCCATGGTGAGTTTGGTACTTCAGTGGGTGCTGCAACAGTATCCAGAAACATTGTACATCATTTGCACATGCATGTCAGACATCATCAAAGTACCAGGTACACTCACACAGCGTTCACACCATATGCATAAGTGATGTGACCTAAATCACTCACAAATATCATGGTGGCAGGACCATGTTGTGAAAACTGCTTGAGATCTGGTGTGGAAAGAATCATAGTCTTTTCACACGACCATCTGAAGGTCAGTTGTCTAGTAATTGTGTACACTACTGATTGTTGTGCACCACAGTATGGCTCCTTGCAGTACAACAAACACACTATATCTGAAGGGTACTGAGGCACCTGTGGTGTATGTGTCTCCTACATAAGCCCCCTAGAGACCTCTGCAGATATCACCCACATCTGTCCCGACTTGTCAGTAAGTGTTAGCCATGTGTGGCACACTGTGCTGACAATGGTGCTGTGACAAAGTGGTTGTAAACAGGCATGCTATGTACATAAACAGCTGCCCTGAAACCTATCATGGTAGGCACCAATGAATAACTAGCCAGCCATAACAATTCACATTTCACACAATTCCATGCCAGCACATGTTGCCCATTGAACTACATGCAAGCCATTCTCATTGCACAACATTCCAACATACATGATGTCACTATCCATTCTCCAATGATATCAGATCATTTGTCAAGCAAAACCATCTTTCATAGCATTCCACACTTCAGACTGACTCACGCCGAACCCTGGGTTAGCACCCATGACACACAAGATGACATTTACTGTATGCATCGGGGTCTTCAAATCGCGCAACCTCTCCTATGGTGTAGGGTGCAGGTCCACCTGCAAGACATGGATGGAAAACATTGCTTAGTGTAAATTGTACATATCAGTTATTGGATGCCTTTGTATACTGTTAACTTGTAAGGCTGAGTGAGCAAGTCATCCTAGTGGTAGAACAGAGCAACTGACAAACATCTATGATCAGTCAATCACACATAGGTGGTCATTATGAACATGGCGGAAATAACCACCGTGTTCATGCTGGCGGTCAAAACACTGACCGCCAGTGACCCCGGAACTCCGCCGGTCAGATAATAAACATTGCTGAGAGCTGGCGGGCGGAAACCTTGTTTCCTCTCGCCGGCTCACAGAAAGGCTCGGCCGGGACATTGACGGTGGCTCCACATGGAGCCGCTGTCAATGCCTCTGTGCGGCAGGTGCAGTTGCACCTGTCGCGCAGATCACTGCCCGAAAATCGGGCAGTGACCTGCGCGACGGGGCTCTGCATCGGGGCCCCTGCACTGCCCATGCAAAGTGCATGGGCAGTGGACACCCCCTCCGCCAGCCTTTTCCTGGCAGGATATCCCACCAGGAAAAGGCTGTCGGGAAATGAAATATTATCCGCAGGGTAGCGCAGCTACCCTGGCGGATGGTGTTTCAACCCGCCACCAGGCTGCCTGAAGGCGGGAGCCTGGCAGTGGGTGACAGCTGCCACTGGCAGCCGTCACCATGTACATTATATGGCGGGTTGGCCTGCCATGCCGGCTGGCGGCTTCAGCCACCACTGCCGGCATGGAGGGCCAAACCACCATGATCATAATGAGGGCCATAGTTTAAGATAATGTAGACCCACACACCTACAAACCATAACTGTCCCTGACAATCCTGAGGTGCTTCTCACTGTACCATTAATACATGTCAATGTCATGCAGGTGTCTGTTAGCTCTACACCTCAATGACCATATGGGACTGCTTGACACTGTAAATTGCATCTTAGGGGCATGCAATGGTAGTTGCAGTCACTGTCCCATTGTGACACCCATAGCATCTGAGCCTGCCTCAGATGTTGTAGACATCTACCTCATTGTCACAGCAAACTGACAAACTACTGCCCAGGGGTTGTGTGGGTATTCCAAGGTGTTGAGGAATGACATGATACATCCTTTAGTGATGTAAGAAATATGTGCGTGCCATCAAGAGGCACACACATTAGCAATAATGCTATGGGAGTATACTCATATGAAGATAATTGTACCTACCTGCACATTGACTGATTGAAATCATAGATGTATTGCCTATAATGTGTCGCCAGCCATTGTTGCCATTGTATACCATTATTTGTCCAGGGTGGGATAAGAACATGGGCAAAGGAAAGCCTCAACATAGAAACACTTGCTCTGTGGTCCAAGGATGCATTTGTTGGTGCAGGTTACTGAGTTATGTGCCAGTGATGGAGCAGATGAAGGGCAGCCTCATACTACTACTGAGAAGCGGCAGGCCTGTGGAACTGACTCTGCACATGTGTCTGGTAATAGACATAGTATAGGGTCATGTGGTACACAAGGAACTGGAACAGTGAAGTGCTAGAAGTCTGGACCCAGTGCATGGTCAAGCTCCCTTATGTGGTCTTGACCAATGACATTAAGGGGCCATAGAACAACAGGGGTGCAGCACCAACTGTATCTATACAGTCCTTGTGGCCCTCAGTACACCCCTTATGCCCGCCATGTGTGCACCTAATGAGATTTAAGGCACAGCATGATGCAGGTAGGGTCCAACTGTATCTGTTTATGAGAAAGAAAATGATGTACTCAGCAGGAGTTGCAACGGATCATCACAACTTCTGCTGCGTACATTGGGGACCCATCTCCTACATTTCTATGCCCCCATATCACACCTGCTCTCAGCAGTCATTCAGAGGGCCAGAAAAATTGAAATGAGGGATTTTTCATCTTACTCAGTGGCTTGTACATTTGCCACCCAAACAGGTTTTGGGACCCACATCAACACATGATGCATGGCGCAGGTCTCATTTGGTGGTGTTCATTACCGAGTTGCCCTATGCATGCATCACATCACTTCGTAATGGTTGTGCAGGGAAAATGGTACATCTGCCCAGCATCGGCTTCATTATTGTACATCTGACTCGCAGGCCTAAGGTGACACTGGGACTCTTTATACAGGAAGCATCCGAAATGTCCACATCCGCAAGCAGTACGTGCAGGACTCAATTGTATCTGCCACTGTCAAGCACATGCAAAAATAAGGACTTTGGCCCTCATTATGAACATGGCGGTCCGTTCCGCTCTGCCGGCAGTGGCGGTAGAAACCGCCAACAGAGGAGCGGGCCAGACCGCTGATCCAAACAAAACACACGCATCCCGCGCACCACCCACCGCCAGGAAAGGAGTCCCGCTGACGACGGCAGAGTCCGCCCACAGGCCGTCGGAAAGGCCCAACCCGCCCATCAAATTATGAACCACCAGGAACCCCCGCCACACGAAGCCAGGTGGAAATGAAACAAATAGAAGGAAAGACTCACTGGAGTTCCACAAAACGTGCAGCGGCACCCATGGACAGAGAGCTGCTGATCATGCCAGCCTTGCTCCTTGCCATATACCTACACGACCGAGAACGCCGACGAAGACGACACAAGGGAGGAAAGGGCACAGTTACATACCCACCCACTCCACCCACTCTACAACCCCCCCAACCCTTCCCAGCAGCACAAGTCATACACCCCACACCAAGAGGTACATACCCGACCGAAGGCCACTGCAACTTGACCATAGTACATACAATAGCCCCACACCCATAAAAACAAACACCAGGGTGGAACTGCGTGCAGCCCAAACACAGGCCACACAGAAACATTAATTTGTAGCTCACTGAGCTAAACAGTGCCAACAGGGCCAATGGCCAGTCCATAAAATTCACATTGTCCTTGGCCACAACTGGCCACACCTGACTCCCACAAGTGCTGGGTACTCCACAGAACGGGGAACCATATGGGGATCCAGGCACCTCACGGAAGGAGGGGTAGGGGGAGTGGGGGTGGGGATTTTCGACGGGGTGGGACTTTGACTTGCGTGAGGAGGTGGGTGGGGGTTGTTTGGCTCGGGTGGAGCTGAATGGCCGAGGCTCTGAGCGGGCCTCCTTCTTCACCGGGGAAGGGGCACGGGAATGGTTATGCTGGACCGGGGTGAGCTGTGATGTGGAAGGAGCGGAAAGGGCAAGGAGGTGGGCACGTTGGGGACAAGACGGGGTGGGCCAGTGGGTTGGAACAGGTCTGCACGGGAGAGGAAAAGTTTCTTGGGAGCAATTGGGGTGGGCGTGGATGAGGGCATGGGAGTGCAGGCAGAGGGAGTTGATGTATAGGGTGTAGGTGTGCGTGTAGTGGGTGCAGGTGACTGCTCAGTATGCTGTGGTGGATGTCTGATGGGTGGGTGTCTTGGTGCGTTTGTGTGTTTTGGGAGGTGGGGGGTGGACACAGTGGGAGAAGACAGACAGCTACTGTGGATGTATGTTGGGTGGGTGTCTGCAAGTCTGGTGAGTGTGCTGCATGTGTCAACTACAGTAGAGGTGGTGAGTGCAGGTGTGGTGTATGGGGTGCATGTATGGCTGTCTGCTATCGTGGTGAGTGCAGGAAGAGGAGCAGTAACAGTGAGTGAAGGTGCAGTGCATGAGGGTGTGGATGTAGAGGGGACAGACAGGGAGGCGGAAGAGGTGGGCACACTGGGGGAGGTGGACGTTGTTGTGTGTGCAGGTGTCTGTTGGCTGTGTGAATGCTTGTGGTGGGAGGTGTGGTGCTTGTGTTTTGAAGTGTGCTTCTTGTGTGTTGATGTGCCTGTAGGCGGGTCTGATTGTGTTCTTTGGACAGGGGGAAGGGAGTAGGGTGCTGGAAGGGGTAGAGGAGGTTGGAGGGGGGACGGAATGGCCAGGGAAACTGGCTGCCGTCCAAGAGGAGGCCAGAGCCTGAAAAGATCTCTGTAGGGCAGACACGGCACCGTGAATGCCATCCAGATAGGCATTGGTCTGCTGCACCTCTGATGCCAGACCCTGGATGGCATTGACAATGGTTGTCTGCCCTACAGAGACGGTTCTCAGGAGGTCAATAGCCTCCTCTGTGAGGGCAGCAGGGCTGACTGGGGCAGAGGAGGAGGTGCCTGGGGCAAAGGGGACGCCCGCCTTTCTGGGTGGGTGGGCACAGGCAACTCAGTGGGGAGCAGAAGGGAGGGCAGTGATGGTATGGGGGTGGTGGAAGATCTCACGGTAGTGGTGTGTCCACTAGGGTCCGCCACCGCCGGAGGACCCCCATCGGAGGAGGTCTCAGTGTCACTACCTCCTGTGGTAGTAGCCTCCCCCGTGGAAGTCCCCTCGCCCTCCCACCCACTGATACCCTGGGCATCCGTTGTCTCTGCCTCTGAGGATCCGTGGGCTGCTGCCTCCCCACTTGCCGATGCCTCATCTCCCTCGCCTGATGTTGATGCTGTACCAAACCAACATAAGAGAACAGGGATGGGGAGACAAAACAGGAGAGACACTTGTAAATAGCTGCATGCTGATACACAATGGCCAGACATACACCCACCCAGCAGACACACCCAACAGGCAGCACTGTGCACTATGCCCATGGCCATGCCCCTGACTACTGAGCAGAATACTGACCTACACCCATCCCCTGAAATAGTGTTGGAGCTGAGGTAGGTGAAACCTGACAGGGACACCTCTACACCCTTTGGGGAACATACAGTAGATGGACACCAGTCAAATTCCCTGCTCTAAGCAGCATGAACCCTATCGCACACACACTCATCCTTCCAGACTGAAGTATGGTCTGTGAGTACTCACCCCCTTGTGAATGGTGTGCAGCCTTCAAGCGCCCATCCAGATCTGGGTACGCCACTGCCAGGATCCGACGCATGAGGGGGGTCAGTGCCCAACGGGCACCCCTTCCACGTTGGGAGGACTTCCCCAGCTGGGCCTCTGTGATCTTTCGCGCCCAGCGCTGCAGGTCCTCCCACCTCTTTCGACTGTGGGTGCTCCACTGGTTGTAGACCCCAGTGTCCGTTCCTCCTTGGCAATGGCATGCCAATGTGCCCTCTTCTGGTGGGCGCTGACCTAGTAGGGTGACACAGAAATGGAACACAGAGGTCAGGAACTTGCACGATTTGAACAGCTGGCAGTTTGTCAAACATAGGACTGACAGTACTCTCAGACATGCAGGACAGTGGCATGCAGCATTCCAGGCACCATGGCCCATCCTGGCTCACAGGAGCACACATATGTGCAATCCACTCTATCCATTACTCACACAGTGCCCCCCAAACCCGGACTCACCTGTACCTCTGTCCGTCCGTAGAGTCTGTGGTACAGGGGCAGGACCCCTTCCACTAGCTTCTTCAGTTCTTCGTGGGTGAAGGCCGGGGCCCTTTCCACTGCACCACGTGGAACATCCATAGCCAGAGGCAGGCAACAGCAGTACACAGAGTGGAGTACCTGTCCTCATGAGATCAGGGAGTCAAGTGATCAAACGAACGCGCGTACGTTCCGCGGCGGTATGCACCGTCACCGCCGGCAGCGATCATGATACGCCAGGATTCTCCATTGGCATCCATGTTAGCCAATGAGGGTGCAAACAGCGGTCAACACCGCCGTACGCTGCGACGTCAACCGCTAGCTGTATTAGGTCACTTCCACAACAAAGGGACAGAACGACAGTGGGCAGACAGTTTGCCATCACCTACGCATCTTGAAATTCATACTACTCACAATGCAGGGCCTACTTGCCACATGAAGCACCTAGGCCTCTATCCATTGCTTATAGTAGCAGCAATGATTTACTCTGTTCCCTCCTAGTGATGTACATGTACATCTGTCATGTTACAGTTATTGTACAGACACTACTATGAACAATGCACTGCATGTATTTAGCAAATATGCCAATGTATGTGTGCACATCACTCCTTTTTGTAACCCCTCATTGGTACCGACCCTTGTGGGGAGGAAGGGCACCATTGGTGTACAGACCACTTGTGGGTATGGGGACCATGGTGGAGTGTCAGATCATTATCACTTACAGACTCACACATGCAACTATTCAGGACCTATGTGCATTACTGGATCCTGCACTGACTCCCGGAAATCGTAATCAGCATGCCATTCCAACTGAGGTGCAGGTGCTCTCCACACTCAATTTCCTGGCCACAGGCTAATTTCAAGTGACAGTGTTCATGGGTTCATTGTTTCTCACAGCCAATGTTCAGCCAGGTACTGACAAGATTTCTGAATGCATTTGTACAACATCTGCAATCCTATGTGCGATTCCCCCAAAGTGCTGACCTCCCTGCTATTAAGTCTGACTTCTATGCCTTCACAAACATTCCCCATGTCATAGGTGCCATCAATGGCACCCACATAGCTATCATCTCCCCAAGAGTGAGTGAACAGGTGTACAGAAACAGGAGGAACTTTCACTCCATGAACATCCAATTGGTATGTACTGCAGACCAGTACATTTCCCATGTGAATGCCATGTTTCCGGGTTCAGTCCATGATTCATTTGTTTTGAGGAACAGTAGTGTGCCACAGAAGATGGAACAACTAAAAGAGGACAGAGGGTGGATCATAGGTAAGTTTGCCTGTCACTAATTGACACACTGCAGAAAACCTGCCTGTCTGACTAAGGGACATTACAATGACGACTCTGTATTGACCCTTTTTCTAGGTGATTCTGGGTATCTGGCTTGCGTTGGCTCCTGACACCAGTGAGGAATCCCAGGACGGATGCAGAGAGAAAATACAATGAGGCCCATGGACGTACTAGGAGGGTGATAGAGCGTACTATAGGTCTCCTGAAGGCTAGATTCCAGTGTCTACATATCTCTGGGGGTTCCCTGCCTATGGACCTGATAAGGTGTGTAGAATAGTGGTGGCCTGCTGCATGCTGCACAACTTGGCTGTGAGACATTCTTTCCCCCTTTTGGAAGTGGAGGGTGCTACCTCAGAGAGGTGAGGAGAGTGATGGGGAGGATGAGGAAGGGGAAGATGTCAATTCTAGGAACCAACTGATACAACTCTACTTCCAATAACTGTCTGGGACTTAAGCCTGTAATTGTGGTTAGTGACTGTTACTCTCAGTGTGTCATGTCATATAGGGGTGATTGGTCATGATAGGCAAGACATGGACCTCTTCTGCATGGTACTGTCAGACAATATATGCATTCCCTCCTTGCCTAATTTGAAACACACATTACCACCACCAAGCACAAATTGACAGTAAAGTTGTTCTCTGCCAGTTGCATCCATACTCCACTTTGTTCAACATTGAAGACAGGGGACAGTGTTACAGGTGAGAAATGTGTTTTATTGGTCACATACAGTGAATTGTGCTATATACAGTGATGGAAGTCGTAAGGGTTGGGTGTCCTCAAAACCGACTTGGGGGCAGCCCTGTTGGATGTCATAGGTAGGTCCTATTTCTGGTATAGTACTTCAATTTGCCCTCACCTAAGTGTTGTTGGTGAATGGGTGGGATGGTTGCTTTGCAGTAGTAGCAGTGTCAATTGTTGGAGTGGGGCTTGTTCTTAGCTGGGTTTCCAGTGCTGTATCTTGGCCTGAGACTACGTTTGGGTGCCTGCTGTGGAGCTTCTTGGGGTGGCATGGTTGGCCCTTATGATTCCTGGGAGGGTATTTCATGTGCTGTTTCTGCTGCTTGGGTCATCTGTTGCTGGTTGTCCAGGGCTGTTGTGGGGCCCTCTTGTCCGGTGTGGGTGTCTGACTGTTTGTTGACCAACTGCAGCAGTGCTCCAGCAATGGTGGCCATTGTGGCATTGTGCCCTTTCTACTGCTCCATGGCCTGTTGGAGTTGGTGCTTCTGCATCCTCTGACTTTGGTCCATGGTGGACACAATCTGTGCCAACCTATCTTGGGTATCTTGGTAGACCCCCAATACCTCTGCAATGACGTCCTGGGCTGCTTCATCCATCCAGTGCCCTACCCCCTTACCCACTGGGGCACTTGAACTTGCCCTAGCCCCCTGTGCCTGTGTCCCCTGCGCAGGTCTTGACGTGCCACTTTTCCTGGGGCCCTCGCCTTCCTGCATGTTGGGAGTGGGAGACTGTGGCCTCTGTAGCTGTGTTCCACCTGTCTGTGCCCTGGGTACACTGGTGTGGACACGCATCCCCTGGCCTGCTGGTCTTGACTTGGTGTTAGGGGTGACTGTGGTTTCCTGGGTGGGGGTGCTGCTTGGTGAGCATCCAGGGCTGTGTGAAGGGCCTGCCTGCTCATCAGTGTCCAGGAGTCCTTCGCCAAGGTCTTGTGATGTGCCTCTGCCTCCCTGGAGTGCTGTGGCACTCCTTGTCCCCTCCATTAGGGTTGCATGGGTGGTGGCGCCTGTGGGGGGACATAGACATGTCTGTTACATATGCCTGAGGGTTTGAGGTGTACAGAACTGTGCAATTTTGTGCTGGTGTGACTTTCAGTGGCCTTTCAGGGTGCCTTTGTGAGGTGGACATTGCATTAAGTGGCAGTGGTGGGGTTACATTGTGGTGGGGGGTATTATTCAATTGTGGGTACGTGCAGGGGTGGGTGGCTGTGCACAGCGGGAGTGATGTGGGCCTGGTAGTGGGTTGTAGGTCATGCAGGGTGGTGGATGTGGTGGGTAATGGCTAGGTGGGGTGTAGGTCCAGGTGGGTGTGGATGGGGTGGGGTGGTGCATGCATTGCAGATGTGTTGTATATGGGGTAATTGTAGATGACTTACCCGAGTCCGTTCCTCCAGTGAGTCCCTCTGAGTGCAGGATGGCGAGTACCTTCTCCTCCCAGTCGGTGTGGTCAGGTGGTGTTGTTGGCGGTCCTCCCCCAGTCTTCTGCACTGCGATGTGGTGCCTGGATGCCATGCCACAGACCTTCCCCCGCAGGTCGTTCCATCTCCTGCGGATGTCGTCCCTGGGGCGTGGATGGTGTCCCACTGCATTCACCCTGTTGACAATGGTCTGCCACAGCTCCAATTTCCACGCAATGGGTGTGTGCTGCACCTCGGACCCGAATATTTGTGGCTCCACCTTCAGGATCTTGTCCACCATGGTCCTTAGCTCCCTTTCGGTGAAGTGTGGATTTTTGGGGGGGACATGGTGAGGGTGGTGGATGGCGTCGGGACTGGGGACGGGGTATGGGTGCTCATCTGTGGGTCGATATGCGTGTTCTGTATGCTGGCGTTCGCTGTCTGGCTCTGGTGCTCTCCGTCTTCTTGTCCTGGTTTCGTTGCAAGGGATTTTGGGGTGTGTCTTGGGGGTGTTTTATGGGGTTCTGGATGTGTGTCAGGTGTGTGGGTGATAGGCCTAGTCAATATGTGCACTTGTTGCTGTTGAGCCCACTTGCCGCCCGTGGCGGTCGCAGCCGCCAATGGTCGTCCGGCCTCCACTGTCGCCCGAGGTGATTTGTGCATCATTATTTGGAGGGCGGGATGTGGGTGTGCTTGGCGGTGGCGGGGTGGGGTGGGCCGGGATTCCCGCCGACAGGGTCCTGGCGGGGAGTGGGGGTCTGGGATTTATTGGTGGGGTTGGGTTTTTCAATCAGTATATGGCGAGTTTCCATTCGCCGCAACCAGCGGGATGCTTTTCTCACCATTAGCGTGAAATTGCCTGTGGACGTGCAATAGACGTTCAGGGGCTAGGCGTCTTTCAGCTTAGGAGTGTTGTATGGTATATGCGTATGCGTGAAAAATTCTGACGCATGACAGTCAAGCGTGGATTTGACACCGTGGTGCGTTATAAGGCGTGTGAACGTGTAATTGCCGCTTATGGCCCAGGCATCATTTTACTAACATTGCAATGTGGAGCTGATGCGTTTGCTTATTTTCTTTTTTGACACATGACAGAATTGCATGGATTTTTGCAATGTAGGCCTTGAGTGCACCCTGATTCACGTAGCATGTCACATGGGCGGTGCAACAATGTTGTATATTGGGTATGGCAACATGTGCGTGACTGTCCAGTAATGTCATTACGGTGACAATGGTCTGTTGAACATATAGGTTTGTTTATGAGTCTGCTGCATGCCATTACTCGTACCTTGTGCATATGTGCATGTGTAGCTACACTGTGTCCACATACATGTTGGCACTTGTGTGCTATGTGTGTACATATGTGTATGTATTATAATTTGTGGGTGGACTACATTGTTATGTCTGAGATACAAATGTACACATACCTACAACACAATATATATGGTGGTCTTTGTCCAACACATGGTAAAGCATGTGAAAACCATGACAATTTGTACTCAGAGTGTTCACTGGGATTGAACTGCATTGACATCACTTAAACCCTGGCAATTTGCATGTGCATGTGTGTTGTTGGATTTTCCTTCATGTTGCTGTGCTACACATGTGCCATTTGGTCCCCCATGCATCTTAGTTGCAGGAGATGTTATGTCCACATGTGTTAGTGAAGGCTGGTATATGCTGTGTGTGTATAGATATGTGTTGTGTAATTTCTGTAACATATGACGACAGTGGTGTGTTCATGGAATGTGAAACCTCAAATTACTATCTTCCTGCATGGACACATGTTGGCATTTGAGAAATGCATGTGTAGTCACATCAGTGTCACCTATGTTTCCATACGTCAGAACACACGTGAAGGTCATTAATTACAGTCACTGATCATGTGATACCCATGCCCTTCCTTTTATATTAGGTTTCCTTTTGTTCAGAATCCATTCACATTACCATGCCTGATCCATTACAGTGGTACATGTGTGCTGAGATATTTGGTATATGTGTGCATGCCACCAACTAGGCACTCACATTTGAACCACATCATGTTTGTTATGACTGTCACATACAATGGCATGCCACTGTGTAGCAGTGTAGGAGTCTGGCATAGATGGCAGCCTACTCATCATCACAACTGTGTAAGTTTGTATGGCAACAGAAATCCATGGTTGTCTGTGAAGGGGCAGGTTAATGGAGCTCCAGTTTACACAGCCCCCTGTGCACATGCATCAGGCCCCTGACAATGTCATACATTAATGTATCCAGAGCAGTGGTGTGTGGGTTTGTTGAGCAGGGACCTAGCCTCTTCATGTTTGGTACTCAGCAGAACTATGCACACTCCCCAGCAGACAGACACATGCACAATTGTTGTCATACAGACCAGAATATCACATTTTCCTCTGCGGCACTTGATGTCAACTTTCCTCTCTCATGTGCAGTGCTCAGGTGCTTACACATATAGGACATGTATCATTATTTGATATCCTTAGTTGTTTCCATGGGCAGCTTGTTTGGACTTGTAAATCTGTTATGACTTAAATATTGGATACAGATGTTGTTGTCTGTCACAGTCTCCTGTCATGGTGGCATGCGATGGGCAAATACCATAGTATGCTAGCGGCCAATATGACTGGATTATGTACTGACCTGGCCACCATCTCTGTACATATGTTAAATGTTGACATGTAGACATTGATGTGTACAGTCACTGTTGGTCTATGTGTGTCCCTTCTCCATGAACTCCTGTACTACTGGTAAAGCATGTATTGTCACCTACAGTACTCCCGTTCCTTAGACTGCTTGCACTTTGTACACATCTTCTACAACAACATTGTCTGGTCATACATGGACATTATGCAACAAGTGACTTGTGTAATTGGAAGATGTACACAGCTTGAGAGCTACAGTTCCATTGATGGTATTTGTGGGATGTAATGAGTTTCACACACACATGACATTACTCCTGCCACAGCACTTGTGTTGTCTCTATTTCACCTCCCGTGTTGTATGTGCAAGTACGTGTGGGTGTCACGAAGCTGTCCATCCACAACCTCCATTGAACATGGGTATGCATTTCTTCCAGCATGCCACAACCTAGGCAACTCTTACGATGACTGAATTATATTGAGGTGTGAAATCATCTCAGTACTGTACTGTTTATTAGCCAATTGCAACATATATGGCTAGTTCTAATCCCACTCAGTTTAATGTTGTGTCTCAGACATTTTTCAACAATGCTGAACATAGTAGCACATCCCGCACCTCATTGCGATGTTTCAGGCCAAAACATGTATGGGACAATTTGTAACTGTTGCTATCATGCACTTGTTCTGTCATGTGAGTGACAATGAGTGGTGTGTATTGCTTTGTGCTGTGTGATGTAGTTACACAGCATACTAGGTATACATGCTGACATATGTCAACAATGGTTGATACTGGCAAACCCGTTGCTACCTACCTTCACTTGTTTGCCTGGATTTGCTCTAGGCATGTGTCAAGGCAGCTGATTTGTGTGACATTGTGCACCTCATGTACATAGTGAGTATTAGACACTCTGCCTACATTCAACCCAGATAAAATATTGGTGCTGCATTTTTCCAATAAATCCACAGTTCCTGACTATGGGTCATTTATCTGGATAGTGATTCTGCACCCATTTCTGATTATTTAGTCTGGAAACCCATTTCGCACTCCACTGCCAACGTGTGTGCCATACGTGAGGTTACAGTCCACCATGTGCAAGGGTTGTGCCCAATGGCAGTGCCAGGACACAATCCCATGGATACACTGTGCAGGCTCAGCATTGAACATTGGTTACAATCCCTGGACATTTACTGAAGGTCCACAGTTCCCAATGATGTTCCACCCTTGTCACACTTGTACCATGCAGGCAACACTGCTGTCAACATGAGTTGTGGCAGTGTTCTGTTCCTACATAATTTGATATCCATTTGCTGACAGACCTTACCTTATTTGTGCCCCCCTTGCATACATCCTGTTAGGCATGATGTTGGTGTGGTGAATGGGATAGATATTAGCACCTTGCCCACTTGATGGAAAAATATATGTAGTGGTGCATGGATCTAGACCTTCAGTAGTCACCTGCCCGCAAATTGCGTCACACTGATTTGTGAGATGGAGGCAGTAGACCCTTTTTCGTCACAAACGATGTTGCTACATACTTTTCACCTTTGTGTTACTTACCTGCTCACTGAGGTTTGAGTCACATTCCAATGGTGTAGATAGTGCAGAATGAGTAGACCAAGGAGAATCAGGTGCTAAGTATTTTATTTGTGCTATTTACATTGTGATGTTTTTAGTATAGTGACTATGGCCCTCATTCCGACCCTGGCGGTCTAAGACCGCCAGGGCCGCGGGCAAAGGAAGCACCGCCAACAGGCGGGCGGTGCTACAGTGCCCATTTTGACCGCGGCGGTAAAGCCGCGATCAGAAAAGGGGATCCGGCGGATTCCCCCTGGCTGGGCTGAACCTCCATGGCGGCGCTGCAAGCAGCGCCGCCATGGGGATTCCGAACCCCTTCCCGCCAGCCTGTTTCTGACGGTTTTGACCGCCAGGAACAGGATGGCGGGAACGGGTGTCGTGGGGCCCCCTAACAGGGCCCCAGCATGATTTTCACTGTCTGCATAGCAGACAGTGAAAATCGCGACGGGTGCAACTGCACCCGTCGCACCCCTGCAACACCGCCGGCTCCATTCGGAGCCGACCTCTGTGTTGCAGGGCCTTTCCCGCTGGGCCGGCGGGCGCTCCCTTGGCGGGAGCCCGCCGGATAAGACCGCGGAGCGGCCATTTGGTGGTTCCCGCCAGGCTCAGAATGACCCCCTATGTGTAGAAGTTCTTAACAATGTGTAGTCTCCTATGAACTCTTGCAGCAGTGTTCTGTTGTTCCCACTCCACATTATCTGCTCCATCATCTTCCTCTTCCTCGTTGGGGACATCAACCTGTTCATCCCAGGGGATATTTGCACTGACACAGATGTTGTGGAGGATTGCACATGCCAGAATTCTCTTGCAAACAAGTGGTGGAGCATACAAGAGGCTTCCTTCTGTCAGGGCCAGGCACCTGAACCTGGATTTCAGGAGCCCAAATGTTCTCTCCACCACATTGTGAGTTTTCCTGTGCCCCTCGTTGTAGGCCCGCTCTTTCACCATTGTGGGATTGGCAAATGGGGTCACCACCCACGGCTGTAGGCTGTACCCTTGATCAGCTGTAAAGGACAGAGAGAAGATGTGTTGGGAAGTGTTAATAGTGGCTTGGAACATACCATGCCAGTTGTTATATTTAGTTGGAGTGGTGACACAGACTTGCTTGTGGTATAGTGTATGTTCCTGTTTTTGTGAAAAGATTTCATTGGACTGTGTTGATGGACATGACAATCTTGGGTAGGGGCTCAAGGGCCTGGGAATTTTTTTATTTTGATCCCAAAATGATGGTTATAATTTAGGTCAATGTGTTGTGTAGTCCATATTTGAAGCAGTGTTCTATTGTTATATGAAACCTACCACCTAATTGCACCACAATGGTGCCATATGTAGAAACACCATAGTTGTCCTACAAAGCAAGACTGTGCCGTCCATGTTACCATCTGGCACTATGCATGCAGTGTGACACTTAGGCCCTCATTATGACCCTGGCGGTGAGTGATAAAGTGGCGGTAATACTGCCAACAGGCTGGCAGTAACTACCGCCAAATTATGACCATGGCGGTGATAACTCCCAATGACAGCCAATGTACCACACCAAAAAACAATACTCACCACGGCGGTAGCCGCCAACAGGCAGACCTAAGACAAAGTACCGCCCACCATATTATGACACAGTAGACCACCACCTTTTCCAGGACGGTACCAAAGCCATCAAAAGCCTGGCGGAAACACATCACTGAAGAGAACTGACTCACCATCGGAGACACAGGGAAGAAGTACGGCGCCATAGAACCCAAACTGCAAGTTTTCCTGATGTTCTTCTACATGATGCTCCACCTGGAACACCAACGCTGACGAAGACGACAACGGTGAGTACAGCCGCCTAGCACAAAAGGTAGGGAGGGAGGGAGGAAAACGAGAGTGACACACACATGCACGACACACACCTGACACACACACACCATAGACACGTCCAGCTGCACACGAAAAACAATTTTCACACGATACACAGCAGAATAATGCAAGGACAACAGGAATGCACGAAAGTGAATGTATTAATATCAACCGCTAATAGAATTGTCCATGAAGCAGATATGTACACATGTACACAAAGGGACACAGCCCAGTCCAATGTTCAAAGAGCCCACATGGCCACAGGGGACAGTCTAAGGCCCAACTCGAATCCTGACTTCATCCGAATAGAACTCTGCAGGGGCATCAGTTTGCAAGTAGGCAGGCACCTCATGGGGAGGGAGGGCACCTCGGCCGGAATTGGGCACAAGCCCAATTGGTTCTGGAGGGGACTCCATGCCCATTGCTCTGTCCTGGGGAGTTCAAGGCCACATTCTCTGGAGTGGGTGACTTGCCCACTGGTTCTGAGGGGGCAGCATGCCCATTGCTCTGTCCTGGGGAATGCAAGGCCACAGTCTCTGGAGTGGGCAACTTGCCCACTGGTTCTGGAGGGGGCTCCATGCCCATTGTTCTGTCCTGGAGAGTTCAAGGCCACAGTCTTTGGAGGGGGTGACTTGCCCACTGGTTCTGGAGAGGCTCCATGCCCATTTCTCTGTCCTGGGGAGTGCAAGGCCATAGTCTCTGGAGTGGGTGACCTGCCCACTAGTTCTGGAGGGGCCCCACGTACAGCAGCCCCTGGAGGGTGACCTACATGTCGTCCGCTGGTGGTGATGGCTGCATATTGGTAGCAGATGGAGGTGCCTCCTGGGCAGCCTCTGGAGGTGGTGATGGTTGCAGTGTGGTGGCAGATGGAGGTGCCTCCTGGGCAGCCTCCGGAGGTGGTGATGGCTGTACTTCCTCAACTGGCGGTGGGGGCCCGTGACCGCTGGTGGTGGAGGTGTCACCCTGACATCCTCCACTGGAGTAGAGGGCTTCGTCCCCTCCATGACATGGTGCGTGGATTCCTTACCCTTCCTGGCAGAAGTTGATGGCTTCTTCCCCTTCTTGGATGGAGGTGCAGGCTCCCTCCCCTTCTTGGATGAGGTGCAGGCTCCTTCCCCTTTTTGGATGGAGGTGCAGGCTCCTTCCCCTTCTTGGATGGAGGTGCAGGTTCCCTCCCCTTCTTGGATGGAGGTGCAGGCTTCTTCCCCTTCTTGGATGGAGGTGCAGGCTCTTCCCCTTCTTGCCTGGAGGTGTGGTATCCTTCCCACCACGAGTAGGTGGTGCCACCACTGTCCCCGTGCACTGTTTGACTGAGGTGCTGGGCTAGGTCTTAGGGACCCTGTTCTTATGGGCAGGATGGGGGGATGGGGAGGGTAGAGGTCAAGTTTGGCAAGGAAAAGCTTCTTAGGGACAGTGGGGCAGGAAAAGGGAGGAGTGATGGAAGTGGAGGTTGAGGGAGTGGTTGTAGGAGGTGTATGTCTTATGGATTTGGGTGAAGGTGAATGGGCAGTGTGCTGATGTGAGGTGGATGGCTGTTGGGTGTGTGACTGGTTGCATTTGTGTCCTTTGGGGGGGACAGACACGGCGGGAGAGGACAGAGGGGACGCGTGCATGGATGTTGTAGAGGTGTCTGCTAGTTAGGTGTGTGTGTTGCTTGGTGTGGTGATGCTAGTGGTGGATGTTGATGTAGTGCATGCAGGTGTGAGTGTGGACGTGACTGGGAGGGAGGAGGAGGAGGAGGAGAGGGAGACAGTGGAGGCAGTGTATGTTGTCATGTCTGCAACTGTATGGTGTTTGCGTGAGTGCTTGTGGGATGAAGTGTGGTGCTTGCGTTTGCCTGTGCCACTCTTGGGTGTAGTCTTGTGTGCATGCTCGTCTGTATGTGTGCCTGGAATGGGTTGGGATTGAGGAGAATGGGACTAGGAAGTGGTAGTTGGAGGGGGGATGGTAGAAAGAGGGACAATGGCTGCCATCAGAGAGGAGGCCAGAGCCTGAATCGATCTCTGTTGGGCCGCCGATCCACTGTGAATGCCCTCCAGGAATGCATTGCATTGCTGCATCTGGGATGCTAGTCCCTGGATGGCATACACAATGGTTGATTGCCCTACAGGGATGGATCTCAGGAGGTCAATAGCCTCCTCACTCAGGGCAGCAGGGCTCACTGGGGCAGGGCCTGGGGTGCCTGGGGCGAAGGAAATGCCCACCCTCCTGGGTGAGCGGGCACTGGTACTCGCTGAGGGGCTACTAGGAGGGCGATGCTGGTATGGGGTGGCGGCTGTACCTGCAGCTGGAGTGGTCACAGAGGTGTCCACCACCACCAGGGAGCTTCCATCGAAGGAGGTATCTGAGTCTGTGTTGTCACCTCCTGTCTTCACCATGGTGCTCCCCTCGCCTTCCGTCCCACTGGTTCCGCAGGCATCGGTGGACTCTGCCTCCTGGGTCCTGTGGGATGCAACTACCTCTGTCGCCGGTGGCCCTGCTCCTCCACCAGATTATGCTAATGCACACAAGGACAGGATGGCAGAACAAAACATGGGGGGAGAGACAAAGGAAACACTGGGTCAATGACTGCATCAACACCACAGCTGGCATACACAGCATCGTCACACACAGGGAACAGGCTTAATCACTATGCATTGCACTGGCAGTGATATGGCTAGATGATAAGGCAAGATGAGGGTCACACACCACCAATTGCAGCACTCCTGGGACCCACGATGCCCTGCCTGAAATGGACTGCTAACAAGCTAGGTTACCTGTATTTGCTATACACCCATTACCCTAGAGTTGACCCACTCTGCAATGTCTGGCCTGGCCTAAGCGGCACCCACTAACTCACATCCACCACCCGAATCCCACCCCACCTGGTAATGATACCCACTGTACTCACCCCCTTGTGGCTGCTGTGATTCCCTCAAGAACCCATCCAGCTCAGGTTAGGCCACCACAAGCATGCAGGTCATCAGGAGGGGTCAGGTTACGATGGGCACCCCTTCCTCGTTGGGAGGCCATCCCCAGCTGGGCCTCTGCATTTTTCCTGCCATAGACCTCCAGGGTGTGCACGTCCTTGGCGAGGGCACACCATATTCCCTTCTTTTGATGGGCGCAGACCTGCAGAGGCAATACAGATAGGAGCACACCATTAAACAAACAGTCCAGTCTGTCACACAAAAGGCCCACCACACCCGTTTCCATCACCATTGGTACACACATCGCCCAGCGCACACCATGTACACCACCACAAGACATTCAACCCACCCCCCTTACACAATGCTTGCACACACATCTCCATGCATCCTTCCCACGTGCATCGTGCCCAAAGTGCACTCACCTGTTGGTCTGGAGGCCCATACAGCAGTCCGTACTCGGGTAGGATCCCATCCACCAGTCGCTCCAACTCCTCCGAAGTGAAGTCTGGGGCCCTTTCCCCGGTCACACGGGCCATGGTAGGTTCCAGACACAGGTCACAGCAGCACACGCAGTGTAGGTGTTCTCCTGTAGAAGGTCAAGAAACAAGTGAGGAATCAGATAGAAAATGGCAGTCACATCTGCAGCAATGAGGGATTGCACGGCGGTGCAAGACCGCCTTCCGCCACAACGCCCAATGTAGGTGGAATTACCTCACTTCACCAGTCCCTACATACAGGCCAGGCGGTCGCCATTTCAGGGGGGGAAACAGGCACATCAACATTAACTGTGTCACAGAATAGATTGGCACATATCTCGTCATTTACATTGTCCCATTACATAAGTGCACCAAGTATACTGCAGTTGTGGTTCCATTGTTCCATTTGTGACAGCCTATTCACTCTTGTGTCCCTTAGATACCTACTGCTGCTGATGAATAGAAGGTGGAGACATACCCCCTTGTACAGACCCCTGGTGGACGTAGCTACACTGGAGGACAGGCAAATTATCCTCACTTATAGGTTGGACAGGGCCACAATCACAGAGCTCTGTGCCCTATTAAAGCCAGACCTGATCTCATTTATCCGTCATCCAACTGGGATCCCCCCTCTTGTGCAAGTGCTATCAGTGCTCCATTTCTTGGCAGCGTGTTCCTTCCAAGTGACAGTGGGCTTGGCAGCTGGAATGTCACAGCCAATGTTCTCAGTCTTGCTGGCAAAAGTCTTGTCTGCCCTGGTAAAACACATGTGCAGCTACATTTCTTTCCCCCAGGTGGAAGAATTAGCCACTGTGAAGGCTGGATTCAATGCAATGGGACACATCCTCAATATTATTGGGGCAATTGACGGTACACATATTGCGTTTGTCCCCCCCCACCAGAATGAAGAGGTGTTCAGGAATCTTAGAGACTCCACTAACTGAATGTTCAGATGGTGTGCCTGGCGGACCAGTACATCTCCCACATCAATGCTAAGTATCCTGGGTCGGTGTTATGAGGAATAGCAGCATCCCAAATGTGATGGCCCAACTACAGAGGCACAGGGTGTGGCTAATAGGTGAGCCTTGGTCTCCATCCACTGTTTGTTAGTGTATGCCTTCTGGTGTTAACCCCATAGGATTGTGTGAGGCTAAATGTGGTCCCTCAATACTTGCAGGTGACTCTGGCTACCCAAACCTATTGTGGCTGCTAAACCTTGTGAGAAATGCCAGGACAGGTGCTGAGGAATGTTATAATGAGGCTCATCATCGAGAGGACCTTCGGCCTTCTGAAGGCCAGGTTCAGGTTCCTCCATCTGACAGGTGGATCCCTGTGCTGCTCACACGAGAAGGTCTGCCAGATAGTAGTGGCATGCTGCATGTTGCATAACCTGGCCCCTCAGACACAATGTACCTTTTCTGCAGAAGGAGGAGACTGGAGATGCCCCTGTGGCCACAGTAGAACCTGATGACAGGGAGGATGAAGAGGCTGAGGATGAGGATGAGGACAACAGAACATCGGTTATCCGTCAATACTTCCAATGACACACAGGCGAGACAGTGCAACTACATATTTCTATGACTATTGGTGTATTCTGTGTGGCTGTAGCATGATGGCATTAACTTCCCTTTTATCTCAACTTACTGTCACCTATGGTTTGTCATTTTACAGATGTTGGTGATATAACAACGGTGTACTGATGCGCTGACTACAGCCAGCTACAGGTCATTATTTTTATGCTCTCACAGTGTACAGTTCATTTGCACTAGATGTGACTGTTTCCATAAATACACATTTTCAATAGATAAAATACCAATAGTCAAGTTGTGTTCAAGGGCGTTTGTTGTAGTGCTAATAAATTGAGGGAAAAGTGCAATGGAATGGGGTGAGGGTGGACAAAAGTCCAGGGTATTGTTCCAGTCTGTTTGTAGCACAGGTGAAGTGTCCAACGAGCCATTGGAAGGAGCGCAACGGCAGTTCAGAGTGGACAAGGTGCCAGTGTGGGACACAAGGGGGACAATCAGGAGAGTCTCATTTCCTGGCGAGGGTCTTGGCAAGTGTCTCTGGCATCTGTCTGGGTCGCAAGGAACGTTTGCGGGGTGGTTTACCCTCTGCAGGGGGGCGGGCGCTGGTGGCCTGTGGATCCTGTGGCGGGGCCTCCTGCCCACTAGTTGCAGCGGAAGTGGAGGGCTGGTCAATGGACTGGCTAGTGGTAGGGGCCCGCTGGTTTGCTGTTGCCTCCCTCATGATGTTGGCCATGTCTGCCAGCACCCCTGCTATGGAGATCAGGGTGGTGTTAATGGCCTGCAAGTCCTCCCTGATCCCCTGATACTGTCCCTCCTGCAGGGTAGAGCCACAGCTGTTTCGAGCAGAGGTATAGCAGATATCCATTGCAAGGGAGATGGAGCTATAGCGGAGAATTGTGGATAGGGTCAGGTGTGTGTTTTTCGTATTGGCCAATGTAGTGTTGTTTTTATGTGGGTGTCCATTCTGAGCGCAGTGGTATGTACCACCAATGCTTTACCGCCGTTGAATGTCCGCCTTTGTGATTCGTGGGTCATAATGTGATGGGCGTTGTTTGGGTGTTGGGACCGCCACTTTTCCACTAACCTTTGGGCTGGCAGATTTGTGTATGTTGCTGTATTCTGTTGGATTGGTGTGTGTGTGTTTGTCACAATATGGCAAACTGATATTCGCCGCCGCAGCGGTATGTTGTCGGCCGTCACCGTGGCGGTAAGCGGCATTTTCCACCAATGTCATAATGAGGGCCTTAGTGACCCTTTTTGGCAGATGATGGTTGTGCCAGCCATCAAGTGCACGAGCGTGTGTATCACACATTAGTAGGATGATGTAATTTGGTGCAGTAGTATCTCCTAGCTTCCAATACATGATTTCTGACAAGCTCTTTCTACACATGCACAGTGCAGGCTTTGGGAGGGGGCACAGCAATTTTTCACATGGGTCCCTTAGTACGGTGCATGTAAGGTCAGGTATATCCTCTTTACTCCTACTGAGTCCTACTATGACATCCATGATTGTTACAGTTTATTCACAGACTCAGCACCATATTGTACCATTTCTGGTATTCGCAACAGACATGGTGATGTTAGGGTGCAAGTGAGGTGGCACTGGAGTAGGCGCTGCCCCATTTCTCATGATTCAGCCACATGGTCTTTGATGGCAGATATTTTTGTATACGTATGTGTGTGACACAATGCAGCAGACAGGTGTATGTGCACACTACAGGTATGTCAGGTATGTATAGATAATATGTATTTGGTAATGACACCTCTTGGGTGGCATTTGACTTAGGTTCTGCCAGAGGCTTGCACATCATGGTTTATGTGGGACTGTGCCTATGTGTGACTTACTCAAAATGACCATGGCCTATACAATTGACATGCCTATGCGCTTCTTAGTTTGGTGTAATGTGTGTGTGTGTGATCTGTATTTAGTTGTAAACCTGTGGACACTTGTAGTGGTTTGTGTGCAGCATCTGTATGCAAAGGGGACATGGTTCCACCTGTCCACACGTGGTGTGCCAGTCAGAGTGTAGCTGTGTTATGTACATGTGGTTGTATGCATTTGTCACGTGCAATGTATGCAGTGTAGTGTGGCATGTTACATATGTGTTGCTGCCTGTACATCTCTGTGGCCCTGCCCATATGTACTTAGTGTGGTGTTTGTCTTGTTTGTCCTAGATGATTGGTCTTTTGTGTGCCATGATTGGTACGGTGGCTTACCTATGAGTAGACCATTGCCATATTGGCCACCCTGGAACCACTCGTTGAAGGTGCAATAGTGAAAGATGTATGGATCATGGACGCTGCTGAGATATTTCGCAAGGATGTTGGTGAAGAGCCCACGGTGGTCCACAATGGCATCCACATTAATAGAATGCATGTGCTTGCGGTTCCTTTATAGGTGTTCTGTTGCTCCAGGTGGCACCAGTTGCACATGGGTACAGTCCATTGCACCCAGCACATGCGGAAACCCAGCACTTTGCTAGAAACCTTGCTTGGTCTCCTGCTGCAAATGCTGGGTGTTTGGGAAGCAGATCTGGTGGGGTGTAACCCATAAGATTGCATCCAGGACGTTTGCTAGAAAGGATGAGAAGAATGACTGGGAGATACCAGCCACTTGTGCACCCATTATCTGAAATGATTCAGATGCCAGCATGTGGAGGACAGTGAGGAGTTTGGTCATGGGTGGAATGTTGTTGGGAGTTTGTACCCTTGCTGTGATGTGTGGTGCAATAATGGTGCACCAGGCTTACAATAGACTCCCGGTTGAGTCCATACATCTGGACCATATCTTGTTCCCTCAGTCCAAGGATGGTTGTGCGCTGTCTGAAGATCCTCCCCCTTCTGCGCTGTCTTTGTGATTGAAGTGGTGGTGTTCGGGGTTGCTGCAGTGATGATGGAGGGATCTGCTGTCTTTGCAGATGTCTGCAACATGTACCAAGCTGGAGCACTACCACTTCCATGTTGTCCTGGAGGTTTACAAAGCTCCTTCTGTGTGTTTTCCTTGAGTGGTGTAGTGTGAGGATCTTTTTAACACCTGGTTTGATCAGGTGTTAAAATTTGACGCTAATCGGACTTAGCACCATTTTTTCAGTCTGCTTCTTTGGTTAGCTTTGTTTTTGCATCAGTAGGTAAATATAGCGCTAGAGGGCTAGCATCTTTTTTAGGAAGGGAACGTCTACCTTGCATCTCATTGCGCAATGAGACGCAAGGTGGTTTAGCGCTCCCTTCAAATCGAACTAACTCCTAAATGTTGACGCTAGACCAGTCTAGCGTCAAAATATAAAAAATGATGCTAAGGCAGCGCAAACATTTAATAAATATGGGCCATATTTGGTGTCAAATGGTTGGGCAAATGTCCCAAGTTACTAACTTTTGGGACACAAATCTGGCAGGATTCATTTTCAGGTGTCTGGGTAATTTGCAGGGACTTTTGCAGCGATATTTCCAGTCCCTCTGTTCTTCTTCTATAGACTAAGACATGCTGAACCTGCTGACAGATCCTCCGGCAGCCCTGTAAATAGCAGGAATTCCATTGTCCCAACGTACATCCATTTTGTTCCCCTGGAAGAGGTTGATTGACTGTCCTTTGGGCATGGTGTCACACCCGATGGTGGGGAACGGAAGTGCATTGGCCCGGAGGTTGCAACAAATCATGTAGGTGATCAGGGCAGGATGGGTCACCTCCTCCATTTCAGTGGCCTGGCATGCTGCATTACTCATGACCCCTCCCCATCTGAAGAAAGCAAACAGGCCTCTGCTTTCTCCACCCAAAGGTGTCCTATGGACAACTCTACCATCATTACATCTGTTGGACCTGGCCTTTTTTACAGGGTCATCTCCAAACTTTTTGCCCCCTTCCTCTTATTTTTTCTGACCTCTTGTTGTTGGCTCTAGGACTCTGAACACTTTATCACTGCTGATCAGTGCTAAAGTGCAGGTGCTCTCCCTACTAAAGTTGGTATGATTGGCTTACACCAAATTGGCACATTTAATTTACCTGCAAGTCACTAGTACAGTGGTATCCCCATACCCAGGGCCTGTAAATTAAGGGCCAGATGTAGCAAACTAAAATTTTGTGACTCGCAATTTGCAACTTGCAAAATGGGATGCAGAAAGGTGTCTCAGACGCCTTCTGCGACTCGCTATGGGGTCGCAAAGACCCACCTCATTAATATTAATGAGGTGGGTCGCAGTTTGCGACCCCATAGCGAGTCCCTGCACTCACAGGGTTGGTGGCCTGCTTTAGTCAGCAGACCTCCATGTCTGTGACTGCTTTTTAAATAAAGCAGTTTTTTTTTCTTTTTTTAGCCCGTTTTCCTTAAAGGAAAACGAGTTGCAAAAAGAAAAAACTTCCGAAACCATTTGGTTTCGTTTTTTTCAGAGTAGGCAGTGGTCCATAGGACCACTGCCTGCTCTGAAAAAATATTTTTTTCGGCATTCACAAAGGGGAAGGGGTCCCATGGGGACCCCTTCCCTTTTGCAAATGAGTTACCACCAGTGTGACACTGGTGGTAACTGCGAGTTGGTTTGCGACCGCATTCGCGGTCACAAAGTAACTCAGCATGGCAATGCGGTCGCAAATAGGAAGGGAACACCCCTTCCTATTTGCGAGTCGCATCCTCAAATTGCGAGTCGGTACTGACTCGCAATTTGAGGATGAGCATCGCGTTCGGCCTTTTGCATGCCGCAAACTGCGTTTTTCGCAGTTTGCGACATGCAAAAGGCTTCCTACATCTGGCCCTGAATGCTACTAGTGGGTATGCAGCGTTGCTTGTGCTACCCACTGAAGTAGCATTTCAAACCTGTCTCAGGCCTGCTAGTGCAGGGCCTGCATGCACAGTTTTTTACCACAGGGACCTGGCATCTAAATTTACTTGCCAGGTCAAGATCTCCCCTTTTACTACATGTAAGCAACCCCTAAGGTAGGCCCTAGCTAGCCCTGAGGGCAGGGTGCTATGTACATAGAAGGGAGGACATGTGCCTGGTTGCATGGCCTGTCTTAGTAGTGACAAACAGCCTATTTGGTTTCTCACTGCTGTGAGTGCTGCCTTCTTATAGGATTGCCCTGGAAATGCCCTGCCTTATGTCTAGGGGGTATTGTCTGATTTATGAAGGGTAGCGTAGGCATGTTTGATATGGTTGTGATGGTAGTGAGAAATGCTTCTTTCTTGTGTAGGTTGTTTTTTATTATCATTATAGAAATGCCATTTCGAGAAAGTGAGCATTTCTCTGTGCTTATGACTTTCGTGTTTTGCAGCTTGACTCCAATCCACGTCTGGTCAGAGTGACAGTTGGGCTTTGTGCATACTTTTCAGACAGCCTATACACAGGGAGAGTGGAGGTGTCACAGAGGTGCATCTGCATTTTAAATGGTCTTCCTGGGGTGAGAGAAGGGGAGGCGGGGCACCTGCATTTATAAAGGTTGTGCCTCGGCCTCACACAAAGGACTCGTTTACTACCAACTGATGTCTGGAGCATGTGCTGGAGGCGAGAGGGGACCCTCCTGGAACCAGCTGTAACTGGTTGGAATCTCCTCCCCTCTCTTTGTTAACATTGTGCAAAACTGAGTATAAGTACAGGGGATTTTCCCCATGTAAAAGAGACACTTTTAACATACTTGGAACAGACTTAGAACTGGATGCAGAATGCTGCTGGAGGGACTCACCAGGAACCGCCTTGGACTGCTGCTGCTGTGCTGACCTGTGACCTGTTGGGTCACTAGGAGGAACTGCCACTGTCTGCATCCCTTTTGTGCTGACCTGTTGCTGAGCCCTGCCGCCCTGTGCCCCCTTGTGTCCTCCAGAGGCTTGGTGCTGTGGCCCCTGCCCTCTGCAAACTTGTGGCTCTCCAGTGGGAGGATCGCTTCACTTTATCAATTCAGCGCAAGGAGCGCGCTTGCTAGCGCAGGTGTCTTAATAAAAATTATTAATGAGTGTTTATGTATTTTGAATAATAAGTTTATGTAGAAAAAGTAATAACGTAGAAAAATAATGCACGCATTTGAAAATGTGATCACGAAGAATGGCCACCAATGTTAACAAAATGTACTAATCAATGATTAAATATTATGAAATGTTGAACATATGTTAGACTAATGCAGTAAAATGTCATATTAAGGGTTATGAATTAAGCTTTAGCTTTATTAATTGTAGGCCTTAATTTAGTGAGTTTCTTGGCCTACTTGCCAGGACTCATGTAAAAGCTCTATTTCTTAGCGTTTAATACAATTGCTGACCAGAGAAGTTAAACTATGAATGTCTATTGTATTGTTCAAATGTGCTCATAATGGAAGCTTTTTGTGTGAACCGACTGCTAGGAGATGATGTTCTTGCTAATGCAACATTTTATGTGTAATGTGTGTGAGACTGACTTTCCCAGGACAATGAAGATACTGTCTAGAGTAGAAGCTGCAACAATATTGTTACCTGACAAGCCAGATGATGAGGACATTGTAAGATGAACCAATCAACAATAGGAGATTGGAGAAATATTAGAATTCATAGATTTGAGATTTTAGTTTATTGGACAGAGTGCGAACATACGATTAACTGACCAATAGGGATTTGGGGGATAGGTTAGGTGACTTTAACTTAACGACACTGCACAGTGAGAAGACAGTCATTTTGCCCATATTTTTCCTGACCGAGAAGTTACTACTTTCTTATGGCCTTGATTAGAGACGTGCTTAACCTTAATGCTTAAAGACTTTTAAAATTCTGATGCTGAAGCCTGATGTCTTGCTGATCAACTGATGTCCTGAGGACTAAGACTGATTCCGCTTTGCTGATCCACCCTGAGGATAGGTATGTCCAGATTGTGATTATTATGCATAGTTGCTTTTTCTTTCTAGGTACCAACAGCACTTGAAAAGGCGCACCTTAATGAATTGCTTCAAAGTGCTCAGACCTGGGGAGCCTTAGACAAGTGGGAAGGAAGATGGGTAAAGAAAAGAGGCAAAAGAAAAAGGTATTCTTTGGAGCTGACTGAAAATGTGCAGCAGGATAAAGATCCAGTAAAATTTTTGCCAATGAGAGGGATTCCTGGGGGAAATATTGTTCACGTCCATTGGAGCAGAAGTGATATTCTGTCATTTACAAATGATTATCCAAAATTGAGAGAAAAGCCAGTAGAATGGTATCAGCAGACAGACAGATTTGTGAAACTTGTGAAGTGTTTGTTGGAGGACTTGAACACATTACTAGAGATAGTGGTTCCAGTTGATCTGTGGATCAAGTGCAAGGGGAGTGTAGACTGGTCAACAAGTGAACTGGAGAGGCAAGAATACAGGTGCACCGTCTCCTGAGGTAATGAAATATTACTATAAGGTGATTGAGTTTCTGAAATCGAGAATTTCGCCCAAGAATATTGATTGCCAGAGGATTGACAGGACAGCTCAGGAAGCAAAGGAGTCGATACATGCATATTATGAGAGGTTGTTGTAGGCATTCAAACATTACAGTGGAACAGAGACAATTGAGGCAAAAGACATGCTTCATTTTGTGTTCAGATTTGTCGAAGGATTGAGACCTGAGATTAACCAGATGATTAAAAGCCATTTGATTTGCTGGCAAGCAAAGACGATTAATGAGGTGTTGTAGTACGCGAAATACTGTAGTGATGAGATTGAATTGAAGCAGAAAAAGATGAAAGAGAAGGCGATGGTAATGCAGATCAAGGTCGCTCAGACAGGAGTGCAAGGACATTTTTCACAGCAGTTGCCACAGCAGCAGCAGGGAAACATGATGTTTCAGCCTCAGATGACAGGTAGCAGTCATGGAGGTAATATGAATCGTGGTCCAGACTTGAATACTGTAGTGGTTCAGAATCATGTGCAGCGAATGAAGAAGCTATTGCCATGTCACATTTGCTGAGCCTTTGGACATTGGAAACAGGAGTGTCCGATGATGGTGCAGGAAGGTGTTATTCAGCAGAGTAATGACATCAGTTCATTCCAGAATGTGAGAGGACCGAGAGTGAGAGGTCCTAATCCAAATTTTCAGAATTATATGAATCAAATGCAAAATTTCAGCCCATGCAGCAGGTGCAAATGCCCCGTGCAAAATGTCACAGTTGCAGCTGAAGCAACAGCAGGTTCCCATGGTACCTAGACAGCAAATTCAAATACCCCAACCCCGAATGGAGCAGCAATAGATGATGCTTTCTCAACAGGTCACAGGTTAGAGGCAAAACAGAAATAGTAACACAGTGCACCAATTCCCGTCACACAGTGAGAATGAAATAAATGGTGAATGGACGAGTGACAGATCAGATGAGGAGCCATGTGTGCTTGCGATTTCCTTAGAAGTAGCTCAAATAGGACCCTATGTGAAGGGAAAGGTTATGGGTCACAGAGTTTCATTCTTGGTTGACACAGGAGCTACACTCTCTACAGTGAGAAGCGCAGAAGTTCCAGGTGGAACAGTGCAGGTCAAGGGGGTTGCAAACCAGTATTTGACAAACCCGATTACAGATCCAGTTCAAGTGGAGATTGGCAATTTTCAGGGATTGCATAAATAAGTAGTCTGTGATTCAAGTCCGGTATCCCTGCTGGGAAGAGACTTGTTGTATAAATCAAGGTGTTTGATTACTAGCTCAAATGATAGAATTGAGATTAAGACGAATAGTGATGATGGAGAAGAACAAGCCCCAGAAATAGAGTGTAAAACTACAAATGATGAGTACCCTTTGATTGAGTTTTTCCCGATGTTCACAGTGAAAGAGCTCTATCCTGATTTGCAGGGAACAGTAAAGGAGAAGGTGTTGGATTTGACAGGAAAAGAAAGAGGTTTGATGAAGGGAGTAGAGCCAGTCAAAGTTACTGTGAAGCCAAATGCAGTTTTCCCCCAACTTCCGCAGTACCACATGCCACAAGATGTCCTGATGAAAGTGGCTCAGATAATTGCAGATTTTGTAAAGCAAGGGGTTCTGAAAGAAGTATTGAGCAGTCCATGTAACTCACCAATAATGGGTTTGAAGAAGCCATGTGGGAAGGTTCGGATTGCTCAAGATTTGAGAAAAATAAATGAGTTTGGGGTCAAATGTTGTCCCATGGTGCCAAATTCAGCTGTTATAATGTTCCAGATTCCATGTGATGCTGAGTGGTTCACTGTTATCGATTTTTCACAAGCATTCTTTTCGGTGCCTCTTCATGAGGATAGTAAATTTCTCTTTTGTTTCGAATTCCTGGATCAAGTCTATTGCTGGTGCAGAATTCCTCAAGAGTATTCAGAGTCACCATCCATATTCAATTAGACCCTAAAAAAGAACTTGGAGTCGTTGGAATTGCCTTTCCAATCGACCTTGGTGCAGTACATTGATTACTGATAGCGTCCAAGACAAGGGACGAGTGCAAGAATGATACGATTGCCCTGTTGGACTATTTGGGAAAGAATGGTCATAAAGTGTCTCAGCTGAAATTACTGTACTGTCAGAAAGTAGTAAATATTTGGGTCATCAGATTGAAAAGGGATCAAAAAAGATATCCGGAAAAAGGATTACAACGATATTGCAGATAAATCCCACGACTACACAGAGAGATGTCAGGATGTTTTGGGGGATGGTGGGTTATTGTCGCCAATGGATTCCGAATTTTTCAGTTATTTCAAGACTATTGCAGAAGCTGACTCATAAAGAAGTCACTGATCCCATAGTGTTAGACCAGGATAAAATGAAAGTGTTCACTGAATTGAGAACGAGTTTGTGCAGTGCTCCAGAGTTGAGTATGCCTGATTACCCGTAACCTTTCACATTGTTTTGTCATGAGTGTGATGCATGTTTTTGTCTGTCTTGACACAGGTCCATAGAGGTGTAAACCGCCCAGTAGCATATTTTTCAGCTACTTAGGACACAGTCACAGCAGCCTTACCTGGTTGTTTGCGCGAAGTTGCCGCAGTTGGTCAGAGCCTTACACAGTGTGAAGGCATTGTGATGGGACATCCCCTGACTGTAATGGTCCCTCACTCTATTGAGATTCTACTGACAAGGACGAAAACCCAATATTGGACTGGTGCGAGGTTGACTAGATACAAAACGAGTATTCTAGGGTCACCAAATGTGTCAATGAAAAGATGTACAGTGCTGAACCCGGCAACCTTACTTCCAAGTGAAAATGCTGTAATTGAAAAAGAAGAAGATGTTGAACATGATTGTCTTGAAGTAACTGACTTGTGCTCAAAATCGAGACCTGACATTAGGATACACGATCAGAAGAAAATGCCCAAATTATTTTTGTTGATGGTTTTTGTCTGAGAGACAATACAGGGACACTCCTAGAAGATGCTAGCCCTCAGACATCCGGAACCAACCTAGATAATAATGGCCTATCTATAATGACCTGGAATTTGGCTGGCCTCGCAGGGAAATTGGATGATCCAGATTGGACCTCGTACATAAATACCCAAGACATATGCCTCTTCCAGGAAACGTGGGCGGAAGACTGAATTAGCATTAATGGTTTTTCTTCTTTTAATACTCCTGCCCAACCATCTATGAAGGCGACAAGTCGTGCAAAAGGGGGTCTTCTGATTCTCACAACTAAAAAACTACAATGTGACTTTAAGAGCTTAAATTTTGATTGTGTTGACCTGATGGGGATGCAAATCTCGTTTCAACAGGGGTTTAATGTAATTCTTATCAATGTTTATGCTCGATCTGTCACACAAGGCTCTGAGTCTCAGACTCTAACTCTGCTTTCTGATTTTTTTAGACTCTTTACCCCCAACATTTTATTTAATTATAGCTGGGGACATAAACTGTACTTTTGAACCTTCTGCGTTGCTTAGTGGTTTAACAGTGGAGGAGGATGAACTATGGGGGATTGCCCAGCTGAACAGCGATCGATTTCGCCTGCACTCTAAAGTGGCTGTCCAGTTGGCTTCCATTTGTTTAAAGCATGGCCTAAGAGCCTGTAATGGCTGCTTGCCCTCTGACATAAATATTGCACCCACATTCAAACGAGGTAATACGACAAGCACTATTGATTATTTTTTGCTAGATGTGAGATTATGGCCCTTGTTGAGGGATATGAGGGTGGATTCGAGATGTGAAAGTGATCATTATCCTTTGCTCCTTTCTCTCTCTGGGGATGCTTTTAGAAGAAATTCAAACATGAAACTTACAATGGTCCCTTCCCCCATTATGACTAACTCATTTAGGAAGGTTGGGTAGCCCAACGTGATGTCAAATCCATATTTGATATGTGAGATTTATCAAACATTTACTGACAGCTTGGCAATCTACGAAGATCACAATTGCGCTGACATTCCACTCCTTTGTATTCATGAGATTATGATTGCAAAGTTACAAAATATTTTTTATAAAAAGGTTGGGGTAAGATCACAAGGTGGGGCCCCGGCAAACAACAGATGGTTTAATGACCTATGTGCTAGGGCTAAGTCTGGGCTGAAACATGATATCTTAAATGGGACCTTGGAGGAAATACAACAGGCTAGACGCACTTACAAGGAGACTACCTTACCAGCAAAGAAGTCTTGGGAGGATTTAATTTGGCAGGAATTGTTGGACGCTGTGGAATCCAACAACAATACATTGTTTTGGGAATTGCTGTCCAAACGAGAAAAAGGGGGTAGAAATAACATAAGGAATCATATTCAACCTGAAAGTTGGGTCGACCACTTTTCCTGCCTTTAGTGTTACTAAATTGTTTTGCATGAAACCCAACATGCTGATGCTAATCTGATGATAGCTAAGGATTCTCACTAATGATTTACGATAACAAGGACTAATGCTTGATGAATTTCTTTGCTGAATTCCATGTATGTTATAACGTTGACCCAGTTGACTTTGTTATTGATTTGCACCATAACCTTAGAATGTGTTTTAGTTCAAGCTTTAATTAGATTACGTTTCTTCAGCCGTTTTGGACAACCAGTGCTGTTTCTGTATGTGTTTCATTTGATATTGAGATTAATCTATATGACCTTAGCATTGTTAATATAGGGAAATAAACATTCTAAACTTATTACTAAATGTGTGGTTATTCATGACTAAAAGGTCATGGTGTATGACAATTACTGACTCCATTGATTATTGATTTATTGATTGCTAATGATTATTGATTATTGTGTATTGATTATTGATTATATACTGGATCTTTGGTAAGATCATCTTAATTGTGAGTCAAAAGGTTCATCAACCTATTTGTGTCCCCTTGTAAGTATACTTATTAAGGTCAGATGCGCTAACACGCTTCAACTGGGTGTCCCAAAGTGATAAGAGAGCTTTACCCTTTATTCTGGGAGCGCCTTATCTTTAATTCCTAAAGCGCCTTGAGAGCACCGTAACTTCACTTCCCCCAGATAATCATTGTGCAGCCAGAGAATCACCGCCACGGCCTGGGCACTCGTAACTGTTGAGCACGTCCAAAGTGTGCTGTACTCTGTGCCCCCAGGGCACATGAAGTAGAATCTGGAGCGAGAGCACTCCTAGCGGTGCCCCTGGGGTGAAGCGCGCTATGGAGAGCGAACATGGGCACCATCCGGCCCTGACTGTTGTCAGGTCTCACCGCCGTGGCCCGGGAGTGGAGAAAATACTTGCTCACCAGATCGGGTGTGGGTGAATGAATGGCAGTGGCCCCATGAGCGAGGGAGACCTCATCGAAGGCCGCGCCAGATCCCAGGGCCGCCCTGAGAGCAGGACGCAGGGGAGGTGAGGGTAAGTCCCCCCTTTCCCCGTCGCTGTCAGAGGAGCGTGATGCTCCGATCAAATTGTGCATTGTTTGGTTTTGATTCCCCTGCCCCCCCGTGAGGACCGACTGTAGCCCTGGGGGTCCGCAGGGACAGTGGGCACCCCGGTTTGGGCATGGGCCCCAGGAGGGGCCCCTACATAGGAATGGAGGGGGTGCGTGCCACCCCCTCCTCTTCCCCAATTACCAGACGGCCCCTGTTTTGGCGCTAATGAGCACTGGGGGTGCCCCTTCAGTTTAGACTGATCAGAGAGGGCCCCTATCTTGGGACCGTACAATAATGTGATTTGAATAATGGGATTTGAATTATGGTCCACACATTCTCTGATGGTCCTGTTATGAGCAATGGTGATAATATGTGCCTCGTTGTTATGACCTGCCATATGTTTCCAGATGTTCCTTTTATGGGCATTTATGAGGATCTTATGACATGCATTATTGTAGTAATGTTTTCCTGACTACTGCTTATGTTGCAGAAAAATGAGTAAGCTGTGTGTTATGTGTGACTACTGCTGGCGTTTGCAGGATACTAATGCTGTGTATTGTTCAGACAACTGCTTTGGTAGTAGGGTATTACTGACATGTTGTGGTTGGTCTAATAATGTTGTGAACAATACAGTTTATTTTTATATAACTTGGTTTTATGTTTCCTTTGTGGTGGGGCTAGTGCGTCACGTGTTGTATGTGTTGTGCAAACGCTTTATACATTGTCTCTGGGATAGGCCTGACTACTCGTGCCAAGCTACCAAGGGGGTGAGCAGGGGTTATCTTGGGTGTGTAACTCCCTCACCCTGACTAGAGTGGGTGGGTTCTGCCTGGCTTAGGTGCATGCCCTAATGTAGGAGGCTGGACTGGCTTGTAGTGAGTACCAAGGGGTACTTGCACCTTGCACCAGGCCCAGTTATCCCTTATTAGTGTATAGGGTGTCTAGCAGCTTAGGCTGATAGATAATGGTAGCTTAGCAGAGCAGCTTAGGCTGAACTAGGAGACGTGTGAAGCTACTACAGTACCACTTAGTGTCATATGCACAATATCATAAGAAAACACAATACACAGTTATACTAAAAATAAAGGTACTTTATTTTTATGACAATATGCCAAAGTATCTTAGAGTGTACCCTCAGTGAGAGGATAGGAAATATACACAAGATATATATACACAATAGCAAAAATATGCAGTATAGTCTTAGAAAACAGTGCAAACAATGTATAGTTACAATAGAATGCAATGGGGAAACATAGGGATAGGGGCAACACAAACCATATACTCCAGAAGTGGAATGCGAACCACGAATGGACCCCAAACCTATGTGACCTTGTAGAGGGTCGCTGGGACTATTAGAAAATAGTGAGAGTTAGCAAAATAACCCTCCCCAAGACCCTGAAAAGTGAGTGCAAAGTGCACTAAAGTTCCCCTAAGGACAAAATAGTCGTGTTAGAGGGAGAATGCAAGGAAAACACAAATCAGCAATGCAACAACGATGGATTCCTGTCTGAGGGTACCTGTGGAACAAGGGGACCAAGTCCAAAAGTCACAAGCAGCTCGGAGATGGGCAGATGCCCAAGAAATGCCAGCGGTTGGTGCAAAGAAGCTCTTACTAGGCTGAAGAACTGTGAATACTGCAGGAACGACAAGGGCTAGAGACTTCCCCTTTGGAGGATGGATCCCCCACGCCTTGCAGAGTCGTGCAGAAGTGTTTTCCCGCCGGATGGACGCCAACAAGCCTTGCTACACGCAAATCGTGTGTTTGGCGTTTTTGGACGCTGCTGGGGCCCAGGAGGGACCAGGAGGTCGCAAATTGGACCTGCAGAGAGAGGGGACGTCGAGCAAGACAAAGAGCCCTCACTGAAGCAGGTAGCACCCGGAGAAGTGCCAGAAACAGGCACTACGAGGATGTGTGAAACGGTGCTTGCCAAAGTTGCACAAAGGAGTCCCACGTCGCCGGAGACCAACTTAGAAAGTCGTGCAATGCAGGTTAGAGTGCCGTGGACCCAGGCTTGGCTGTGCACGAAGGATTTCCGCCGGAAGTGCACAGGGGCCGGAGTAGCTTGCAAAGTCGCGGTTCCCAGCAATGCAGCCCAGCGAGGTGAGGCAAGGACTTACCTCCACCAAACTTGGACTGAAGAGTCACTGGACTGTGGAGGTCACTTGGACAGAGTTGCTGGATTCGAGGGACCTCGCTCGTCGTGCTGAGAGGAGACCCAAGGGATCGGTAATGCAGCTTTTTGGTGCCTGCGGTTGCAGGGGGAAGATTCCGTCGACCCACGGGAGATTTCTTCGGAGCTTCTGGTGCAGAGAGGAGGCAGGCTACCCCCACAGCATGCACAAGCAGGAAAACAGTCGAGAAGGCGGCAGGATCAGCGTTACAGAGTTGCAGTAGTCGTCTTTGCTACTATGTTGCAGGTTTGCAGGCTTCCAGCGCGGTCAGCGGTCGATTCCTTATCAGAAGGTGAAGAGGGAGATGCAGAGGAACTCGGCTGAGCTCATGCATTCGTTATCTAAAGTTTCCCCAGAGACAGAGACCCTAAATAGCCAGAAAAGAGGGTTTGGCTACCTAGGAGAGAGGAAAGGCTACTAACACCTGAAGGAGCCTATCACAAGGAGTCTCTGACGTCACCTGGTGGCACTGGCCACTCAGAGCAGTCCAGTGTGCCAGCAGCACCTCTGTTTCCAAGATGGCAGAGGTCTGGAGCACACTGGAGGAGCTCTGGACACCTCCCAGGGGAGGTGCAGGTCAGGGGAGTGGTCACTCCCCTTTCCTTTGTCCAGTTTCGCGCCAGAGCAGGGGCTAAGGGGTCCCTGAACTGGTGTAGACTGGCTTATGCAGAATTGGGCACATCTGTGCCCAACAAAGCATTTCCAGAGGCTGGGGGAGGCTACTCCTCCCCTGCCTTCACACCATTTTCCAAAGGGAGAGGGTGTCACACCCTCTCTCAGAGGAAGTTCTTTGTTCTGCCATTATGGGCCAGGCCTGGCTGGACCCCAGGAGGGCAGCTGCCTGTCTGAGGGGTTGGCAGCAGCAGCAGCTGCAGAGAAACCCCAGGAAGGGCAGTCTGGCAGTACCAGGGTCTGTGCTACAGACCACTGGGATCATGGAATTGTACCAACAATGCCAGGATGGCATAGAGGGGGCAATTCCATGATCATAGACATGTTACATGGCCATATTCGGAGTTACCATGGTGAAGCTACATATAGGTAGTGACCTATATGTAGTGCACGCGTGTAATGGTGTCCCCGCACTCACAAAGTTCAGTGAATTGGCTCTGAACAATGTGGGGGCACCTTGGCTAGTGCCAGGGTGCCCTCACACTAAGTAACTTTGCACCTAACCTTTACCAGGTAAAGGTTAGACATATAGGTGACTTATAAGTTACTTAAGTGCAGTGTAAAATGGCTGTGAAATAACGTGGACGTTATTTCACTCAGGCTGCAGTGGCAGGCCTGTGTAAGAATTGTCAGAGCTCCCTATGGGTGGCAAAAGAAATGCTGCAGCCCATAGGGATCTCCTGGAACCCCAATACCCTGGGTACCTCAGTACCATATACTAGGGAATTATAAGGGTGTTCCAGTAAGCCAATGTAAATTGGTAAAAATGGTCACTAGCCTGTCAGTGACAATTTGGAAAGAAATGAGAGAGCATAACCACTGAGGTTCTGATTAGCAGAGCCTCAGTGAGACAGTTAGTCACTACACAGGTAACACATTCAGGCACACTTATGAGCACTGGGGCCCTGGGTTACCAGGGTCCCAGTGACACATACAACTAAAACAACATATATACAGTGAAAAATGGGGGTAACATGCCAGGCAAGATGGGACTTTCCTACACAACCCCCCCCCAAACGAAGGACAATAAGACTAGCCATTACCTGATGAGTCTTCATTGTCTAAGTGGAAATATCTGGAGAGTCCATCTGCATTGGAGTGGCTACTCCCAGGTCTATGTTCCACTGTATAGTCCATTCCCTGTAGGGATATGGACCACCTCAACAATTTAGGATTTTCACCTTTCATTTGTTTTAGCCAAAGTAGAGGTTTGTGGTCTATCTGAACAATGAAGTGAGTGCCAAACAGGTATGGCCTCAACTTCTTCAGAGCCCAGACCACAGCAAAGGCCTCCCTCTCAATGGCAGACCAACGCTTTTCTCTAGGGGTCAACCTTCTACTAATAAAAGCAACAGGTTGATCCTGGCCCTCAGAATTAAGTTGTGATAGGACTGCCCCTACTCCTAATTCAGATGCATCAGTTTGGACATAGAATTTTTTAGAGTAACAAGGGCTTTTCAGGACAGGTGCAGAGCACATGGCCTGCTTCAGCTCCTCAAAAGCTTTCTGACAGTTTGCTGTCCATAATACCTTTTTAGGCATTTTCTTGGATGTGAGGTCATTAAGAGGGGCTGCCATGGAGCCATAGTTCTTAATGAACCTCCTGTAATACCCAGTGAGGCCTAGGAAGGCTCTCACCTGAGTCTGAGTGGTAGGGGGAACCCAATCAATAATAGTTTGGATTTTCCCCTGAAGTGGTGCAATCTGTTCCCCACCAACAAGGTGTCCCAGATAAACCACCTTACCCTGCCCTATCTGGCACTTTGAAGCCTTGATAGTGAGGCCTGCCTTTTGCAGGGCCTCCAAAACTTTCCAAAGGTGGACCAGGTGATCATCCCAGCTGGAGCTAAAGACAGCTATATCATCCAAATATGCTGCACTGAAAGCTTCCAGCCCTTGCAGGACTGTGTTCACCAACCTCTGAAAAGTGGCAGGTGCATTTTTCAAACCAAAAGGCATTACAGTAAACTGGTAATGTCCTCCAATGGTAGAAAATGCAGTCTTAGGTTTAGCATCTTCTGACATTTTGATCTGCCAATACCCTGCAGTCAAATCAAAAGTGCTTAGATACTTGGCAGATGCCAGTGTATCTATTAGCTCATCTGCCCTGGGTATAGGGTGAGCATCAGTTTTGGTTACCAGGTTGAGACCTCTATAGTCTACACAAAACCTCATTTCCTTCTTTCCATCTTTAGAATTGGGTTTTGGTACCAGTACCACAGGAGAAGCCCATGGACTGTCAGAGTGCTCAACCACTCCTAGTTCCAACATCTTCTGAACTTCTTGCTTTATGCAGTCCCTGACATGGTCAGGCTGCCTATAGATCTTACTTTTAACAGGTAAACTGTCTCCAGTATCTATAGTGTGCTCACACCAAGAGGTGGTGCCTGGCACAATGGAGAAGAGTTCTGAAAATTGTCCTAGGAGATTTATGCAATTATCTTTCTGCTCAGCAGTAAGACAATCAGCCAAAACTACACCTTCCACAAGAGCATCTTGTTCTGTGGAAGAGAAGAGATCAGGTAGAGGATCACTGTCTTCTTCCTGTCCCTCATCTGTTGCCATGAGCAGGGTGAGATCAGCCCTGTCATAGTAGGGTTTCAGGCGGTTGACATGGAGCACCCTAAGGGGACTCCTGGCAGTGCCTAAGTCAACCAAGTAGGTGACTTCACCCTTCTTTTCAACAATTGTGTGGGGTCCACTCCATTTATCTTGGAGTGCTCTTGGGGCCACAGGCTCCAAGACCCACACTTTCTGCCCTGGTTGGTACTGAACCAAAATAGCCTTCTGATCATGCCATTGCTTCTGGAGCTCTTGGCTGGCCTGAAGGTTTTTACTGGCCTTTTTCATGTACTCAGCCATCCTTGATCTGAGGCCAAGTACATAATCCACAATATCCTGCTTAGGAGCTTTTAAAGGTTGTTCCCAACCCTCCTTTACAAGTGTGAGTGGACCCCTAACAGGGTGTCCAAAAAGAAGTTCAAAGGGGCTGAAGCCCACTCCTTTCTGGGGTACCTCCCTGTAGGCAAAAAGGAGGCATGGTAGAAGGATATCCCATCTCCTGCGGAGTTTTTCAGGGAGTCCCATAATCATGCCTTTGAGAGTTTTATTAAATCTCTCCACCAGTCCATTTGTTTGTGGATGATAGGGTGTTGTGAACTTGTAAGTTACACCACACTCCTTCCACATGGCCTTTAAGTATGCAGACATGAAATTGCTTCCCCTGTCTGATACTACTTCCTTTGGGAAGCCCACCCTGGAAAATATTCCCAGGAGGGCCTTTGCCACTGCAGGAGCTGTAGTGGTCCTTAAAGGAATTGCTTCAGGATATCTTGTGGCATGGTCCACTACCACCAAGATAAACCTATTGCCTGAAGCAGTAGGAGGGTCAAGGGGGCCAACTATGTCAACCCCTACCCTTTCAAAGGGAACCCCAACCACAGGCAGTGGGATAAGGGGTGCCTTTGGAGTGCCACCTGTCTTGCCACTGGCTTGACAGGTTTCACAGGACTTACAAAATTCTTTTGTGTCCTCAGACATCCTAGGCCAATGAAACAGTGGTACCAATCTGTCCCAAGTTTTCATTTGACCCAGGTGCCCAGCTAAGGGAATGTCATGTGCCAGTGTTAGGAGGAACTTTCTGTACTCCTGAGGAATCACTAATCTCCTGGCAGCTCCAGGTTTAGGATCCCTATGCTCAGTGTACAAGAGGTTGTCCTCCCAGTAAACTCTGTGTGAGTCACTGACATCCCCATTAGCCTGTTTGACAGCTTGCTGTCTGAGACCCTCTAATGTGGGACAGGTTTGCTGTGCCACACTCAGCTCCTCTCTGGCAGGCCCCCCTTCACCCAAAAGCTCAGCAGTGTCTGCTTCTAGCTCCTCTGGTGTAGGTTCTACACAGGGAGGGAATTCTTCTTCCTCAGAAGTAGAATCCACTGTAGAGGGAGGGATAGTAGGAAGTGGTTTGCTTCTACTAGCCCTAGCTTTAGGGAGCACTTGGTCCATTGTTCCAGGATCCAAGCTTCCCTGTCCTTTTTGCTTTTTGGCCTGAGCCCTTGTCAAAGCAAAAATATGCCCTGGGATGCCCAGCATTGCTGCATGGGCCTCCAACTCCACATCTGACCAAGCTGATGTCTCCAAATCGTTCCCTAATAGACAGTCTACAGGTAAATCTGAAGCTACCACAACTTTCTTTGGACCAGATACCCCCCCCAGTTGAGATTTACAACAGCCATGGGGTGGCTTTGTGTTATGTTGTGAGCATCGGTTACTTGGTACTGGTGTCCAAGTATGTGTTGTTCAGGGTGCACCAGTTTCTCAATCACCATTGTGACACTGGCACCTGTGTCCCTGTAGGCCTGGACCTCAACACCATTTATTAGGGTTAGTTGCTTGTACTTCTCCAAGTTATGGGGGCAAGCAACCAAAGTGGCTAAGTCAATAGCCCCTTCAGAGACTAAAGTAGCCTCTGTGGTCTCCCTAATCAGACCAACCCCAACTAAATTACCAAAAGTGAGCCCAGCTACTCCCTTGGATTGGCTATTAGTAGGTTTGCTCCCACCACCACTGCTATTAGTAGGGACACTAGGTGTAGCAGTAGGGGTTGTAGTGGTAGGAGCTGTGGTGCCTTTCTTTGGACAACTGGGATCTGTTGTCCAATGGCCTTTTATCTTACATAAATAGCACCATGGTTTCTTTTCCTTGTTCTGATTAAAGGAGGATTTGGGCCCACCACCCCCACCAGAGTGTTTTTGTGGGCCTGATGAAGACTCATTTTTAGATTTGTCCCCACCCTTGTCAGAAGACTTACCATCCTTCTTTTTGTTGCCATCTTTGTCACCCCCTGTATGAACTTTTCTGTTCACTCTTGTTCTGACCCATTTGTCTGCCTTCTTTCCCAATTCTTGGGGAGAGGTCAGATCAGAGTCCACCAAGTACTGGTGCAACAAATCAGACACACAATTATTAAGAATATGCTCTCTCAGGATCAAGTTATACAGGCTGTCATAATCAGTAACTTTACTGCCATGTAACCACCCCTCCAAGGCCTTCACTGCCTGGTCAATGAAATCAACCCAGTCTTGTGAAGACTCCTTTTTGGTATCTCTGAACTTTATCCTGTACTGTTCAGTGGTTAAGCCATAACCATCCAGGAGTGCATTCTTAAGAACTTGGAAATTGTTAGCATCATTTTCTTTTACAGTAAGGAGCCTATCCCTACCTTTTCCAGTAAATGATAGCCATAGGATAGCAGCCCACTGCTTTTGAGGGACATCCTGTACAGCACAGGCCCTCTCAAGTGCAGCAAACCACTTGTTAATGTCATCCCCCTCCTTGTAAGGGGGAACTATCTTATGCAGATTCCTGGAATCATGCTCTTTTGCAGGATGACTATGGGGAATACTGCTGCTGCCACCATGGGTATCTAAACCCATTTTCTGTCTTTCCCTCTCTATTTCTAAAGACTGTCTATCCAAATCCAGCTGTTGCTTCTTGAGCTTCAGTCTGGTTTGCTCCACTCTCAATCTATTGAGCTCCCTTTCTAACAATCTGTCATCAGGGTGGGTGGGAGGGACATTTCTAGATACAGAGGTATGGTGGGAATGAACAGAAGGAGACCTGTCCCTTACCAAGGGCACCCTAACAGCTTGGCTACCAGCATAATGTGAGAGCACATCATCAGTATGATGTGATTCAACCTCTGTACCAACTATGCTAGACTGTCTAGTAATGGGCAGGCTTAGAAGTTTCTTTCCTGAACCTTTTCCTGGGGGAGTCCCTGGATCAGATTGAGAACCATTAGCTACTTTTTCTACAGATTGGGCACTTATGGCCTTATCCTGTACTCTAAGCATATTAATTACCAGTTCTAAGGAAGGATTCTTCCCTACACTCAAACCTCTCTCTATGCAGAGACTCCTTGCTCCTTTCCAGCTAAGGTGATCATATGCAAGTTTGGACAGTTCAACTTTTTGGCCTGTGCCAGACATTTTTAGAGAGAGTTAAAGTGATAGACAAAGAGAAAAAAGTTTTCAGAACTTTTTGGAAAGACAGAAAAAAACTTTTTAAACTTTTAAGAACTTTTTGAAAGTTTAGAAGTACTTTTCAGCACTTAGAAAAGAGTGAAAAGAGGAAATGCAAAACTTTTTGGCTATGTGTATATACACTGACCTTGTTTTGTATATTTTTCTCTTATGAAAAGTACAATGACAAGAGTGGTAAGTAGTCTCAAAGCACTTATCCCACCGCTGCACAACCAATGTAGGAGGCTGGACTGGCTTGTAGTGAGTACCAAGGGGTACTTGCACCTTGCACCAGGCCCAGTTATCCCTTATTAGTGTATAGGGTGTCTAGCAGCTTAGGCTGATAGATAATGGTAGCTTAGCAGAGCAGCTTAGGCTGAACTAGGAGACGTGTGAAGCTACTACAGTACCACTTAGTGTCATATGCACAATATCATAAGAAAACACAATACACAGTTATACTAAAAATAAAGGTACTTTATTTTTATGACAATATGCCAAAGTATCTTAGAGTGTACCCTCAGTGAGAGGATAGGAAATATACACAAGATATATATACACAATAGCAAAAATATGCAGTATAGTCTTAGAAAACAGTGCAAACAATGTATAGTTACAATAGGATGCAATGGGGAAACATAGGGATAGGGGCAACACAAACCATATACTCCAGAAGTGGAATGCGAACCACGAATGGACCCCAAACCTATGTGACCTTGTAGAGGGTCGCTGGGACTATTAGAAAATAGTGAGAGTTAGCAGAATAACCCTCCCCAAGACCCTGAAAAGTGAGTGCAAAGTGCACTAAAGTTCCCCTAAGGACAAAATAGTCGTGTTAGAGGGAGAATGCAAGGAAAACACAAATCAGCAATGCAACAACGATGGATTCCTGTCTGAGGGTACCTGTGGAACAAGGGGACCAAGTCCAAAAGTCACAAGCAGCTCGGAGATGGGCAGATGCCCAAGAAATGCCAGCGGTTGGTGCAAAGAAGCTCTTACTAGGCTGAAGAACTGTGAATACTGCAGGAACGACAAGGGCTAGAGACTTCCCCTTTGGAGGATGGATCCCCCACGCCTTGGAGAGTCGTGCAGAAGTGTTTTCCCGCCGGATGGACGCCAACAAGCCTTGCTACACGCATATCGTGCGTTTGGCGTTTTTGGACGCTGCTGGGGCCCAGGAGGGACCAGGAGGTCGCAAATTGGACCTGCAGAGAGAGGGGACGTCGAGCAAGACAAAGAGCCCTCACTGAAGCAGGTAGCACCCGGAGAAGTGCCAGAAACAGGCACTACGAGGATGCGTGAAACGGTGCTCACCGAAGTTGCACAAAGGAGTCCCACGTCGCCGGAGACCAACTTAGAAAGTCGTGCAATGCAGGTTAGAGTGCCGTGGACCCAGGCTTGGCTGTGCACGAAGGATTTCCGCCGGAAGTGCACAGGGGCCGGAGTAGCTTGCAAAGTCACGGTTCCCAGCAATGCAGCCCAGCGAGGTGAGGCAAGGACTTACCTCCACCAAACTTGGACTGAAGAGTCACTGGACTGTGGGGGTCACTTGGACAGAGTTGCTGGATTCGAGGGACCTCGCTCGTCGTGCTGAGAGGAGACCCAAGGGACCGGTAATGCAGCTTTTTGGTGCCTGCGGTTGCAGGGGGAAGATTCCGTCGACCCACGGGAGATTTCTTCGGAACTTCTGGTGCAGAGAGGAGGCAGGCTACCCCCACAGCATGCACAAGCAGGAAAACAGTCGAGAAGGCGGCAGGATCAGCGTTACAGAGTTGCAGTAGTCATCTTTGCTACTATGTTGCAGGTTTGCAGGCTTCCAGCGCGGTCAGCGGTCGATTCCTTATCAGAAGGTGAAGAGGGAGATGCAGAGGAACTCGGCTGAGCTCATGCATTCGTTATCTAAAGTTTCCCCAGAGACAGAGACCCTAAATAGCCAGAAAAGAGGGTTTGGCTACCTAGGAGAGAGGAAAGGCTACTAACACCTGAAGGAGCCTATCACAAGGAGTCTCTGACGTCACCTGGTGGCACTGGCCACTCAGAGCAGTCCAGTGTGCCAGCAGCACCTCTGTTTCCAAGATGGCAGAGGTCTGGAGCACACTGGAGGAGCTCTGGACACCTCCCAGGGGAGGTGCAGGTCAGGGGAGTGGTCACTCCCCTTTCCTTTGTCCAGTTTCGCGCCAGAGCAGGGGCTAAGGGGTCCCTGAACCGGTGTAGACTGGCTTATGCAGAATTGGGCACATCTGTGCCCAACAAAGCATTTCCAGAGGCTGGGGGAGGCTACTCCTCCCCTGCCTTCACACCATTTTCCAAAGGGAGAGGGTGTCACACCCTCTCTTAGAGGAAGTTCTTTGTTCTGCCATCCTGGGCCAGGCCTGGCTGGACCCCAGGAGGGCAGCTGCCTGTCTGAGGGGTTGGCAGCAGCAGCAGCTGCAGAGAATCCCCAGGAAGGGCAGTCTGGCAGTACCAGGGTCTGTGCTACAGACCACTGGGATCATGGAATTGTACCAACAATGCCAGGATGGCATAGAGGGGGCAATTCCATGATCATAGACATGTTACATGGCCATATTCGGAGTTACCATGGTGAAGCTACATATAGGTAGTGACCTATATGTAGTGCACGCGTGTAATGGTGTCCCCGCACTCACAAAGTTCAGTGAATTGGCTCTGAACAATGTGGGGGCACCTTGGCTAGTGCCAGGGTGCCCTCACACTAAGTAACTTTGCACCTAACCTTTACCAGGTAAAGGTTAGACATATAGGTGACTTATAAGTTACTTAAGTGCAGTGTAAAATGGCTGTGAAATAACGTGGACGTTATTTCACTCAGGCTGCAGTGGCAGGCCTGTGTAAGAATTGTCAGAGCTCCCTATGGGTGGCAAAAGAAATGCTGCAGCCCATAGGGATCTCCTGGAACCCCAATACCCTGGGTACCTCAGTACCATATACTAGGGAATTATAAGGGTGTTCCAGTAAGCCAATGTAAATTGGTAAAAATGGTCACTAGCCTGTCAGTGACAATTTGGAAAGAAATGAGAGAGCATAACCACTGAGGTTCTGATTAGCAGAGCCTCAGTGAGACAGTTAGTCACTACACAGGTAACACATTCAGGCACACTTATGAGCACTGGGGCCCTGGGTTACCAGGGTCCCAGTGACACATACAACTAAAACAACATATATACAGTGAAAAATGGGGGTAACATGCCAGGCAAGATGGGACTTTCCTACACCTAATCAATCAGAAACCCCATTTCTAACAACATCTAACTATCCCTTTGTCCCTTTACCCAATAGGTCTGTCAGCCTTGCTCAGTGTCCCAGAGATGAAATGGACTTGCATGAATCAATTGACACTGACTCTCCGGGAACTCCAGGTTCTGACTTGGGCATCCTTTGTTGGAAAAGGGTGCTGGATTAAACAGCAAGCTAAGGGACAAAGAACGGCTAACCTTAATATCCAATTATCAGAAACCTGGTTATGATCAAATACGCATTCAAATGGCTTCTTTTCCGTGTCCTCCCAGGCAATTACGTCATCATCTGAACATCATAGTGGTGGCCTTCTGACCTTAATACGTATTACCATGACAGCTAGAATAGTGAAGACATATATGGATTCTCATTTTTTTCCAGATAATTTGTTTGTCTCTGACCGGAGTACCCCTGGTGGTTCTCATCAAGTTTTATCTTAATAATGTTGTCAGAAATAATATTCAAATTATTGTTTGCCTTACAGCAACTTTAGACATGATGTTAGCAGGCCTGAAGGAGGATTATGTAATACTGTGAGGTGGAGAGTTTAATGTCAGACTGTGTTCTGCTCTGAGGACAATATCTGTGGGTATTGGATAACAACTTCTGTAATTTTTCTTACTTTGATCATAACCCTTGTGATGACAAACTGACAAGGCTCTTGATAATTCATGATCTTATACTTAGCCTAGATTTAGCAGTAAATGAAGCTCCTACTCAGGTGTCATACACAGGCAGAGGTAAGGGTCTTTAATTTACTTGATTGTACTCCCAAGTCATGGTCTAGAAAGGCCTGTATGTTTCAGATTTTAGATAGTTCCATGAGCGATTATAACCCATTGGCGTTATGCCTTAATTGAGGTCTGTCACAGGTGATTTTGAATAAGATGGTAACTCTGATTTAATATACGAGAAATTAGGGAATACATTGCAAATGGGGGGACTTTGAACCTGAAGTTTTTCATGTGGAACCTTGTAGAGAAGCTAAGGGAGTACTTTGAGGTTTGTCTAAGTGAAGAACCTGATCCAGTAAAGGCATTATGGGCCTTCTCTGAAATCTGTAAAAGGGCAGCTGAGCAACTAATGGTAAACACTCAACATCATACCACAAGGTACAATAAACTGTTTGATAGGATTTGTACATGAGCCCACAGTAGCCTTTTTACATTCTCTTAAACACTCACTGAGGGATTGGCTAGAGATTAGAAATTGCAGAAAGAGATATAAAGCAGCCCTCAATCAATGGAAAGAGAAGATGAGAAGGGAGACTTGGGAGCAGCTAACTGTTGCCTGTGCTAAAAATGATATGATCCAATTCTGGAAGATAGTCAATGCACCTTTCTTTTCTGGTATCTCAACAATTAGCGTAGATGCCACTATCCTTGAGCACATCTGGGTTAAGCACTTCACCAATCTATAGGACTCTAGTGAAACGATACCAGCTGAGCTCAGTGTGGCTGTACTGCAAAGTAGCCCAGCGAGTACGGACCAGTCATTAATTAACATTGGGGAGGTAACTTTGGCCCTGAATAGATGCCCCAGCAACAGCCCCCCCGGACCAGATGGGGATCCTGTTGACATTTTCAAAGATAATTTGGCAGTATAGGCCCCTATACTAGTGAATTTACTGAGGAGTATGTGTTGTGGTGATCCACCAAATCCTGGTCTAGGTCAATTATTGTCCCGATTTTGAAAAAAGGGGATAGGGGCGACCCTCGTTGCTACAGGCCAATATTATTAATCAATACCATGACAAAAGTCTTGGGCAGAGTCTAGTTGGGGCACCTTGAAGATTAGGCAAATTAGAAGTCTATTCTTACATCGGCCCAGTATGGTTTTAGATGGGCCTAGGGACTGTAGATCAGCGCTCACATTTACATATAGTGATGCGTAAATATGTGACTGCGAAAGAGGGATGCTTTTTTGGCATTTATGGATCTCAGTGCAGATTTTGAGAATGTATCAATGGGGAAGCTGTGGAATATGTTGATAAATAAAGGTGCAATCCCAAGATTGTTCATTTGTTATCTCAGCTGCATGCGGATGTAGAAGCTAGTGTTAGGTTCGGGCCAAATGGGGAATGTACTCCTGACATAAAGATCAAATAGGGAGTCAGGCAAAGTTGTGTGCTGGCCCCTTTTCTCTTTAGCCTTTACATCAATGACCAAGACAACTTCTTGATCAATGCTGCAGCCAATCCACCTAGAATCTGGACCAAACAGTTACCCATGCTTTTGTACGCCCATGACTGTATGCTTATGTCTAGGGCGGGAGGGTATTGTGGCATTTATGTCAGAGTTGGGCCTCTCTATGAATAAAGCTAAATCCTTTGCCATGATATGTGGCCACCTTCGGAGTAGGATAACCCCTTTTCATATTGGGGGTGCTGCCTTAAGGTGTGTACCTACGTTTATCTAGCTGGGGAACCCGTTTGACAGCATGACTACTTGAAAGCACTTGAGGAATATTAGGGTAACAAAGTTTGAACAAGCTATAGCTTCTCTATTTAGGTTTGCTGCAAAACTAGGGTCTATGTCCTTGGACGCTGTTGTCACTATTTACAAAGCTTGGCCCTTTTCATTGCTTCTTATGATGCCAGAATATGGGGATTCACTGACTGTTCCCAGCTGCAAATTAATGAAAATTGTTTCCTGGGAAGCCTTTTGTCACTGCCACACAGTGTTGCTTCCCTAACAGTGCATGAGGAACTTGGCCATAATTGTCTGGGAGATATAATCGGGCTGGCACCTACTCTGTTGTGGTTATTTGTGTGGTCAAGGCCAGAAGAAGAACTTCCACAAACAGTCATAACAGATTGTCTAAATTTGTCAGGGGCTCGTAAAATAAATTGGCTTTTGCATTTTAAGGAAGGCCTTCATGCAGTCAATAGGCACGAACTGTTTAAAAAACCAATGTGTTATGACAAATTGACCAAATCACGGGTGGAAAATGAATTAATTAGGTTTCTCACAGAAAAGAGATTGAAAGGTGAACTCCAGAAAAGGTTGGTGGAGCTGTGTCTCCCATTGTGTACAACAACTAGCAATGAGCCTTTTCTGCTTAAGGTCCCCCGCCAGCATAGATTCTACCTGATAAGATTCAGGCATGGTACGGCCCACTTTCTGGTGTCCTAGCCCTCAAATGTGTACAGTGTGAAACACCTGATATTATGCCCTTGCAACTTGCTAGAGACTCTCTCAATTGCATGTTGTTTTTTGTGCATTGTATCAAGAACAGAGAATATGAATACAGAGACCTCTCTAGAGGCAGTAAAAAGATCAGGGAATGTAAAGACCTGTTGTTGCTCTAAATTGTTGTAGTATGTCAAACTGTTTGTAGATTTATTGCCTCTGTGGTCAAATGTAGGAGAATAGAAAACCCTAATGAGTGGTACATTTGGAAAACATGTACTGTTTGTAATTTTGTGAGCCACATTATAGTACTTTATGATAAATCATTTGATTATATTATCTGACAGAAATTTTTAGTATGAACTGCACTGTCTGCTTTTAGTTTCTCTTTGCACTAGATGGTATCTCATTGGGCTCTGGCCCCCTTTTTTGCGCTCTAGCCCCCTTTTTTGTGCCCTTTCTGACTGCTGTATTCCAATTGTACTTGTACCTTTTAGCGTATTTTTGTGACTGTTTCTGTATTGTGCCTTTACTCGTGTTATTTTGCCTTGTTTCCGGCTTTTCCGCCCCTTGTGCGCTCCCCCCTCGCCGTTCTCCCCCTGCCTCCCCGCGGCCCCACCCCCCTCACGCCCCCATTCGCCACTCCCTCCCGCCTTCCAGCTGCTCCTCCCTCCCTTCTTAATGGCTGGCGATGCGCGTTGCGAGTGAGCGACCTCTGACCTGATTTAGGTCTAGAGCTCGCCCCCCACGTCCGCAGCACTACCCAGCTGTCTCGTGCCCCTGACCCCCGCCCACGCTGCTGCTAGCGTGTTCGAGGCCCGTGTGCCACTTTTCGCCGTCCTGTAAGTGTTTGTTCTATTTTTTCAGCGCCTCACCCCCTTGCGCTATAGCCCCCTTTTTGTGCCCTTTCTGACTGCTGTATTCCAATTGTACTTGTACCTTTTAGCGTATTTTTGTGACTGTTTCTGAATTGTGCCTTTACTCGTGTTATTTTGCCTTGTTTCCGTCTTTTTCGCCCCTTGTGCGCTCCCCCCCTCGCCGTTCTCCCCCTGCCGCTGCCTCCCCGCGGCCCTGCCCCCCTCGCGCCCCCATTCGGCGCTCCCGCCCGCCTCCCGCCTCCCAGCTGCTTCCCCCTCCCTTCTTAATGGCTGGCGCTGCGTGTCGCGAGTGAGCGACCTCTGACCTGATTTAGGTCTAGAGCTCGCCCCCCACGTCCGCAGCACCACCCAGCTGTCTCGTGCCCCTGACCCCCGCCCACGCTGCTGCTAGCGTGTTCGAGGCCCGTGTGCCGCTTTTCGCCGTCCTGTAAGTGTTTGTTCCATTTTTTCAGCGCCTCGCCCCCTTGTGCTCTAGCTCCCTTTTTGTGCCCTTTCTGACTGCTGTATTCCAATTGTACTTGTACCTTTTAGCGTATTTTTGTGACTGTTTCTGTATTGTGCCTTTACTCGTGTTATTTTGCCTTGTTTCCGGCTTTTTCGCCCCTTGTGCGCTCCCCCCTCGCCGTTCTCCCCCTGCCGCTGCCTCCCCGCGGCCCGCCCCCCTCGCGCCCCCATTCGCCGCTCCCTCCCGCCTCCCAGCTGCTCCTCCCTCCCCCCTCCCTTCTTAATGGCTGGCGCTGCGCGTCGCGAGTGAGCGACCTCTGACCTGATTTAGGTCTAGAGCTCGCCCCCCACGTCCGCAGAACCACCCACCTGTCTCGTGCCCCTGACCCCCGCCCACGCTGCTGCTAGCGTGTTCGAGGCCCGTGTGCCGCTTTTCGCCGTCCTGTAAGTGTTTGTTCTATTTTTTCAGCGCCTCGCCCCCTTGCGCTCTAGCCCCCTTTTTGTGCCCTTTCTGACTGCTGTATTCCAATTGTACTTGTACCTTTTAGCGTATTTTTGTGACTGTTTCTGTATTGTGCCTTTACTCGTGTTATTTTGCCTTGTTTCCGGCTTTTTCGCCCCTTGTGCGCTCCCCCCTCGCCGTTCTCCCCCCTGCCGCTGCCTCCCCGCGGCCCCGCCCCCCTCACGCCCCCATTCGCCACTCCCTCCCGCCTCCCAGCTGCTCCTCCCTCCCCCCTCCCTTCTTAATGGCTGGCGCTGCGCGTTGCGAGTGAGCGACCTCTGACCTGATTTAGGTCTAGAGCTCGCCCCCCACGTCCGCAGCACTACCCAGCTGTCTCGTGCCCCTGACCCCCGCCCACGCTGCTGCTAGCGTGTTCGAGGCCCGTGTGCCACTTTTCGCCGTCCTGTAAGTGTTTGTTCTATTTTTTCAGCGCCTCACCCCCTTGCGCTATAGCCCCCTTTTTGTGCCCTTTCTGACTGCTGTATTCCAATTGTACTTGTACCTTTTAGCGTATTTTTGTGACTGTTTCTGAATTGGGCCTTTACTCGTGTTATTTTGCCTTGTTTCCGTCTTTTTCGCCCCTTGTGCGCTCCCCCCTCGCCGTTCTCCCCCTGCCGCTGCCTCCCCGCGGCCCTGCCCCCCTCGCGCCCCCATTCGCCGCTCCCGCCCGCCTCCCGCCTCCCAGCTGCTTCCCCCTCCCTTCTTAATGGCTGGCGCTGCGCGTCGCGAGTGAGCGACCTCTGACCTGATTTAGGTCTAGAGCTCGCCCCCCACGTCCGCAGCACCACCCAGCTGTCTCGTGCCCCTGACCCCCGCCCACGCTGCTGCTAGCGTGTTCGAGGCCCGTGTGCCGCTTTTCGACGTCCTGTAAGTGTTTGTTCCATTTTTTCAGCGCCTCGCCCCCTTGCGCTCTAGCTCCCTTTTTGTGCCCTTTCTGACTGCTGTATTCCAATTGTACTTGTACCTTTTAGCGTATTTTTGTGACTGTTTCTGTATTGTGCCTTTACTCGTGTTATTTTGCCTTGTTTCCGGCTTTTTCGCCCCTTGTGCGCTCCCCCCTCGCCGTTCTCCCCCTGCCGCTGCCTCCCCGCGGCCCGCCCCCCTCGCGCCCCCATTCGCCGCTCCCTCCCGCCTCCCAGCTGCTCCTCCCTCCCCCCTCCCTTCTTAATGGCTGGCGCTGCGCGTCGCGAATGAGCGACCTCTGACCTGATTTAGGTCTAGAGCTCGCCCCCCACGTCCGCAGAACCACCCACCTGTCTCGTGCCCCTGACCCCCGCCCACGCTGCTGCTAGCGTGTTCGAGGCCCGTGTGCCGCTTTTCGCCGTCCTGTAAGTGTTTGTTCTATTTTTTCAGCGCCTCGCCCCCTTGCGCTCTAGCCCCCTTTTTGTGCCCTTTCTGACTGCTGTATTACAATTGTACTTGTACCTTTTAGCGTATTTTTGTGACTGTTTCTGTATTGTGCCTTTACTCGTGTTATTTTGCCTTGTTTCCGGCTTTTTCGCCCCTTGTGCGCTCCCCCCTCGCCGTTCTCCCCCTGCCGCTGCCTCCCCGCGGCCCCGCCCCCCTCGCGCCCCCATTCACCGCTCCCTTCCGCCTCCCAGCTGCTCCTCCCTCCCCCCTCCCTTCTTAATGGCTGGCGCTGCGCGTCCGCGCCGTGGCGCGCCGGAGGCGAGCCCGTCTGCGCCCGTCCGCGCCTGGACCGCGCACAGCGCCAGCCCCCCTGGTCCTCACGCCCCCCGCACCACCAGCCTTCGCTACTCAGCCAGCGAACTCCACGCACTCAACCCTGGCTCCTCGACTGCCTGCTGCCAAGCCACCCCGAAGCACACCAAAGGACCTTTTTCCTGCCGCAACTGCAACTTCACCTGCAACAGAACAACGAAGCCTGCAACAACCAACACAAATCACCTGTACTGCATCCTCCTTAACACACGCTCCGCACGAAAGCACGTCATCGAGCTCTGGGACCTGCTCGACACCACCGCCCCAGATGTTGCCTTCCTAACCGAAACCTGGTGGAACGATCCTCAGCCCCAGACATCGCCATCGCCATCCCTGATGGCTACAAGATCACCAGTAGAGATCGCACCAACGGAATCGGTGGAGGAATAGCCATCGCCCACAAATCCACCCTCAAGATCCACACCCACACGGACGACACCCTCAAGACAGCCGAACACCTCCACTTCCAGATCCACACGGACCCAAACACTACCCTCAGAGGAACCCTCATATACCGTCCTCCAGGACCAAGAGCCCCCTTCAGCGACACCATCTATGACCTCGCAAGCACCCACGCCCTCGCCTCTTCAGACTACATCCTCCTGGGAGACCTCAACTTCCACCTGGAGAACAACAATGACGCCAACACCGCATCACTGACCACCAACCTCTCCAACCTCGGACTCCGTCAACTGGTCAACACACCCACCCACATCGCCGGCCACACCCTTGACCCACTCTTCACTGCAAGCAACCACATCTCATTCAGCCACACCTCCGAACTCCACTGGACCGACCACCACTGCCTCCACTTTTCCTTCAAGAAAAACACCGAACACCACCGCACCCCACTACCGCCTCACCGCCGCTGGGGAAAAATCACCAAAGACCAACTAGCCAGCACCCTCGCCAAAAACCCACCACCCGACACCACCGACCCGGACTCCGCCGCCATCAACCTCCAACAATGGATCCTCAACTGCTCCAACATCCTAGCACCACTCAAGAGACCCACCGTCAACCAAGAAAAGAAAAAACCAGCCTGGTTCACAGACGAACTGACCACCTCCAAACGCACCTGCCAGAAACTCAAGAAAAAAAATGGATCCTCGAGCGAACACCCGACAACCTTGCTACCCTCAAGGAAGCCAACCGCGAACACCACCAACTGATCCGACTCGCCAAACGCTCCCACTTCACAGAACGCCTTAACAACAACGCACACGACTGCAAGGAACTCTTCTGCATTGTGAAGGAGCTCTCCAACCCCAACGCCAGCATCAACGACGTCCCACCATCCCAGAAACTCTGCGACGATCTCTCCACCTTCTTCTACCAGAAAATCGCAGACATCCACGACAGCTTCAACACCGCACCTCCGCCCGACCCCACCCCCAACAACTCCTCCCACGCCGACCGCCTCACCACTTGGACCCACGTAGATGACGCCGAAACCCTAAAGACCATGAACTCCATCCACTCAGGACCTCCCTCAGACCCCTGCCCACATCACGTCTTCAACAACGCCGACGTCACCATCGCCCCCAAACTCCGCAAGATCATCAACCTTTCCTTCAACACCGCTACCTTCCCGGACAGCTGGAAGCACGCAGAAATCCAACCCCTCCTCAAAAAACCTAAGGCTGACCTCAAAGATCTCAAAAACTTCCGTCCGATCTCCCTCCTCCCTTTCCCAGCGAAAGTCATCGAGAAGATCGTCAACGCACAGCTCTCCCACTACCTCGAAGACAACTCCATCCTAGACCCTTCCCAATCCGGTTTCAGACGCAACTACAGCACAGAGACTGCACTCCTCGCCGCCACAGATGACATCAGACAACAAAAGGACCACTTCGAAACTTCAGCCCTCATCCTCCTGGACCTCTCCGCTGCCTTCGACACGGTCTGCCACCGCACCCTACTAAATCGCCTCCACGAAGCCGGTATCCAAGACAAAGCCCTCAACTGGATCTCCTCTTTTCTCTCCAGCAGAACCCAGAGAGCCCGACTCTCACCCTTCCGCTCCGAAGCCACCAACCTCATCTGCGGCGTCCCCCAAGGCTCCTCACTAAGCCCAACGCTGTTCAACGTCTACATGGCCCCCCTCGCACAACTGGCCCGTCAGCACAACCTCAGCCTCCTCTCCTATGCCGACGACACCCAGCTCATCCTCGCCCTGACCAAAGATCCTCACACCGCCAAAGCCAACCTCCACGAGGGACTGAAATCCATCGCCGAGTGGATGAGCAACAGCCGCCTGAAACTAAACTCCGACAAGACGGAAGTCCTCATCCTCGGCCGCTCCGCATAGGCCTGGAATGACTTTTGGTGGCCCACCGCCCTGGGCCCCCCACCCACCCCAGCCAGCCACGCACGAAACCTAGGCGTCATCCTCGACTCAGCTCTCACCATGTCCAAACAGGTCAACGCAGTCTCCTCCTCCTGCTTCTACACCCTCCGCATGCTCCGCAAAATCTTCAAGTGGATTCCAACAGGAACCCGAAAGACCGTGGCCCATGCCCTCGTCAGTAGCAGACTCGACTACGGCAACGCACTCTACACAGGCATCCCAACTAAAGACATCCAACGACTTCAACGCATCCAGAACGCATCCGCCCACCTGATCCTCGATATACCCCGCCGATGTCACATCTCCCACCACTCGAAGGACCTCCACTGGCTCCCCGTATACAAGAGGATCACCTTTAAACTCCTCACCCACGCACACAAGGCACTACACAACACCGGACCCACCTACCTGAACACCAGACTCAACTTCTACGTTCCCTCACGCCAACTACGCTCTGCCAACCTCACCCTCGCCATCGTCCCCCGAATCCAGCGCAAGACCTCTGGCGGCAGATCCTTCTCCTACCTCGCCGCCAAGACCTGGAACTCACTCCCGACCTCGCTACGCCAGACCCAGGACCTCCTCACCTTCAGGAGACTCCTCAAGACATGGCTCTTCGAACGATAGCAGCTAACCCCCCCCTCCCCTAGCGCCTCGAAACCCTGACGGGTACATAGCGCGCTTTATAAATCTAATGATTGATTGATTGATTGATTGATTGATTGCATTGCATGATTGATACTGTTTTTAAGAGATTGTTCTGCTTTTTAAATGTTTTGTATTTATATGTGTGCTTTTCTGGGTTGTCATAAACCGAATAAAGGGTCCTTGACTGACTGACTGACTGAATCAATTATTTTGGAAGATCATCAAAGAGTTGCAGTAGTTCTATCTGGAATGTATCAGGGTACGGAGCACTGCAACTCTGAAGGTTGCAGGGTGAAACAGGAGAATCTTCTGAATGACATTGAAGTCGCACACAGGAGGGAGTGAACGTATTTATGTGTGGTTTGAAAGTCAGGTTTGAATCAAAAGTGATTCCTAAGTTTCTAACCTGCTGCACAGAAGTTGGCAACAGGCTAGGTTCTGCTGGCCACTAGCTCTGGCACCATACTGGGTGGTTGTCAAAGTGTGATCACCTCAGTTTTTATCCCCATTTAAAATAAGGGAGATGACTTTCATCCAAGCTGTGACTTCTGTGAGAAATGCAGAGAACTGTTAGGAGGAAAGATGGGACTCTTCATATAGCCTAATTATTAACGTGGTGACATCAGCACATGGAAACATTTTTTAGCCAAAAAAAGTTAATTAGTCTATCTAGGGGGTGTTCCAAAAAGGTTAAAAAGAGATGGTCTGAAAGCAGAACCTTGCAGCACACCTGTAGTGGTGGAGTTTGCGGAGGATCTAAAGTTACTTAGACAGACAGTTTCTATGCGCTCAGAAAAGATGCAAATTATTTACGGGCCGAGTCTGAGACATCCAATTCGGTTAGCCGATCAAGAAATATAGAATGAAAGATTGTATCAAAAATAGGCTGATAAGTTAGGCAATATCAAAGCCACTGTTCCACTTTCATCCAAGATGGAACAGAGATCATTGGTAGCTTCAAGAAGCATTGTTTCTGGGTTGTATGTGATTTCACAGAAAAACTATTTCATGGAATACTGTTACTGAGAAATCATTTAACTAAACTGGTTAATGGAAATTTGCTGGATGAACAGCATTTACCATTTCAAGATTGTTTTTTGTATGAGAATTTTTTAAGGTATAAATGTAATTGCTGTAAGGTGTAAATGTATTGATTGCAGCTCTAACTTTCAGATTTGTTTTGTTTGTCTGGTATTTCTTTGGGTGCTTTACTTTAGGAAATGCTAATTAAGATTGATTTTTTTACATAGGCAATTACTTTGGATGCTTTTAATTTCCTGACCCCTCACCGCCACAAACACCATCCGCCCATGCCCCCTTTAAACTCCTTACTGTACCTAAACAACACCCATCACTGACCCCTAAACTACATCCACCCTGAATCCTAAAAACCCTTTCCACGCCTAAACCCCAGCCATCCTGAGCACTACAAATCCCCCTGGCATGCCTAAACACCCATCCCTAACTCCTAAAAAACCTATCACCACACCTAAACTCCGCCCATCCATGACCCCTAAAAATCACTTTCTACAGCTAAACGTCACCCATCCTGAAACCTTAAAACTCCATACAACCGTAAACCTCAGTCATTCCTGAACCCTAAAACCCTCCACCACTCCTAAACGTTACCCATCAATGAACCCCAAAAACACTCACCACCCTTAAATACAGTCCATCCATAAACCCCAAAAAACCCTCAATATCCCTACACTCAATGCATCCTGGAAGTCTAAAAACCCTCTTATCATCCCTAAATATCACCCATTTCTGAACCCAAAAACTCCACCCAACGTTAATGTAATTTTGGCTTTTTCCTTAAAATTACCATTCCTATAAAATGCTTTCTTTATATTTCAAGAAATCTCTATTTTCTTAAACTTGTCTTATCTTAAAATCGTTTTCCATGGTTTGGTTTCCTCCAAAATGGTTTCTAAGTTTTCATTTTTCCATTAATTCACATACATTGCTGTTTGCTTGCTATGAATTCTTCTGAACATAGACTAAACTGCATGGAGAAACTGATCATCCTCCAGGAAACTGCTCAGTTGTTAATTAACTACTGCTTCCATGATTTTAAGGTAAAGAGGAAGCAGAAAAATGGGGTAGTTAGTTGGCCGTAGTTATAAGCCCAGAGAAGGTTTCTTCAAAAGAGGAGTGTGACAAATACTTTTAACCTTTTTCCATGAAAGAGGAACAATCCCTGATTGAAGGGAGGAATCACATAGTTCTGTAAGCACAGGAACGATGGAGTTGGCTACTTTGTGATGGACTAGGCATACATCTGCTGGAAAAGAAGAATGGTCTTGTTCAGGTAGCTCAGACTTAGGGCCAGATTTACAAGGCCCTAGCACCACTGGAGTGTCACTTTTTGTGACACTCCATTGGCGCGTTGCAGTGAACCACATTTACAAGGCTGCCCTAAGCCACTTTTTGTTGCTTACCGCCATATTTTAAATATGGGCCCCTCCGATGCAGTTTTCTGTGTCAGAGGGGCGTGCAATGGGTGTTGCTGTGGGCATTCCACTGCATCAACCATTGCTTTTGACGCTGCCCCAGATTTACAAGAAGGTGTAAATCTGTGGCAGCGCCAAAAACTAACGTCACCCGAGAGGTGGCGTTAGAATTTCACAACGAGGAGGAATCATTTTAGTCCTCCTCAATTTTGCTTTTTCCATGTGTGCTGCATTCTGCAGTACACACAGAAAGAGCAAAAGGTCATAAATGATTGTTTATGTGCAAGAAGGTTTCCTCTCCTGCACATAAACAATCATTCAAAAATTACGATTTGGTACTTCTAGTGCAAAATCGCCATTGTAGATTGTTTGTATGGGACACCTTCCAGCACATAAATAATCAATCCCTTCAATGCAGACACCCTTGTTCTATGGTGCAAGGATGCCTGCGCTGGCAGTTAAATTTAGAGCCAGAGCAGGGGGAAACACAGGGGTGCACTGTATTTTAGTAGATACAGCGCATCCCTGCGTTTCTGAAGTGACGCAGCCCAGCGCCATTTCTTAGTGAACCTGGCCCTTAGTATTTTACAATACCACATCAAATAAGTGCTGAGGGCTGTTTGCTTTGTGAGATTGAGGCTTTGCTTCTACCTGCCCCAAATTGTGCAGAGGTTTTGCAAACTTATCATGGAAGAAGTTAAAGATGTTATTGCACAACTTTTGTGAAGGAAGTACATGGTTTGTTGCTACTGGAGTATGTGAAAATAGTCTGTTTCGTTTTCTTGCACTACAATAATTGAACTCATCATCATCGCCATAAAACTTTACTTGATTCAAAAGCAAATCATAAAAGCACAAAGCCAACACTTCTTAATTAAAACAACCATAAAACGTATTTTAAGGTGCACAAACACCAACAATTTTCAGAAATCACATGAAATTTACTTAATAGTACAAAATTGCAAATTCATAAAGTGAAGATTTTTAAAGGTGCCGACCGCCAAAGGAAATAGAAATACGTGTACCATGTTAAAATCATGCCTAGGCAAAAACAAAATCACCAACCATAAAATACATATTTCACAGAAACAACCCCACTAAAAAAGTAAATATATATATATAGATTAAAGCAAATTCCTTCTGAGCCGGGGATAGTAACTGTATATAGAGTTCCTCAATGTACTAAAATTAACCATACCATTTTTGTATTGTGCCCCTCTTATAAAGTGTAAAACTGCATAACAAATTTCTCTAGACTCAAGCGAGTACAAATAATTAAAACCTCCTCTATACGAACGTGGATGATGGGCCCTCCGAATTGGCAGCTAAACCCTGGATCTCAAGGTTTTATAAAGTGCACGGAACAATATAAGTTGCAATGCAGATTGAATAGAAAAGTTACTGTAAGGGCATGGGGTAAGAATATCAGACCTTTCACCTTGGCTCAGAAAGGCTACAAAAAATTAACCGTTCCCCGCCACTTTAAATAAAATCGGTATTGGGAATTCAAAAATAAAGGTAAATAAAACTGCAATTGGTTATTAGAAACGCTTATATTGCCAACGCTTAATGAACTTTGTTTACTTAATAGTTGTTGATGGAGGACACTGGCCCTTGAGAGATACGTAGAACTAATTTTATGTTTAAGTTGTGAAGGCATTTTACGAGTATTATCGAAAAAACTTGGGCCCGTATTTATACTCCGTTTGCGCCGAATTAGCGTCGTTTTTTTCGACGCAAATTCGGCGCAAAACTAACGCCATATTTATACTTTGGCGTTAGACGCGTCTAGCGCCAAAGTATGGGCAAATAGCGTCATTTTTTTGCGTGAACGCCTTCCTTGCGTTAATGAGATGCAAGGAAGGCGTTCCCGTCTAAAAAAATGACGGCGACGCAAATGCGTCGTATTTATACTCCCGGGCAAAAATCACGCCCGGGAGTGGTCGGGTCAAAAAACCCCGCATTTGCGCCACTTTTTAACGCCTGGGTCAGGGTAGGCGTTAAGGGGCCTGTGGGCTCAAAATGAGCCCACAGGTGCCCTCCCCTGCCCCCAGGGACCCCCCCTGCCACCCTTGCCCCCCCCAGGAGGACCCCCAAGGATGGAGGGACCCACCCCAGGGACATTCAGGTAAGTTCAGGTAAGTATAATTTTTTATTTTTTTAAATATTTTTTGGTGGCATAGGGGGGCCTTATTTGTGCCCCCCTACATGCCACTATGCCCAATGACCATGCCCAGGGGACATAAGTCCCCTGGGCATGGCCATTGGGCAAGGGGGCATGACTCCTGTCTTTACTAAGACAGGAGTCATTTAAATGCCGTCTGGGCGTCGTTAAAAATGGCGCAAATCGGGTTGAGGCGATTTTTTTGCCTCAACCTGACTTGCCCCATTTTAAGACGCCCTAACGCCATTTTCCCCCTACGCCGGCGCTGCCTGGTCTACGTGGTTTTTTTCCACGCACACCAGGCAGCGCTGGTCTGCTAGCGCCGGCTAACGCCATTCCATAAATACGGCGCCCGCATGGCGCTTCAGAATGGCGTTAGACGGCGCTAAATTTTTTGACGCTAAACTGCGTTAGCGCAGTTTAGCGTCAAAAAGTATAAATATGGGCCTTGATGTAACCCAACTCCCCAAAAGCACGTTTCAGATAATAACCAAACCATGGGATCTTCTCAGCCTTTGAAATAGTTAGGCAATCTGTAATGATGGACCTCGAGAAATATAGGTGAGGGAAGAGACAAATTTTGGCCCATATCTAGCAAAGGAGTCAGACCAATACGATCCTCTATATACTCTAGCCCTAGTTCTGAATGACAAAAAGAAGACGAGGCACACTTAGGAACCATCAAAAGCCTCCCAATAAATGCATTTTCAATTATTTAGAGCTTATTACAACGAATTTGGTCCCACACAATTGGCAATCAAGAGAAATATTGCTTTATAAAGCGTTAACAACTCCTTCGCAGGTTTTTAGCCTAATTTGGCTGCAAAAGGAAAGAGGGCCTCTGCCGCTCTACTCATCTGTTGTGCTTTTAAAATCAATAAAGCATCCCATGATAGCTGTGAACTGAAAAGAATCGCCAAATACGAACAAAATTGAACTTTAGCAATGATGTTAATATGCACCATAATGGTTTTGACTTTGTTGATTTGGGGCCGCACACATATCAAAGGGCTTACTGTGATTCACTTTTAAATCGAGAGATGCCATAAACTCTACAAAGGCATCAATGGTTGTTAGGAGACTCATAGCTGTCCTTATTAATAGGACAGCATCGTCTGCATAAAGTCGAATTCACGACTTTGTTCAAAGGATTAAAGATACGTGAGAAATGTTTCAACCATGCCTCCCCTGAAATCAAAGAGTCCATGTAATGAGCAGCAGCCTTAGAGAACAAAGGAAAATTGATGACATCCCAAAATTGTTTTGTGTCCTCCATTGTCCCTACTACCAGTAAATCTTACCATGCCTCACTCCTGAGTTCAGCTTTCCTTTGGGTTTTTACCGCTTTATAATTCTCCCTAGATATCTTAATTATCTCTTTGTTAAGAGGAACAGTGTGAAAAGCTCCTTTTAACTCCGTATTGCCTTTTGGCACGCACTATTAAACCATCATACGGAGGGACCATTGCTAAAAGGGCATTTCACTAAAAAGGCAGATGAATTGGCTATACAACGCTTTTCAAAATCCCGTACTTGCATAGTTGGAACACCCCTCTACAGTCAGAAAACTGCTAACAAGGTCAAGATTCTCACTCATATTTGTACGCTGAAGGACCTGTGTATCTATCTTAACCCATTTCACCCTTAGAACTTTACTCGTACTGTATGGAGGAAACATTACTCTTCTCCGTACCTGCTCTTAAGAATAACTTAACATGCTCTACTAAAACGTTATGATCACTAGCGCAACTTGGTAAAATTGTAAAATCCCGAATAAGAAAACTATAGATTCTAGAAATTAACATAAAACCGATCAAGGTCGCGTGACATCCCCGACATAAATCGGGCGGTGATTGATGGAAACATCAACATAGCCATTTAAAGAGATCAACTCATTAGAGATCAAAATGTAATTTAACGCGATCCCATATATCGGACGGGTAAAATGTGCAATTTTTTGGCCATCCTTATTTTCTACCCCACATTCACGTATACCACTCAGGTCGCAAATTGTACACTTAAAATCCCCAAACCATAAGATACATAGTGAATATGTGGATAGGGTTACTTTCCTTATTTCCTCTTGCAAGTTTTCTGCCACCTATGAATAATAATGATCAAATATATTGTGATAAAAATGTACAATTAAAAAATTCACAAAACCTGGACCATAAAACTGAAGCAGTTGGTACCAAAGTGAAAAACATACCAATGTAACTTTCAACTTATTGAGTTTAACTGAAATAAGTACAGCTATCTGTCCATCACTTCCCAGGTTACGTTCCTCGCATACCATTAGGCAGCTTTATTCATAAAACTTCAATAATTTTCAGTTGAATTCTCAACCAAAGGAGGAACTCATGTAAGAACCGTCGTAAAAGGAGTGGACTCGGGGTAAATGTTATCTTTCAATAACATCTTTATGATAAAAAAAACATGCCCTTGGCTACGAACAGGACATTGTGTTCTTGGAGTCTTCAGGCTCATTTCTCAGAGCTGCCTGAGCTGGAGCAGATGGACCTGGACCTCTCCTTCCCCCTACACCATGCTTTTCCTTGGGCCTGGGAATACTCGTGTTACACTGCTGTATACAACCTTGCAGAGAATCTGCAGTGATCACGAGTGGGTGACCTTTATCCTGCTGCTCATTCACTTGTGAATCAGAGAGTTCCAGATTTGCCAAACCCTCCTGAGAGGAAATGAGACGTTGTACCTCTTTACTAATCTTGTCCACAATCGAGAGTTGATATTCAATTTTCCCGAGCTGCATCAAAATGTGTTTTAAGGCATCTGTAAGTAAATCCGCTAAGCGGGAATTTAATGCCTCCAGAAAAGATAATGTCCCATCCTGAGCCCCAAGATTATTCACAATGTTCTCCGCTTGGCCAGGGCTTTGCGAGCTTTTGTGGAGAGCCAAACATTGCTTTTTACATTTTGAGCCACCTTCTGCTCTTTTCCTTTTTCCTCCCTTAGGTTTTGGGTTACCGTCCTCTCCTACCTCCTGTTCTATAGGTTGCAAACAGGTCGCTGGGTTGATAACAATATTGCCAGGGGCTAAAGTTAGTGAAAGCGAGAGAATAGATTGAGATGCTTGACTTTTCTCCCGATCACAGGCCCCCTGATCCATAATTGCCTGTACAAGTGATGGTGAGGACAGGGACAATTTCATCTCCACTAGTTCCGTCTCTATGCTGATGGCACCCACAGCACGCTGCAGGAGAGCATTAAGAGTATAACCAGTGGCAGACAGTACCAAGGTGGTTTTCGTTTCCCTCTAAGAGTTAATTCTAACTCCACATGAATAACAATCACACAATACCTTATCGATTCCTCCTAGTATAAAAGCCAAGAGGGATGGCTCAGCCCAGCCTCGTTTGGCCGTGGACAGACACAGACTGGCCCGGTCTTGACCTCGTCTTGGCCTGGGCATGTGCCCGAATGCGTCCCGCTCTGCGGGCGCTGCAGGCTAATTTATGCGACTCCTGGCACTTAGATGACATTAGCAGCTCATCCCTGGCCACAGTGTCTCATTGTAAACAATACATTAACTCAATGTAGTTGGTCACCTTGTTGGGTCCCAATTTTCCAACAGGAACTCTCTTGTCTTTTACATACCTATTTGGCTGACCGAAGCACTTTGGTATAACAAAGGAACTAAAAGGCTTACTTCATTTTGTGGTGACAGATTTAGCAGGGACAGGCCTCAAAAATCATAAAATTTTTACTAGACCTGCAGGTCTAGTAACTTAAATAATCTACTCTACCTAACTGTAATGCTCTTGACTCATAAACTGGTTTCAAACTATGTAATCTGGGCAAATATTTTAAATCACAGAGCCACTATTTTCTTCATTATCACATATGATAGCACTTTTAAATGTGTTAGTGCAGCATGTTTGCTGTTCAAAAAACTGCTGTTTAATTGACTAAGGCCCTCATTATTATAAGTCCTGCTTACCGCCATGCGGACTGCCGCAAACATTCCGACGCCGCAGCGGTTTACCGCTACCCATATTATGACACACACATAGCATTCCGTCACTATACAGCCACACACACAACTCCGCCAGCCCAAAGGTCAGTGATTAACTGGCGGTAGCAAAACTCACACCGTTACGCCAACAGAACTACGCCCACAGCATTATGACCGACGAATCATGCAGCAGACATTCAACTGCAGTAAACCATTGGCGGTACATACCACCGCGCTCAAAATACACACACAGATACAAAAAGACACTACATTGGACAATTCAAACTACACACACCTGACACACATATCCACACCACACCCACACAACTATAAAACACACACACTACCCACAACCCTTTACGACTGAAAAAAATTGACAACAGAGAGAGAGAGAGAGAGAGACACTAAGAGCACCCACAGAACCAAAGCCACAGAACACCATCACCCATACACCATCCACACACCTTACAGCACACATCCCAACACATCACCCCACACACCCTCACACACACCACCACACACACCACACCCATGGCACCACAAAGACACCCCAGGTTCTAAGAGGAGGAGCTAAGGGTTATGGTGGAGGAAGTCATCCAGATAGAGCCACAGCTATTCGGATCACAGGTGCAGCAGACAACCATTGCTAGGAAGATGGAGCTATGGCAGAGACTCGTGGACAGGATCAACACGGTGGGACAGCACCCCCGAACAAGGGATGACATCAGGAAGAGGTGGAACAACCTATGGAGGAAGGTACGTTCCGTGGTTGCAAGACACCAGATAGCTGCACAGAGGACTGGGGGTGAACCCCCACCTCCTCCCCCACAACTACCAACATGGGAGGAGCAGGTCTTGGCAATACTGCATCCTGGGGGCCTGGCAGGAGTAGTAGGAGGACTGGACTCTGGTAAGTCAAATCTCTATTACTATCATCCCCCCTACCTGCATGCCATCACATACCCCCACCCTAATGCATGGGCATCACTCACAGCCCTGCATGGACACCCATCACTAAAGCATGCACATTAGAGAGAATCACCTAGCTCACAAAATCACTACTCACACAAGGTACCACATGCAGAAACAATAATACTGCATTTACATTCCCACAGTTCCCCACACAATGTCACAGGAGAGGAAGTGCCAGCAACATCCAGCCCCCCCCCAGAAGAGGCCCACAGTGATGACAGCAGCTCTGGACGCCTGGATCTGGATGACCAACCTGGCCCATCAGGGATCTCTGGACAGTTGGTTACCCAGCCACAGGCCCATACCACCACAGAGCCTCCCCCCTCAGGAAACACCAGCGCAGCACCCACCCAGCAGGCCCATACCTCTGTCCCCAGGACACATCAATCAGTAGTGTGTCCACCACTACAGGGACCCCAGGCAACCCCACAAACATAGGATGATGAGGGACCTGGGGTCAGTGGGCACATGGTTCAGGGGACAGAGGCACAGGACAACAGGGAAGCTGTGAGGACTGCTGTGCGACAGGGGGAGGAGAGGCCCAGGGAACCGACTCTCCAGGAAGCACTCACCAGCATCCTGGGAGCATACCACAATTCCCAGGAAACGATGGGCCAGATACCGGACAAGTTGCAGGAGACCCAGCGGCTGCAGGAGGGACAGTACCTGGGGATCAGGGAGGACCTGAGGGACATCCACACCACCCTGGTCCCCACTGCAGGGGTGCTGGCAGACATGGCCAACACCATGAGGGAGGCAGTGGTACACCACCGGGCCCCTGGCACTAGCCACACTGATGAATAGCCCTCCACCTCCGCTAGTGGACAGGAGGCCCCTCCACAGGAACAATAGGCCACCAGCACCCCTCCTCCTACAGAAGGAGAACCACCCCGCAAATGGTCCCTGCGATCCAGGCAGAAGCCAGAGAGCATTGCCAAGACCCCCGCCAGGAAATAAGACTCTCCAGATTGTCACTCTTGTGTCCCACTCTGTCACCCTGTCCACCTTGAACTGCCATTGCTCCACTTCCTATACCCCCTTGGAAAATGCACCTGTGATACAAAGAGAAGGGACTCTATCCTGGACTTTCCTCTACCATCAACCCAGCCATTGCACATACCCCTCTTCTTCTTAGCACTTAAATAAACACCCTTTGAAAAAATACAAGTATGGAGTATGTTAAATTTTATAAGTATGTATATGTTTAACAAGGTTTAAACACTGCAATAAAACTGTACATTAATGTATACATAGGAATGACCTGTGGTTGGCTGCAGTCAACACACCAGGTGCCAGAGTGGGGCACAGATATCTGAAAATAGAGATGCCAAAGGGTACAGTAACTGGCCATAGAATTGGGAGAATCTGCTTGCCATGTACAATGTCAAATACAAAACTGTCAATGTAAAGTGAAGTTACAGTGTCTTACCTGTGTGTCACTGGAAGTACTGTCGTATAGTAGCTGTTGTGTTGTCCTCATCCTCATCCTCTGCCTCCTCATCTTCACTGTCCACAGGGTGCACTATTGCCACACGCCCATCTCCATCCTCATTCTCCTGCAGAAAAGGCACCTGGCGTCTCAAGGCAAGGTTATGCAACATGCAGCATTCCTCGATGATCTGGCACACCTTCTTGGGTGAGGACTACAGGGATCCACCTGTTAGATGGAGGCAACAAAACCTGGCCTTCAGGAGGCCGAATGTCCTCTCTATTATTGGTTGCCCATGTGCCTCATTGTATCGTTCCTCTGCCCTTGTCCTGGGATCCTCACAGGGGTCAGTAGCCATGAGAGGTTGGGGTAACCAGAGTCACCTGCAAATATCGAGGGATACCTGTTAGCCAAACCCTAACCCATATTGCCAACACCATACCCATACACCAACATATACTGGGTGGGAACCATGGGCTCACCTAGTAGCCACACCCGGTGCCTCTGGAGTTGAGCCATCACATATGAGATGCTGCTATTCCTCAGGATATAGGCATCATGCATAGACCCAGGATATTTTGCATTGACATGGGAGATGTACTGGTCCACCAGGCACAGTATCTGCACATTCATCGAGTGAAAGCTCTTTTGATTTCTGAAGAACTGTTCATTTCTCCAGAGGTGGGACAAATGCAATATGTGTACCATCAATAGCCCCAATAATGTTGGAGATATTTCCCATTGCATAGAAGTCAGCTTTCACTGTGGCCAAATCCTCAACCTGGGGGAAAACAATGTAGCTGCGTATGTGTTTAATCAGAGCAGACAACACTCTGGTCAGCACTATTGAAAACAGTGGCTGAGACATTCCTGCTGCCAATTCCACTGTCACTTGGAAGGAGCCAGTTGCCAAGAACTGGACCACAGATAGGAGTTGCACAAGTGGGGGGATCCCAGTGGACTGACAGATAGCAGATATCAGGTCTGGCTCCAATTAGGCACACAGCTCTGTGATTGTGGCCCTGTCCAGTCTATAGGTCAGGATAATGTGCCTGTCCTTCATTGTTGCCAAGTCCACCAGGGGTCTGTACACGAGGGGATGTCTCCATCTCCTATTCATCCGCAGCGGTTGCAATCTAGGGGGCAAAACGGTGAGCAGCTGGTCAGTATTCCACATTTCCAAACACTACACTGCATTGCATGTTGTGACTGTAACAGTATGTTGTTGGATAGGCCCAAATGGTGCCTATGTGCACTGTGACGCAGATAGGTGCCAAAGCCTAACCCCCCCTGAAATGGCATCCGCCTATCCTGTGTGGATGGACATGTAGAAATGAGGTGATGCCGCTGATGTTGCACGCCGTTGCGAGAGGCGGTCCAGTACCGCCGTGCAAGTCCTCATTGGTTGGCATTGGGTCCTATGGGTTACAGTGGCTTATGGTGATGTACACCGGCGGTGACGGTGCGCACCGCCGTGGACGTGACCGCCATTTTCTATCTGTTCACTCACTTGCTACTTGACCTTCAACAGGAGAGGACCTACACTGCAAGTGCTGCTGTGACCTGTGTCTGGAACCTACCATGGCTCGTGTCACTGGGGAAAGGGCCTCTGCCTTCACCGCTGTGGAGTTGGAGAGACTGGTGGATGGGGTCCTACCCCAGTACCGAATGCTGTATGGGCCTCTAGACCAACAGGTGAGTACACTGTGAGCAAAATTCAAGGGGCATGGATGCATGGAGTGCTGTGTGTGAGGGCCTCGTGTAGGGGGGTTGGTGGAAGGGTTCTGGGCTGCGTGCTGCAAGTATGGTGGGCAATGTCTGTGCGTGAGGGGATGTGAGGGCTAAGGTGGGCCATGAGCCTAACAGGCCGGACGGTATGACTGATACCTTTTTCTATGGGTTTTTTCTGCAGGTCAGCGCCCATCAGAAAAAGGATATATGGCGTGCCATCGCCAAGGACTTGCGGACCCTGGGGGTTTACAGCAGGAGGAGCACCCACTGTGGCAAATGGTGAGAGGACCTGAGACGCTGGGCAAGGAAGACGGCGGAGGCCCAGCTGGGGATGGCCTCCCAACAAGGAAGGGGTGCCTATCGAACCCTGATCCCCTGATGGGAAACGTCCTTTATGCCAAAGTTTTGATAACGAAGTCGTGGTTAACGAAAGTGGGAACAACGCTTTCTTTAACCACGACTCCGTTATTTTGTGCCTTAACTACGCATGTTCTGAACAACGAACATGCGTGGTTAAGGTACAAAGAAGGGAGTCGGCTAAGGAGGACGACGCAGGTGACGAGGGGACGACTAAGGTAAGTGGAGGGTTTTAGGTTTTGGGGAGGGGGTGGGGGTTCAGGGGGTTTTAAGTTTTGGGGTGGGGTTGGGGGGGTGGGTCGTTTTTGGTTTTGGGGAGGGGGTGGGGGTTCAGGGGGTTTTAGGTTTTGGGGTGGGGTTGGGAGGGGCGTTTTTGGTTTTGGGGAGGGGGTGGGGGGTCAGGGGGTTTTAGGTTTTGGGGTGGGGTTGGGGGGTGGGGCGTTTTTGGATTTGGGGAGGGGGAGGGGGGTCAGGGGTTTTTACGTTTTGGGGTGGGGTTGGGGGGGTGGGGTGAGATGAGGGATGCAGGATCAATGGTGCCTATTACTAATGCTTTTATCAGGAATGCCTTTACAACGAAATATCGTTGTTAAGGCATTCGTGGTAAAGGCATTAGTAATAACAACGAGGTCGGTGTTCCGACCTCGTTGTTAAGGCACTAGTTGTTTCGGAAGTCGGTGTTCCGTCGTATAACCCCCCCTGATGGCCCTCATACTGGCGGTGGCCTATCCGGAGCTAGATGGGCGCTTGAGGGCATCACAGCAGCCACAAAGGGGTGAGTACAGTGCCCCAATATACTACTTGTGCCTGGTGGGGTGGTATCTGGGTGGGGGATGTGGGTCTGTGGGTGCCCCTAGGCCAGGCCGGACATTGCAGGGTAGGTCCCATGTTGGGCAGGGTCTGATGTAAACTTCCTCCAACCAAGCTAGTAGGCATCCACTACTGGCAAGTGGTCTGTGGGTCTCAGGTATGCTGCAATTGGCATTAGGTGTCCATGTCCATGGGCTGGTGAGTAGCATTGTGACTGGTAGTGCATTGACTAGTGTGTAGGACTGTTCCCTGTGTGTGTGTGTCGTGTACGCCAACGGTTGTGTTGTTAGTGCCATTGACCAAGTGTACCCTTTGTCTCTCCTCCAGTTTTTGTTTTGTCACCCTGTTCTTATGTGCATTAGCATCATCTGGCGGAGGAGCAGAAGCACCAGCGATGGAGGGAGCTGCATCCCACAAGGCCCTGGAGGCGAATCCACTGACGGTGAGGGCACCAGTGGGACGGAGGGCAGGGGAGCACCATGGCGGGGACTGGAGTGGACAGTTCGGTTAGTGATACCTACTCCGATGGAAGCTCCCTGGTGGTGCCGGACACCTCTGTGCCCACCCCAACTATATATTATACAGCTGCCACCCCTGTACCAGCACCGCCCTCCCAACAGCCCCTCAGCGAGTTTCCCATGCCCGCTCACCCAGGAGAGTGGGCATCTCCTTCACCCCAGGCAACTAAGGCTCTACCCCAGTTAGCCCTGCTGCCCTGAGTGAGGAGGCTATTGACCTCGTGCGATCCATCTCTGTTGGGTAGTCAACCATTGTGAATGTCATCCAGGGGCTGCCAGCACAAATGCAACAGACAAGTGCATTCCTGGAGGGCATTCACACTGGCATGACGGCCCAACAGAGATCAATCCAAGCTCTGGACTCCTCTCTGATGGCAGCCATTGTCCCTGTTTCTAGCCTCCGCCCTGCAACTTCCTCTAACCAATCCCATTCCCCTCAACCCCAACCTATCCCAAGCACACAGGCAGACCAGCATGCACACAAGACAGAATACAGGAGTGGTTCAGGCAAACACAAGCACCACACATCATCCCACAGGCACTCACACAAACACCATCCAGAATCAGACATACCAACATCCACTGCCTCCACTGTGTTCCCCTCCTCCTCCTCGTCCACCTCCCTCTCAGTTGCATCTACACTCACATCTGCATGCACTACATCCTCATCCACTCCCACCATCAGCATCACGCCTAGCACTACACGCCCCTCACTGGCAGTCACCACCCCCACATCCATGCACACGTCCCCTGTGTCCTCTCCCACTGTGTCTGTGCCCCATTCTCCCAAAGTACACAAATGCATCACTCAGACACCCAACAGCCATCCACCTCACAAAAGCATCCAGCCCATGCACCTGCACCCAAACACAGCAGACTGACACCTCCTACAACCACTTCCTCTTCCTCCACTCACAAACCTTCACCCTCTTCTCGCCCCTATGTCCCTAAGAAGCTTTTTTGTTCTCCACCGTTGACCTCTTCCCTACCACTCCCACCGTCCTTCACGTCGAGCCAGGGTGGTCAGAACCCTGGCGAGCACCTCAGCCACCCAGTCCACGGCCACAGTAGTGTCGACAGCTACTCCAGGTGGGAGAGGATACTGGGCACCAGGGAGCCACACTGAAAGGGTACCTGCACCAGGTGCTGCAAGGAAGTCTAAGGAGGCACCATCAGCTGGGTCAAGGAAGGGCAAGGAGGCACCCCCAGCTGCTTCAAGGAAGGGCAAGGAGGCACCCCCAGCTCCTACAGGGAAGGGCAAGGAGGCACCTCCAACTGTTACAGGGAATGGCAAGTAGGCACCCCCAGCTGCTACCGAGAAGGGCAAGGAGCAATCCCCGGCTGCTGACAGGAAGGGCAAGGGGCCTGCACCAGCAGGCAGGAAGGACAGGAGGCCTGGTGCTGGGAATCATTCGGAGACCCCACCACTAACCATGGTGGTTCAGCCTTCCGAGGCTGCTGGGGATGGACTGGAGGCCCTCTAACCACTTCTAGCACTGCCACCAACTCCGCCACCAGCACCACTGCCAGCAGCAGCAGCCCCAGTGGGCAGCCGTCCGAGGCTGCAGGGGAAGGGCTGGAGCCTCCCCCCACCACGGCCAGCACCGCCACCAGCACCACTGCCAGCAGCAGCAGCCCCAATGGGGAGTTGTCTGAGGCTGCAGGGGAAGGGCTGGAGCCTCCCTCCACCACTCCCAGCACTGCCACCAGCACCGCTACTAGCACCACTGCCAGCAGCAGCAGCCTTAGTGGGCAGCCATCCAAGGCTGCAGGGGAAGAGCTGGAGCGTCTCCCCACCACTGCCAGCACCACCACCAGCTATACTGCCACCACTGAGCAGACGTCACCACCGGCAGACAGTGTGTAGTCCTGCATCCATGGGCTGTTGTGCAGCCTGGCCCCTGTAAATCCCGTGGGTCTGACACCTAAGTGAAAGACTGTGACCTTGCACTCCCCAACATCTGCATCACAGGGCACAATGCCCCCTCCAGAATCAGTGGAGAGGCCATCCACTCACCCCATCCTCCACAGGATGAAGCTCACTGGGCACAATGTCCCCTCCAGAACCAGTGGAAGAAGCCATCTACTCACCCCATCCTCCACAGGATGAAGCTCACTTGGTCACAATTCCCCCTTTAGAACCAGTGGAGAAGCCATCCACTCACCCCATCCTCCAATGGATGAAGCTCACAGGGCACAATGCCCCCTCCAGAACCAGTGGAGAAGCCATCCACTCACCCCATCCTCCCCATGATGAAGCTCACTGGGCACAACGCCCTCTCCAGAACCAGTGGAGAAGCCATCCACTCACCCCATCCTCCACAGGATGAAGCTCACTGGGCACAATGCCCCCTCCAGAACCAGTGGAAGAAACCATCCACTTGAGAGACTGTGGCCTTGCACTCCCCAGGACCAAGCAGTGGGCAAACCACCCACTTGAGAGACTGTGGCCTTGCACTCCCCAGGACCAAGCAGTGGGCAAACCACCCGCTAGAGAGACTGTGGCCTCCCACTCCCCAGGACCAAGCAGTGGGCAAACCACCCACTAGAGAGACTGTGGCCTTGCACTCCCCAGGACTAAGCAGTGGGCAAACCACCCACTTGAGAGACTGTGGCCTTGCACTCCCCAGGACAGCGCATAGGGCATTTTACCCCCTCCAGGACCAGTGGTGTTGTACCATCTTCCAGCTGAGGTGCCCCCCTTTCCCTGTCCCCCTGAGGTACCTGTGTATTTTCGACCTGATGCACCTGCAGTGTTCATTTCGGGTTGTTGCAGGACTGAGTTGGGGCCTTGGCCTATGTGTTGTGGCCCTGTGGCCCACGAACATTGAGGACTGGGCAGTGTTCTCACATTTGTAAATATGTATATATGTTTGGATTTTGATGCACTTATTCATAGTATTTTATCGTATTACACTCTTCAAATAATTTTGTCCTTGCATTATTCCTGAGGGGTACGGGGTAGATATGTTATTTTGCTGCTTCTGGTTGAGTGTATGGTGTTGGGGGTGGGGGTGTATGTGTTGCATGTGTGTGCCACTCTCTTTTTCCTCCCCCCTCCCTTGTGTGCTAGGCGGAAGTACTCACCATGGTCAACTTCGCCGGCATTGGGGTTCATAATGTAGTAAAAGGTAGACGAGCATGGGAAAAATTTGCAGCTCGAGCTCCATGGCGTCATGGTTGTTCCCTGAGTCTCCACAGGTGAGTCCTTTGACTTCTGAGTTCTGTTTCCGCAAGGCTTTTGATGTTGTTGGTACCGCCCCGGAAAAGGTGACGGATAGGCCGGTCATAATAGAGTGGGCGGTACATTGTCTTCCACCTGGTTGTTTGTGGTTACTGCTGTGGTGCTCTTTGATTCCGCCGTGGCGGTTGGTGTGTTAAAGTAGCTGTCTGTCTGAGCGGTTTCCGCTGTGGTCATGATTCCATTTTTGTTACCGCTGGCCTGTTGGCGGTATTACTGCTGCTTTATCATCGACCGCCAGGGTTGTAATGAGTGTCATAGTAAGTTTCTAAAGGTCATAACCGCATGAAAACAGAAGGAAAGAAAATAACGCTGTGCAAGTATACATTTAGGCCCATATTTATACTTTTTGACGCTAAACTGCGCTAACGCAGTTTAGCGTCAAAAAGTTTTGCGCCGTCTAACGCCATTCTGAAGCGCCATGCGGGCGCCGTATTTATGGAATGGCGTTAGACGGCGCAATCAGACCGGCGCTGCCTGGTTTGCGTGGGAAGAAACCACGTAGACCAGACAGCGCCGGCGTAGGGGGAAAATGGCGCATGGGCGTCTTAAAATGGGGCAAGTCAGGTTACGTCGAAAAAATCGTCTTAACCCGACTTGCGCCATTTTTTAACGACGCCCATCCCCCATCAACATGACTCCTATCATTGGAAAGATAGGAGTCATGCCCCCTTGCCCAATGGCCATGCCCAGGGGACTTCTGTCCCCTGGGCATGGTCATTGGGCATAGTGGCATGTAGGGGGGCACAAATAAGGCCCCCCTATGCCACCAAAATAAAATATAAAAAATAAAAAATAAAACTTACCTGAACTTACCTGAATGTCCCTGGGGTGGGTCCCTCCATCCTTGGGGGTCCTCCTGGGGTGGGCAAGGGTGGCAGGGGGGGTCCCTGGGGGCATGGGAGGGCACCTGTGGGCTCATTTTGAGCCCACAGGCCCCTTAACGCCTGCCCTGAGCAGGCGTTAAAAAGTGGCGCAAATGCGCCGTTTTTAGCCACGCCAACTCCCGGGCGTCTCTTTTGCCCGGGAGTATAAATACCACGTAAAGTCCTGGGAGTCATTTTTTAGACGGGAACGCCTCCCTTGCATATCATTAACGCAAGGAAGGGGTTCACGCTAAAAAATGACGCACATTCCGGGAACTTTGGCGCTATTCGCCTCTAACGCCATAGTATAAATATGGCGTTAGTTTTGCGTCGAAATTGCGTCAAAAAAAACGACGCAATTTCGGCGCAAACGGAGTATAAATATGGCCCTTAACCTCTAAAGGACATAGTACATTTTATATTTGCAGAGCTGACAGACCTACTGAAACAATAATACAAAATAGGCTCTTAAAATACTAACTACTTTCAACTATAAAACAAAAGTTCCAGCCATAAAAGAACTTAAAAAGACACTGAATGGTGGGAGGGGTTATTATTTTAGGGTCCCCACTAACCTAGGGTGGGGACCTAGATATGACCTAGACAGAAAGAGTGTGTCGTTCTCGACATTTTGGTGATGGTCCCATTGTCCTAGGACAACCACTGGCTGAGTTATGCACGCACAAAAAATGTAAAAGGAATGCCCTGCAAATCATTATGGGGCAAGTTCCAGAGTGCAGCCAATATTGTAGTATGTTAACTATAATGCTCAGAACAGTCCCTAGAAATCACCACAAAAAATAGCATTTCTAAGAAACATGGGGCCAGATGTAGGAAAATCCTGCATTGCGACTCACAATTTGCATATCGCAATGCAGGATGCAGGATGGTGTCCCTGACACCATCTGCGAGTCGCAAGGGGGTCGCAAAGGCCCACTTCATTAATATTAATGAGGTGGGTCACAATTTGCGACCCCCTTGCGAGTCGCAGCACTCACAGGGATGGTGGCCTGCTGGAGACAGCAGGCCACCATGTCTGTGACTGCTTTTAAATAATGCTGTTTTTTTTTTTGTAATGCAGCCCGTTTTCCTTAAAGGAAAACGAGATGCATTACAAAATGAAAAAATGAAACGTTTCTGTTTCATTTTTTCAGAGCAGGCAGTGGTCCATAGGAAAAAAAATGTTTTCAAGGCCATTCACAAAGGGGAAGGGGTCCCATGGGGACCCCTTCCCTTTTGCGAATGGGTTACCACCAGTGTGACACTGGTGTTAACTGCGATTGCTTTGGGACCGCGGTCACAAAGCAATGCAGCATCGCGCTGCGACTCGCAAATAGGAAGGGGAACACCCCTTCCCATTTGCGACTCGCAGTCATGTTTTGCGAGTCGGTAACCAGGTTACCGACTCGCAAAACGGGAATTGGGCATCACGATGTGGGTTTTGCACGTCGCAAACAGCAAAATTTGCTGTTTGTGACATTCAAAACCTTTGCTACATCTGGCCCCATGGTCCTTAAACTACATAGTTAGTTCCTCAAGAGCAGAACCAGATGAAAACAGAACAGCAGAAAATAATGCAGTACTACCACATATATAGCCCCCAATGAGTGCAGTACGTTATACTTTTTCAAAGCTTGCAGACCCACTCTAATGATATTAGAAACACTATTTTTAAAACACAAACTGTGCCCAGTTATAAAACAAAAGTTCCAGCTATAAGAGAGCTTAATGGTGGGAGAGGGTATTATTTTGGGGTCCCCACTAACTTAGTTTGGGGACATAGAGGTGACCTAGACAGAAAGAGTCCGTTGTGCTAAACATTTTGGTGGTGGTCCCGCTGTCCTAGGACCACCACAGGCTGAGTTATGGCCAAAAATGTTTTATAAATGACTGCTTGCAAAGCATTATGGGGCGAGTTTCCCAAGTGCATTGAATATTGTAGTATCAGTTCTCCTGCTGTGTCAGGAGAGCCACTTTGAGGATTTCTGTGTTTTTTACATAAAGCATTTATCATTATCATGTGATTTGTAAAAGCTATGGAGCTGAAGGGTTGAGCAAAAACAAATGAGACAGATTATGTAACAGTGTGAATAATGTGACCAGTGCTTCAATACTGCCGATAGAGATTGTGGGGCTGTTCTGCGCTGTGAGCGCCATGGAGCACGAAGAGGAGAGACATAAGAAAAAAAATAGTTCACCCATTCTGAAGAATATCAGCAATCGTACAAAAATCCATGTAACAGGGTCAGTCCGAAAGGCAGTAACAAAACCGCCCCAAGGCGGGACAAACATGAAGCATTTACCAATCACATCTAGGGATTTTCGAAAGGCAAGCCCACAAATGAGTGAAAGTGATGGACGTGAGATGGACATGGTTAAAACGGTCAAAAAGCGCTTGCACGTTCAACCTAAAAATATTGTTGCTAATAAAGAGGCCTGCAGACAAGTAGTTTTTGCACATTAGAAAGAGAACATCACAAACTGCCTTCAGGTAATTCTTCTGGATCCTGAACGTTTCCCTTATTTAACATGCAGGCAATCAAATATTTTACAGTGTTCTTCACCTTATGTATGACTGCTGATGTTGTGAGTAATATAGCCATATTACATGAACAACATCCTCATATCCATCTAGACAGCTCCAACCATGTCCCATTTTAGGAACGAGGTAAAAACCTACTTCTTTGACGAATACTATATCATTAACAGATCACCTTTGCTCTTAGAAACTGGACAGCCCATCAGTTTCACTTTGTCCTTGTCTTTTACCCAAGTGTGCATGTAATAAATACCACAATTATTCATACATACATACAAGTATAACAGTCAAGTTTCACCTCTTAGTTGAAAGGTTAGGTGCAGCCGCCTAAAAGCAGTTAAGGTGCAGACACCAAATATTTTTAGACCATATTTTATATGAATTCAGTTTAATAGCTATTTGCACAGACCAGGCAAGTGAGACGGATCGAGATTGCAAGGCCATTAAGGACTAGAGCTGGTCCATATGACTATTATACACAGCACTCAATTAGTTTCTGCTGGTTACATGTATCTGCAGGTTATATGTAGGTAGTCTAAATGTATCTGCCTAAAGCCATCCCAGGTTTTTATTGGCATGGATGCATTCCATTTTAGACCATGTTTCATACGAATGCACCTTAATAGACATTTCAAAGACATGACCAGCGAGATGGATCGACATTCTAAGGCCATTGAAGACTAGAGCTGGCTTATTTGACTATTATGCACAGCACTTTATTAGTTTTTGAACATTCAAGGACACAAATGATTGCAGGGTTTATATCCTTATATTTCTGTACAATAGTCAAAGTCGCTTTCTATTTCATTTCATTTATTAGTAGACTGATGACATTATCTGGCCTTTTTGATGTGTAGGAGATACTTTAATCTATTTAATCATTAGTCTGCTGTTAGTTGCTACTGCATATCTCCCGCTTAGAAAGGTTGCATTTATTTGTTATTTAGATGGCGGAGAATAGTCTTTGCGACTGCTTTCTATAAAATACTAATCGGTAAAATCACTTGGACTAATTGTTCGTTCACTGAGATTTACTCCTAAACTGTTGGGCTGCAAATGTAAAAGTTATGCTGTGTAGTAGGGAGGTATTCTATTATAAGGAATGTGTACAATGAAAGAAATGTTTTATATTTTTATATCATAGGTAGTCCTTATTATATTTTAATCGACTATATGTAATAAGGGAATCTGTAAGTTGTTTATTTTAGGATCATATTTTATGGCTTCATTGTAAGCTGAAACAATCAATACATTAAAATTGAAATGGAAATTGAGTACTCTGTCTGCCAACTTATTGGGTGGACCGTCAGAGGTACAAGAGGTACATCAATGGACTACAGTTTACTCCATGTGCATAAGCCGTCCTCCGATGGTCCTATGGATTTCGAGCGTCATATCTAGGGCATTTTACCACCTGCTCTATTTAGAGTGGGCAGTCGGATGGCATTTTTTTAACCCCTTCGCTGCGAGGCCTTTTCCCCCTCATGTGCCAGGCCTTTTTTTGGCTATTTGTGGCAGTTAGCGCTTAGGCCCTCATAAAGGTTTGTCCACATAAGCTACCCACAACAAATTTGCGTCCTTTTTTGCCAACATCCAAGGGATTCCAGAGGTACCCAGAGTTTGTGGATTCCCCTGAAGGAGACCAAGAAATTAGCCAAACTACAGTGAACATTTCATTTTTTTCAAAAAAAATTGAAAAAAGGGCTGCAGAAGAAGGCTTGTGTTTTTTTTCCCTGAAACAAAGGGTTTGTGGTGCTAAAATCACCAGCTTTCCAGCTTCAGGAACAGGCAGACTTGAATCAGAAAACCACATTTTTCATCACAATTTTGGCATTTTACTGGGACACACTACATTTTTACTATGTTTTGACCATTTAGACTCCTTCCAGTTAGTGACAGAAATGGGTGTGAAACCAATGATAGATCCTGGAAAACTAAACATTTCTGGAAAGTAGATAACATTCTGAATTCACCAAGGGGTCATTTGTATTGATCCTACAAGGTTTCCCTACAGAAAATAACAGCTGAAATGAAAAAATATAAAAATTGAGGTGAAAAAAAACCTGCCATTTTTCTTCACATTTTAATCTGTAACTTTTTACTGTGATGTCTGATTTTTTAAAGCAATATACCGTTACGTCTGCTGGACTCTTCTGGTTGTAGGCATATAAAGGGCGTGTAGGTTCATCAAGAACCCTAGGTACCCAGAGCCAATAAATGAAGTGCACCTTGTAATAGGTTTTCATTCTATACCGGGTATACATCAATTCATGTGGTGAAATACAAAGAGTGAAAAATAGGTATCAAGAAAACCTTTGTATTTCCACAATGGGCACAAGATAAGGTGTTGAGAAGCAGTGTTTATGTGCACATCTATGAATTCTGGGGACGCCATACTAGCATGTGAATTACAGGGCATTTCTCAAATAGACGTCTTTTTTACACAATGTCTTACATTTGTAAGGCAAACATATAGAGAAAGACAAGGAGCAATAACACTTGTTCTGCTATTCTGTGTTCTCCCAAGTCTCCCGATAAAAATGGTACCTCACTTGCGTGGTTAGGCGTAATGCCCGCGACAGGAAACACAACATGGACACATCACATTTTCCCAATGAAAACTGACGTGTTTTTTGGAAAGTGCCTAGCTGTGAATTTTGGCCTCTAGCTCAGTCGTCACCCAGGAAAACTTACCAAACCTGTGCGTTTTTGAAAACTAGACACCTAGGGGAATCCAAGATGGGGTGACTTGTGTCTCCTAATAAAATGGTACCTCATTTGTGTGGGTAGGCCTAGTGCTCTTGACAGGAAATGCCCCAAAACACAACATGGACACATCACATTTTCCCAAAGGAAACAGCTGTTTTTTGCAAAGTGCCAAGCACAATGTATGCAAGGGGGGTGTTCCTCCAAAGGGAGGCCCCATAAAAACGACACAGTGACATTTACAACATTTTACTGCACTATTTATAGCATAATTTTCAATGTCTGCTCAGAGCAGGCGTAAAATAACGTGCCCATTACTTTCAATGGGCTTCCCTTTACTTTGCAGGATTAGTGCCACAGTTTATGGCGCTAATCCTGCAAAGTACCAGAATAGCATCATACGTTCTGACGCTATTGTCCTAACTGTATTGTAAATACGGTGCACACATGGTGTCATTAGGGTGGCGCAAGGAAAGTGGCGCATCACAGCCGATGTTTCACTTTCTTGTAAATCTGGCCCCAAGTTTGGTTGGTGGAGTGAAGGCAGTGTGGCGGACATTTCTTTCGCCACCCTGACATTTTTTTACTTCATCTAGCAACCTCTAACTGAGGCCTTTGTTCATTATTTAGATTATCTATTTATCTGCCCAAACTTCCTGGTTCTTGTAGTGTTTATTGTTCTCACAACATTCATTGTGCAATTCTCAAGTCATTTTCAATTCATGTTTGAAATCATTTACTACTCAATAAATACTGGAAATCATCTTATGCACGTTTCATGCATTTTGGAAATCGTTAAAGATAAATATTCATACATTTCAGGATGAAGGTGACACTATTATGCTCCTTTAGTCAATTTCAGTTGAATAAAACCCAGGAAATAAAATGTGCAACCATATTGTGGCATAGGAAATTTACAAATGCTTAAAACTATTGACTGCACATGTGCCACCCTCTAGTCATATGTAACATTATTTACCTTTATCACTCCCACCACTACAACATTCCATTAATGTGCATGTTGCCTGCAATACTCAAATGCACTTCATACATTCATATGCCAAATGCCCGAACGCCAGTGATTGCAGATCATATTGATGCTGGTGAATGCCATTACATGGGACTGAAATGACAAATTAGGTGCATGTTTATATAGTGCACGTAATATTGGTGAAATACAAACTTTCAACCATATAGGCCCTCATTACAACATTGGCGGTATTGACCGCCTCCCGCCATGGCGACGGCAGCCAACATACCGTCGCAGTGGCTACCAGCCGCCCACCCGCATTATGGTCGTAGATGGAATTCCGCCAGTAGGCTGGCGGAATAGCGTAGACGGTCATGGCGGCAGACAGCAGCAAGGTGCCGCTGCTGTCAGAAGCAGCGCCACACCAGCAAAACACCGCTGACTGTATCATGAGCAATGATACGGCCTGGCGGTGTTTTGCTGGTGGACGCTGCTACTGGCAGCAGTGGCGTGTCCCGTCTCCTGCAGGAGGACCCCCTGCGAGCAGGTAAACTGGGTTCTCCGACAGGAGAGGTGGTTGTGGGGTGGTGTGTGCGTATGTGGGGGTGTTGTGTGTGGGTGTGGGGGATGTGTGTCTGTTTTTGTTTGCGTGCATGTGGGTGTGAGTCGCGTTGAATGCGTGCATGAAGGACTGAATGTGAGTGTACGTGTATGTTGTGTGTTGTGAATGCGTGTGTGCAACAATGTATGTTGGTGTGTGTTGCGGTGTGTGGGTATGTATGTGTGGGTGGATGTGGGTATGCGTGTGTGTATGAGTGTGTATGTGTGCACGTGTGGGTGTGTAAATGTGCGGGGGGCTGGAGAGGGTGGGAGATGGTGGGGGAGCACTCCGGGAGGGGGGCGGGGGAGAACCCTATCAGTGTCAGGGAAGGAATTCCCTGGCACTGATAGTGCTTACCGCCAAGGTTTTCATGGCAGTACGATTGCCACGAAAACCATGAGCGGTAGGCAGGATCATAATCCTGAGGGTGGGATTGTGACGGCCACCTGGCTGGAGACCGAAGTCTCCAGCCCAGCAGCCATCACCGTCCTAGCGGACTGAGTGGTACATTTCATAATTTGGGAAACGGTAGTGCCAGCCTGTTGGCAGTACCTTCCCCCAAATTACCGCCGACTGCCAGGGTCGTAATGAGGGCCATAATTTCTATTTACTGAAAATTTATGTTGACACCTAGCATTTCATGATAGAGCACAGTAGCTTATGCTTTCCTATTTGTTCCTTCTCCATGACCTTTCTTCACATCTTTTGACTTTCTTATGTTGCCCTCATTGAGGTGTGAGAAAATACACATGCATATACACACACACACACTAACAAGGCTTTATAGAGAAGACCTTTATTCTTGTGAAATTGTGCTTCAGCTGTCTGGATCACACAGGGTCTGCCCTCCTCTGCTCCCTAGTTTTTTTTGTGCACGATTATTCAGTGCTGCTGTGTGTTGCACAGTTTTACAATGTGTCAGAATTTGTTTTGACCTCAATTCACACTTATATCCCAATACTTGTTCCCTCCTTGTGGCAGGTCACATTGGTCAGTATTGTGGGATAATACTTCATCTGAGTCTCCACTGTTGATGGTCTGCCACACTGAATGAGCAGTGGTGGGTAAATTATGCTATATGGTTTTTCTTTCAGCCCACAATATTCATCCTAAGTGTCCATTGCCAGCATGTTGTAGTACATGTATAGCAGGTCAGACATATGTGTTGCCAGAATAGTCCACAATAAATCAAGCAGATTGTTTGCATATGTCCTGGTCTCAGTACAAAGAGGTAGATCTTGTTTTTGACACTTTATATGTAGATTATTTCTGCCCAATGCCAGTTACTCAAGATACACTTCATGATACATTGCACCATAAAGACAAATAATTGTTAAATCAATTCATTATCGATGCCCTAAACATGTGTGTAATTATGGGTGCATAACTACTTACTACATGAAATAACATTGTTTTGTTGTTTTTGTCTCAGCAATTTATAGTAATGCTTGTAATGTGTTATGTTATTTAAATATTCTGAAAGCTGTCTTTCCTCTCACTTCTAAAATTATCATTACATCACAAAGACGTTTTTAATGATTATTGTATTTATATCTTTCTAACTCATGTGTTACATTATGTTATCATCATTTAATGATGATAACATTTTTAAAAATAACATACAATGACGCCAATATGGTGTACTATTTTGCACATTTAACCAGAAATGAGCAATGTAAAAGTGAAACATTGCAATTCCTATATAATCCAAAAGAATGTGAGAAAATTTCAACTGCTCTGTGTTGATCTGTAGGCTCCAAGATGATTGTGTGGTCTACTCAGAGGATCCCCAACTTTGTGATGTCCGAGGGAGAGATGATGAGGGAAGAGGTCCCTAAAAAGTATCTGGACCATCCAGTTCAGAGGATGAGCAGATGGTCCCAAAGGCAAAACAGATATCTGGCAAGACATTTCCAGGTGCTGTGGTTGTAGATTACCACTAATAAAGTGTTGGATGTGTGGAAGTAGTGGAAAGACGTCTGTCCTGGTCCCTTCTGAATACCCTATACATGCTAGGGAGGTCCATTCAGGTCTAACTTGGTGAAGGGGAAGGTGAAATATTGCCTCACCCCAGTGCTGAAAAGGATTTGGGAGTGACCTCTATTAGTTACATGATCAGATGCAGAAGTGCAAATGTTAGAAATGGGGTCTCTAGTTGGCAGGGGCATGCACCTGGTCAAAGTAGGGACCACCACTCTAGTCAGGGTAAGTCAGATACACGCTAAAAGATAATCTGTCCTCATCGTCTGGTAGCTTTGCACAAAGAAGTGTAGCTTGAATGTGGATTTACCTTAAAGAAATTAAGGACAAGAGGCGTTTGGCAAAAGGTGAACAATTGGTTTAATTAAACACAGGGTCTGTGGAGTGCAGTACAGAGTCGGGGTCTGATAAATGTCTCTTAAAGTTACAGAGTTCTGAGCACCATTTTATACAGTTCTTGAAGGGTTATAAACCAATTATATACATCCTTTGGGGGAAAGGAATCTGGGCCTAGTCGTGGAGTCATAAATCTGACCATCTGATAAAGTGCTCAGGAGGGTCTCGACCTTGCACGGACAAAATGCAGGCCAGTAGGTAACATGTCCAGATGTCCACCATGAGGAGCGCATGATCACTGCATGTTGTGTGTGTTGTGTGCTGATTGGCTGAGTGTTCCTTACTTCATGCGGCATCTAACTTTTATGGTGTTTTGGGAATGCACACCACTTCAGTCAAATGTGTTTTATTGAGGACCAATCTTTGTACTTCTGCCTGTCTGAAAGATCAATCTGGGTTTTTCCTGTTTAAGCGTTTGTCCACGGGCTATGTGTCACCACAACTGTGATCTGTCAATCAGTAGCTTCAGGCCTAGGTCGCAGTAATTGCCTGACCACGTATTTGGGACTCGGGTTGAGAGGAAGGTCATGTTGGGTGGATTCGACAATAGTGATGCGCGTTCGTTGTTATGCTGGAACATATCATGGCATAATAACATTCCCCCTCTGCTTTAATTTTAACTACTTTTTCCACCCTATACTTCATGATAGTTACATTATTTGAGGTTTGACGTGTTTCTGTTGTGCCCACTACTATTTCCCTAGTTACTTGCATTCTACCTAATTACGGAAAACCTCACTTATAGGAAACAACACAAAAACAGCACAAGAATGAGGATCGGAAGCAATAACATGCACAGTCTGGTCACCCACTGGGGAGCCAGAAAAGCCAATCAAACAACCAGTCTTGCCCAGGGGGTAACGCAACTCCTTCATGACAGCTTCGAGATGATGCAGTGCTTGGATAGCGAAAGTCAGTGTCCCATTGTCCAGGTCATTACCAGGTATAACCTTACAACAGGATATGCAGATCTTAGCTCACTCCCCACCTTCCATCACGGTCATCAAGTCCAACACATACTGATGTTGCATCACCATGAGGTGGATGGCTCTTAGTGCTTCCTTGAAAGCGTTTAGGCTGAGCTCAGAATCAGTGATCATTTTCAACATTTCTCACTCGGTTATCTACAACCAGTGGGTGTTTGGTTTTGTCTGTAAGGTAAAAAATAGTATGGACCCTCCCTCATTTACTTGATCATCAGTGAATAGTCTGAATTCTTCTGGAATTTCCTTGAACTGAGACCAGCCAAAATAATCAGCAGTTCTTTTATCTCGAGCCAGCTGCAATAAAGTTGTTTTCTTCTGTAGCGGAAGTTGGAACAACTTGGGCAGTTCTTCTCCAAGTATGGCCAGGGTCCAGTGTGTATGGTCACAAGGGAGAAGAGGCCCTGCCATCTGTGGATGAACTGAGTGTAGGCAAATTACCCACACTGCCACTAGAAGTCCATCAGCACAGAGGTGCCTCAATGCATGTCTGGTGCCTGCAATATTGCTTCACAGTTCTCATTTGTGCTGAGTGGGATCATTCCTTTTCCTCTGAACCAGGGTTCTGCAAAGTCGGTCCTGGAGAGCCGGGTCCATGCCAGGTTTTTAGCATATCCACATTTAGACATTTTTCTAAATGTGGATATGCTAAAAATCTGGCATAGACCCGGCTCTCCAGGACCAACTTTGCAGAACCCTGCTCTGAACCACAAGTAATGCAGTGTAAGTTTCCATACAATTAGGGATGGCCCCTTTCCATACAACCATGTGTACCTATCTTGCATCACAGATTTCCTGACATGGGTATCTATGCTGGTATTCACCCCTCCCCATAAGACTCGTTTCCCCTTTTATCACTAAGGTAGATGGCCCTACAAATGAACTTCATGCCTGGGGTCCATTTGTTAATAAAGAAGACTGCCCCAGACATGCTAAGGGCTGCATTATGACCACAGAGGCATGAGAGGATGTGTCTGTGCAGTGGTGTGATGGTTTGCTACCTTCAAGACCCTCTTTTCTGGAACGTCATGGGGCAAAGCAGTGTCCTCTCCCACAGTGCCTCACCTTTGCATCCTGTCTAACTCAGTTTGAATATCGCTAGGCTCGGTATAAAGGTAAAGTTCGGTGGGATTAATATTATATTGAGTGATGTTTACTACTACCCTATGAGGGTCTACTCAACTAGGTTGTATCGTGACCCTAAATTCTACAAAGGTACAGGTGGATGAGACATTTTGCTTTCTCGGGGCTACCTCCTGGGATAAATAAAGCATATGTACACCTACACCATGTGGTATCCGCAAACAGATATAGCACGGTTTAGCCGATACATGGGCACCCACGGCAGTCATACGCTCATACCATGTGTTGTGTAAGAGTGCGCTGTGAAGTGCATGTGGAATACTAACATTAGGTTCAGTGTAATTGCATGTGATGTGGAAAAGGCCCCTAAGCAAGCACTGCAGAAGTGTCGAGGTAGACTCCGTGTGACCTGGAAGATTTCTGGCTATGGATGGATGTGGCCATATCACAACAAACAGCATGTATACAATGGTGCAAGAACACATAACGTTTGGAATTTTGCAGGTCTTGGGATTTTTTCTTTGGGAAACATCTGGCGATTGGGGGTGTTCCTGCTCTGGCAAATGCTGAGGTACCAGGGGTATCTTTGCTTGGGTAAGAGAGTTTGTAGAACAGTATCCATAAAAAAATAGTCCTAAAACGGTCAGTGGTCTTTGTCTTTGCAAACTTGGGTCTTGTCAGAGTTCTGGACGTTGTTGCTGAAGAGTTGGAGGGCTTCTATATAGGTGGTGCAATTGTGATTTGGTCGCAGACCTGTTGCAAAAGAGCTGTGGGTTAGTTTTAGAAAAACATACATCATTATTTATTCTCAGGAGATTTGTGTGCCTTTCGTTTTATGCATATTCTGTGCATTTGGAGGTGGCCCTAGTTGGGGCAACTATTTTAGGGAGCGGTGAGTGTTTTAGTCATGGTTGCCTGAGTTTTATTTAATGGGTCTTTTGGTCTTCTCTTCTCATCATGGCAGGGGAGAGTGTTTCTATGGGGTGATCTTCATGGGATTATTCATTTTTTCCCTGTTTCCCCTAACGTGTGTTAGTTACTGATGCGGCTGGAGCTTTTTTGACCTACATGTGCGTGGTACAATATGAAAGGATGGGGGCATGTCGCAACTTGGGTGTTGCTGGTTGTTGCAGCATTTTCTGAGGACACGTGTATGCCCCTCTAATCCCTGCACGTGGCATGCAATAAGGTTTTTCTTAACAGAGTTAGGTGTTTTTGTCCATGCCCTTTTTCTGGGAACTTCATTTTGGGCTACCTTTTAGGCTTCATTTGTAGGTGGCTGGGCACTTCCCTAGATCTTCATGTGATGCTGTTTTAAAGCAGTATGCTAAAGTGGGTTGAGAGGTTCCCCATGGCTTCTGTATGAGTTTGATGCAGCAATGACTGGAATCAGGACTTTTGCTTCTGCGGACGGTGTGTGTGTGGGAGGCCTTGTGTGGTCTAACCAACAGGCCGGATGCAACAGTGAGAGTATATGTGCGCCTCACATGGGGTTGTGATGGTCATTTACAGAGTCCCTTTTCCCCCCAGCAGGCTCCTCTCCTCTGATCCAGCATGTTTTAGGCCTGCCACCCCCAGCTGTGGCCAGGGACTTCTAACCGGCAACATGCTATTTTGGAGGGAAATGATCCAACGAGCAAACTTTGAACATTTGGAAGCCTTTTGGGGAGAGGAGGAGGCATATCGCTTGCTTATGGTGGGAGCGAGGTGCATGTTCGGGATTCATCAAGAATTGTCTGATATGGGTAATAAACTGGGATGGCTGATTGCTCTGGTGAATTGCCCTACTGACTTGGTGCCATGATGTTACTTCATAACCTGTTGGATTTGCATGGACTTTGAAGTTTTTTTGGGCACTTCATTATCCCAAGTGTGCGGAGAAACTGGCTCCTGGCACTGGAACATCTCTTAATTTTGGAACTGAAAGGGGGAGCTCCATTAGCTGGAGGCTACTGGTTTTGGAGGCCCTGCAGTTGGGACTGTGTACCACATGAGAACTTTGGTCCCGGGCTGAGTGTCCTCAAGTGGGGACTATTTGATCTGGTTATTGGTACCTGTCTCAATTTGGACTTGGGTGCGGTGTCCTTGGTACTTGCTTTTATGGATGGTTCGTGGACCGCCCTGCCCCCTCATCAGACTGCCCTCCTCCTGAGATGTGGCCAGCCAACCCTGCTCCGGGAAACCAGCAGCAGATTAGGGCCTAAGCTCCCTGCAGGCACCCGAATAGCAGACTGTAGTGTGGATTATTGAATGACAAACCATACAGCAGCCTTGAGTTTTCCCGTACACAAGTCAAGGCGTGAGTTTTTTCCTAATATTGTCACTAGACTTTATTTTTGAGATGAGTTTTGAAGTGGGTATAATATGAATGTAAACGTATTGGGGATTTCAAACCAGCTGTGTACTTGGATTTTGGGATTGTGTGAAGACACTGTCTTCCCAGACAGTTACCCTTCCCTGCTGTGGCCTGGTCCTGGCTGGGCTGGGTTCCCTGTCTGCTGTTTGCATGTGTTTGGCCAACCACCTGGTCCCTGCTGGAGTGGTGTGGAGGCTGCCTGATTTCCCTGAAGCTGAATGTAGGATGCATTTGGGCAGACCTGGGCTTGGGTTTTTGGATGGGGATTTTGCAGGAACTTACCAAGGCTTATCAGTGTTTGCACATGATACGCCTTTAGGCAGCATCAGTTGGCCATGTGCCCTATTCTGTGGCAAAAGTAGAACTCTCTGATGTCAGGCTGTTGCCAGCATCCCTGACCGCTGCTGCTAGGAATGGGTGGAAACCCTCTGGAGTTCTGAGGCAGAGCTCCCTTCAAGACTAGTACCATTTGCACGCTTGCGGCCAAGGCAGCTCCCTGGAGGGTGGTCTTTTGTAAATTATGTTGGACTAGCTTAGCATTGTCTCTCTGGGTTTGCTCCTATTTTTCCCTGTCCTTTTCCTGTTTCTTTCTATATTAATGTAACAGGTGGATTTATATTTCCCACCAAGGTTTGGTGTTTAAACCTACTACGCTGTCCATTCCACTCTGTTTTTTTGGGCCAGACCCTTTTTGAGGATGTTGAAAAAGAATGCAACCTAAGGGCCAGTGTTTATCCATGGCTGTCTTGTCCCTTGTCTCCATCATTCCCTCATTCTGTCTAGAAAGTCAGTCATGGTTTCCCCAGGCTTCATACTCTTCACATTCAATCCTCCTCTATCCTGACGGTCAGGGTACATTTCCCTCAGAACTGTCCATATCTGGTGTCTGAATGAATTGAATGTGGCCTGGTCAGGCTCAGTTAAGTCAGCGTGACTGTTGGGATGCAGGCTTGGGAAAACACCATGTTAGTCTGCGCGCCGATGATGCTGCTGAGCAGACTCCTGACATCACCTATTGCTATGGTTATTCCTGCTGTGTTTTTCTCAAAACATGGGATCCATTTTCCCGGGCTGACCATCAATGGGGGTAGGTTGGGCCTTAGCCCTCCTTTGTCCATCTGCCCCCATGGAACATAGATGGTCCCTGATGTGCCCTTCTGTAACAACAGGCATATTTTGTCTCTGAGCAGTTCCACAAGATTTTTATCAATGTAGCACTCCCATCTTCTCAGGCATTCCTATATGTAGGAGAAGGTCCATTTGGGATCTCCCCCTCCATGTCAGATGCAGTCTTTCGTGATGGGCTTGTCCTTTGGTTCAAAAGATCCTTCCTCTGGCCAGTGTTTATCATACTGATCCTCCCTTTCCATCCAGCGGGCGAACAGTTAGTAAAATGGTTGCGCAAAGGCCTTGCCTTCTTCTCTAGGCACGATCTCTCTAGGGGTCAGTCTGTCTGACCTGCGCGTTCGGGGGGAGCAGTGGACGTCTTTGTCACTGCTCTCCTTGTTTATGCGTAAAGCTGTCATCCTGCTTCTCTGGATTTAGACTAGGCTACTCTGATCCCTTATTTCTTTGTCTGCTCCTCTCCTATGCTGACAGTCTATGGGATTCGGGTTCCCAGTGGGGGGCCTCCTTTCTGGTTCTACTTTGGACTCTTCTTCGTGTGGAGCCCTGGGCCTGGCTCTGCTATCATTCGGGGAAGAGCACACTGCTCTGTTCTCCGCTTGCGCTTCCCAGGTGAGAGCTTGGTCTCTCTCTCTCTCTCTCTCTCTCTCTCTCTCTCTCTCTCTCTCTCTCTCTCTCTCTCTCTCTCTCTCTCTCTCTCCTCAACCTGCACCTTTCTTCTAACTCCCACCTAGGCTGCGCCTTCACTCTGTGCTGAGAACATACCCTCAACCTCACTTTCTATCACCTCTTCCACTGCTTGGGCATACTATAGGGGAGTGTACCCTGTGGCTCCCTCTTTGATGCTAGACACTGGAAGGCTGGAAACGTTTTCCTCCCCTTTATTGGTGATGCCACTGTCCAGGGCTGCTATGAATCTCCCAGTCACCTGAGAGTGTTCTACCAGACAGGTTGGATTATATGCTCCCTGCACTGCTGGGGTCTGAACAACAGAGCATGGCAGATGGGGAGTCAAGCTTGGGGGAAACCTAGCGCCAACCTGGGCTGGCTGGTGTCCCCCTCAGTCCTGGATCCATCAGCCAGCTCCCCGGTGGGGGGCCCTCTGGGTCCCACAACCGGTGGATTGGGGTAGCCTAGCGCAGGAACGGCTGGGATGCCAGAGATCAGATAGAGCACCTCCGTAACTATGTATAGTGGGGGAAGTATGAGAACCTGGCCTGTGGGTTCTGGGTGATTGTGGGTCGAGGCCACCTCAAAGATGGCCTATAGTTCTAACAGTGCCTCTCTTTTAGCCTTCTTTCACCATACAAATTTGGTCAGAATGTGTGTCTTCGAGTGCTCTATTGTGTTGGTGTCAAAGGTTCCCCCCTCTGGCCAGGGTAATGCGTGTGCCTCAGTATGTGTGTGCCATTCACTGCAATATTTATCTAGATTTTTAGCCTGTAATCTAGTTTGCATGTGGCTTAACAGTGACTCCCTGATGGGCTGGGATCTGTTTTAGTGGACTGGTACAGTTTCCTAAATTCTACTCCTTGGTGAAATATGAACACGGGAATATGCCGGCAATAACTACTAGCTGTGAGCTCATCTTTAGACAGAGTTGCATCAAACAGACTTTTTACAATACATAAACAACACATATGAAAAAACACACACCCTGAAAGAAAGTGCAATGGTTAATTTCAAAACATTCTGAAACATAACATTTCAACATGAACTGTTTTTTAAAAGCGCAGTAGCAGATATGGAATAACAGTCTGTGAGAGAAAGTTCGTAATTTCTTCATATGCACATTAAATCACTTAATGAGACATAACATTTCAACATGAAATATAGTTGCAATAGGTTATCAGCACCACAACATTAATAATGCATAAATCAAAAGCCACAATAAATAAAGAAAAAAGAAAGAAAAAAATGACAGAGAAAAAGTGATGACTTTGTCTGAAAAAATTCCTAGCCAGCTTCCAGTGCATGCTGCTGAGGGGAAGCTCTGCGCAGTGTACGGTACTAAATGAGCTCGATAGTCTGTCAGTATAAGCTCTGGGACAAAGAGAGCAATGATTTACGTGAAGAAGAAGGAACAACTCAACAACTACAGCCCTTCATCAGCCAAGCACAAAATACACCTGAACTTCAAGGTCCAAATCTTTCCCTTACATCCGACTTGCACCCCATTTCACACCCAGGGGCTTAGCGTACCGTCTGTGTCAATCCCAGTAGTCCAAGCAAATAATACACCTCACTTCTTTTAAATACCTCCAGTGTTTAAGAGACCGATAGTGCTGAGAAAACCCTTTTAGACTAAAAAATAAGATTGAGGTGTTGGCCCTAAATAAACAACCAGAATCTATGCGTACCATTGTGTCACGTCCAGCAGTTTAAGCGTTGAGGCCTCATTCTATGTGACACTCCGGGGTCAAGCGTACCATCTATATCTTGCCCAGCGGTCCAAGCGGAGCCTTATATAACACCCAGGGTCAGGCGTACCATCTGTGTCTTGCCCAGCAGTCCGAGTGGAGCTCAAGTTTTCCATACGCTAAATGCTGAAACTAAGGATCAGATGTAATCTCTTACCCACTGATGGTGGCTTCAGGATGGACCTCCGCCCTGTGGATTCAGCAGAATATTTAATCAATTGCAGCATCTGCCCATTCTGAACATCTTGACGCCTGGATTCGCACCTCTGTGCAGGTCCTTTTTGCTTTACTCTAATCAGCCTTTGAATTGTATGACTTTGAGTCATCTTAAGGAGTTTTAGGGACCCGGTCCTGACATATTTTGAAGCCCTTTGTTCGTAATACTATTGAATTTCATTACTCACTTTGTGCTGATTGAAGCCCGCAGAATGCCTAAAAGTATTAGTGTAAACACTAAACTTTCAGAAATGGTATCACATAAACCAGTTGAAATAAGACTTGCATGTGGCCCCACAAATCCTCAAGATGACAGTGTAGAGAGGCAGAGGTTGAGCTATGGAAGTAGACAGAGGTGAGAAAGACGGGCAGGTGCCCACATTCTCAGGGGGCCCATTGAAAGATGGGGGACCTGGGCAATAGCGCACTTTTCCCATACCTTAAAATTTCTCTACAGCTGAGATTCCTGGTCTTATTGTCTGTGACATTTGAAAGCTCTTCAGTCTTGTGATTAGCTTCTGGATGAAATCTACGTGCTTTATGCTTCTTGTACCCTTGGACAACTGCGTCTAGTTATGGTAAGTCCAGTTAGGGAAATTTAGATTAAGTTAGATTTATTTTTTTTGGAACCTGCTTTCTTGAGTTTTGGATGCAGTGACCAATCTCTAGATTTATATTGATACAGAGATTTTGGTATTTAGTGGTGTAAACTAAAGTACTCCTTTGGGTGGACTGATCTCTTTTCCTTGTGTTTCTATTTCAAAATATCACCCTCTAAATGATATCTCATTCACTTTACTGTGTGTTTTGTATTTAAAGTACTCATCCTCTCCTCCCTGTACTTACCTTAGTATATCTCTCAACTGCAAATGGAGATCAAGTCAAGACCTCGCAGACATCTTAAAATCAGCCCTAAGTTGCTACCACAGCAGATACATAACATCAAGCACAGCTGTGTTAGATCACATTGACACCAGTGCTAACAGCAGCAAGGAAATCTTACCCATCATCAAAGATTTCACTGTGCCTCCTGCAGCCTCGAGCAACATTATCCTCTCACAAGACCTTTGGAACGAGCTTTCAGAATTCACCTGTAACAAACTCACCTCCATAAACAGTAACTTCGACCCTCAACTGGACCCTGTCACTGTTGTTGAAACTCAACTCCTCATCACGACTGATGAAAGAAAAACCCTGAACTCATGGCCTGCTGTCACCACCAACAAAATTGCTGCTACCATGAAGACAATTCACTCCGGAGCTCCATCCGACCCTTTTCCCCACCACACTTTCAGCAAAGGACTCCTACCAATCAGCAAAGCACTAACACCCCAATGTCTCAATCGACTCAGCCCCATTCCCAGACACATGGAAAATGTCATCTTCACGCTCCTGATCAAAAGGTATCCACAGACTGAGACAAGCTTTCCAGCTACAAGAACCATCTCTCTCCTACCATACCCAGCAAAGGTCTTAAGGAAACTAAACATCTGATTTATCACTGACACCCTCAGCAACTACCAGCTCTTTGATGCCACATAGGCCGGATTCAGGCCCACTGACAGTTGAGAAACAGCACTCACCACTGCCACAGATGACATTCGCATGATACTCGACAGAGAACACATGGTAGACCTCATTCTCCTGGACCTATCTGCAGCATTTGACATAGCCTCATACCCCATCCTCACCATGCACCTGCACAAATTTAGCATCAAAAGACCTGTCTTTGCTCTATCTCCTCCTTCTTAACGGATAAAACATAAGCTGTTAGCCTGACACCTTAGTCCTCAGAAGTCCACAAACTCCCCTGTGGAGTGTCTCAAGGTTCATCACTTAGCCCCACCCTCTTCAATGCATACATGATCCCATTGGCCAATGCTATCTACATACACATCAACATCTTCTCCTACGCAGACAACTCACAACTCATACTTTTTTATTCACACAAAAAGCCCAGCGCAAGAAACAAGTCTGCCTCCCCCACGACCAAAGTTGCTAACTGGGTGAAAGTCATTTGTCTCAAGCTCAACAGTGACAAGACAGAAGGAGTAATCTTCAGCAAGAACACCTCACGATTGGACTCCAATTGGTGGCTGACTGAAGTAAAATCCATACCCAGAAGCCTCACCAAGAACCTTGGAATAATCATCAACAGCAAACTAGACATGATTGCACAAGTCCACGTTGTCACTGCAGCCTGCTTCCACACCCTGAGGGTGCTGAGGAAGGTCTTCAAATGACTCGCAAAGCAACACTAAACTGTCACTCACACCCTAGTCACCAGCAAGTTGGACTATAGGAACACCCTCTGTGTCAGGATCACCAAGCAACTAACTAGAAGACTACAAACCATCCAGAACTCGGCAGACAGAGTCATCCTCAACCTGCCACATTGACCTCACATCACACCACCACACCTCAGGGAATTACACTAGCTCCTGATACACACTCAAATCAAACTCCTCATACACATATTCAAGGCACTACACAACTTAGGTCCCATCTGCCAGAACAGCCGCATCTCCTTTCACCTACCACCTAGTCACCTCCACTCAGCAAGATTCCTATTTAGACACATCCCATGCATACACAGAACCAGATAAGCAGGACAGGTGTTCACTTATGTCGCTCAAAGTGTTGAATGACCTCCCACTAGTAGGCCTAGAGACTTATTATGGGGTCCCTTACAATCATATGTGTTACATAACAGACTAATGGCAGACTGATCATGATTGGGATGTGGCCAGGTACACAGAGTGCCCTGGAGGCTGCTGTCCACAAGTCATTCCCTTCGACACTGAGCATAGCTGCCAGTATGTGGCAGAAGTGGCGGGCAGCCTACTGGATGGTGGCTTTGGGTGGCCAGGGTGGTCCAACCTTTAAGTGTGGACTTAGGAGTGCTCCCGAGATATTGCAACAGGCCTGAACTGGATAGATGTTCAGGTGTATATCTAATGTGCGCAAATGATTAATGATATGTGTAATGGATGCAAGCTTTTTTGTCCTTTGTATGTATTGTTTCACATTATGTTGTTCACGGATTTGCTGTTAGTCACTCGTGTTGAGTATTTCAACTAAAATGATAAATAAAAAAACCTGAAACAAACTCCCACTCCACATCAGAGCCTCCTCTTCTCTTCTTTTATTCTACAAGAAGCTGAAGACCTGGCTTTTCAATTAACCAGCCTACCATAGGCAGGTCTAGGTACACACACATGCTCAGCGTCAGGATACCCTCATGGCTGTAGTGTGCTTTACAAATTCACATAACATAATATAACATATATGTGCTTTTTAGATGCTGCTGAAATATTATGAAAGCGGACACAAACTAGTCAAGCTTTATTAGAAGAAGAAAGCGACTAGTGCATTTAAGCAGACAATCCCCATTGACTTACCTTCTCCATATCGTAAGCCTCCGGAGCTGAATTAGAAAGTGTTACTAACACTTCAGGGATTGTTGGTCCATGCTGCGGGGACATCTTATCACCAAAATAACATGCATCCTGGCATGGGCATTGTTGCTTGACTTTGTGGATTTTTGAGTCTATGTTTTGAAGCCAAACCTAATGACTTGGTGAGTGTTTGTATCACCATGCACAAGCATACCTGCAAATCCCGTGCTACACCTCTTTCAAGCTCCATGTTCATTCCTTTAGGCGTAACGTTTTCCTATAATCTTTCCTGTTACGGGAACAGTGCATACACTGGACATCATAACCTAGACACAATTTTTTTGAGTAACATCGACTGACACAAAGAGATAATTGTTTAGAAAGACATGGAACCTATGTAGAAGAGTAGAGTTAGACAGGCCTTTTCTTTCATCAGACATTTTCCCAGTGGCTCGGAGCCATTGGAAGCTGGTTTTGAAAGCCTGGGCCAACTTCTGGTGCCTCGGCTGCTTTACTTAGATCCTTGACGTAAATTGTAGTAGGGCTTACAGGGAGGAAGAGAAAGAGAGCGAGAGAGAGGTAGATGTAGAGCGAAAGAGATCATTGATAGAGAAGAGAGAGGAGAGAATAGCAAGAGAGATCGAACGAGGTGAACGGTGCTGGTCTGAGCATTTTTGCCTCGGCTGTTTTTGGTTTCCCCCAACTGGCCCTGTAAGAGTGACACTGTTACCTACACGCTTGCTTAAAATACGCACAGGCATAGTCAATTGTGTAGAAGAACGGGCATAGTCAACTGTGTATGAAAAGACAAACAAAATTACAAGCAATGATTTAGCATCTGCTACTTGCAGAGACATCCTGTAAACATTCTGATAACTGAAAGAATGAAGCAAAAAGCTGACCACAACCTCAACAAACTACAGAATAAATAAGCAGATAGCACTGTGAAAGACAGGCCTACTCCATCGTTTCTTCTTCGCTCACATGAAAACTGCTTTTCTTAATATCAAGCTCTGGGAATTGCACATTGCTTCTGTAATGGGGCCAAGTCGATGGCTCTGTCACATTGTTATGAATAAACATTGATTAATAGGTCTGAATGCAGCTTATTGCAGTGATAATGTGGTAGACTGCTCCTTTTCCATTAAAAAGCAGGCATAGATCAAGGTTTGCAAGAGAACATTTGTATCAAAACGTCTGCAATTAAATGAATATCAAATAAGACACTGTATATGGCTTTCATAGAAAGCCTTCGTGTGAACTACTTGATCAGAATCCGGTTATTCACTGCAGTGACCTCGCAACAGTGGTTAATCAAAGGCAACCAAAGCGGTCAACCACTGCTGAGACATCATCCAAGGGAAGCACTCTTTTACTTTTTGTTCTGCACCTTGCCTGGATCTCCAGAGATCCAAGTCTAGTGGCCGAATGGCGGCTGGCAGTTACACCCACCTTTCCCCACCTCGCTACAGCCCAGAGTGAGAAGGGAGAACGTGAGTGATGCTGTGCCTATGCCACCCACCTTCTCGCCAGCCAGCACAGGTCGCTGAAGACCTGCTCTGAGAGGTGGTGTGCTGAGAAGCAGCTCTCAGAGAGCCACTGTCAGCATGGTGCCAGCTCATCGGTTTCAATGTGAGAGTCAGGAGCATGTTTTGGACTTGGTAAGGGTTTGGATGGTGCACAGGGCAGTGGGCGTCTGTGGCAAAAGGCCAGATAATTATGTTTTCAGCTTAAGCCAAGTGCAAGTGAGGGACTGGGTGTGCTGAAGGTGGTGGGATTTGGTGGCACGTCATGTATTTTTTATATTTGAATTTGGGTAGAGGAAGGTTATTTCAGAGCATGATGTGGATGGGTGCCAGGAGGCCAGATATACTAAAATGCAATTTTAATTTCCTAAATAGCGACTTCATAGAAATCGTAATTTAGAAAATGCTATGTACCAAGATACCAATTCCCTAATAGAGATTCCTACAAAGTAGGAATCGCTGTTAAGAAATCACAAATAAAGAATCCCATGCCATTTGTGACAAAGGGGATTTTGGGGTGCTTTTTAAAATTGCACATGGTAACCATTAACTTGAAGTTGATAGTAACTGCATTTCCTAAGTGCCCAATTTGCATTTAGGAAATGCTTTGTACATCTGAATAGGAATTGCAGATAGGTAATCCCTATTTGCGATTCCCTAAAGGGCTTTGTATACCAGAAAACCCTTTTTTCATTTCTAAACAGTCTGAAATAGCAATTCAGACTGTTAAAAAATGCAAACTGGCTTGTACGTCTGACTTATATTTCTTAATTTGGGGGACGGGAAAGGTATTTCAAGGGTAGTGTGAGTGGGTGGCAGGAGGTTATTTTCACATTTTTTATTACATGTTACATATGGCTCCCCTATTACTCCCCTATAACTCCCGAGGCCTGTGTATATATTGGAAACAGATGCAAATAATTTAGAGGGCCTAATACAACGTAATACTATAACTGGGAAATGTGAATAACGAAAATGTTTTCTCCTCAGGTTCTGAATGATGTTATAGACAATTGAAACTTTTCTCTCATTGCTTATTTAAAGTCACTTAGAAACCCTTGATGAAAAATATCCCTGTTATTCAGGACTACCCATCTATAATTCCATATATAATACATGGTGGTCAGCAATCAGTGTATAAAAGCCCAACTCTATTTTCTTTATTACAGGTGTGCTGTGAGGTCTCTAGACACCTGTAATAAACAAATGGCATAGCTGCTCAACTGTAATAAGGTATAACAGCCGAGTTCTGACATTACAATGCCTCTCCCCAGAAAAAGTAAACGAGTACTGGCCTTTCCTTCTTCAGATATCTTGTTCTACAAAGAAAAAATGATCAGTAAAATGAGATGTGTTTATTTTTCCAAGGAACAGATCATTACAGCAAAGATAGAAACTCTGCGTGACCAAGTGCTTTTTGTTGTGTTTAACTTTGCAGTACAGAATGAAATACTCCCAGTTGTACACAAAGGGATATTGCAAGTAACCTTGGAGTTCAATGACCTATAGAGGAGCGCATTTCTCTATATGGACAAGAAACTCCTCAGTGACTTGCAATATCCTTATAATGTGCAGCAAGGGACACTATATCCCGCATTTAGCTCTCATACTGTTCAGGTTTGTGTTCTTTCAAACATTCATGCTTAAAACAGGTTAAGGCCTTTCTTGACAAGAAAATCACAGCCGTGGGGTAGGGATATTAACTTTAGTAAAAACACATGCATGTGTTGTAGGTGCAGCAACTGCATTTCACCAATTGAAGAAAAACACGCATGTGGATTGAGCTCGATGGGCACTGCTCTGCTGCAAGACGGTTAACGGATGAAAGATATAGGAGCCTGTTCGCCAACCTATATGTGTGGTCTGCGCCTCTACTTCTCCACTCTTTTATGTGCAGAAATCTCAGTAAATGTGGAAGGGAAAGGGGGAGTGGCCGGAAAAGAGGGAATACATACTGCAAAAGGGGACGGATTTTCAGAGGAATAAGGAAGGGCTTAGGGAGGCTTAGGGAGACTTTAGAGGGGAACATGCACCTACCCTCAAAAGGTAAGCCCATTTCTATTCAGAAACTGCACGTTTATAGTTACTTTATCCATAAAAGGCCCAATACAGTCATAAATGTAGTTCAGCTCAGTGCCAGAGTAAGTACTGTACCATCTAAGGCTGTTCAGAGGTACGGCAACTTCCTCCCTTTAAAAGTAACGGACTTAGGGACTTAAAAAAAAACCCCATAGGACCTAATGGTGAAAATAATTATTTTATTTAACCTTTTAAAAAAATACATGCATTTGTCTTACGTGGTTAGTAAATATTGAGCATTCCGTGAGTGCTGGCTTCATACCTCAATTGTGGGTCATTGAGAGATAAATGTTTTCTATATATATTTTTTTATTTTATAATTTTAATAGAGGCAGTGCACACAACATCAGCATCAAAGAATACCAGTAGAAAGGAAAAGAACAATATTGAAATAGATGTATGCAGCGTCAGAGCCAAAAGAAGGGAAATACAGTACAAAGTTAAAGCAAGGCAGAAGCACTTATTGACCACACCATGAAGCTACTCCCACCCACACAGATGACATGATTATTTACCAAAACCTCAACCAAGTTCACTCACAGGCACCCCCTCAGCAACCCAGTCCAATGCTAAGCCAAGGTCGCTGGCAGTTACGCCACAAACATGATAGAGCAGGATAGCTATACCATTGGCCTATAGCCAAGAAAATAGCCTATGCTCACTCCTCTAAATCTCCTCCTCCTGAGTGCCTGGGCCCACCAATCCCTATTCCATTTTTTTGAGCCACTTAATAATAGGTAACCAGATCTTCCAACCTCTTTTCTGTTATTTTACCCCCTTACATGCATATAAACTAGTTATATACTGTTAGCAGTGTTGAGCTCTATTCAGCAAAACTAAGCCAGCCTGATGCTGTACACATACGTGCAACTGCCATTGCAATAAATAAAATTAGGCCTCTTTCTTCAAGAGCTCCATAATGGCCACAGCATCAGCAAGCCCCAGCAGCATCCTCCTAGGAGTGGTCGGAATTTGTTCTCCAATGATCAGACTGATGAAAGTGGCAATGAAACGAAAAAATAAAGCCAAGGTAGGACATGAAAAGAACATATGTGCCTTTCCTGCCTGGCCTACCCCACAACAAGAAAACATGCTGCTAGATTTCCTACCCTATTTATGAAGCTTAACTGGGCATAATAAAGGTTGAATATGGTCTTCTTGAAAGTGCTCAATCTTTGACCCCGCCATCAAAAGAATCTTCCGTCCAATATCAAGCGAATCCTGTAATAGCAGTCCTCCTATGCCAAATCATGCTTCCCATTTAGAGTTCTCAGCATCTAGATCATCAGAAAGTTCTTGCAGTAACAAAGCATAGCTCGGCCCAATCCTAGCCCCTGTATCAATAGCCTCAACTACCGGAACACAGGCCACAAAGAATTGATTATTGTGCAACCTATTAACAAAGTCCCTGATCTGGAGAAACTTATAAAGGTTGCATCTAGTCAGCCAATACTTTTCTTGAATCTTGCTAAACAAGTACATCTGATCACTTTCAAAAAGATCCCCAAGCATTGTAATCCCATGCTGTACCCATCTCCTGGCAACTACGTTGTGGCATATAGCAGGTCATATCGGTGATCCCCATGGAGGTGTATAATAATTAAATGTGGTTACCCGACAATCCTCCTAAGTTGTCGCCACACCTTGCCACCTAAAATCTAGTCTTCTTATAAACCAGGCTCAATATTTCCCAGAAGCCGCCACATAGCCTCAGATCCCAACACTAACTCAAAAATTGAGGGAGTTTCTGCTGGAGTTAACCTAGTGGTCCTGCCCGTAACCAGTATATCCATGTGCTGTAGCAGGCAGGACCAATAGCAAAAGGTGAGAATAGGAATTGCCCCCCTCTGTCTCTCCCTCTGGAATACCATATACAGTAGTTTGAAGCCCTCCTTGCTTTCTTAAACCCCTACAGAAGCTAAAAACATAATCTGTAACCAGACCTTGTTAATTTCCAAGAGACTAGCTTGGAACAAACATAATAATTTTGTCAAGATTGCCATTTTGAGTACCTTACATCTACCAACCAACGACAGATACAACTGATTATTTCTTCTCCGTTCCTGCGCTAAAGTATCCAGCAGTGGGGTAAAATTAGATGCAAGCATATGTACTAAATCTGCTGTGATCTGTACCCCTAAAAAGTGACCTCCTCAACCCAACAAAAATAATTGCATGCAGTCCCTTTAGTGCAGACCACTTGTGTGTTAGCAACACTCAACTTGTAGCCTGACATTCCCCCAAATGTTCCCACCTCCTTCTCTATCTCCTTCAGAGCTGATGAAGGGTCTGTGGTAACCACCGTGATATCATCTGCATCAGTTAAGACTTTATAATCAATTGAATCTACCAGGATGGGCAGATCTTAGGATTCCCATCCAGGAGTGCAATAAAAGCATCAATATAGAGGGCAAATAGCAAAGGTGAGCAAGGACAGCCATGACGTATCCCTCTAGTGATCAACTTTTTTTCGGACTGAAATCCCATAATCCACAATCTCGCCGGAGGGGCTCGGTGCAGTGCTTTAATAGCATTAAAAAAACCAGGGCCAAACCCCTGTCTGTCCAAGACTACCCATAAATAGCTCCAAGTAACCCACTGAAATGCCTTCTCTGTATCTAATATTATAAGCCTCATTTCTGTTGCAGTAGTTTCCGCAATATCAAATAAAGTAATGACCTTTCTGATAAAATCCACCGTTCCTCGACCTGGTATAAAACCATGCTGGTGGGGGGAAACCAAAGGAGGAATGACCCTGTGTAGGAGGCTGGACTGGCTTGTAGTGAGTACCAAGGGGTACTTGCACCTTGCACCAGGCCCAGTTATCCCTTATTAGTGTATAGGGTGTCTAGCAGCTTAGGCTGATAGATAATGGTAGCTTAGCAGAGCACCTTAGGCTGGACTAGGAGACGTGTGAAGCTACTACAGTACCACTTAGTGTCATATGCACAATATCATAAGAAAACACAATACACAGTTATACTAAAAATAAAGGTACTTTATTTTTATGACAATATGCCAAAGTATCTTAGAGTGTACCCTCAGTGAGAGGATAGGAAATATACACAAGATATATATACACAATAGCAAAAATATGCAGTATAGTCTTAGAAAACAGTGCAAACAATGTATAGTTACAATAGGATGCAATGGGGAAACATAGGGATAGGGGCAACACAAACCATATACTCCAAAAGTGGAATGCAAACACGAATGGACCCCAAACCTATGTGACCTTGTAGAGGGTCGCTGGGACTATTAGAAAATAGTGAGAGTTAGAAAAATAACCCTCCCCAAGACCCTGAAAAGTGAGTGCAAAGTGCACTAAAGTTCCCCTAAGGACAAAGAAGTCGTGTTAGAGGAATAATGCAGGAAAGACACAAACCAACAATGCAACAACTGTGGATTTCCAATCTAGGGTACCTGTGGAACAAGGGGACCAAGTCCAAAAGTCACAAGCAAGTCGGAGATGGGCAGATGCCCAGGAAATGCCAGCTGCGGGTGCAAAGAAGCTTCTACTGTACAGAAGAAGCTGCGGTTTCTGCAGGAACGAAAAGGGCTAGACACTTCCCCTTTGGTGGACGGATCCCGCTCGCCGTGGAGAGTCGTGCAGAAGTGTTTTCCCGCCGAAAGAACGCCAACAAGCCTTGCTAGTTGCAAATCATGCAGTTAGCGTTTTTGGATGCTGCTGTGGCCCTGGAGGGACCAGGAAGTCGCAAATTGGACCAGGAGAGAGAAGAGACGTCGAGCAAGACAAAAAGCCCTCTCAGCAGCAGGTAGCACCAGGAGAAGTGCCAGAAACAGGCACTACGAGGATGCGTGAAACGGTGCTCACCCGAAGTCGCACAAAGAAGTCCCACGTGGCCGGAGAACAACTTAGGAGGTTGTGCAATGCAGGTTAGAGTGCCGTGGACCCAGGCTGGACTGTGCACAAAGGATTTCCGCCGGAAGTGCACGGAGGCCGGAGTAGCTGCAAAAGTCGCGGTTCCCAGCAATGCAGTCTAGCGAGGTGAGGCAAGGACTTACCTCCACCAAACTTGGACTGAAGAGTCACTGGACTGTGGGGGCCACTTGGACAGAGTTGCTGGATTCAAGGGACCTCGCTCGTCGTGCTGAGAGGAGACCCAAGGGACCGGTAATGCAGCTTTTTCGTGCCTGCGGTTGCAGGGGGAAGATTCCGTCGACCCACGGGAGATTTCTTAGGAGCTTCTAGTGCAGAGAGGAGGCAGACTACCCCCACAGCATGCACCACCAGGAAAACAGTCGAGAAGGCGGCAGGATCAGCGTTACAGAGTTGCAGTAGTCGTCTTTGCTACTATGTTGCAGTTTTGCAGGCTTCCAGCGCGGTCAGCAGTCGATTCCTTGGCAGAAGGTGAAGAGAGAGATGCAGAGGAACTCGGCTGAGCTCTTGCTTTCGTTATCTAAAGTTTCCCCAGAGACAGAGACCCTAAATAGCCAGAAAAGACTGTTTGGCTACCCAGGAAAGAGGATAGGCTAGCAACACCTGAAGGAGCCTATCACAAGGAGTCTCTGACGTCACCTGGTGGCACTGGCCACTCAGAGCAGTCCAGTGTGCCAGCAGCACCTCTGTTTCCAAGATGGCAGAGGTCTGGAGCACACTGGAGGAGCTCTGGACACCTCCCAGGGGAGGTGCAGGTCAGGGGAGTGGTCACTCCCCTTTCCTTTGTCCAGTTTCGCACCAGAGCAGGGCTAAGGGGTCCCCTGAACCGGTGTAGACTGGCTTATGCAGAATTGGGCACATCTGTGCCCAACAAAGCATTTCCAGAGGCTGGGGGAGGCTACTCCTCCCTTGCCTTCACACCATTTTCCAAAGGGAGAGGGTGTCACACCCTCTCTCAGAGGAAGTTCTTTGTTCTGCCATCCTGGGCCAGGCCTGGCTGGACCCCAGGAGGGCAGATGCCTGTCTGAGGGGCTGGCAGCAGCAGCAGCTGCAGTGAAACCCCAGGAAGGGCAGTTTGGCAGTACCACGGTCTGTGCTACAGACCACTGGGATCATGGGATTGTGCCAACTATGCCAGGATGGCATAGAGGGGGCAATTCCATGATCATAGACATGTTACATGGCCATATTCGGAGTTACTATTGTGAAGCTACATATAGGTAGTGACCTATATGTAGTGCACGCGTGTAATGGTGTCCCCGCACTCACAAAGTTCAGGGAATTGGCTCTGAACAATGTGGGGGCACCTTGGCTAGTGCCAGGGTGCCCTCACACTAAGTAACTTTGCACCTAACCTTTACCAGGTAAAGGTTAGACATATAGGTGACTTATAAGTTACTTAAGTGCAGTGTAAAATGGCTGTGAAATAACGTGGACGTTATTTCACTCAGGCTGCAGTGGCAGGCCTGTGTAAGAATTGTCAGAGCTCCCTATGGGTGGCAAAAGAAATGCTGCAGCCCATAGGGATCTCCTGGAACCCCAATACCCTGGGTACCTCAGTACCATATACTAGGGAATTATAAGGGTGTTCCAGTAAGCCAATGAAAATTGGTAAAAATGGTCACTCGCCTGTTAGTGACAATTTGGAAAGAAATGAGAGAGCATAACCACTGAGGTTCTGATTAGCAGAGCATCAGTGAGACAGTTAGTCACTACACAGGTAACACATTCAGGCACACTTATGAGCACTGGGGCCCTGGGTTACCAGGGTCCCAGTTACACATACAACTAAAACAACATATATACAGTGAAAAATGGGGGTAACATGCCAGGCAAGATGGTACTTTCCTACACAACCCCCCCCCCAAAACGAAGGACAATAAGACTAGCCATGACCTGATGAGTCTTCATTGTCAAAGTGGAAATATCTGGAGAGTCCATCTGCATTGGAGTGGCTACTCCCAGGTCTATGTTCCACTGTATAGTCCATTCCCTGTAGGGATATGGACCACCTCAACTATTTAGGATTTTCACCTTTCATTTGTTTTAGCCAAAGTAGAGGTTTGTGGTCTGTCTGAACAATGAAGTGAGTGCCAAACAGGTATGGCCTCAACTTCTTCAGAGCCCAGACCACAGCAAAGGCCTCCCTCTCAATGGCAGACCAACGCTTTTCTCTAGGGGTCAACCTCCTACTAATAAAAGCAACAGGTTGATCCTGGCCCTCAGAATTAAGTTGTGATAGGACTGCCCCTACTCCTAATTCAGATGCATCAGTTTGGACATATAATTTTTTAGAGTAACAAGGGCTTTTCAGGACAGGTGCAGAGCACATGGCCTGCTTCAGCTCCTCAAAAGCTTTCTGACAGTTTGCTGTCCATAATACCTTTTTAGGCATTTTCTTGGATGTGAGGTCATTAAGAGGGGCTGCAATGGAGCCATAGTTCTTAATGAACCTCCTGTAATACCCAGTGAGGCCTAGGAAGGCTCTCACCTGAGTCTGAGTGGTAGGGGGAACCCAATCAATAATTGTTTGGATTTTCCCCTGAAGTGGTGCAATCTGTTCCCCACCAACAAGGTGTCCCAGATAAACCACCTTCCCCTGCCCTATCTGGCACTTTGAAGCCTTGATAGTGAGGCCTGCCTTCTGCAGGGCCTCCAAAACTTTCCATAGGTGGACCAGGTGATCATCCCAGCTGGAGCTAAAGACAGCTATATCGTCCAAATATGCTGCACTGAAAGCTTCCAGCCCTTGCAGGACTGTGTTCACCAACCTTTGAAAAGTGGCAGGTGCATTTTTAAAACCAAAAGGCATTACAGTAAACTGGTAATGGCCTCCAATGGTAGAAAATGCAGTCTTAGGTTTAGCATCTTCTGATAATTTGATCTGCCAATACCCTGCAGTCAAATCAAAAGTGCTTAGATACTTGGCAGATGCCAGTGTATCTATGAGCTCATCTGCCCTGGGTATAGGGTGAGCATCAGTTTTGGTTACCAAGTTGAGACCTCTATAGTCTACACAAAACCGCATTTCCTTCTTTCCATCTTTGGAATGGGGTTTTGGTACAAGTACCACAGGAGAAGCCCATGGACTTTCAGAGTGCTCAACCACTCCTAGTTCTAACATTTTCTGGACCTCTTGCTTTATGCAGTCCCTGACATGGTCAGGCTGCCTATAGATCTTACTTTTGACAGGTAAACTGTCTCCAGTATCTATAGTGTGCTCACACCAAGAAGTGGTACCTGGCACAGTAGAGAAGAGTTCAGAGAATTGATCTAGGAGATTTATGCAATGGTCTTTCTGCTCAGCAGTAAGACAATCAGCCAAAACTACACCTTCCACAAGAGCATCTTGTTCTGTGGAAGAGAAGAGATCAGGTAGAGGATCACTGTCTTCTTCCTGTCCCTCATCAGTTGCCATGAGCAGGGTGAGATCAGCCCTGTCATAGTAGGGTTTCAGGCGGTTGACATGGAGCACCCTAAGGGGACTCCTGGCAGTGCCTAAGTCAACTAAATAGGTGACTTCTCCCTTCTTTTCAAAAATTGTGTGGGGTCCACTCCATTTATCTTGGAGTGCTCTTGGGGCCACAGGCTCCAAGACCCACACTTTCTGCCCTGGTTGGTACTGAACCAAAACAGCCTTCTGATCATGCCATTGCTTCTGGAGCTCTTGGCTGGCCTGAAGGTTTTTGCTGGCCTTTTTCATGTACTCAGCCATCCTTGATCTGAGGCCAAGTACATAATCCACAATATCCTGTTTAGGAGCTTTTAAAGGTTGTTCCCAACCCTCCTTTACAAGTGTGAGTGGACCCCTAACAGGGTGTCCAAAAAGAAGTTCAAAGAGGCTGAAGCCCACTCCTTTCTGGGGTACCTCCCTGTAGGCAAAAAGGAGGCATGGTAGAAGGATATCCCATCTCCTGCGGAGTTTTTCAGGGAGACCCATAATCATGCCTTTGAGAGTTTTATTAAATCTCTCCACCAGTCCATTTGTTTGTGGATGATAGGGTGTTGTGAACTTGTAAGTTACACCACACTCCTTCCACATGGCCTTTAAGTATGCAGACATGAAATTGCTTCCCCTGTCTGATACTACTTCCTTTGGGAAGCCCACCCTAGAAAATATTCCCAGGAGGGCCTTTGCCACTGCAGGCGCTGTAGTGGTCCTTAAAGGAATTGCTTCAGGGTATCTTGTGGCATGGTCCACTACCACCAAGATAAACCTATTGCCTGAAGCAGTAGGAGGGTCAAGGGGGCCAACTATGTCAACCCCTACCCTTTCAAAGGGAACCCCAACCACAGGCAGTGGAATAAGGGGTGCCTTTGGAGTTCCACCTGTTTTGCCACTGGCTTGACAGGTTTCACAGGACTTACAAAATTCTTTTGTGTCCTCAGACATCCTAGGCCAATGAAACAATGGAACTAGTCTGTCCCAAGTTTTCATTTGTCCTAGATGCCCAGCTAGAGGAATGTCATGTGCCAGGGTTAGGAGGAACTTTCTGTACTGCTGAGGAATCACTAATCTCCTGGCAGCTCCAGGTTTAGGATCCCTATGCTCAGTGTACAAGAGGTTGTCCTCCCAGTAAACTCTGTGAGAGTCACTGACATCCCCATTAGCCTGTTTGACAGCTTGCTTCTGAGACCCTCTAATGTGGGACAGGTTTGCTGTGCCACACTCAGCTCCTCTCTGGCAGGCCCCCCTTCACCCAAAAGCTCAGCAGTGTCTGCTTCCAGCTCCTCTGGTGTAGGTTCTGCACAGGGAGGGAATTCTTCTTCCTCAGAAGTTGAATCCACTGTAGAGGGAGGGATAGTAGGAAGTGGTTTGCTTCTACTAGCCCTAGCTTTAGGGAGCACTTGGTCCATTGTTCCAGGATCCAAGCTTCCCTGTCCTTTTTGCTTTTTGGCCTGAGCCCTTGTCAAAGCAAAAATATGCCCTGGGATGCCCAGCATTGCTGCATGGGCCTCCAACTCCACATCTGACCAAGCTGATGTCTCCAAATCATTCCCTAATAGACAGTCTACAGGTAAATCTGAAGCTACCACAACTTTCTTTGGACCAGTAACCCCCCCCCCCAGTTGAGATTAACAACAGCCATGGGGTGGCTAAGTGTGTTGTTGTGAGCATCGGTTACTTGGTACTGGTGACCAAGTAGGTGTTGTTCAGGGTGGACCAGTTTCTCTATGACCATAGTCACACTGGCTCCAGTGTCCCTGTAGGCCTGAACCTCAACACCATTTATTAGGGGTAGCTGCTTGTACTTATCCATATTAAGGGGACAAGCAACTAAGGTGGCTAAATCAATAGCCCCCTCAGAGACTAACACAGCCTCTGTGGCTTCCCTAACAAGGCCAACCCCAACTAAGTTACCAATAGTGAGCCCAGCTACTCCCTTGGATTGGCTATTAGTAGGTTTGCTCCCACCACCACTACTATTAGTAGGGACACTAGGGGTAGCAGTAGGGGTTGTAGTGGTAGGAGCATTGGTGCTTTTCTTTGGACAACTGGGATCTGTTGTCCAATGGCCTTTTATTTTACATAAATAGCACCATGAGTGTTTTTGTGGGCCTGATGAAGACTCATTTTTAGATTTGTCCCCACCCTTGTCAGAAGACTTACCATCCTTCTTTTTGTTGCCATCTTTGTCACCCCCTGTATGAACTTTTCTGTTCACCCTTGTTCTGACCCATTTGTCTGCCTTCTTTCCCAATTCTTGGGGAGAGGTCAGATCAGAGTCCACCAAGTACTGGTGCAACAAATCAGACACACAATTATTAAGAATATGCTCTCTCAGGATCAAGTTATACAGGCTGTCATAATCAGTAACTTTACTGCCATGTAACCACCCCTCCAAGGCCTTCACTGAATGGTCAATGAAATCAACCCAGTCTTGTGAAGACTCCTTTTTGGTCTCTCTGAACTTTATCCTGTATTGTTCAGTGGTTAAGACATAACCATCCAGGAGTGCATTCTTAAGAACTTGGAAATTATTAGCATCATTTTCTTTCACAGTAAGGAGCCTATCCCTACCTTTTCCACTAAATGATAGCCATAGGATAGCAGCCCACTGCCTTTGAGGGACATCCTGTACAACACAGGCCCTCTCAAGTGCAGCAAACCACTTGTTAATGTCATCCCCCTCCTTATAAGGGGGAACTATCATGTGCAGATTCCTGGAATCATGCTCTTTTGCAGGATGACTATGGGGAATACTGCTGCTGCCACCATGGGTTTCTAAACCCAACTTCTGTCTTTCCTTCTCTAGTTCAAAAGACTGTCTATCCAAATCCAGCTGTTGCTTTTTAAGCTTCAGTCTGGTTTGTTCCACCCTCAACTTATTGAGTTCCCTCTCTAACATTCTGTCATCAGGGTTGGTGGGAGGGACATTCCTAGATACAGAGGTATGATGGGAATGAACAGAAGGAGACCTGTCCCTTACAGAAGCCACCCTAACAGCTTGGCTAACAGAAACATTACTACCAGTATGGTGAGAATAAATGCTTTTGCTATGATGTGAGACAACACTATTTGTATGGTGTGGCTCATCATCATTACCAACTATGCTAGACTGTCTAGTAATGGGCAGGCTAGGAAGTTTCTTTCCTGAATCTTTTCCTGGGGGAGTCCCTGAATCAGATTGGGAAATATTAGGTACTTTTTCAACAGATGGGGCACCTATAGCCTTATCTTGTTCTCTAAGCATGTTAAGTAACAGTTCCAAGGAAGGATTCTTCCCTACACTCAAACCTCTCTCTATGCAGAGACTCCTTGCTCCTTTCCAGCTAAGGTGATCATATGCAAGTTTGGACAGATCAACATTTTGGCCTGTGCCAGACATTTTTAGAGAGAGTTAAAGTGATAGAAAAAGAGAAAAAAGTTTGTCAGAGCTTTTAGAAAGACAGGGAAAAAAAACTTTTAAAACTTTTTAGAACTTTTTAGAAAGTTAGAAGTACTTTTCAGCACTTAGAAAAGAGTGAAAAGAGGAAATGCAAAACTTTTTGGCTATGTGTATATACACTGACCTTGTTTTGTATATTTTTCTCTTATGAAAAGTACAATGACAAGAGTGGTAAGTAGTCTCAAAGCACTTATCCCACCGCTGCACAACCAATGTAGGAGGCTGGACTGGCTTGTAGTGAGTACCAAGGGGTACTTGCACCTTGCACCAGGCCCAGTTATCCCTTATTAGTGTATAGGGTGTCTAGCAGCTTAGGCTGATAGATAATGGTAGCTTAGCAGAGCAGCTTAGGCTGAACTAGGAGACATGTGAAGCTACTACAGTACCACTTAGTGTCATATGCACAATATCATAAGAAAACACAATACACAGTTATACTAAAAATAAAGGTACTTTATTTTTATGACAATATGCCAAAGTATCTTAGAGTGTACCCTCAGTGAGAGGATAGGAAATATACACAAGATATATATACACAATGGCAAAAATATGCAGTATAGTCTTAGAAAACAGTGCAAACAATGTATAGTTACAATAGGATGCAATGGGGAAACATAGGGATAGGGGCAACACAAACCATATACTCCAAAAGTGGAATGCGAACCACGAATGGACCCCAAACCTATGTGACCTTGTAGAGGGTCGCTGGGACTATTAGAAAATAGTGAGAGTTAGAAAAATAACCCTCCCCAAGACCCTGAAAAGTGAGTGCAAAGTGCACTAAAGTTCCCCTAAGGACAAAGAAGTCGTGTTAGAGGAATAATGCAGGAAAGACACAAACCAACAATGCAACAACTGTGGATTTCCAATCTAGGGTACCTGTGGAACAAGGGGACCAAGTCCAAAAGTCACAAGCAAGTCGGAGATGGGCAGATGCCCAGGAAATGCCAGCTGTGGGTGCAAAGAAGCTTCTACTGTACAGAAGAAGCTGCGGTTTCTGCAGGAACGAAAAGGGCTAGAGACTTCCCCTTTGGTGGACAGATACCGCTCGCCGTGGAGAGTCGTGCAAAAGTGTTTTCCCGCCGAAAGAACGCCAACAAGCCTTGCTTGCTGCAAATCATGTGGTTAGCGTTTTTGGACGCTGCTGTGGCCCTGGAGGGACCAGGAGGTCGCAAATTGGACCAGGCGAGAGAGGGGACGTCGTGCAAGACAAGGAGCCCTCTCAGCAGCAGGTAGCACCTAGAGAAGTGCCAGAAACAGGCACTACGAGGATGCGTGAAATGGTGCTCACCCGAAGTCGCACAAAGAAGTCCCACGTCGCCGGAGAACAACTTAGGAGGTTGTGCAATGCAGGTTAGAGTGCCGTGGACCCAGGCTGGACTGTGCACAAAGGATTTCCGCCGGAAGTGCACGGAGGCCGGAGTAGCTGCAAAAGTCGCGGTTCCCAGCAATGCAGTCTAGCGAGGTGAGGCAAGGACTTACCTCCACCAAACTTGGACTGAAGAGTCACTGGACTGTGGGGGCCACTTGGACAGAGTTGCTGGATTCGAGGGACCTCGCTCGTCGTGCTGAGAGGAGACCCAAGGGACCGGTAATGCAGCTTTTTCGTGCCTGCGGTTGCAGGGGGAAGATTCCGTCGACCCACGGGAGATTTCTTCAGAGCTTCTAGTGCAGAGAGGAGGCAGACTACCCCCACAGCATGCACCACCAGGAAAACAGTCGAGAAGGCGGCAGGATCAGCGTTACAGAGTTGCAGTAGTCGTCTTTGCTACTATGTTGCAGTTTTGCAGGCTTCCAGCGCGGTCAGCAGTCGATTCCTTGGCAGAAGGTGAAGAGAGAGATGCAGAGAAACTCGGCTGAGCTCTTGCATTCGTTATCTAAAGTTTCCCCAGAGACAGAGACCCTAAATAGCCAGAAAAGAGGGTTTGGCTACCTAGGAGAGAGGATAGGCTAGCAACACCTGAAGGAGCCTATCACAAGGAGTCTCTGACGTCACCTGGTGGCACTGGCCACTCAGAGCAGTCCAGTGTGCCAGCTGCACCTCTGTTTCCAAGATGGCAGAGGTCTGGAGCACACTGGAGGAGCTCTGGACACCTCCCAGGGGAGGTGCAGGTCAGGGGAGTGGTCACTCCCCTTTCCTTTGTCCAGTTTCGCGCCAGAGCAGGGCTAAGGGGTCCCCTGAACCGGTGTAGACTGGCTTATGCAGAATTGGGCACATCTGTGCCCAACAAAGCATTTCCAGAGGCTGGGGGAGGCTACTCCTCCCCTGCCTTCACACCATTTTCCAAAGGGAGAGGGTGTCACACCCTCTCTCAGAGGAAGTTCTTTGTTCTGCCATCCTGGGCCAGGCCTGGCTGGACCCCAGGAGGGCAGATGCCTGTCTGAGGGGCTGGCAGCAGCAGCAGCTGCAGTGAAACCCCAGGAAGGGCAGTTTGGCAGTACCAGGGTCTGTGCTACAGACCACTGGGATCATGGGATTGTGCCAACTATGCCAGGATGGCATAGAGGGGGCAATTCCATGATCATAGACATGTTACATGGCCATATTCGGAGTTACCATTGTGAAGCTACATATAGGTAGTGACCTATATGTAGTGCACACGTGTAATGGTGTCCCCGCACTCACAAAGTTCAGGGAATTGGCTCTGAACAATGTGGGGGCACCTTGGCTAGTGCCAGGGTGCCCTCACACTAAGTAACTTTGCACCTAACCTTTACCAGGTAAAGGTTAGACATATAGGTGACTTATAAGTTACTTAAGTGCAGTGTAAAATGGCTGTGAAATAACGTGGACGTTATTTCACTCAGGCTGCAGTGGCAGGCCTGTGTAAGAATTGTCAGAGCTCCCTATGGGTGGCAAAAGAAATGCTGCAGCCCATAGGGATCTCCTGGAACCCCAATACCCTGGGTACCTCAGTACCATATACTAGGGAATTATAAGGGTGTTCCAGTAAGCCAATGTAAATTGGTAAAAATGGTCACTAGCCTGTTAGTGACAATTTGGAAAGAAATGAGAGAGCATAACCACTGAGGTTCTGATTAGCAGAGCCTCAGTGAGACAGTTAGTCACTACACAGGTAACACATTCAGGCACACTTATGAGCACTGGGGCCCTGGGTTACCAGGGTACCAGTGACACATACAACTAAAACAACATATATACAGTGAAAAATGGGGGTAACATGCCAGGCAAGATGGTACTTTCCTACACCCTGCTCAGCTGATTTGCCAAGATCTTTGCATAAATCTTAACATCACTATGTATAAGAGAAATTGGTCTGTATGACCCTGGATCCAATAGGTCTTTACCCTTTTTCCAATACACTACAATATTAGTTTCCTCCCACATGGAGGGAATTCGCCACCCCCCCCAGCTTCCAGGCACACCAAATGTAAATTTTGACAATTGTCATTATAAAAAATCTTCTAAAACTCTAAGGCTATACTATCTGGCCCGCAGCTTTCCCTTACAGCTAAAGATGTAATTGCTTCTTCTGCTTACTCAAGGAATATCTGTATTCCCAACAAAGCAAGATCCTCCAAGTTAAACTGTGGCCTACTTATTCCATTTAAAGCCTTCTGATAACCATTCTGGGAGAAAGTGGCATCAACTACATGAAGATTCACATGAAAATCTCTAAATACCCTCGCAATATCAGTTGTATAATCAAGCCTACGCCTTTGAGCATCCTATATAGCCACAATTCCTTTACCTATCTCCTGCCTTATCCGAAGCGAACAGGTGGCCGACATTCTCCCCAAACTCATAACAATCCAATTTATTAATATTGAATTTAGAAGGAAGTGACTTCCTTGTTAAAGTACTGCAAAATTCTAGCCTTTAACACTGTGACCTTCTTGTGTATGTCTGAGGTCCGAAGGCCCTGACCGATTCTTTGCATCTACAGTTCCTACAGTAATGAGAGATCATTAGACAGCACCCAAATTCCATTAAGTCTTAGCTTTTGCTGATGTAAAACATAGCTTAAAAGTTTCCCCCTGATTCCAGCCTTCAAAGCATCCCATACCATTGTTCCTGCAGCAGTGCCCCTATTTATCTCTAAAACCCCAATCAGCCATTGACACATATAGGCCAGATACTCTACGGCTAACAGAAGTTTTATATCAGATGTTCAGTTAGAATGTGGTTTTCCAATCCTCCAATACGGACATCCAATACAAGAAGATTATGGTTTGACAGAGCCCTTGGGTATCTCTCAGCTCTGGTGTGACCCCCAAGCACCCTAGAGAAAAAAAAAGAATCCAACCATACCAGCTTGTCATGTGGGATGAGAAAAATGTATATCCCAAATCAGGGCCCCTACACGTTTCCCAAACATCCACAAGCCCATGATCCTTTATCATTTGTTGAAGCAACCTACACATGAGAGACATCCTGCCAGTATACACCTGGGGCTCTGACAAATATTTATTTGCTTCCATATATATGTTATAGCACCACATAGAATCAAAGGTGTAGCACTTGTGGCCAGTTCTACTTTCAAAAAAACAATAACTTCTGCTTCATCCACATTACAGCCATACAGTGAGCACAATATGAATCTTCTGCTTCCCACCCAGCAATCTAGAATAACCCACCTACCTAATTTATCCTCAGATTTCAGAACCACCACCCACTAGAGCCATTACCAAGAATAGCAACCCACTTAGTCATATACTCCTGTTGTGTTCAACCCAAAATCATAAACCCGAGATCAGCAAAAAGACCCTGCTTACCCCATGGAATATGGGTTTCTTGCATGCAGATAATGTCTACTTTTTAATCATCCTTAGACCGCAAGTCACTCAACCCCTCTTATGCCTACCATTCATCTTGCATGCATTGATAGTACATTTGTTTATCCTGCTATCTCCCATACAAAAACTGCTCCAGAAACAGCGACATCTATAGAGTGCTGAATATAGCCGCCATTCCTTGGTACAAGATCCAACAGCCAAAGTTGCCCTGTCTTTCTAGAGAAACACTCAAAACCCAAGCAACCATCAACATTTCTGCTCCATATCAAAACCCCCATCCTTGGCCACCACACAAGAAATCACACACACTGTGCCTTTGCCAACCCCCAATACCATCCTACCAACCTAAACTGTCTGTCTTCCCTTCCCTCTCCCCCTTCCAACCCTCACTTCCCCACCCTATCCCTACCCACCCAACCACTCCGGGCAACAGGACCACCCAGGTCCGTAAATGGAAGAGTGACCTCCTCCCTAACCCAGATTCATTATTTTAACCTCAACATAAACCCTCTAAATTCAGCCTGTTCCTGACCCCCTTCCCTCCAATTTTCATTCAAAATAGTAACAGATATTATTAATATCAAGAGAGCAAGAGAGAATATAACACACCGTTTAACAGTTCCCTAAAGAGGCACAACAATCAATTCAACTCCAGACCTACACCATCCACATCATCCCATATTCAGATTGTCAAGAAACTCCCCCCCCCAACTTCTGAGGTGTCCCCTTCTTTTGATTAAGGCTGGATCATCTGGATTAAACGCCAAAGCCTCTCTACTGTTAAGTGTCAGAAATCCAGTCTTACAAAAAATGTACATCCATCATATGTACGCTTCTGGTCAGGACGGGGAAGTTCAAATATTGCCTGATGAAGTAAAAAGTTCCCAAAAAAAGAATTGCCCTTGGTTTGCCTCCCCTTGTGAGTGCCATTCCAATGAGTTAGTTTCGGAAAGGCACCTTTAAACAAACCAACAACGTATTTTCGGGTGTCAGCTCCCTCAACTCTCTCTGCCATTCCCAGCACTCTCAAGTTGTTGCCTCAAAGCCTGCTCTCCAACTTTTCAAGCTTCCAATGTGTGTCAGTAAAGTGAGATTCCAATGCCTCAGTCCTAGGCCAACTGGCATCAGCCTTGGTCTCTAGGGCCTCAACCTGTTTTCCACTTCCATCATTCTTCGAGAAAACTCCACACAGAGTTCAGTGACCTTGCGAACAGCCCCTTGCAGCTTCCAAGTATCTGCCTGAGCCCTCTGACTGTCCGTGTGGGTATCATCCAATGGGCCAAAATACCCTGATATCTCACCTTCAGTGTAGCCCCCTTGGCATGGTTGAGCATCCCAGATTCCCTTCCACCCGGTGGTTGAACTTCAAGGCCAGGGATAGCAGTATAATCCCATTTTGAACCAACCACTGGATCAGCTATGGCTTTAGTCCCTAGCTGAGGCCTCTTCTTTCTGGCTGTTAAAGTGGGGTCTGTCCCAGGGACTGGTGTTTCGTCCCATTCATCCAGGCTGCTTGCATCAGTCAGGACACTCCCCCAAGAGCCCTTCATGCGGCTGACCCCGTGCATCCTCATCCGCTGAATCCGACTGGTCAGAGAGAGAAAAGAAATGCTCCCCACCTTAGAATCTGGCCTCAACAGGACCTGAGAGCTACCAGTGGGCTCGAGTGCTGGTGATTTAGCTTTCCCTTGCATATCAAATGTAGTCTGAGTATGAACACGACGTTGATGGGGTAGTCCAGATTGTATTTCCTTTAGCTCATCTTTAATCAAACTCCCTTGAAAGGTCAAGCAAATTAGGTATGTCATCTTTGTGCTCAACATTTTGCAGAATTTCAGCACTTATACCACTCTTCTAGGAGGTAACTTTATCACCCGCCTCTTGCTGGTCCTCCACCAGGAGTTTAACAAGTTGCACTGGATAACTGACAGCCAGACCACCGCCCCAGAGTCATCCGATCATGCTGCTTATCAACCTCATCATTAATGACCCCGGTAACAACTCCCACAGGGGTAAGGAACCCGGATACTGACCTGAGATGGCCGCCAGATCTATTGGGTACCACCACACAGACAGGGGAAGGGTCAGATTGATGTCCTGATGCCAGATCTGCTTCATTGGTGCTTGCCAAAGTTTCTGCCGTGCCCGAGTGGGCTTTTTGAAAGAATCTGCCTCTGCCCTGGCTGCCTTCACCACGACCCCTGTAGTCCCACTTTGCCTTGCAGTTTCGGAAGCATGCAGGCCAACTTCCTGGTTCTTTAAAGCTGTCCCACTTGCTTGTGCTCTTCCCTTTGCACCCTCTGCAGTGATGGGCTGGGGCTTGAGAGCCCAGGCCATTTTTTGGGTGATCCAGAGCACCCACACTACTCCTGCAGTCAGCCTCTGCTGCAGCCCGTTAGCTCAGTCCTCCCTAACTCTCCATGCGAGCATTGGAGGGACGTGACTCAGCCGAGCTGTCCTTGGAGAGATGAGTTAAGTTCAGTCCAAATAGCGAGGCTAATTCATACCATAAATTGAGCCCTGCAGTTCCTAAATCCATACCCCATCGAGAGGGGATCAATAACAGTCAGATACTCCTGTGCCGAGTCTGTGAGGTAGGAGGAACAATCAACTTTCCTAATATGGCCGTCATCTTGCCCTCCATTCTTTCCTTTGAGAGATACATTTATTTGAATGGAAAAAGAACAATTTAAATTGTAGATCAATATTATTTTATTATCAAATATTTCAAAAACCTTTACCAGTTTAAAATTAAATGTGAATTTTAAAGCATAAAATAAATTAATGTAAATTAATTCTATTTTAACTTTTAATAACTTGTCATTGAAATACTTACATATGAACATTTTACATTAGGTAGCTATGTTTTAATAATCTATAAAACAATACTTCTAATGTAATTTGATATGCTTAAATAATTTCATTTCATCAATAAGAAATGTTATAGTGTTGAAGTATGTATAAAATATTAAGCTACACTTAAAATACATACATACATAACATTAATTTACATTAAGATTAAATTTAGACATTTTTGAAATTTGTTTTTTAGCTTCAATTAATCTTTCAAAATGTCCCTATACTTTACGATAGACAGATCTCCACATCGACTGCAGATGTCTGTGCCATGAGTGTGGAATGTCAAATATGGCCACACAGTCACTATTAGTAGTAACCTTATGGTTGTGTATGATTTTTTACTGATTGTAAATAGTTAATAGTTAAAAGCTACTCAACAGTGTCAGAGTTAACTAACTGGTGTAGATTTACTCATGTGCAAGTTTACATTTGTGAATAGGCCTTATTGTTTTTCATTTAGCTGTTTTTTATAGCTGTTGTACAGTCTTAGGCCATAGGAATGCATTACAATAGAAACAGACTATGTTACACATTTTTAGGCAGATGGAGATTAAGCAATTTGACAGAATCACAGGATATTGAGGCAAGCCTTGAATCTGAACGTGTTCACCATGATTCAATATCAAAACTCTTACATGGAGTGAGGAGCAGAGGCCAGTCTTCTGTTGAATGGAAGACTGACGACAGTCCCTCACATAGCTGGATTATTTTGGTCATAAGTATATGAAAGTGTGGGAGCAATTATGTTGCCAATGTATAATGGATTAGGTAGCCAAAGGGAATATTGGGAATATCATATAAGGTGAATCTTTGTCGGTATTTACAAACAACCACAATGCAAGATGCTGCCCCAAATAGGTACACACATAATTTTACATAATTTCTGGTGGTCATGCCCTAAGGAAATAGAATGAGCATTTGCTAAACTTGATCAGGGAACTGTACTATGAGAGTTTTGCTAGAGTAAGTTGGGGGAAGGATGGAGAATTATGTGATGAGTTCCCCATACAGAAAAGTGTTAGACAGTGCTGTTTCTTGGCTCCTATTCTTTTCTTACTTTTTATATATGCTTGTATTCCGTATCTATTTGACAGCTTAAATTACGCTAGGTGGGATTAAGACACTGTGTCTGTTGTTGCTTATGATACCCTGCTTTTCTCCCAAACCGCCTCTGGATTATCCAGGCTCCTGGAGAAATATTGGGGGTTTTGCAGGATTACGGCCTTCAAATAAACAGCACCTAAACCAAATGTATGGTATTTGGTGATCCAAAAATCTTGAGCAAAGAAAAGTATAGTGCTGGAAGGCAAGGCCCTTGAACATGTAACTGATTTCGACTATTTGGGAGTCAGATTAGAAAACTCCCATAAATGGTTAGAACATTTGACAAAATGTACCATGTCCCTCAAACAAAAGACAGGGGGCATTTTGAGATTTGCTGTTAGAATGCCTATCTTTTTCATTACCGTGGTAGATATTTACAAAATACAAGATAGAGCGGGGCCTTGTATGGTGCTGAGTTGTGGGGCCATGGTAAACTCCATGATATAGAAAGAGCAGAGATATCCTTTATTAACGCCCTGTTAAAGGTTCCCCTGAGTTCTCCTACCTTGCCTATTCAAATAGACTTGAACTTGCACTCTATTGCAGCTATTGCTGCCTTGAGGCCGTTGCAATACCGGATTTGGATCTGGTATACAGCAGCCTTAGATCCTTATAGGACATGGCTAGGAGTGCTTTTGAGTGACTCGCAGTTATTTTTAGTTTTTTGTTTACATACTTGCATTATAGTAGCCGTCATACTTTTATTTAGGGCAGGAGAACGCAAAGCCCTTAGGAATTTCAACTTAACTGGTAAAGCTTTACTGTTTCATTTGTATGACTCAGAGTACAAACCTGTTTAATCACATTTATGGTATAGGTCCACAAATTTTTAAGAATAACTAATACATATGAATATACGGACAGAGCACCTCGTGTGCGATTTTTATGCCCTGGGTTCTGGTTATGTGGAACCTATTATCTCGAGGATTTTATTGTATTTTTTATATGTTGTACGACAAATTATGCTTTTATGTGTGTATATGTAGTGCATTTATGGCATTTGTTGCCGAAATAAAGCTTGAAAGCTCGAATGAGCATATTGTTGTGGCCTTTTGTGTCTTCTCTGGGGAAAGAGATTATCTAATTCTGCTGTTGAACAGTATTTTAGGAGGTGTAACAGATTTTTAACCAGCAATTTTTGATAAACGTTTAGCTCATTTTGAATAAAAACAAAATGTAAATTCTGCAGAATTTTAGAGAAGGACCCTATTCCTCTGTAAGAAGGAGCGATAAGGAAAAGCACCAATCACTTTAACAAGCTTGCACATTTCCTATTTTGTTCTATTTATATTTGTAACTGGTTTGCTTGTGTTTTAAATCTTTTTCTTTTTGTGTGTTGGATCTAGCATTATTATATCAATATTATTTGTTTTTAAAACTAAAACAAAGAATGCAAAGAAACAAAAGTACACAATTTCTGCATACGGAAAATGTTTTCTACATGTATATGTGGGGGAATCCAGGGGAATGGTGGGAGAATGGGGAATAAATACTTAAAATGGTTGGATTAAAGGAAAATGAAGGATGATTTTGGGAGGAACATGTTCATACAAAGTCGACCCCCCCAAAAACTACTTTCATTATAATTCACAAAATACCCTTCTAAAATTACCATAGTCCCAAAGGTGTCAAAGTGGGTGTAACTGTACCTTAGCCCAGCCCTTGAGTAAGTAAAGCACAACATATAGCCAACTACTGGTATAGCACCACATTCCAATAAAGAATAATGGGGGTCAGGAATTATCATCATAAAGGTGCCTGGCCCAGTTGGTGTCCCAATGGACTATTCAAAGAATATTCTTCACTTTGGCCCCCTTTAATGAACAGTGTCTTGAAATGAGCAATTGCAGGTTCATTGGTTACAGCATAGCAAAAATTGTCCCAATCTTTAAGAAAGGGGACAGGACTCTCCTCAGCTGTTACTGTCTGATCTCTCTTTAAGAAGCACAGTTATAAATCTTGGGAAGAGTAATACTCTCAAGGCTAGAGGTATGGGCAGCGTAAAACAAAGCTTTGTCTGACTTAGAGTTCAGCTTTTGGTCTGGGCTGGGTGCAATGGAACAGTGCCTCAAGTTACATCTTATCACTGAACAATATCAAGGCAAAGAGAGGAGGTAAGTTTTTGGCTTTCAAGGGCCTCACTTGCGCTCCTGACCTGGTGCGTCACCCTAAACTTTGGGAAATAATGGAGGGTCTGGACATAGAAAAGGCTCTGACTGATCTGCGCTGCCAACTGCTTTGATATACCAAGATTTGGTTTGGTGACGAGGGCCGACTCTCTCTACAAATATTCAATTTTCATTGTTCCCCAAGGCTGTAATTATGGCTCCATTTTTGTTCCCATTCTACATTAATGGCCTAGATTCTTTTTTTGCACAGTGAAGAAAGATCTGCCCAAGTTGGGACTCCCACTCGGTCCCAGTATTCCTGTACACAGAAGACGCTGTGGTGTTGGCAAGAACCACTAATGGACTACAGATCCCACTTGATGCTTTTTGCACTTTCATGAATTGGTTGGGACTGAAAACTGTTCTAGTCATTTGTTCTGAATGTGTGCCAATGAACTCGTGATGTAAGACATTCAGCAGGGAAAGAAGTGGCCAGTGTTCAAAATGTTACCTACCAGGCCATCCCTATAGACGCAACAAATAATTTGAAGTTTTCATAAAATGTTAGGTATCTTCAATTCCAGAGGTCCATTAATTCCATCCTCTGGGTTACATCAAGACTGGAACAATAGACAGTAAAGTCAACTGCCCTTATTTTTAAGAGCAAACATGCCACAATTGGTACTTATGATACTAGAGCATATGGGCGTGCTGACGTCAAACAAATACAAAAGGTGAAAAATAGATTTTTACACAGACTCCTAGCCTTACCACAATCTGCATCCACTTTTTTAACGCCATGATGAACTTGGTCTAGGATTTGTTGAAAATGTCACTAGACACAATCCCCTACTTCAATGGATGAGGGTATGGAGTAATCCTGAAACCCAATTTACTAGATCTGTAATCTCACACTGCCTAGACCAGGACCGTGCATCTGGCATTCCTTGAAATGTATGCTGAACCAGAGAGTATCTCAACTCACACAACAGCTATGGTGAAAGGCCAATTTTTTAACTTGTCTCAAAAGACCGTGTTGAGGCAAGACAAGCCTCATAGTCTGGAGATTTTTTCTGGGTGTTTACTTAACACGTTTTACTCATGCCTTCCACAGATTGCTCCTTGCGGTTGAGAGGTTGAGAGCGCAAGCGCTTTGACCTGTTGTAAGTATTGTGGACTTTAAATGACTCCCACCTCACACCCATCACTTTCACTTGTTAGTGGGCTTGGCTTTCAAAAATCCATTGATATGATTGGTAAATACTTTGCGTTTGTCCTGCTTTGGGGCAGTTTTGTTACCACCTTAGAGACTGCCCCTGTTACATGGAATATTGCACGAGTGCCAATAAAATTCATGGTCTGTGAACTATTTCTTTTGTCTTTCCCCTTTGTGCTATATGGTGGCCATGGCAGTCACAGCACAAACAGGCACCACAGCATTCAAGTATCAGTTGTCTTGAAGCGCTGGTCATATTGTACACAGCTACCTAATCAGAGTCATTTCTTGCGGCTCTCCCCTTAAAACACTGGAACAATTGTAAATGTTTTACATAAAACAGAAATCCTCAAAGCAAAAGTGGCTCTCTTGGCACAGAGGGAGAGCTGATACTACAATATTTACTGCACTCAGGAAAACCCAACCCAGAATGCTTTTGAAGCATTCTTTTTCAGAACATTTTTGCCCATAACTCAACCTGTGGTGGTCCTAGGACGATGGGACCACCACCAAAATGTCATCTGTGGGTCCCTACACCAGGTTAGTGGGGACCCCCCAAAAATAACCCCTCCCACCATTCAGTCCAGTTTAAAGCATTCTAATAGCTGGAAATTTTGTCTTTTTTTAGGTGGGAATTGTTTGTGTTTTAAAAGTCTTGCTTGCAATATCATTGTCATAGATATTACTGAAAATATGTAATGTACTATGTCCTCTAGGGCATACATATATGGTTACTCTGCATTATTATCACCATTTTCCCTTTGTGTGGTTATGCCTTCCAGGTGCTAACTATATCATTACATGATCATGTTTCTTACAAATGCTCTTTTCATTGTGGTGTGCTCTAGTGCTGTTCTAAGCACTACAGTCATATCAACATGTTAAAATACTCATCACACAGAAACTTGCCCCATAATTCTTTGCAGGGCATTACTTTTACAAAACATTTTTGAGCATAACTCAGCCTGTGGTGGTCCAAGGATTATGGGGCCACCTTAAAAACACTGGCCACAATCATCTCTGGGTCCCCACCCTGTTGGTGGGGACTCCAAAATAATAACCCCTCCCACCATTCAATGTCTTTTAAGCATTCTCATGGCTAAAACGTTTGTCTTAAAGGCTTTGTTTGTAATATCATTGCCGTAGACCTGCTAATTCTAAAAATGCCCACTAGGGGCTAAGTATGTAGTTACACTGAATTACTTTCTCCTGATTTTTTTCATGGGGTTATGCCCTCTAGGGGTTAACAATATGGTTACATGACCATGTTGCTTATAAATGATACTTTTGTTATGGTGCTCTCTAGGGGCTGTTGTGAGCATTACAGTCTAATGTCTTAGGTGGGAATTGTTTGTGTTTTAAAAGTCTTGCTTGCAATATCATTGTCATAGATAGTCCTGAAAATATGTAATGTACTATGTCCTATAGGGCATACATATATGGTTACTCTGCATTATTTATCACCATTTTCCCTTTGTGTGGTTATGCCTTCTAGGAGCTAACTATATCATTACATGATCATGTTTCTTACAAATGCTCTTTTCATTGTGGTGTGCTCTAGTGCTGTTCTAAGCACTACAGTCATATCAACATGTTAAAATACTCATCACACGGAAACTTGCCCCATAATTCTTTGCAGGGCATTACTTTTACAAAACATTTTTTATCGTAACTCAGCCTGTCATGGTCCTAGGATAATGGGGCCACCTTAAAAACACTGACCACAATCATCTCTGGGTCCCCACCCTGTTGGTGGGGACTCCAAAATAATAACCCCTCCCACCATTCAATGTCTTTATGCATTCTCATGGCTAAAACGTTTGTCTTAAAGGCTTTGTTTGTAATATCATTGCCGTAGACCTGCTAATTCTAAGAAGGCCCTCTAGGGGCTAAATTACACTGAATTACTTTCTCCTGTTTTTTTTCATGGGGTTATGCCCTCTAGGGGTTAACAATATGGTTACATGACCATGTTGCTTACAAATGATACTTTTGTTATGGTGCTCTCTAGGGGCTGTTGTGAGCATTACAGTCTAATGTCAACAATGTATTTCTGATAAATGTTTAAATATTCAAATGATAATTGTACATGTTTTAATACTCTCTCCTTATAACAATTATAAACATAATTCAGGCCTACTTAACATCCTTATAACACTATTGGCCACATATACAAGGCCCTAGTGCCTCTTAGCGCCACACTAGCATAATTCTTTTTACGCTAATGTGACATTAAGGAGGCCATTCTATTTCACCAAATTTACAAATTGGGGCAGTGCAAGCATTACTCAAATTTGTAACCCCATGACCCACATTACACCTGCGCCAGGTATAATGTATGCAAAGGGGGCGTTCCCACGCAGGGAGGACACAGAAAATGACGTAGTGAAATCTAAAACAATTTCCCTGCAACATCTTTTCTGGCATTTGTAATGCCTGCTCGGGGCAGACATTAGGGGGATGGGCGCATCGTAGCCTTTCGGCCTCGCTAGTGCTTTGCTGCACTAGCGCAATACTTTATGGTATTAATCCAGCAAAATGCTCTATGACGCTATTGCAGAAACAAGCACCATGTATTGTAAATACGGCGCAACCATGGTGTTGTTAGGTGGGAAGGAGCATCGTAAGAAAAGTGGCACATCAGGACCTATGCAGCACTTTCTTGTAGATCTAACCCCTTTGACTGTTTGAACACTTGATATGTTTGGGTGACCCTTCTAGTTTATTTCTCCTCTGTGGCTGTCTTGTGTCTTTGTTTTGGAGAATTGTGTTAGCCAGCCAGCAACTCTGATGGCGCAGTGGTGAAAATGGTATTCTATTGGAATAAGCATGGCAGATTCAAATTAGGGTGCTAAATGCAACATTTTACCTTTTTGCTGCAGACAGTGGAAGGAAGTAAATGGAAGTGCTCTAGTAATAAGCAGGTCCACTGGAATTATACGCAGGAAAAAACTAAATTATGAGGCAGGGTTGACCAATGTATGTGTCAAAAATAAGTCCAGTTATGAATTCACAATGCCAATGGCTCTAAATCAAGCAAATGCAAGACCTATTGCATTGCAAATGCTTGCTCATATTGTACACTCTGCGATTTCTCCAGGTAAAGCAACACTTAATGCTGTTTTGCACTTTTTACAATTCGCATCAGAAATGTTCTTAACCCCGCTCTTACGTGACGCAAATATTGTACATTATAAACAGGTTCATTCTTTCTTACAGCAACTGAGCAGCCGGCAAGTTTGTTACCCAAGGATCGATTTCATAAAATGCCTACCTGCAACGAGGAGGAGATATTGGTATGGATTAATTGCATGCTCACCAGAATAACAATGGGCCAGATGTATGAAAAGTTTTTGCACTCGCAAACGGTGCTAATCGCAAAAATCGTCCGTTTGCGAGTGCAAAAACGTGGTCTGCGATGCATGAAAGGCATTCGCAGACTAAAAATAAGAAATCGCAAAATTTGCGATTTCTTGCGTTGCGACCTGGTTTTGCGAGTCGCATTTTGCGATTCGGTATTTCCAGTAGGAAATTGCGAGGAGCAAAATGCGAATCGCAAAATCCGAATCGCAAAGAGATGCATCAAACAATCGCAATTAGCGATTTTTCGCAGAATGGCATTATGCACATGCAAAATACCACTAAGTGAAAGCAGGTGGTAACCAGGTGCAACCTATATGAAGTGGCCCAGAATGCCTCAGACCCCCCACAACAATGGCTACACTCTACGTCATGGCGAGGAGGATGGGGATCCTGGCAGGTTTGAGGAGAGGGAGGAGGAGACAGGAGCGCATTTCAAGAGTGCGCATTACACTATTTGACCTGACAGAGGAGGACATATTTGAGAGGTATAGGGTGAACTCAGCCATGATTCATGATCTCATAGCTGAGCTACAACCCATACTGCAGCGCAGAACACGAAGGACACATAGCATACCCACCCATATGCAGGTATCATGCACCCTCCACCTACTTACCTCAGGGAGCTATCAAGGGGTCATAGCAGCGGCTTGGGGGGTCACACAGAGCACCCTCTCCTGATTTGTCAATGCATGTACCAACGCCATACTAAGCAAACTCCAAAAGTACATCCGATTCCCCCACACCCCACAGGAAATACAGCAGACAAAAATTGACTTTTATCAAATTGCACTCTTCCCCCACGTCCTAGGTGCCATAGATGGCACACATGTGGCAATATGTCCACCATCAGTCACAGAGTATGTGTACTGAAACCGTAAACACCAACATTCCATGAATAAACAGGAGATATGCAATGCCACCTACATCATAACTGATCTCGTGGCCAGGTAGAATAGTGGCTACTTGTGCAATCTTGCACAATATAGCTACAACCAGGGGCATACCTATAGAAATCAGTGACACCAAATCAGTTGAGGATGACGATCCCATACCACCTCTACAGCCAGCAGACAGGACCAGTGCAGCAGAGGGATGGCAAAGGCCTGCTGACATCACACACAACCATTCCAGACGTGACTATGTACAATCAAACTCTACTGACTACTGTAGCTATAGTGAGAAATAAAATGTATTCCTTTACGGCAGGTTCAGAATTGTGATGTGTAAAACAAAAGGGGTATTGTCAAAACGAAAATGAACAAATGAACAGGGTCCCACACTATTACTCCATAGTGGGGACACCAGAGTCAATGAGGCAGAAGTCACTTCCTCCTCCCTCGCACACCACTGGGGTGCCCAGTTGCATCACTGGCACCCTGAATGTCAGGCTCTGTGGCAGTGCTGCGCCTGGCACTGGCTGTCTGTGGTCTGGAGCTGGTAGGTGCACACTGCTGAGGCTTGAGGTATCCTCCGTGTCACCCAAGGCAACCTCACTCGGAGTGGCCGACCTCTGTCCCAATACCTGTTCGATCACAGTGGTGATCTGCACAAGGGCCTGGACCACATCCCTACTGGTGTTTGAAGCATCAACCTGGGCCGCCACAGCACGACGGGCAATGAGGGCGGTGGAGTTGGCCATGTGATTGGATGACCGGCAGTATGTCGCAAACATGGTGCGGAATCGGTGCTCATGTCTGCGTCTACTCAGGCGTTCTTGTTGCAGCTCCTCTCACAGGTCACGCACAGCAGTTGTCAACTCACGAGTGTCCTGGGAGGCCTGTACCTGTCCCTCACGCAGCTGGTTTATGTTCTCATTGAGGGTGTCCAGTCTCCGATGCAGTCCGACTGTGTTCCGATTGTGGACTCTGAGGCTCCTGTCCAAACTTTGGATCCTTCGATTTTGCTGCCGTTGTTGCTGCAACATTGCAGCCTCCAGTCCACCGAACAGGGATGTACCCTCAGCTGCCTCCTGCAATTGCTGTAGTGACACTGGGGCACGTGGACGACGCGCTGCAGGACCCCTGTCCTCCGGTACCTGGCTGCGCATCCCAGATGCGGATGGTGTGCCGGAACTCTCCTGCTGCACATCTGAGTCACCACTGAGGTCCGGTAGTGGTAATGGCCTAGGCCTGCGGCGCACAGTAGGAAGATTGCTGGACTCACTGGTGTTGTTGTCTGAGGGCAGCTGCATGTCCGTGTCCGCTACACCCGTCTCTGCTGTGGCTGCTGTGCCAGGCCCACCTGCAACAACAATATGCAGCATGTCAGTTCTGTATGTTACATTATCTGTCCAGAAATGGCAATAATACTATACATACTGCTGTACATGGTGTAGTGTGTGTTGTGTTACCTTGGGTGTCCCTATGCTTGCTAACATTATCATGCCACTGTCTGTTCTAGTTTGTGGACCGTGACTCCCATAATGCATGTTTTTGCTGCTAATGAGATGTGGAGTGGACTACTTCACACACTACTTCACATTACATGCTAATTCCTAAGTGGCTTTTATGCATGCACATACAGTGTTCACACGACAGATTTGGCACTTACCTTGGCTGGTACTTGGGTGGGCCGAGGTGTCTATGTCAGTGACCCCTGTCACTGCTTCTGGTAGGAGGGTTGATTCCACCAGGTCCTCCAGTGGTGTGGCAGGTGGCTCCGTTGGTGGTCCACCTCCTGTGCTCCTGGCCTCTGCAAGTCGCCTTGCCACCCTCTCCTTAGCCCGGGACCGCAGGTCATACCAGCGCTTCTTGATTTCATCTATGGAGCGCTGGGCCACTCCAATGGCGCAAATCTTCGTTTGGATGTCCAGCCAGAGTCTCCTCTTCTCGCTCTCTGGCACCTGGAGGGAGGATTTGCCAAACAGGCAGTCATGGCTCCTCACCACCTCCTCTGTGATGATCTCCAGCTCCTGCTCACTAAATTTGAGCTTACGCTTCCTCTCCTGCTTCTCTGCTACAGGACCTTGGGGCTCCATGGTGGCTCAGATGCTGCTGCTCCTTCCAAGTGCTCCTCACAGTGGCTGGGCTGCTCTCACTCTGGATGCTGGCTTGGGTGTGGCTTTTATACCTGCCTGGGATGACTCATTTCCTGCTGATGAGTCATCAATCACCTCCAGGTGTGCATTCTCGATCTTTCTAGCGTTTTGCGATTTTTTACCGAATTGCAAAAAACCCACAAATTGCAAGAATGCAAATTGCGATTCGGAAAATGGGCCTCGCAAACCACAAATAGCGATTTTTAAGAAATTGCTAATTCCGAATCACAATTTTGTTACATGGCCAATTGCGACTCGGAAATTGCGATTTCTTAAAAATCGCATTTTGCGATTCGCAGACCCCTGTTTTCATACATCTGGCCCAATGTTTTCATGCTAGCCTGTGTGAAGTTTTTTATAACATCCAACGCAACGTAAGACAGCATTGAGTAGGGAAATGTTGCTTTATGATTATGATGTTTATCACGTGTAAATAGTTTTTATCTTTTTATCGGATCTTTTAAAATGTATGTATTCACGCTTTCTGTAACAGTTTACTCATATGCAAGGGGGGATCTTTTTAAATGTATTTCTTCATGCTTTCTGTAACAGTGCACTCATATGGCTAGTTCCAGCTGAAAAAGTTGATTTGACTGATTGAGCTTACCTATAACGGTTAAATTAATTGAATTAGTAATAACAAAATTAGGTATATTAATTATATTAGTTTGGTTAAAGAATTTAATAGTAAAAAACACTAAATTAAGATTTTGAATTAAAACACTAACTTAACATTTTATTTTGTTAAAAAGTTAAAAATGATTTAAATGAATTACAGACATAACTTTTAACAATGTATAATAACAATTAAAGAAAAAGAAAAATGTTAGTGAGGTGGTTAGTTTTAAAAATATTGTTGCAGTGTTAAATTCTTTTACTTTTTTTTAATCATATATTAAAATAGTATTACATTTAAAAAAAGAACAATATTACATTTCCTTTACTTTCCTATTAAGGGATCCCTGCAACAGAAATCTCCACTAACAAAGAATAATATAATGCATTAACATTTCCCTTGTAAACTAGGTGGCAGGAGGATCCAGGCCCTCATTTGATGTACGTCTACTGCTAAGTTTCAATCTCCACTGAAATGGTGACAAGCAAAAAAGTGAAGAGTTACCCCTAGGTGAAAGTGTAGCTCTACACATGAGTAACTATACACAAGTATCTTTATCATTGCGAATCGGGCCTTTTACCTGCAGATTCCCTGGGTTCCTTCTGGGCTTTTTGTGACTTCTCAAAAATAAGAAAATAAATATACAAAAATTATACACCTAAGCCTCTGGCTTCTAAACGTACACAATTGTTTAAGAACACTACAGGTAGACTGAGGACTGCCCTATAGGCCGTTTCTCTTTGGAATACATCACACTACGGCAAATAATGAACTTACAAGAAGTAATATGCCTTCCTGTCATACATGTTCATGTGAACAAAATGGAAATTTCTCCTACTTAATATGTATTAGAGTTGACACTTAGAGCACACCCTTAATGCCATTTCAGGAACCATTAATACTTTCACATGGACGTGCACAACTCTAGGAAAACACTTCAAATACGCATTTATATGCAAATTCCTTCACAAATCACCAATAACTCCTCACTTTTCTTGCTCAAGAGAACAAGATGGGCATGTCTCCTGGCTTTATAGAACATTAGATGAATAGCAATTGTGAAAGTGCAAAAATAATTGGCGCTTAGACTTGGGCTTTAGTTTAGCAAATCACTGTGCATGATGGAGGTATGTGGTTTAGTGGTAATTTGGTGAAGCCATGATGACACCACAGCTGTAGGCCCCACGGGATATCATCAGTCATATGCAACGAAGCACACAGTTTAAGAAGAATTTACCAAATGGCAAATATCAGCTACCAACTATTGCTTCACGGTACACAGAGTGCCAAACCTGAATTTTGAGATGCTTACCTCAACATGCCACTTCTAACTGTTTTGGGCAATTTTGTATTTTGACACTGAAGTTTAGGTAGGGTAACTCCATTTTATGAATTCTTTCAAGTACACTTGTTCGTGTCCAGGTTGTACAGCTTTGGAAAATTGAATTATTGCTGCAAATATCTGAGGGCCAGCTCCTAGAATCAGCTAATAATTGATCTGCAAGACATTCTAGAGGAATTAGCTACATGGCTTTACCATGCCATTTTTTACCTGAGGGATTTCGGATTTTTGCTGGACGATTAGGTGTACTCCCACAAACACCAAGGAAATGTAAGGGTTTGGGGAAAATATGAGAGATTCTTGGAAGGGCAAGAACTCATGTATACATGTGTGTTGAGTTGTAAAGCAAAAGCCTTTCTACAAATCGTTATTTTGTTTGACTCGCCTAACCATGTCTACTCTCACAAGCATGCAGATAGCGTACCTTGACGATTCCTTTCTTTTACTTCCTGGACCCAACCACTCCTTTGTTCACCGTGGGTGCATCATTAGTTGCGGGCGATGCTGCATTTCTACCAGTGGAAATGGGTGATATGCATAACTTTTGCAAATCGTAACGTATGCGCACAATGTCCAAATGTGTGTCGGGCAGTAGTTTGCCTGAAGATAGAGTTTAAGTTTAAAGGAAAATATTGCCACAAATGGCCATCACATTGCGTACAACTACTTCCCTTGGAATACAGGTTGCCTGACTTTACAAAAGATGCCAGGACATGCTGGCTTCTATCATACTAGAACATCAAAAGAAAAAAGTTTGAAAAATACGTTAAAGAAGCAAGCCTAAAATACTTGCCAAAAAAGTAAGCCAAAATAAAAACTCAAAGTAATTAACGCAGTGTTCCTTCCGATATTTTAACACTGTGTTATACCTTACTGACTTACAGCAGTGTCAGTGTCAGTGTCCTCGCGGTCCCTCTGAGAACACTGTGATCTTTAATGTTCTCTGGAATGGATGAGAGCTCGGGGGCCTGTGGGATTCGAATCAGTTGGTGGAGCTGGAGGGCGCCTGTGGCCTGCTTTGGTTGATGGCATCTGAAATATATCAATATCAACCCTCTCTACCGATCCTGCATCTTCTTAACACTGGCGACGAGGATGGGACCAGTACCCACGCAATGTCAACTAAAATGTTAGCACAACATTTTGAATCCAAGCTAAATATAGTCCTAGAAAGACATAAATTATTTGCCAGAATTCAAGGGAAAACTGAAAGTGTAGGGAATTTCGTTGCTTCCCTGCGAACTTTAGCGCGTACATGTGATTTTGGTGACCTTATTGACTCTCTTATCAGAGATCAGCTAGTGCGCTGTACCAACAATAGACGTGTTCAAGAAAAGTTGTGAACAAAAAACCCTGATCTGAGAGAGGCGATTGCAATAGTGGAAGGAATGGAAAGTACCAGTAACTGGATCAAAGAAATGCATGATTCTGAAACACACTCTGTCTCTGAAACTGATATTATAAAGGTGACTAATGATCGTGCTGAAGTGTTAAAAGTCAGTTTTGACAACAAAAGAGGGAAAGAAAATAAAGAAATGCGATGTTACCGTTGTGGCAACTCAGGACATTCTGCTAATAGTCCAAATTGTTACGCTAAGAACTCTGTTTGTAGGAAGTGTGGAAAAAGGGGCCACTATGCGAGGGTTTGCAAAGGTGAAAACAATTGAATGTAGACTATATTACTGACAGTATGGGCAAAATGGTGTTCTGTGTGAAGTCTGATGATGGTTGTGTTGTAAGCAATGTAGGAGCTGTGGATGAGGGACCTATTGTTATGTCTGAATGTGCTGTTAGAATAGATGACAAAGTTGTTAAAGTGCTAGCAGACTCAGGATTTCCATACACCATGATAGGTGACAAGAATTGGCATACAATATTGGGCAATGAATATGGTCCTTTAGAAGGACCTGATATCAGTCCAGTGAGTTATGGTGGCACCAAAATTGACATAATAGGTTACAAAGTTATGACAATTCAATTTCAAGATAGAATGACTGTAGGAAAGGTTTATGTAGCCAAGAGAGGGGACAATTTGTTGGGTTGGCGACATCAGCGGGATATGGGTATTAAGCTAGATCCTAACGCTGCATATCAAGTCTTGGTGGTGAATGATCAAGATGCCAATCTTGATATTTTTAAGGAATTTCCTTCTGTATTCAGTGATAGACTAGGATGCCTTAATGGTTTTGAGCACAAGATAATTCTCAAGAACAATGCAACTCCTTCTGTACACAAAGTAAGAAAAGTCCCAAAATTAATGTTAGAACCTCTCAAAAAGGAACTTACAAGATTGTTGGATTTGGGTGTAATTGAAGAGATTGAATCTTCTGAGTAGTTAGCCCCAATAGTTTTGGCACCGAAGGAGGGTGGGAAACAGATTTGCATGTGTGTGGACCTCAGGAGTCTCAACAAACACATATGGGTTGACCGTCAACCCTTGCCGAACATTTCGGAGGAGTTATCAGGGTTGAGTGGCTCAACATTTTTCAGTGTTCTTGACCTACCATCGGCTTACCACCAAATTGTCCTCCATCCTGATTCTAGACATTTGACGTCTTTTGTGACGCCGTTGGGGGCGTACCGATTCTTAAGGATGCCGTTTGGACTAGCCTCGGCTGCCGCTTGTTTTCAACTAATTATGAAAAAGGTTTTAGAAGGTGTGACTGGCATTCTATTTTTCCAGGATGATATCTTGGTGCATGGAAAAGCGTTAGGTGAAGATGACAAGATTTTAAGAAGAGTATTAGGGAAGCTGTCTTCATCTGGATTAACTGTAAAGATGCAAAAGTGTAAGTTAAGAGTCACCTCTGTGTCTTATTTGGGCCATACCATTTCAGGTGAAGGCATTAAGTTCAAGCTGGAGCTAGTTAACTCCATCATCCAAGCTCCTGAACCAAAGGATGAAGATAGTGTCAGATCGTTCCTGGGCCTTTGCGGAGTATTACTCCAAATTTATTATGAATTTTTCCAGTATAGTTTAACTTCTGAGGTCTCTTCTTAAAAAGGGTAATGAATTCAATTGGTCTGATGAGTGTAAAGTGTCTTTTGAATTGGTGAAAAACAGTATTGGCAAAATGCCAACTTTAGGGCATTTTTACATTTTTGCTAAAACCATACTGTATACTGATGCAAGCATTAATGGATTGGGGGCTGTATTAACCCAGAAGGTGGAGGGAGAAGAAAAGGCTATCGCTTTTGCATCCCGTTCCCTTAAAGATGCGGAACAGAATTATTCAGTCATTGAGAGGGAGGCTCTTGCTTGTTCGTGGGCAATCAAGCATTTTAAGTTTTATTTATGGGGTTTGCCTTTTGTAGTGAGAACAGACCATAAGCCCCTTATTCAAATCTTCTCCTCAAAGAAGAATGAAGACTTGTCACCCAGAATAAAAAGATGGGTTGAGGGCCTATTAGACTACAGTTTCCAAGTGGAATACATACCTGGTTCAAGAAACAGTGTAGCGGATTTCTTGTCTCGAACTCCCATTGACAGTGGAGACGAAAGATGATGTTGGAGTAATAAATTGGATGAGAGAAATAGCTATATCTGAAGAGGGATGGAAGAGTGCGAGAGAAGAAGATCTTCCCAGGAAGGTACTTGCTGAATTTATTGTAAAAGGGTGGCCAGAATTTAAAGATATTCCTGATGACTTGAAGGGGTTTTGGAACGTACGAGATTAACTTTGTTGTAATGAGGAGGAGTTGTTTAGAGTAAGTAAAACTATTCCACCTATGGGTGTAAGGGATAAGATTGTCAACTTAGCCCATGAAGGCCACATGGGTAGAAATATGACTAAATCTAGGCTTAGATAAGTGTATTGGTGGCCATGTTTAGATCGAGATGTTGAGGCTGTAGTTAAGGACTGTGTATCCTGTGCACACAGTGATAAGTGCAAGTCTGTAGTCAAGACCCCTCTTTCCCCCGTTAATGTACCGGAAAGACCTTGGATGAAGTTGGGGCTTGATTTCATGGGCCCATTTCACTTATTACCTTCAAATGAACGTTATGGGATGCTTCTGGTAGATTATACCTCGAAGTGGGTAGTAACAAAGGGGGTGATTCTAAGTCTGGCGGGCGGTGGAGGCCCCAGGGGCCCCACGACAACCCATACCGCCATCCTGTTCCTGGCGGGCGAACCGCCTGGAACAGGATGGCGGTATGGGCTGTCAGAATCCCCATGGCGGCGCAGCGAGCTGCGCCGCCATGGAGGATTCAAATGGGCAGCGGAAAACCGGCGGGTTTGACCGCGGTCAGAATGCCCAGCGGGGCACCGCCAGCCTGTTGGCGGTGCCCCTGTCATTTTAGCCCTGGCGGTCTTGGACCGCCAGGGTTAGAATGACCCCCAAAGTGTGTAGGCACGTTAGACACTAATACTGTGATTGAATTTCTTAAAGAGGAATTCTCGCGCGAAGGAGTGCCTGGTCAATTAGAGACAGATAATGAGGTGCAATTGACTTCTCAGGAAATGCAAGATTTCCTGAACTCGTTGGCTGTGTTACATCTGAGAGCACCTCTGTACTTACCTTAAGCTAATGGTCTTGCTGAAAGAATGAACAGGATGGTGAAATATTGTGTTCAAGAGGCTGTTCGGACTAGAATGCCACTTCATGATTTGCTTAGAGAAATGTGGTGGGCACATCGCAACACCCCCAATATGGTTACTTCAATTTCTCCTTTTGTGTATTTGAGAGGAAGAGTTGGTTGTACTAAAATGAATCCTGCATGGATGGATGGAATGTTGCGGCAGTCAGAGCAGCTAAGTGAGAAGTTGAATAAGGGTCCTGAATTAAGAAGGTCCTATCAGCAAAAGTACAAGACTAGATTTGATTTCAAACATAATGTATCTGAAGTAAAATGGCATGTAGGTGATATGGTACTAGTGAAGAAGCCTGATTTTGGGAAGAAAGGGACGTCGGGATTCATGGGTCCTTTCTGCATCAAAGAAGTTAGAAGGAATGTTGTGATCCTGGACAATGGTGGTGAATGGAGCATGTCCAGGATTGTAAAGTGGAGTAAACCATCTGGATCTCACAGTCTGGACCCGCAGAAATCTTATGTGCACAGTGGATCCAAGGACTTTCCAATTTCTGGTGAATCCAATAGGCTTATGCATCAAGCCAACATGCCCGAAGTCTCAACTGAGTTAAAAAGGAACTTCAGAGTTTGTGTCTTGAGACATATATGTCTTTTCAATACTGTATTTTTATATTTCCCTGTATTTTCCTTCCTTGTTATCTTATAATTGTTATGTATTCCTATTTAGTAGTTGTGTAACTAAGTGTGTTTCTATTTAGTAGTTGTGTAAGTAAGGGGGATGTGTTATACGCCTGCTTTGGTTGATGGTATCTGAAATAAATCAATATCAACCCTCTCTACCGATCCTGCATCTTCTTAACACACCATTTGAACTAGAATTACCACAATAAGAACTTCAAACTCAGTCCACCTCATCACAGGCAGACCTGTACCTGCAGGGTAGCAGTTCCTGGAAATATTTGCATTTTTTCCATCTTATCCTGTGTGTTTATAAACAAAACTGCTACTTCCCTTTTAAGCCACAGCTCAAACAATAATTGCTCATTCGTAATGAAGCCATATGAAGCTCTTGCTTTATTTCACTTGCAAGTTTGACCAGACAAATATCAATAGCACATTCGTTTCGTGTCCATGTACAGCAAGAACCTATCCACAATAGTCCTTCTCTGCTTCCTTTCATCGTAAACAGTCATTTCACTTTCCCTGGGCATGTTTCACAAACAGCAACTTGAGATGACTGGGAGACTGTGAGTGACATGGGAGTGGAGTGCATGACTAGTACTGCGTCCTCTCTACCAGCCTCTGACAGATCTTTGATCTCTGCTTGATTTCAGAATTCGCAGCCATCCTAGGCACACAGCATGGTGCTCAGACAACTCTGTTCAAGTGCTGCAGAAAACTTATGTTGAATGTTATCGGACTTTCCCTGTGCGCATAGTGTTTCTTTTGTCCTTGAAGGGCGTTAGTCTTTCAATTTCCAAAACCCGAATTATTAGACTTTGGGATCATATTTTTGGCCCTGAATTAAACGTTCTGCAATTTTCACATAACCTTGCAGTTTTCACATAACCTGGAGTGCTTTGTGCATCAAATGAAAATTGCCTAAATTGACTTTGTAGTCGAGAAAGAATTTTCCAAGACAACATTAAAATTATCGAATTGATAAATTGGTAGACTACTCCCTGTCACTTTTATGAAAATGCGTGTAATTACATTAAATAGCTGTGTGTAATTATGTTGCTAAAATAAAGAATAAAGCAAACAACTGTTTTGTTTAAATTACAATTCACATTTTAAATGGTACTTTCGTATATTGGTAAAAGGAAATTGAAAGTGTTGACGGTTTAATTGAAGATATAAAAGTAGCAGTAAATATTGGGGCATATTTATACTCCGTTTGCGCCGAATTTGCGTCGTTTTTTTCGACGCAAATTCAACGCAAAACTAACTCCATATTTATACTTTGGCGTTAGACGCGTCTAGCGCCAAAGTTCATGGAGTTAGCGTCATTTTTTTGCGTGAACACCTTCCTTGCGTTAATGATATGCAAGGTAGGCGTTCCCGTCTTAAAAAATGACTGCGATGCATATGCGTCGTATTTATACTCCCGGGCAAAAATGACGCCCGGAAGTGGGCGGGACTAAAAAACCCGCATTTGCGCCGGATTTTAGCGCCTGGGTCAGGGCAGGCGTTAAGGGACCTGTGGGCTCAGAATGAGCCCAGAGGTGCCCTCCCCTGCCCCCAGGGACACCCCCTGCCACCGCTGCCCACCCCAGGAGGACACCCAAGGATGGAGGGACCCACCCCAGGGACATTAAGGTAAGTACAGGTAAGTATTTTTTTTTTTTTTTTTTTGTGGCATAGGGGGGCCTGATTTGTGCCCCCCTACATGCCACTATGCCCAATGACCATGCCCAGGGGACAGAAGTCCCCTGGGCATGGCCATTGGGCAAGGGGGCATGACTTCTGTCTTTGCTAAGACAGGAGTCATTTCAATGGGGGATGGGCGTCGTAAAAAAATGGCGCAAATCGGGTTGAGGCGATTTTTTTGCCTCAGCCTGACTTGCACCATTTCTGGACGCCCATACGCCATTTTCCCCCTACGCCGGCGCTGCCTGGTGTACGTCGTTTTTTTTAACGCACACCAGACAGCGCCGGTGGCTAACGCCGGCTAACGTCATTCAATAAATACGGCGCCCACATGGCGCTTCAGAATGGCGTTAGCCGGCGCTAATTTTTTTGACGCAAAACTGCGTTGGCGCAGTTTTGCGTCAAAAAGTATAAATATGGGCAGAAGTCCAGATGAGTCCTTTGGGGAGCTCAGCAGTCCTTCTGACAGAGACGAGTTGTAGATCCAGAAGTGTCTTATTTGGTGGGGGTCATAGACCCAGTATATATACTCAAAAAGGCCTTTGAAGTGGAGGAAACTTCAAAGAGTGTTTTTGAAGGGCACAAGTTCCCCTTTCAACCCAGGCCTGTCTGCCAGGCATCCTGTGGAGAGTTATTAGTAAATTGTGTGAGAACAGGCCATTAGCCTTTGAAGTGTAAGGGAGATCCCCTACACCATTCCTGCCCAGGGAAACCCATCTAAATGCCGATAAATGCAGATGCAGCTGAGTGTCCTGTGTTTATGGCTGTCTGAGTGGAACGCACAAGGAGAGCTGTCAACCAGCACAGGCCAGACGTGGACTGGAGACAGGCTGTAAGGCACAGATGGCAGCAAGTTCAAAGAAATGCCTACTTTCTAAAAGTGGCATTTCTGAAATAGTAATTGAATCTAAGGTCACCAGTATGTAGGATTTCTTACTACCATTCCAACCATTCCAAATATGACAGGTCTATTCCTCTCTGATCAGAAATTACCACTGAAAAGCATATACGGGGATCCCTAATGCAAGCCTATGAGAGGAGCAGGCTTTGCAGTAGTGAAAAACGACTTTAGGTGTTTTCACTACCAGGACACGTAAAACTTATAGGTACAGTCCTGCCCTTTACTTACATAGCACTCACCCCTATGAGTCACCTAGGGCCTACATTAGGAGTGACTTATGTGGAAGAACAGGGGACTTTAAGGCTTGGCAAGTAGATTTAAATGTCAAGCCGAAGTGGTAGTGAAACTGCACACACAGGGCTAGCAATGGCAGATCTGAGACAGGGTTAAGGGGCTATTTATGTGGCTGGCACAATCAGTGCTGCAGGCCCGCTAGTAGCATTTAATTTACATGTTCTGTTCACATCTAGTGAACTTTACTAGTCACCTTTAAGTAAATTAAATATGCCAATTGGGTATGAGCCAATGTTACCATGGTTATGGTCAAGAGCACAAACACTTTAGCACTGGTCAGCAGTGGTAAAGTTTGCAGAGCCTTAAAATCAGCATAAATGAGATCAGAAAAATTGAGGGAGGCAGGCATAAAGTTGGGGGAAGACCACCCCAAGGAGGTCAGGTCTAATACCTATGATAAAGTAGCTGGTGGAAATGGAAAATTAAGGAGGGACACAGATAGGTATGTGCAAACACAAAATAAAATACTCACAAAGGGGAATGTCAGTTGTAATTCTCCAAAGTGACACCCAAATCTTCTCCAACATTAATATTGCCCAAACTGGTTCAAATCTATTTCAGCCAAGCCATGAAGTAAGTCACACACAATACAAGGTCACTCACTGCCACTGAAAGAAAATTACAAAGAAGTAAATGAAGGCAGCAAATAACACTAACAACACAAAGCACAACACCAAATGAATACAGCCTCATACAACACATTGTGCAAATCTATAAAATAAATAAAAATTAATGTGAACAATTTAAATAATTGTACATTTTGCAAACACCTATACAAATGAAATTCTAACTATGTAAAACATATAAATAAATAAAATGAATGTAAAACATGTCCTATATTTGTATAGATTGCATGCACTGGCGTAAATGAAGAATGCAAAAAGTATTGCAGCAGGCATGGTCAGATTTGGGTCCTGTGTTCACTGTGCTGCTGGACTTTAGCTGCGCCTGACGGAAGATGGTCAAATAGGGTGAAACTGGCCTTAAGGCCTTGAGCCAACCATGTTATCAGTACCAATTGTCAAGGTACGGACACCTAGAAATGGAAAATATGTGATAGCAAGTCATAACTCTTTGCCTTTTGTGAGTTACCACTCCACTCCCAAGATACCTTGATGTAAATAGATTTTTTTTCATAATTTTTATTATTGTGAATTTTATTATTAAAAATTACAATTCCAGTAAATGTGTTTCAATAAATTGATAATAATTATAATAGTGATTATGATTATATTAGGTACACAAAGTAAAATGTAAAATTTTAAAATTAATTTATTTTGCCAGAACTGGTAGTGAATGACCGTGCACCTTCATGAAGAAGACTGAAATAAGCACATCCTGTACCTCTGACCCCCAATGTATAATTTATTTATGGTCAAATGTCAAACATGAAGCTAGGCTGGCAAGCATGCAGGACTGCTCATCATGGAAAACTTTGTTAGAGGCAGTTCAAGTAAGGAATCACATTCCATTGTTAGACTTGCAAGAAATGTGGAAAGCAACACAGTTTCCCAAGTACTTTACCACAGGATGTGCAAGAGCCTATTTACTATGAAGAAAAATTTACAGACTATTAAGCAAAAAGCTGAAGTAAGTGTCAATGATGATGCTGGAATGAGTGAGTATACGAGTAAATGCTCAAATAGAAGAACATCATTAAAGACAAACATGCATGCTGAAGAATGAATATTTTGGGTAAAGATAAAATGCTACAATGGAACATCAATGCATGACAAATTATTCAAGGCCACGGAGTTTAGAGTTGACAAAAGGCTTCAAGGGTGTGCAACCATTAACTGTGATTGAAAGATCTTAGCAGTTTGTAATAGGGACCTAGTGGCTGCAGAACCCCATTATCATGCATCCTGTTATAGGAACAATACATGGGTTAAAGCAAAGGAGGAAGGTAATGCATATAGCACTCAAACAGATGACCACTACAAAAATATGAGACATGAAGTATATGATGAAATATTTCAATACATTAGAACTGTGATTATTCCTAACAGAGCGGTAATACCTGTAACAACTCTCACTGAAAGGCTTGAAAACCTTATGACATACAGACGAATACAGGGAATAGACATATCAACCAAGAAGCATATTAGAAGAAAATTGGACTCCAAGTTCAGTGACAGCCTCCACATATTCCCAGACAACCAAGGAAAATTACTTACCCAACCTGATAGTGTCACTTTACAGGACGTTAAAAGAAAACAACTGAGTTTGAAAAGAGAATTATCTGTTTTAAAGGTTAAGGCAACAGACACGAACAAGATCATTTATGAAACATCATTGCACATAAGAATAATGATTAATATACATTTGAAATCAACACCATGGCCATATCATCAATCAGACTTGATAAATATTCATTTAAAGTACTTAATTAACTTAAACGGTTCCTATTAGGACTTCTGACAAAAAACACAAAGCTGTCCAAAAGGGTCGCCTTACTTATGCAATCATTCAGTCAGGACATTATATATGCAGTTACAAATGGTCAGCAGAACACCCCGACCCCCTACGCAATTGTTGCTCCCATACACAGTAAAAATGCTGACAGGCAATGTTGAAATCATTCGCACTCTAAACAGACTTAGTCATGAGATTTCATACGCACAACTGGAAGAAAATGATACAGCCTTCCATCTTAAGAAACTTGCTGCTACCTTAATTGAGCAAATTGTTCTTCCAGTCGACATTCAGCCTCATGTCTTCACTAACCTAGCTTGGGATAACATTGACAGGCTGGAAGAAACTTTTTCTGGTTAGGGGACAACTCATCGAGTCAACGGTATAGTTGTGCAGCCCAAATTGTTTGGACTACAACCATTTAAAGCTCCTCTCCCAAGCATTGAGAAACAAAAGCAAAGAAAACTGACCACCACAAATACTGAAGAACTGTTCATGTATCTTTCAGGTGAAAGAGTTGGGCCTAAGGCATTGATGACAAGTACCAAAGTCATGCCAGATGTTGCCCAATTGAAGCTTGCACAAAATAAAAACATAATCTGGGTTGTTACAAGACAAGAAGCGAGCCTTGTAAAGACACACACAAGTTGAACAGGATTTAACATTAGTATTGGAGACTTAGTTAGTGTATCACAGAATTCCATTGGCTATTGGCTTTCCATTAATGCCCCTGCAACTGAATTGACAACTGTTTCTGAAATTTTGAATCAGTCAGAGCTGATAAGGGAATCACTGTATTTGGTGAAAATTATAGTGGCCATGGATCAAGCTCTCTATGCAAAAGCAACTGAGATCCTGTGGAAGCATAAAGCAATGTATGACAGAATCATTCTTCGAATGGGCACCTTTTGCACCATTTGCAATGACATGCATTGAAGCAGACATGATAGCAGATGGATCAATATCATCCGTACTATAAGGCCGTATGTACAATTGTGCGGTTCGAGTACACAAGTGCGTGTATGAAGCTATGTTGAGACTGGCTTGTTTGGAATGTGTCCCCTGGGTGGAGAAGAATTACGAAGAGAACATTCAGGTAGTCAACTCTCTCTTTGATGATGTTAATGACTTTGCAACAGACCTATGTCGACAGAGCTTAGACGACTTCTTGCAGACTGCTGCCTTGCCGAAGTAAAACAGCTTTGGGATGTATACCTGGAACATCTTCGTCATGACAATGGAGATCTCTCTGCATTTTAGGTGTTGCATGTGGATATTGTTGATAATGTCTTGTTTGTTCTGCTGTGTGCTGCTTGAGAAGGAAATTGGCATTTACATTTTACCGCCTTCACTATGGGCCAGATGTAGCAAAACAATATTTTGGGACTTGCAATTTGCGAGTCACAGCGACTCGCAAATTGCAACTCGCAAAATATTATGCAGAAAGGCGTCTCAGACACCTTCTGCGACTCGCTATGGGGTCGCAAAGACCCACCTCATGAATATTAATGAGGTGGGTCGCAGTTTGCGACCCCATAGCGAGTCCCTGCACTCACAGGGATGGTGGCCTGCTGGAGACAGCAGACTACCATATCTGTGACTGCTTTTTTAATAAAGCAGTTTTTTTTTTCTTTTTGCAGCCCGTTTTCCTTAAAGGAAAACGAGCTGCAAAAAGAAAAACTTCCGAAACCATTTGGTTTCGTTTTTTTCAGAGTAGGCAGTGGTCCATAGGACCACTGCCTGCTCTGAAAAAATATTTTTGGGGGCATTCACAAAGGGGAACGGGTCCCATGGGGACCCCTTCCCTTTTGCGAATGTGTTACCTTCCACTTCAAGTGGATGGTAACTGCGATTTGGTTTGTGACCGCATTCGCGGTCACAAACCAACTCGGCATGGCGATGCGGTCGCAAATAGGAAGGGAACACCCCTTCCTATTTGCGAGTCGCAGCCTCAAATTGCAAGTCGGTATCGACTCGCAATTTGAGGTTGTGCATCGCGTTAAGCCTTTTGCAAAAGACTTCCTACATCTGGCCCTAAATGATCCTATTGTGTTTTCTGTATGACAGGATGAACTACGCTAGATACCTTCCTATTCACTATGCCAAAATGACATTACTTGAAGAGAAACATCGAGGGATACACCACAACTTCATCAACAGATGCTTTTTAGTTCAACTGTTAGATGTTAATCTGTTTGGGTGAATTCTGGTTGACGAAGCAATAGAGGCGACAGTGAATAAAGACACACTGACTTCAGGTGGTACAACAAGCTTCAACCTCAAGGCAAGTGCTGTGAAAAGGTATTATATGACCGCTGAATACAGAGGCGTCTTTTTGGGTCAGATAAGGGAAATAGTCTGTAACAACAGATCAGACCTTTCTCATGCAGACCTACATAAGTCACTTATTGAAAAAGATGAAGATACTCTCACAAGAGCTGTTCGTCAGGTTCAAAGCTGAATAAACCCATTTGCTGGGCCACAAGATCTCACTGCAAAAAAGGCATCTCAAGATATAGGGCCTCATCACAACCCTGGTGGCCAGAAGACCACCAGGGCAGCTGTGACGGTCTCACCGCCGATGGGCTGGCAGTAAATACTGGCAAATTAAGAGTTTGGCAGTTTGGCCGAAGCCAAACTGCAGAGCCTCCACCCGTCCCACCACATTACCACATTGTGCGGGCTGAAGGTGAGCACCTCCAGCACGGCGGATGGCGTGATACTGCTAGTGGTATCACGAGGTGGGAGACCACTAGCATTTTTCTGCCGGTGGCACCGACAGAAAAAGCTGGAGGTCTTGCACCCTGGCGACAGGAATAAGCATTCCTGTCACCAGGATACACTTGCACACACATCCACATACCCGCACACACGCACTCACATATTCCCACACACAAACACACCCCCACTCGCCCACGCACTCATGTCATACACCCCCATTCACACTTACATACATACACAAATACCGTACTCACGCACGCATTCACTCCTCCAGTACACACATACATTTACGCACCCCCAGCGCATACATACATTCACACTCCCACCGGATACATACATTCACACCCCCATCCCCCTGCAGTGCATGCACGCACTCACCCGCTCCCCTGTTCACTCACACAAACATGCACCACCCTCCTCGTCCACTCACACAAACACTCACCCGCTCCCCATCCACTTATATACACATGCACACCAATACACACACTCACCCCTTTCATCTGCTCAATCGCACTCACGCACTCAATCTCTCACACCCACAGTCATGCACTCACCCCAAACCCTATCCACAATCACTGACACACGCACTCACAAACATACCCCTCTCCCCCCGCATTCACGACATTCACACATGCACTCACACACATAGACATGCCCCCACAAACACCCCCGCCTCTGTCAGACGATCCACTTACCTCGTCCGTCGAGGTCATCCGGGAGGGGACGGGTCCTGGCGCTTCCACCGCTGGCAGTGCCTCACCACCTGGACACCGCCACACCATATTATGGGTTGTAATATGATGTGCAGTCTCTTTTTGGCGTGGCGGTACCAGTGGTGGTATCGCCTCTGCACCGTCGACAGCCAGCATGACTGGTCTCAGAATTCCACACGATTCTAGGCAGAATTCAGATTTCAGTCATATTAGGGCAATCTTAAGACCGCCAGCACTGGCGGTATTTCAGCACAGGTGGCTTCGCCAGTCTTTGGAAAAGACCTCTAAAGTCATGGTGGGGGCCATAGTATCCGACATAATGAAGGCACATGAAATAGGTGAACCATGCTATACAGACTTCAAACTTGAGCAACTTGAAAATAATCCACCCAGTAAGACCCAATGAAAATTAACAAACTAAAAACTTTCACTAACATGTTCAAGAAGAAGGCAGTGAACAGAAATGTCAGGATAATCATCATGAAAGCAGACAAAGCACTATTTGTTCAAATCATTGTTACAGCACCGAATTAGAACCTTCAAATGGCGGATGTACTCTCTTAACCCTCAAGACCTTTTCCATATGCTTTAGCAACCCCAGAATGTCTTTTGCAAAAGACAAGCAAACCTGTTTTAGCAACATACTTGCAGAAAATCACTACCTTTCCAAACCCTTAGGAAATGCCTGAAAATTCATTCACGCTGATTGATGGCATGGTTTTTGTTCACAGAATAAATGAAGAGAAATAAAACTGTGGTGAGGTGGCTATGTCTGTCTTGTCCATGGCTTTGGGGTAAGGAAATAGGAGTCAAAGAATCAATGTTGTATTTGATTTGTACAGTGAGACACTTATTAAGAACAGCGAAAGGACAATCAGAGGGGAAGAACTCAGGCACAAGTTACAGAGCATCTCACCTTCCCAGATTGTCAGAAAATGGAAACAATTCCTGAACTACATAAAGAATAAAACAACTCTCATCGCTTCTCATGTAAACGAATGGAGGAAACCAGAGTATTTTGTAAAACTTGAGAATAAAACACTGTTCAGAAACTGTGAAGATAAACGCTACAAAATCACACCTGAAGGGTGCCACAAAGTACCCGATCACAACAGTACACACAAAGAAGAAGATGGTTGTTTGTTCCTGTATGATGCACATGGTGCTAATGAGGATTATGAGGCAGTAATGATAAACTCTGATGACACCAATGTGTTAATTATGTGTTTGGGATTCCATGACAGAATGATGGCTAAATTGTTTCTGAATTGTGGTACTGAAATATGCATGTGAGTCCTTGACATTGGGAAAATAGCTTAAGCTCTTGGTGAGAGTCTTGGTTGAGCTATGATAGGTCACCGTACATTTACCGTATGTGACACATTAAGTGAATTTGCTGGAATAGAAAAAGGAAGTGCATTCAAAATCCTGTCTGCCAACAGACATAAACTGAAAATATTTTCGCTGCTTGGAGGCAAATGCGATCTCTCTGAAGAACTAATGGACAAATTGGAGCAGTTTTCATGCTTGCTGTATACACCAAAATCTTCTGTTCATCTTGTGAATGACTTGAGATATCACCTACTCTGTGCAAAGAAGGGTCATAAACTTCCACTTTGCAGGGACTGCCTGAAGAAATATGCAGAATGTGCGAATTAGCCAGCCGCTATAAGCAAGAGATATCTTCTGAATGATCCTGAGACACCTAGTCCAATTGGTAGAGGGTAAAAGTTGGCAAAACACTAGGGGGCAGGGCAATTGGTAGTGGACTGGATGGAGGGGTGTAGGAAGGTAGTCTCTTTCTAACCTTGTTACTCCCACTTTTGGCCTGTTTGTGAGTATATGTCAGGGTGTTTTTACTGTCTCACTGGGACCCTGCTAGCCAGGACCCAAGAGCTCATAGTGAAAACCCTATTTGTCAGTGTGTTGTATATGTCTCACTGGGACCCTGGTAGCCAGGAACCCAGTGCTCATAGTTTGTGGCCTGAATGTGTTCCCTGTGTGGTGCCTAACTGTGTCACTGAGGCTCTGCTAATCAGAACCTCAGTGCTTATGTTCTCTCTGTCTGCAGGCTAGTGACCATTTTTACCAATTCTGGTTGGCATACTGGAACACCCTTATAATTCCCTAGTATATGGTACCTAGGTGCCCAGGGTATTGGGGTTCCAGGAGATCCCTATGGGCTGCAGCAATTCTTTTGCCACCCATAGGGAGGTCAGACAATTCTTACACAGGACTGCCACTGCAGCCTGAGTGAAATTATGTCCACATTATTTCACAGCCATTTTACACTGCACTTAAGTAACTTATAAGTCACCTATATGTCTAACCCTCACTTAGTGAAGGTTTGGTGCAAAGTTACTAAGTGTGAGGGCACCGTGCCACTAGCCAAGGTGCCCCTACAGAGTTCAGGGCAATTTCTCTGGACTTTGTGAGTGCGGGGACACCATTACACGCGTGCACTACATATAGGTCAATACCTATCTGTAGCTTCACATTGGTAAATACAAATATGGCCATGTAACATGTCTAAGATCATGGAATTGTCCCCCCCATGCCAAATCTGGTATTGGGGTGCCAATCCCATGCATCCCCGGGGCTCCAGCATAGACAGCGGGTACTGCCAAACCAGCTCTCTGGGGTTTTCACTGCAGCTACCGCTGCTGCCAACCCACAGACAGGCTTCTGCCCTCCTCAGGTCTGGGCAGCCCAGTCCCTGGAAGGCAGAACAAAGGATTTCCTCTGAGAGAGGGTGTTATACCCTCTCCCTTTGGAAATAGGTGTTAAGGGCCTGAGAGGAGTATCCTCTCCTGGCCTCTGGGAATGCTTTGAAGGGCACAGATGGTGCCCTCCTTGCATGAACCAGTCTACACCAGTTCAGGAATCCCCCAGCCCCTGCTCTGGTGTGAAAGTGGACAAAGGAAAGGGGAATGACCACTCCCCTATCCATTACCGCCCCAGGGGTGGTGCCCAGAGGTCCTCCAGTGTGTCCCAGACCTCTGCCATCTTGAATGCAGAGGTGTGAGAGCACAATGGAGGCCTCTGAGTGGTCAGTGCCAGCAGGTGACTTCAGAGACCCCTCCTGATAGGTGCTTACCTGGCTAGGTAGACAATCCACCTCTGAGGGCAATTTAGGGTCTCTCCTATGGGTGTCTCTTCAGATAACGAATGCAAGAGCTCACCAGAGTTCCACTGCATCTCTCTCTTTGTCTTCTGACAAGGATCGACCGCTGACTGCTCCAGGACACCTGCAAAACCACAACAAAGTAGCAAGACGACTACCAGCAACATTGTAGTGCCTAATCCTGCCGGCTTTCTCGACTGTTTCCTGGTGGTGCATGCTCTGAGGGCTGTCTGCCTTCACCCTGCACTAGAAGCCAAGAAGAAATCTCCCATGGGTCATCGGAATCTTCCCCCTGCTAACGTAGGCACCAAACTTCTGTTTCACCAGTCCTCTGGGTCCCCTCTCATCTCGACGAGCGTGGTCCCTGGAACACAGGAGCTGGATCCAAGTGACCCCGAAAGGCCAGTTGTCCTTCTGTCCAAATTTGGTGGAGGTAAGTCCTTGCCTACCCACGCCAGACAGTAATCCTGTGTACTGCGTGAACTGCAGCTGCTAGGGTTTCTGTGCACTTTTGCAAGGAATCCTTCGTGCACAGCATGGCCGGGTCCCCAGCACTCCGTCCTGCATTGTTCAACTCGCTGAGTTAACCACTGACTTCGTGGGAGCCTCCTTTGTAGTGTTGAGATGACCTCCATGCTCAGATTTCTTGAATGCCTGTTCAAGTGCTTCTGTGGGTGCTGCCTGGGCTCTCTGTGCTGCTGAGCACCCCGTCTGTCTCCTCCTCCAAGGGACGACCTCCTGTTCCTTCCTGGGCCCAGGCAGCACCCATTTTCTTTAACTGTGACCTTTGCAGCTAGCAAGGCTTGCTTGCAGTCTTTCTGCATGGAAACAACTCTGCATCCTCCACCACACCGTGGGACATCTTCTGTGCAAAGGAGAAGTTCCTGGCATCTGCCTTTGTTGCAGAATCTTCAGCTTCTTCCACCAGGAGGCAGCCATTTTGCACCTTCATCCTGGGTTTAGTGGGCTCCTGCCCCCCTGGACACTTTTGTGACTCTTGGACTTGGTCCCCTTCCTTTGCAGGTCCTCAGGTCCAGGAATTTGTCTTCAGTGCTTTGCAGTCTGTTGTGGTCTTTGCAGAATCCCCTAGCTCGACTTTGGTGTGTTTCTGGGGAAGTAGGGTAACTTTACTCCTACTTTTCAGGGTCTTGGGGTGGGGTATCTTGGACACCCTTAGTGTTTTCTTACACTCGCAGCGACCCTCTACACGCTACACCAGGCCTGGGGTCCCTAAGTGGGTCGCATTCCACTTTCTTAGTATATGGTTTGTGTTGCCCCTAGGCCTATTGCATCCTATTGTATTCTACAGTGTTTGCACTACTTTTCTTCTCCTGATAGGTGCTTACCTGGCTAGGTAGACAATCCACCTCTGAGGGCTATTTAGGGTCTCTCCTGTGGGTTTCTCTTCAGTTAACGAATGCAAGAGCTCACCAGAGTTCCTCTGCATCTCTCTCATCAACTTCTGCCAAGGATCGACTGCTGACTGCTCCAGGACTCCTGCAAAACCGCAACAAAGTAGCAAGACGACTACCAGCAACATTGTAGCACCTAATCCTGCCGGCTTTCTCAACTGTTTCCTGGTGGTGCATGCTCTGAGGGCTGTCTGCCTTCACCCTGCACTGGAAGCCAAGAAGAAATCTCCTGTGGGTCGACGGAATCTTCCCCTTGCTAACGCAGGCACCAAACTTCTGCTTCAATGGTCCTCTGGGTCCCTTCTCATCTCGACGAGCTTGGTCCCTCGAACACAGGAGCTGGATCCAAGTGACCCCGACAGTCCAGTGGTCCTTCAGTCCAAATTTGGTGGAGATAAGTCCTTGCCTCCCCACACCAGACAGTAATCCTGTGTACTGCGTGAACTTCAGCTGCTAGGGCTTCTGTGCACTTTTGCAAGGAATCCTTTGTGCACAGCATAGCCCAGGTCCCAAGCACTCCGTCCTGCATAGCTCAACTCACTGAGTTGACCACCGACTTTGTGGGACCCTCCTTTGTAGTGTTGGGACGACTGCTGTGCTCAGATTTCTTGAATGCCTGTTCAAGGGCTTCTGCGGGTGCTGCCTGCTTCTGCGTGAGCTCTCTGTCTCCTCCTCCAAGGGGCGACCTCCTGGTCCTTCCTGGGCCTGGGCAGTACCCATTTTCTTCAACTTCAACCTTTGCAGCATGTAAGGCTTGTACACGGTCTTTCTGCATGGAAACAACTCTGCATCCTCCAGCCCGCCGCGGGACATCTTCTGTGCAAAGGAGAAGTTCCTGGCATCTTCCGTTGTTGCTGAATCTTTAGCTTCTTCCACTAGGAGGCCGCCATTTTGCACCTTCATCCGGGGCTTAGTGGGCTCCTGCCCCCCCTGGACACTTTTGTGACTCTTGGACTTGGTCCCCTTCCTTTGCAGGTCCTCAGGTCCAGGAATCCATCTTCAGTGCTTTGCAGTCTGTTGTGGTCTTTGCAGAATCCCCTAGTACGACTTTAGTGTGTTTCTGGGGAAGTAGGGTAACTTTACTCCTACTTTTCAGGTTTATGGAGTGGGGTATCTTGGACACCTTTAGTGTTTTCTTACACTCCCAGCGACCCTCTACACACTACACTAGGCCTGGGGTCCCTAAGTGGTTCGCATTTCACTTTCTTAGTATATGGTTTGTGTTGCCCCTAGGCCTATTACATCCTATTGTATTCAACAGTGTTTGCACTACTTTTCTAGCTGATTACTTACCTGATTTTGGTTTGTGTGTATATTTTGTGTATTTTACTTACCTCCTAAGGGAGTATATCCTCTGAGATATTTTTGGCACATTGTCACTAAAATAAAGTACCTTTATTTTTAGTAACTCTGAGTATTGTGATTCTTATAATATAGTGCTATATGATATAAGTGGTATAGTAGGAGCTTTGCATGTCTCCTAGTTCAGCCTAAACTGCTCTGCTATAGCTACTTCTATCAGCCTAAGCTGATAGAACACTACTAATCTACTAATAAGAGATAACTGGATCTGGCACAAGGTGTAAGTACCATCAGGTACCCACTATGAGCCAGGCCAGCCTCCTACATTGGTGGTGCATCAGTGGGATAAGTACTCTTAACTGCTTTACCACTTTGTCATTGGTGCTTATCATAAGAAAAACATATACCAAATACTTAAAAATATACACAGTTAACCTAAACAGTTTAATTTTCTTTCTAGAAACTTTCTAAAAAAGTTTCAGAAAAGTTTTGAAAAGTTTGAAAAAGTGTTCCTCTTTTCTCTAAAAGTTTCTAAACTTTTTTCTCTCTGTGCTAAACCCTTTCTAACACTCATGTCTGCAGTAGATCTTACTCCCACAGTTGTCCAGGCAACCTATGGTAGTTTAAACTTTAAAAGTTTGAGGGGTCTCTGCATAGAAAGAGGTTTAAGCATTGGTAAGAACCCTACCAAAGATCATCTCCTTAGCCTTCTCCTAGAAAGTGACCATAACCAGTCTGGACCATCCCAGGATCAGGAGGTAGAGGAGGGGGTACCCAGCAAGACTCAGAGGAGTCGCCTGAGGATGCTGGGGAGGGTTCATCCAAAGACCTGCCAGCTAACAGGCCTCCTAGTGACACTGGTAGTATGAGGGGTCACACACTAATAGGGCACCTTTCACTCCAAAAGGTCAGGTTACTAGAGTCCAGCCAGTTAGAGACAGGTCTCACTCTGCCAATTCCCACATTTCTTCTGTGTCTCAGAATTCCCAAGCCTCCCACCCTGAGGATAACTCTATGGAAAGGGAACTCAGAAAGCTGAGGTTGGAAGGGGCCAGGATGAAGCTAAGACAACAGCAGCCGGCCTTAGACAGGGAATCTCTAGATGTAGAGAGGGAAATGCAGAGGTTGGTGTTAGTTCCCCATGGTGGCAGCAGCAGTGTTTTTGATAGTAATCCTGTAAGAGAACAAGATTCCAGAAACCTGCATAAGATAGTCCCCCCTTACAAGGAGGGGGATGACATTAACAAGCGGTTTGCTGCAATTGAGAGGGCTTGTATGGTACAGTTGGTCCCTCAAAGGCAGTGGGCTGCTATCTTGTGGCTATCTTTCACTGGTAAAGGTAGGGATAGGCTCCTTACTGTCAGAGAAAGTGATGCTAATAATTACAAAGTTTTGAAGGATGCACTCTTAGATGGATTTGGCTTAACCACTGAACAATACAGGATAACGTTCAGAGATACCAGAAAAGAGTCCTCTCAAGACTGGACAGACTTTGTAGACTGTTCAGTGAAGGCCTTGGAGGGTTGGTTACATGGCAGTAAGGTGACTGACTATGAAAGCCTGTATAATCTAATCCAGAGAGAGCATATTTTGAATAATTGTGTGCCTGACTTGTTGCATAAGTACTTGGTAGACTCAGAGCTGACTTCTCCCCAAGAAGTGGGAAAGAAGGCAGAAAAATGGGTCAGAACAAGAGTGAACAGAAAGGTTCATACAGGTGGTGACAAGGATGGCAAGAAGAAAGATGGTGAGAAATTGCAGGATAAGCTTTCGGATAAAGGTAAAAACAAAGATCCTTCTTCACAACCTAAACACTCTTCAGGGGGTGGGGACGAATCATCTTCTTCACAACCCATACACATTAAAAAGCCTTGGTGCTATGTGTGCAAAAATAAAGGCCATTGGCCAGGGGATAAGTCCTGCCCAGGTAAACCCCCTGAGCCTACCACCACTAATACATCAAACTCTAGTGCCCCTAGCAGTAGTGGTAATAGTGGTGGGACTGCTGACAACAGTCAAAATAAGGGTGTAGTTGGGTTCACTTTTGGGTCCATCATAGAAACTGGGGTAGTCAGTCCCAAAACAGTTTCTGTCACACCTAGTGGCACTGGCCTTGCCACACTGGCTGCTTGTCCCCTTACAATGGATAAGTACAGGCAGTGAGTTTTAATAAATGGTGTTGAGGCCCAGGCCTACAGGGACACTGGTGCCAGTATTACTTTGGTGACTGAGAACCTAGTGTCTCCTGCACAACACCTCATTGGACAACAGTACAAGATTATTGATGTCCATAACTCCACTCAGTTCCTCCCCTTAGCTATAGTTCAGTTTAGTTGGAGTGGAGTTACTGGCCCAAAGGTATCACCTAGCTTACCTGTAGATTGTCTCTTGGGTAATGACCTAGAGACCTCAGGTTTGTCTGAGGTAGTGTTTAATACCCATAGATCCATGCTGGATATCCCTGAGGAATTGCTTCCTCTCATTTCAGCTGAAATGGAAAAGCAAAGGAGAGAAAAAGGCATGAAATCTCAGGATCCTTCTCTAACAACAGGTGAGAAGGGCATCAAAGTATCCGCTACCCACCTTGCCACTAAGGATACCAGTCCTGTGGTGGGAGAAACCTCTCCTGGGGTGGAACCTGTACCAAGGGAACCATCAGCTAGCACAGCTGTACTCCCTGAGGTAAAAGTACCTCTCTGTGGGATAAATAATCCTGATAAGAAAAATTGAACCATTTTAGTAAACATGGAGCATCCCTCCAACCCTCCCAGAGAAACGTTAGTGCAGCAACCCTGCACTGCCTCATAACACTTAGGGCAGCAGCTCTGCCCAAGTGTGGAGCTTAGGACAGCAGTCCTGCCCTGCTCCAACTCAAGAGAAACAACAACCCTATTCCCTCTTACAGCCATATGGACAAACATTTTGCCCAGCAATGGCCTTATTGAGACACCATCCCCGTCTGGCATTCTCATCACTTGATATAGGCCCAGTGGACAATTCCCACTGCTCTAAACTAAAACATACTAATAGGAACTCTGAGAATAAAACTTCACATTGTTGGCTAGCTAAAAAACTCCAAACAGGGTGCTTCACATTCCCACAGGGCAGTAACCATACAGTGGATGATAAAGGGAGTAACCAATCTATTGCAGAGCTACTCTCCACTTATCAACCACTTAGAAAATAAAGACTCAACTGGCCAAGGTTAGCCTTATTGTCCTTCGTTTGGGGGGGGGTTGTGTAGGAAGGTAGCCTCTTTCTGGCCTTGTTACCCCCGCTTTTGGCCTGTTTGTGAGTATGTGTCAGGGTGTTTTTACTGTCTCACTGGGACCCTGCTAGCCAGGACCCAAGAGGTCATAGTGAAAACCCTATGTGTCAGTGTGTTTTATATGTCTCACTGGGACCCTGCTAGCCAGGAACCCAAGGCTCATAGTTTGTGGCCTGAATGTGTTACCTGTGTGGTGCCTAACTTTGTCACTGAGGCTCTGCTAATCAGAACCTCAGTGCTTATGTTCTCTCTGTCTGCAGGCTAGTGACCATTTTTACCAATTCTGATTGGCACACTGGAACACCCTTATAATTCCCTAGTATATGGTACCTAGGTGCCCAGGGTATTGGGGTTCCAGGAGATCCCTATTTGCTGCAGCATTTCTTTTGCCACACATAGGGAGCTCGACAATACTTACACAGGACTGCCACTGCAGCCTGAGTGAAATAACGTCCACGTTATTTTACAGCCATTTTACACTGCACTTAATTAACTTATAAGTCACCTGTATGTCTAACCCTCACTTAGTGAAGGTTAGTTGCAAAGTTACTAAGTGCGAGGGCACCCTGGTACTAGCCAAGGTGCCCCCACAGAGTTCAGGGCAATTTCCACAGACTTTGTGAGTGCGGGACACCATTACATGCATGCACTACAGATAGGTCAATACCTATCTGTAGCTTCACAATGGTAACTCCAAATATGGCCATGTAACATGTTTAAGATCATGGACTTGTCCCCACATGCGAAATCTGGCATTGGGGTGCCAATCCCATGCATCCCCGGGGCTCCAGCATGGACAGCGGGTACTGCCAAACCAGCTCTCTAGGGTTTTCACTGCAGCTACCGCTGCTGCCAACCCACAGACAGGCTTCTGCCCTCCTCGGGTCTGGGCAGCCCAGTCCCAGGAAGGCAGAACAAAGGATTTCCTCTGAGAGAGGGTGTTACACCCTCTCCCTTTGGAAATAGGTGTTAAGAGCCTGAGAGGAGTAGCCTCTCCTGGCCTCTGGGAATGCTTTGAAGGGCACAGATGGTGCCCTCCTTGCATAAACCAGTCTACACCGGTACAGGGATCCCCCAGCCCCTGCTCTGGCACGAAACTGGACAAAGGAAAGGGGAGCCATCACCATCCCAGGGGTGGTGCCCAGAGGTCCTCCAGTGTGTCCCAGACCTCTGCCATCTTGAATGCAGAGGTGTGAGGGCACAATGGAGGCCTCTGAGTGGCCAGTGCCAGCAGGTGACGTCAGAGACCCCTCCTGATAGGTGCTTACCTGGCTAGGTGGCCAATCCTCCTCTGAGGGCTATTTAGGGTCTCTCCTATGGGTTTCTCTTCAGATAACGAATGCAAGAGCTCACCAGAGTTCCTCTGCATCTCTCTCATCAACTTCTGCCAAGGATCGACTGCTGACTGCTCCAGGACGCCTGCAAAACCGCAACAAAGTAGCAAGACGACTACCAGCAACATTGTAGCGCCTAATCCTGCCGGCTTTCTCTACTGTTTCCTGGTGGTGCATGCTCTGAGGGCTGTCTGCCTTCACCCTGCACTGGAAGCCAAGAAGAAATCTCCTGTGGGTCTTTTGCCACCCATAGGGAGCTCAACAATACTTACACAGGACTGCCACTGCAGCCTGAATGAAATAACGTCCATGTTATTTTACAGCCATTTTACACTGCACTTAAGTAACTTTTAAGTCACCTGTATGTCTAACCCTCACTTAGTGAAGGTTAGTTGCAAAGTTACTAAGTGTGAGGGCACCCTGGCACTAGCCAAGGTGCCCCCACAGAGTTCAGGGCAATTTCCCCGGACTTTGTGAGTGCGGGGACACCATTACACGCATGCACTACATATAGGTCAATACCTATATGTAGCTTCACAATGGTAACTCCAAATATGGCCATGTAACATGTCTAAGATCATGGACTTGTCCCCCCATGGCAAATCTGGTATTGGGGTGCCAATACCATGCATCCCCGGGGCTCCAGCATGGACCGCAGGTAATGCCAAACCAGCTCTCTGGGGTTTTCACTGCAGCTACCGCTGCTGCCAACCCACAGACAGGCTTCTGCCCTCCTCAGGTCTGGGCAGCCCAGTCCCAGGAAGGCAGAACAAAGGATTTCCTCTGAGAGGGGGTGTTACACCCTCTCCCTTGGGAAATAGGTATTAAGGGCCTGAGAGGAGTAGCCTCTACTGGCCTCTGGGAATGCTTTGAAGGGCACAGATGGTGCCCTCCTTGCATAAACCAGTCTACACCGGTACAGGGATCCCCCAGCCCCTGCTCTGGCACGAAACTGGACAAAGGAAAGGGGAGCCATCACCACCCCAGGGGTGGTGCCCAGAGGTCCTCCAGTGTGTCCCAGACCTCTGCCATCTTGAATGCAGAGGTGTGACGGCACAATGGAGGCCTCTGATTGGCCAGTGCCAGCAGGTGACGTCAGAGACCCCTCCTGATAGGTGCTTACCTGGCGAGGTGGCCAATCCTCCTCTGAGGGCTATTTAGGGTCTCTCCTGTGGGTTTCTCTTCAGATACCGAATGCAAGAGCTCACCAGAGTTCCTCTGCATCTCTCTCATCAACTTCTGCCAAGGATCGACTGCTGACTGCTCCAGGACGCCTGCAAAACCACAACAAAGTAGCAAGACGACTACCAGCAACATTGTAGCGCCTAATCCTGCCGGCTTTCTCTACTGTTTCCTGGTGGTGCATGCTCTGAGGGCTGTCTGCCTTCACCCTGCACTGGAAGCCAAGAAGAAATCTCCCGTGGGTCTTTTGCCACCCATAGGGAGCTCGACAATACTTACACAGGACTGCCACTGCAGCCTGAGTGAAATAACGTCCATGTTATTTTTACAGCCATTTTACACTGCACTTAAGTAACTTATAAGTCACCTGTATGTCTAACTCTCACTTAGTGAAGGTTAGTTGCAAAGTTACTAAGTGTGAGGGCACCCTGGCACTAGCCAAGGTGCCCCCACAGAGTTCAGGGCAATTTCCCCGGACTTTGTGAGTGCGGGGACACCATTACACGCATGCACTACATATAGGTCAATACCTATATGTAGCTTCACAATGGTAACTCCAAATATGGCCATGTAACATGTCTAAGATCATGGACTTGTCCCCCCATGCCAAATCTGGTATTGGGTTGCCAATACCATGCATCCCCGGGGCTCCAGCATGGACCGCAGGTAATGCCAAACCAGCTCTCTGGGGTTTTCACTGCAGCTACCGCTGCTGCCAACCCACAGACAGGCTTCTGCCCTCCTCGGGTCTGGGCAGCCCAGTCCCAGGAAGGCAGAACAAAGGATTTCCTCTGAGAGGGGGTGTTACACCCTCTCCCTTTGGAAATAGGTATTAAGGGCCTGAGAGGAGTAGCCTCTACTGGTCTCTGGGAATGCTTTGAAGGGCACAGATGGTGCCCTCCTTGCATAAACCAGTCTACACCGGTACAGGGATCCCCCAGCCCCTGCTCTGGCACGAAACTGGACAAAGGAAAGGGGAGCAATCACCACCCCGGGGGTGGTGCCCAGAGCTCCTCCAGTCTGTCTCAGACCTCTGCCATCTTGAATGCAGAGGTGTGAGGGCACAATGGAGGCCTCTGAGTAGCCAGTGCCAGCAGGTGACGTCAGAGACCCCTCCTGATAGGTGCTTACCTGGCTAGGTGGCCAATCCTCCTCTGAGGGCTATTTAGGGTCTCTCCTGTGGGTTTCTCTGCAGATAACGAATGCAAGTGCTCACCAGAGCTCCTCTGCATCTCTCTCTTTGACTTCTGCCAAGAATCGACTGCTGACTGCTCAAGGACGCCTGCAAAACCGCAAAAAAGTAGCAAGACGACTACCAGCAACATTGTAGCGCCTAATCCTGCCGGCTTTCTCAACTGTTACCTGGTGGTGCATGCTCTGAGGGCTGTCTGCCTTCACCCTGCACTGGAAGCCAAGAAGAAATCTCCTGTGGGTTGACTGAATCTTCCCCCTGCTAACGCAGGCACCAAACTTATGCTTCAATGGTCCTCTGGGTCCGTTCTCATCTCGACGAGCGTGGTCACTGGAACACAGGAGCTGGATCCAAGTGACCCCGCCAGTCCAGTGGTCCTTCAGTCCAAATTTGGTGGAGGTAAGTCCTTGCCTCCCCACACCAGACAGTAATCCTGTATACTGCGTGAACTTCAGCTGCTAGGGCTTCTGTGCACTTTTGCAAGGAATCCTTTGTGCACAGCATAGCCCAGGTCCCAAGCACTCCGTCCTGCATAGCTCAACTCACTGAGTTGACCACCGACTTTGTGGGACCCTCCTTTGTAGATGTTGAGACGACTGATGTGCTCAGATTTCTTGAATGCCTGCTCAAGTGCTTCTGCGGGTGCTGCCTGCTTCTGTGTGAGCTCTCTGTGCTGCTGAGCACCCCCTCTGTCTCCTCCTCCAAGGGGCGACCTCCTGGTCTTTCCTGGGCCTGGGCAGCACCCATTTTCTTCAACCGCAACCTTTGCAGCAAGTAAGGCTTGTCTGCGGTCTTTCTGCGTGGAAACAACTCTGCATCTTCCAGCCCACTGTGGGACATCTTCTGTGCAAAGGAGAAGTTCCTGGCATCTTCCGTTGTTGCTGAATCTTTAGCTTCTTCCACCCAGAGGCAGCCATTTTGCACCTTTATCCGGGTTTTAGTGGGCTCCTGCCCCCCCGGACACTTTCGTGACTCTTGGACTTGGTCCCCTTCCTTTGCAGGTCCTCAGGTTCCGGAATCCATCTTCAGTGTGTTTCTGGGGAAGTAGGGTAACTTTACTCCTAATTTTCAGTGTCTTGGAGTGGGGTATCTTGGACACCTTTAGTGTTTTCTTACACTCCCAGCGACCCTCTACACACTACACTAGGCCTGGGGTCCCTAAGTGGTTCGCATTCCACTTTCTTAGTATATGGTTTGTGTTGCCCCTAGGCCTATTACATCCTATTGTATTCTACAGTGTTTGCACTACTTTTCTAACTGATTACTTACCTGATTTTGGTTTGTGTGTATATTTTGTGTATTTTACTTACCTCCTAAGGGAGTATATCCTCTGAGATATTTTGGCACATTGTCACTAAAATAAAGTACCTTTATTTTGAGTAATTCTGAGACTTATGATATGGTGCTATATGATATAAGTGGTATATTAGGAGCTTTGCATGACTCCTAGTTCAGCCTAAGCCGCTCCGCTATAGCTACTTCTATCAGCCTAAGCTGCTAGAACACTACTAATCTACTAATAAGGGATAACTGGACCTGGCACTATGTGTAAGTACCATCAGGTACCCACTATGAGCCAGGCCAGCCTCCTACAAGGGGCAGCCGACATCTCAGCCTGTGTTAGATCTACTAGCTTGCAACTGCATTAGGAACCACAAACTGCCAACATGTGTCTGTTGTCTAAACAACCGCAAGTGCACTGACATGTGCAGACTTCCCGCCTTTGAAAATCAAACAGACAAAGAGAATGATTATTGTGTCTATGTTCACTCATGAAGTACATTGCCTATGTAAGAACTGACAATTATTATGATTTGAAATTGTAAGTGAAAATTATGCATATAATCTATATCAATATATGAGGAATACAATGAAGTTTTATTGATATTATTTAAGGACTAGATTGTAATTATTACAATTAATAATCATAGTTATTTTTAAATTATAGTGAATTTAACCAATCTGGTGGAATTAGATATATTTGTCCACACATTATGATACATTTGTATGCTATTTATCAAAAATATGAAAACCATTACTTTTTTGCCTATGGTTGCCAATCCCACAATATCAGACAAAAGGCAAAGAGTGATAACTTGCTACCACATATTTTGCATCTCTAGGCATCCATACCTTGCAAAAATATCATGTTAGAACCCATCCCGAGTGGTACCAATGGCCTAAATTTGGGGCAACCAAAGAGAAAAGAACAGATGATGGACAGAATGCAGAACAATGCAAACATTCTCCTCCAGTCAAAAAGATCTGGATTTAATGTATTGTTTTTTTTGCCTACCACGCCACCCCAGTTTCAACTCAACTATATGCTAATCAGTCTGGACCCTGCTCCCCATGGGTACAGTCCAACCTGAACTACCAATCCTGGTCCTCCCTGCACTGGAAACAAGTACCTTGAGACCAGTTTTGGGGTATCACCCCTCATCAGCCAGGCTAGCTTGAATCCAGTGGCACAGTGAGCACAGGACCCGCATATGGGCATACCCTTCCCACTTAGGGCCACAAAAACAAAAATAACAGATGATGGTTGGAGTGCTGAACAGTGCAAACATTCACCCCAGTCACAAAGATCTGGGTTTAATCTATCACTTTGTTGCCCACCACATCACCCCAGTTTGGACTCAGCCATATGCAAATCAGTAGACCCTACACCCCAGGGGAACAGCCCAGCCCGTAATTCCAAGCCAGGTCCTCCCTCAACCGGAAACAAGTATCCTAGGAACGGTTTCAGGGTATCATCCCTCATCAGCCAGGCTAGCTTGAATCCTGTCACAGTCAGCACGGGCGCACCTCTGGGCATCCCCTTCCCACTTCTTTGGGGTTCTGACTCATGGTCTATCATGGTTTGCTTGTGTTTTGGTTCGGAGAGAGCCTGGCTTGGCTGTTCAGGCTGGACTGTCCCTGTTGCAGCAGGACAAATGCTAAATTGCATATGGTTGCATCCAAACGGGGGTGGCATATGGATCAAGAAAACAACATGTTGGAATGTCACGCTGAGTGATTGCCAGTAGTTAGACTTATCGCAAGCATTTTTCCTATCACCTTTTCTGAATTTGTTTTTTGAAAGAGTGGCTCCTGGTTAAATTTACATTAAGGCAAAGAGAAATTACTGCAAAAATGGTGGGTTACTTCAATCAAGTAGTTAGAATTGAATGGCAGAATTTCTCCAATCATTGACTAGTGCACAGTAACAATCTGTCACCTCAACCACCACCTCCTGAGAACATTCCTAGACCTGGGAAGACTTCATCTGGAGAAGAAGAAAAAGAAGACCATGCTGATAAAGACTCTTGAAACCTGCTGGAAAACTAGAACTAACACAAGGATTCAAATACACAGGGACTCCTAACTCCTGCTGACACCCAGGAACTGGAATTGCTGTTCAAGGGTCAAGCCTCTCTGCCTGTTTTGGGTACAGAAAAGCAGAAAGGCTCCTGATTCCAAGATGGCCAACTGGACCAGAGAGGACTGGTCCTTTCAGGAGTGCTGGATGGATGAGAGACCTTGTGCCTAGAGGATTGCCATGTGGAACTAAGGCTGCAGGACTGACCAGGAGAAACCCTTCCAGCACTTGGAAAAAGATGGAAATTAGTTATTTTCCACCTCCAGAGAGGACTGTGACAAGGTGATTTGGCATGCCAAGGAGGGTGGGCAAACAAACGATGGACAAGGATGCGGCCCCAAGTAATTGCCAGTGGCTGAGAAAAATGAAAGCATTCCATTCATCACTTTTCTGTATTCTTCATTGATACAAATCAAATTATAGAAAAGTAAAACAAAGTAAAATAAAGTCAGACAAGTAAAAAAAAATTAAAAAGTCATATAAGAGTATGCAATGCAGACTCCTATACAACTGACATTATAGAAATGTAAACGTAACAGATAGAAAATGCAAATATTCAAAGTGTTATTGAATTTGAAAGATATATGACATCTCTCATTTAAATGTTTTCTGCACACATGGACAGATATCATCTTAAATTTCATGTCTCAAACATAAGAACAGATACAAAATGACACAAACACATACAGATACAAACACAACCCCCAACACACAAACACACACACGAACAAACACGTACACACACAACAACTTTACAACTGTAGCTGGTTGCTGCATCCTATGAGGAAGAGGACAAAGCTCAGGGTGTGGGCTCTATTAATGTGCTCACAGTAGCAATGTATGTCAGTTGTGTATCATTTTCCTCAGGTGATGCATGCTTCTCTATTCTTTCCAATTGATAGTTCTGAATAGTGTAGGCAGAGATCACCACCTGTGCCATGTAGAACTACATTTGGTAAATGTATGCCACAAATACACCCATAAAGTTACTAGTGGCAACTCTACTGTCCTATTTTAAGGTGTATATGTCCCCACCCACTCAAGTAAGGGGTAGAGACCCCTAGTACAACAACTAGGTGTTCATCTCCTCTTGGGTTAGTGTTGTAGATTCAACAATTGTGAATTAGGTCCCATGGTGGTCAAATACTGCAAAATGGTTGCATTCTGTAAAAAAAATGTATGTTGCTCAAGGAAAGAACAAACATCCAAATAAATCCATTGTTAGTCCTCCAAAATGAAGAGGTGAGCAGGAAGTAGGTGTCACAAAATAGAGAAGCCTGCCTGAAAAAATTCTAGTTCTAGCCCAATGTTTAAAAATGTTATGTACAAGTCGAAAATGTTTCATTATAGTGCCTATAATATGCCTTTATTCTCCATGGCTGGGTCAGACCAGGCGTTAGGGGACCTGTGGATGCATTTCCATGGTTAAAAACCATGGAATGGGTCCACAGGTGACCTCTCCAAGCCCAGGAACAACCCCACCCCCAACAGAGGGACACCAGAGGATGGGGGACCACATCCCAGGTAAGTCTGGGTAAGTATTTTTTTTTTTTGTCATTGGGGGCCCTAATTTGGGGGCCCCTGCATAGCACAGGGTGCAATGGCCATGCCCAGGGGACACTTGTCCCCTGTGCTAGCCATTGGGGTGGTGGGCATGACTCCTGTCTTTCCTAAGACAGGAGTCATGTTTTTGTTGGTTGTGCGCCAGGAAATGGCGCTAGTCTGGTTAGAGGCATTTTTTTGCCTCTAACCAGGCTAGCTTCATTTTTTGATGCACAACCACATACTTCCCTACCCCCACCCAGCTAGCATCTGTTTTGAAGAGGCTAGCCCAAGTTTAGTGCCGGCTTGCACCATTCCTTTAATATGGCACCCGGCTGGTGCTGTGGAATGGTGCAAGCCGGCGTAATACTTTTTGCTGCAAAACTGCGTTTACGCAGTTTTGCAGCAAAAAGTATAAATCTGGGCCTAGGTGAGGCTGTGAGAGGGGCTAAGTGATTGCTTTTAAAATATCCACAGTGGCCTCTTAATGTAATTGCTATTAGTAGACTGGAATTTTGGGTGTTCCATTGAAGACAATTTAGTGGATGAGGTCCAATTATGGCTGGTGCTTGTTTTTGCTTCCAACATTCCAATGTTTCTTTTTCTTTTTCTCCATGTTTAATTTATAACATTCCATCATTAGTAGGTGGACTGTTTTATTATGGGTTTTTAGATCTGTCATAGCCATGGACGTCAATTCACCAATAAGCCATAGGCAGCAGAGCATACATCACAGGCCCCTTGACCTTCATTTCCTCTCACAAACACTTCCTTACACATACACACACATTCACTCTCTCTCTCTCTCTCTCTCTCTCTCTCTCTCTCTCTCTCTCTCTCTCTCTCTCTCTCTCTCTCTAACATATTCACAGACTCATCCACAAGCATGCACACTACCTACATTTAAAAACATTTTTACCTCAGCTCCCAGGGAAGGTCATATTCTAGCTAATTGTTACAACACTTATATTACACTAACAATGAATACGCTATTCGGGAAAATAACAAATTAACAGAATAAGGACTAGCTGCAGCTGTGTTTCAGGCATCGATGTTGCCACCTCTGAGGCCAGGTATCACAAAGGCAGTTCCAGGGGCCGCAAGGGGCAAACCAGGGGTTGCAGCTTCGACCGCTGTGGATCCCTAAATGACGTCCATGGTTTTAGGTCTGTAAAGGATGCCATGGCCATGCAACCAAACTGGACCCACGTCACTGTCCACTGAAAGAAGTGGCATGGCTTCGAACAGTTCTAAGTGATGTCCTGTTTTCACTCCGGTTCTTTTAAGGGCAGTGACATATGACTATCTTTTTAAATATGCACCTTTTTTACATGTGTTGGTTGTGTGTTGTTCCTAATTTAAACCGCAATAAAACTGAACTGAACTGGTGACTTTCGTAACCGTCTACAGGTCATAACATATCAATACTGCACAATAAAAGTGTGCTCACCTTGATTAATGTGAGGAGTTGCTTGCATGAGTGTTCCAGATGCTGAAAGAAAGTTTTTTCCACTTTTTTCATGCAGGAATAAATTTCACATCACGGCATTATCAAGCTTGCCATCATTACATTTATAAGGAGCCGTGCTTTGGTGTTCTTTTTCTGTTGCCATGGCAGCAAAAGCCTGAGCAGCGGACTCATGCGGTAAGCTCATTAGTAATTACACAAGCAAAAATAGCAAAATTCCAAAGGATTGCAAACGACGAAGGTAAATTAGAAAGTGAGAAAAAGATCAGGTACCAGACTACTTCAATGATTGATGTTTATGCAAAAACTAGTTAGATTTCTGTGTATTGTGCTTCAGCTTTTTTGTTGTCTAAGGTGCAATTATACCTTCTCATTAGGATGGCATCATAATGCCTTACAAAATATGTATGGGATAAACACAACCAAATTTATCCAAAAAGATACTGCAAGTTATTGAAGACCTCAGTGACTATACAGATGTCCAAGGTTGAAAGCTCAGTACTCTTATGAGGTCACAGACTTAACCTTACCCTTATCTCTAGTGTTATTTTTCCAAGCGTTCCTTTCCTGTCTGTTTTTTGTCTTTTGTGTGTGGGTGTTAAAGACACAAATGGAACTCGTGACAGTGAGAGCAGGTCAGAATCTGACTCTCTCCCTTTAGTTGCAAGAGTGCATTTATAAGTAGGGCCGTATGTAAATCAGAAGTACTTCTATCCAGTAACTGAAATTCTAAGGCACAGATTTAAATGAAAATGAGAGAGCGCGACGCTGTGCCACATTTGGCAGCGCCTCGCTCTTTTATTTTCACAAAAAAGGGATGCGCTGTTTAATACGGCGCACCCTTGTGTTGTCCCCTGCACTGGCGCTAAAATTGCTGCTGAGCGCCAACGCTGCCACCTTTGCCCCATGGTGCGCTGCGGGGGAGATTGTCCTTGTGTAGGAAGGGGCACCTTCCTGCACAAAAAGAATTGACAATGGTGATTTGCTCTTTCTATGTGTGGTGCAGAATGCAGTACACATAGAAAGAGCAAAAGATGAAGAGAAATGAAAGCAGTTCTCCTCGTTGCACCATGCTTACGCTACCTCAGGTGTGGCGTTAGATTTTGGCACCGCCTCACGTTTAAGAAAACTTGTAAATCTGGGGCAGCGTCAAAATGCAATGGGTGCTGCTATGGCATGCCCAAAGCAACACCCATTGCATGCCCCTTCCATGCAAAATGCTGCGTGTGAAGGGGCTGTATTCACGAGGTGGCGTTAAGCCACAAAAAGTGGCTTAATACCACCTTGTAAATACAGCGCAATGCATAGAGCCACCAGAGCATCACTAAAAGTGACACTCCGGTGGCAATAGGGCCCTAAATATTGAATTTAAAAATATTGACATACACAGATATAGAAAACATACTATAGCCATCTCTCCACTTATACTTACAGTAACAAAAATATGAAATTCAAAATATCGTTATACATATTTAAAGGTAAATAAAATCTAAATTAACAGTACATAGTACAATATTACACACATTTTTCAATTAATATAAAAAATAATAAAAGTACACTAAAAATATAAACAAAAATATACACTATATTTTAAAATATTAAATGTATTTAATTCAATATAATTTTAAAATTGAAAAATGTAGAAACGTTTTATAAAATACATTATTATACAATTAAATATATTGATGATTTAATTATATAAAATATATTTACAATAAAAAATTAAAACTATTTAAATCCATCCAACTATGTTAGATAGAAATAAATATTTTTGAAAATGAAAATCTTTTTAGAAACATCTATGTATAACAAATTAATATAGTGACAATAATTTTAAAATTAATTTATTTAAATGGTACTTGGTTGGAAAACTATGTGTATATATATATATACACACACACACAGATATATATATGTTTGTATAAAATCTATTTATACATATAAATAAATATATATATATTGAATTTTGTCAATGAAAAACTACAAAGCCTAAAGTAATGTTATAGTTAGGAGAAAATTTCATGAACAATGTAAAGTTTTAAACACATAAAACCACTGCAGTTCACCAGTTATAGTTATCACTAGTAAATATAACTTGTTTCCAAAGGTAACTGTAACTCCAGCCCCTGCCATGCATAGTTTTCTCATCAATAATTGTATTGCAAATGTTGCAATGATATTAGCAATGATGTAATAGATCAAGTCATGAGTGAAGTAACATGTGAGGTAATTAGCAATGAATGGTAAGGGTGCAAGTTAAAGTCACCTTATGGCACAAACTAGCCAAAATATAATGTTTTTTTGAAAAGATTTGTGACAATTCGTCAAATGACACCAAGAGTTATAAGCACACAGTACACCATGTAACAAAAGATGTACTGCAACTCTCATAATGCATTCCCAAAGTACAACAAACTCTCCATGGAGGTTTGTTAGGTAAGTTGTACTTGAGGACTTACAAACAATATGTTATGGTAAGAAATTAACAGGAAAATGACTTACCTTGAGTGGAGCCAACAGGATTGGAGGTGTCAATGTCTGACATTCTTACCACACTTTCAGGGTCAAGTGTCCCTGCAATCAGTGATTTCATTGGAGTGGGAGGAGGATGTTTGGAGGGTCCATCACTTGTGCCACGAGCCTGAGCCATCCTGCTGGCAACCGTCTCTTTGGTGCGGGATCTTCGGTCATACCAGCATTTCCTAATCTCTGGTATGGTTCACTGGGTGACACTAAGTGAGTTTACTTTTTCCAGGATGCTGTTCTATATTTTTCTTTCTGGGCCTCAGGAACAGAAAATGATGCTTTCTCAAAAAGCAGCACTTTCCTAGGCTTCTGGATTGTGGCCACGCCCTGTATTTATAAACTTCCTAGTTTTTACATCATCATTCTGCATTCAAAATGGGAGTTTTCCTAATTGCAATTTCTTATTTGGACATCGCCCTACGAAATGTCCTATTTGCAATGCAAATTGGTAGAAATCGCTATTAGTGGAATACTCTCCTATGTTCCCTCTCATTTTGCGATTTCCAAATAGCGATTTCTACAAAATCGCTATTTGGAAATAGCAAACACTAACTTTCATACATATTGCCCTTAGTATGGTTGCATTTACTTTAAGTTTTCAAACTGTAACCAAAATAACTTTTCATCTAGGCTGTTCTTGTTAGCCAACAACACTCTGAACTTTCGGGCTTCAAGTTTTCTTTATACTATTACGCTTGGGTTTCAAAAAAGTTCCATCACACATAGGGCCGTATTTATACTCTGGTTGCGCCGAATTTGCGTCGTTTTTTTCAACGCAAATTCGACGCTAAACTAACGCCAACTAACGCCATATTTATACTCTGGCGTTAGACGCTTCGGGCGCCAAAGTGCCCGGAGTGTGCGTCATTTTTTAGCGTGAACCCCTTCCTTGCGTTAATGATATGCAAGGGAGGCGTTCCCGTCTTAAAAAATGACTCCCAGGCCTTTACGTGGTATTTATACTCCCGGGCAAAAATGACGCCCGGGAGTGGGCGTGGCCAAAAACGGCGCTTTTGCGCCGCTTTTTAACGCCTGGGTCAGGGATGGCGTTAAGGGACAAGTGGGCTCAAAATGAGCCCAGAGTGCCCTCCCCTGCCCCCAGGGACCCCCCCTGCCACCCTTGCCCACCCCAGGAGGACACCCAAGGACGGAGGGACCCATCCCATGGACATTAAGGTAAGTTCAGGTAAGTATTTTTTTTTTTTTTTTGTGGCATAGGGGGGCCTGATTTATGCCCCCCTACATGCCACTATGCCCAATGACCATGCCCAGGGGACAGAAGTCCCCTGGGCATGGCCATTGGGCATGGGGGCATGACTCCTATCTTTACAATGATAGGAGTCATGTTGATGGGGGATGGGCGTCGAAAATAAATGGCGCAAGTCGGGTTACGATGATTTTTTCGACGTAACCTGACTTGCCCCATTTTAAGACGCCCATGCGCCATTTTCCCCCTACGCCGGCGCTGCCTGGTGTACGTGGTTTTTCTCGCGCACACCAGGCAGCGCCGGTCTGCTTGCGCCGGCTAACGCCATTCAATAAATACGGCGCCCGCATGGCGCTTCAGAATGGCGTTAGCCGGCGCAAAACTTTTTGACGCTAAACTGCGTTAGCGCAGTTTAGCGTCAAAAAGTATAAATATGGGCCATAGTGCTTTTAGATAGAAAGTGAGGGCTGACTGAGATGGCATGCCAGGATCCTCTAAATAATTATGAAAATTGATGTTTAGTAAATATAAAACATACTTACGAAGTACAAGAAATCCATAATCGCAAAGATGAAGTGTACTAGTGGTGCTCTGGACAACAACAAAGTATACAAAAATGAGACAAATCCCTCCCCCAGTCCTACAGCAAAGGAACAGCACTGAGATAAAGAGTAATATCTGCCCCCGAGTCGCTGATGTTTTTGACCGACTGGAGACTAGATCTCTTGAAAACCATCAGGTGTATAAGGACCAAAATGGGCTGTGTAAAGGCTTGATGACACCCTTTGAACAGATGATTGTGCTGACGGTGAGCTCTGAGGCCCAGCTGTGAGTTGTAGGGTGAACCAGGAGTCTCTTGAAGGCCTACAGGAAGTTTCTCGTAGCACACAGAGATTTTCCAACAGCTGGCTTGAGAAGTGTCATGCCAGCTGTGTGTGACTAAAGATAGTCCAGGAGCTAAATGTATACAAGAGCCTGATGGAAGTGTCTTATAGCACACTGAGGGTCTCTGATGGCAGACCAGGGGTGTTTGAAGACCAGCAGAGGGTGGGAAGAGTATACATACTCTCAATGATTCTAATGCCATACTGTAGGAGTCTGAGGACCCACCAAGTTTAAGAAAGCACACATATGTTGCTTTTATACCAAATGCTATAGTTGGAAGGCAGGCTGAGGAACACCTGGGAATCTTTAAATGAAAATAACGGTTCCTAATCAACCTGCTGGAAGTCTCCAAGGGCTGGTCACAATTTCTTATATTGCTTTGAGGGCTTTGCAAAGGTCTCTATGGAACATCGGGAAGTGTTCATGGACGGACAGAAAGTTAGAGGCCACAGAGGATAAGATGATACTCTTAGTTTTCTATCTGCAGGTGCCAAAGGGTACTCTGCATGTTTCTTAAACTCTTTGATAGCAGGCTGATCGTACAAAAAGACCAGCTGTAACTGTCTGAAGGTCAGCTGAGAATCACTGATAGTCAGCAGGCGTTGTCTGAAGGCCCACAAGGATCTGTGAGACAATTTGAAGTTCTTGAGGGCCACCTAGAAGTATCTACTGGCAGACTGATGAACCCTTTAATGGCCAGCTAGGGAAATGTAAGATCCAGTGGATGGAACCGAGTATAAGCTGAGAGTCTCTATAGTTATGATGGTGTTCTCTAGGGTATTTAGAGTCTTCTGGCAGCAAGCCAAACCTCTATGCAGACAGGCCAGGAATTATTCCTGAGGGCAAAGTGAGGGTCTCTGGTGAGGTGCTGAGAGTCTCCAGGGGTTGACTGAGGACACTTAAGAGATTGCTGAGAATATCTAAATGCAGGAAAAGGACTATTAGTGTCCGGCCGAGATCCTCCAAGGTTCTACTGTGGGTATCAAAAAGCAGGTGAAAAGTGTTTAACTATTGTGTAAAGACCCTTTGGGGGAAGTCAGTGGTTCTTAACCTGTGCTTGGTAAACCACTGGTGGCCTGCAACACCGACTCAGGCCGTCCGTGACTCTCTTAAAAATTATTAATGTTAAGATTAACATAATGTATAAAAATAAAGAAGCAAAACTGAAACGTTCTGCACAGCTGAAAAAAAATTGAAGTGAGAGGCTAAAATTTAAGTTTGTTTACTTTGCTTGATTCATTGGAGCAGCTCAAGTACAACAAACAGAATATAGTATACATGAGGGGTGGCCTCAGTTAAAGTGACAACAAAAGGAGTGCTAAAAAGACCGTGATATGCTAGAATTTAAGAATTAAAAACTGAATATAGAAAATCTCCAATCTTCACATTAAAATTAAAATTTAAAATGTTCTATATTTGATTGTAATTTAAATAAAAGAGCTTTAGCTGTGTGTTTACTTGATGTTTACTTGTATCTGTAATTTTGTTCATTGTTTTGAGGTGCAACTCATAGAAATTGCTTAGGCAGGGCATCTCTGTCTTCCAATAATGATTCAGTGGGGGTCACCAGATTCCAGGAATGATTTCATAAGGAGAGAAATTAAAAGGTTAAGAAATCACTGGTCTAAAGACTATCTAGCTAAAGGATCAGAGGGCGGACTGGGTACGCACTGATCAACTGAGCTGTCATAATGTTGGTTTAAGGCCTCTTAGGGCCCACTAAAAGTGTCTGTAGGTATGATGAGCATTTGCGAGGGAGAGCTGCTGGTATCAAGTGATTACTTGGGAGGGTGATTTAATATGGATTGATTGCTGGCTGGGGCACTAAATGAACATTGATTTTGAGTGCTGGTTGAGTGTTAATGTTTGTGAGGGCAAACGGGGAATCTCTAGGAGCTGGGGAGTAGCGTTTGAGGGTCGTCCAGAGCTCTTTGAGAGCCAGCTAGGGGTGTATAGAGGCAGACAAAGGAATGGCTGAGGACCTGAAAGAACTATCTGGGAGTGTCAGAATAAATACAAATTGCTCCTTATCCGGAGAGCTATGGGATTTTGACGGACCTGCTTGGCATGTCTGATAGACACTGAAAGGTACCTGAAATTGAGATTGCTCTTTGGAGGTGACTAGGAGCCTCCTGGTGTCTTCGAACCTCCTTGTTTCCCAGTGTCAGTGCCAATGAGGGCCACAGCTCTATGGTTTACCAGGGCAGCAAAAATCTGTGGCAGCATGTAGTCCGCCATGCACAAAAACTGTGTTGTTTCATGATCTCGCCACAACTGCCAGTAAAATAAATAAAGCATAATCTTGTACCCAGCTGACGTGAGGTTGCTCTCTTTGAAATAAAGCTGGTGAGAGGCAATGTTATAAGTAGTATTTAGACGGTTTAACTCAATTGGTTGGCTGACTCTTTACCATTTGTTGCCTCTCTTTCCAGACATTTTGATCTGGGACATGCTGCATCCCCACAACCCAGCTCCTTCACTTTTCAAATAGCCATGTCCCTGGTTATCGGGGAAGAGGAAGAGTAGCTGGATGATCACATTCAGGCCCTATGCTGAGGAGATTACTGCTGTTAGCCGAGTAGAGGAAAGTGAAGACAGGGGAATAGGTGAACACAGTTCCAGACCCTCCCATGTCAGACTGACAGAGAGGTTTGAATGGACTGTGAAGAGGGAAGGAAAGAAGGGGTAGTGTAGAAGGGCCAAATAAAGACAAGAAAGAGAGGGACAAGAAGAGGATGAAGAACCATATGAGGGAGAAAAAGAGATTAGAATAGTGAGAGAAAGGGATAAAGAATCATGTGGTGATGGAGAGATAAACCCAGAATAGAAGGGAATGAAAGTCAAGTAAGTGAAGATGACAGGGCTGGCAGGATTGTTGAGAAAGGAGGGAGTGGAGAGGGAAGGAGACATAGAAGAAAGCAAAGGGTCAAAAGGGTCATACACTAGGAGAAAAAAAAGAGCCAGTAGTGAATAGGGGGAAGAGGATGAAACAGAAGAAAAGGAAGGTAAATAGAGGTTGCACAGCGGAATACAGAGAAAGATGGCATGTCATGACACCATCTGAGTCAGAAGCTGCATTGTTGTGATCTGTGTTCCATGTAATGTGATTTCCTGTGCTGTCATTATTGAGTCAGATGTTATACGATGTCAATACCATTGCATCACTACGGTAATGAGTTGTTTAGAAATTGCGCATGGTCTTAAAATGTTGGCAAATATAAGGAGAGCAGCCAGAGGTTAAAACATGAAATCTCTCTTTCTCCAGGCCTGGTGCTGACAAGGAATGTTCTTTAAAATAATGAATATTATTTACTGAGTACATCTGATTCTGAATTGATGGAGCTCATTCACTTTCTGTTTCACTTGCTCCTCTTACTACTGTTTTAAGCCGTGCTGCCTGATACTGCTGTAAGTGGTGTTTGTGATTTTCTTTTATACACCCCATTCCTTAACTGTGTTTAATAAGATGGCATTTAATTCTTAGCAGAAGAATTTTTTGGTGATATCATAGCGGTTCTTTAAATTATTTGTGTATTTCACTTTGATGTCTAGTAAACCCATTTACATCTGATTGTCATACTCTAATTACATGGTCTTCCCTTTTATTGGCTTTTCTGGTACTCACTTTGATTTCATTCATCATGCTAAGACTCAGAATTTAGGCTGGAGACTCTCCATTTTTTACACTAACATGATGTTATAGTAGTTTTCTCCATCTTAAAAACTTCATTGACTCCTATGTGTAGAGTCTTGCGTGATTTAGAACTGACTCTTTCTGGATCCCCGTATAATTGTGAAGTAATTGCTAGATTAGAATGTAATGAAACTTGATTTAGAACATTAGAGTTCACAGTACACGAAGAGGAATAAAGGCGTGTGATTGACAGCTCTGAGTGTGGCCTGGTCATTCGGTGGGTACCAGGCTTGGGAGGACGCGACAACTGGTGATGAGGATGGGATGAGTAACCTGAAGAAGGAAGTGCTCTCCTGGGGAGTTTGCTTTGTTCCAAGCAAACTGCTCATGCATGCTATGTGTTCCTTCATAGAAATGCTGAGTCAACGGTTGGCTATATTGAATCAATGCGCAACACCAGCTGATGTGAGGTGTGTGTACGGAAAGAGGGCTTAACAGAAAAATCTATGCATCGTTGGTCAATAAACTATGACAAAGATTATACAAAAAGATACTGTGCAGCCACGCAAAATAAAGTTACACAGTATACGGAGTGTTAACTCTAATGGCGTTTTCAACCAGGTTTAAAGCACATTTAAAGACAATTATCAGATACAAAATAACTCTGCAAGGCACAGGCTTATAAAGTACGGATAAAGACAATCATAAGTTGCCATATGTTGCCACGAATAATAGCGCTGACTTACAGAACAAGCAAAAAATAAGCATATTGCTGTCACTGAGTGTTATGACCTCAGCACCGTCGGGGAGACCCAAGAAAAAGCACTGGGGTGGGTTGTGCTCACTGAGCTGTCCAAAACCTGAAGTTGCACACTATCAAAGCTGCCGGGTGGCAACACAGAACAGCTCTAGAGGTCTCCATAAGTGATGGGGATCCAATGGAAACCAAGAAAACGGTCAAAACTCCAAAGAGTTTTCCTGGATGACCAGGAGGCTGAAACATCATCAAGCCTCAGTGATGATGCGAATTCCCTGGTACAGTTGACAGCACTTGACAGAGTTCAACACACAAAGTCAGCCACTCCCATGAACAGTTACAATGCTGCCGCCTTCCTAAAACTACTACCACCATTTGATTCCACCAAAAAGCAAAATATTGGCGATAGATGGACTGCTTGGACAGAGATATTTGATGATTTCACAGTTGCACTTGAAGAGACTTATTACAGGAAGATTATCAAATATCTCAAAAATCTTACTGATGATGGTGTGAAAGAAGTCATAAAGAAAATGCCAAAAACTGGCAAAGAAGTTACATACTGTCAGATTAAGATTGAGTTGAACCTTAAGTTTAATCCAGTACCAAACGTTGACTATGAACACTATGTTTACAGTCAAGAACGTCAAAGAGTTGGTGAAGCAATCAATGAATTTGTGGAAAGACTCAACGCACTCATCAAACACTGTAAGTTTAATACATTTAATGACGAAGAAGCCATGTGGCTTAGAGTGATTGATGGATATTTGTCCAATTTATTCAGACAATAAATGCTGAGAGAAACTCAGTCTGGAGGGAGTGTTCATGGCTGCCAGAGCTGAGGACCGTGCTGAGGGACAAGTTGCCGACGTGGAGGCCGCAGGTGCCCAGAGCAAGTCAGTCATGAGTATGAAAATTAATTCAAAGCAGAAGACTGAAGGACACAAAGTGATGTCTACATGCAAAAAGAAGTTGTGTTTTAGAGGTTGATTTGTGTTTCCACATGAAGGAAAGCATCCCACCATTTTTCAGATATGCAGAGGCTGTGGTAAAGAAAGACATTTTGTGAGGATGTGCAGAGTGAAGGAAAAGTAAGTGCATCACAGCGCAAAGACAAAATGGCCACCAGAACATTTCAGAAGCAATGTTTGACACGTGCCCACAATGCCAAGTGGCGACGTCAGTTGAGGAAAATAGATACTAAACATCTAAATAATTGTCAAACAGTTCTTCTGTCTCAATAATAAGTGAAAGTGAAGAAACTGATTGTGCTCTGTCAATGCTTACCTCAGACATACGTGCACATGTCTGATTGGTCGCTTGTGAGGAGAAAAGTCAGTCAAAGAAAAGTTGACATGTCAAAGCAACAAAATCATTCAAACACAGTCCGAAGATTACATTGAAAATAAACATGTTCATTACCTTTCACTATCGATATTGGTGCATTACTAAATATGACGCCTAATGAAAAGTACAATTAACTGTCTCCATTACCACAGCTTATGTCTTCAGAGACCAAAGTGTACACTTGGACCTGCATTGACGCCCATGAAGAGTCGAGGTTCAATTATAGCGACAGTGAAAGAAAACAAAAGTACAAGGTTCAATGAATGTGCATCAAGGTACAGCAGCAAGTGCCTGTTTGGGTAGTTTCAACATGGCTGCTGACATGGGACTGATTTTGGTGATTTACAAGATGAATGCTCATCACAAAATAGTAAGTCAATTCTCCTCATTGTTTCAAGGTTTAGGAAAAATAAAGACTATAAAGGTAAAGCTGCATATTAATGAGGATGTCCATGCTGTTGTTCAGAGACGTAGACAAGCTGCTTTTCATTTACAAGAAGCTGTTGAAAAAGAACCTGAATCATTACTTCAGCACAACATTATTGAACACTCCACTAGCGCAGCGCCGTGGGTTTCTCCCATAGTAGTAATGCCTAAAAAGGACTGTGAAGGAATTGTGAGAATAAGCATTAACATGCGCCTAGCAAACACAGCAACTGAACAAGAACGACATGCAGGGCCGCACATTGCTGACATGATAATGCAACTGAATGGTGCGAATGCCTTTTCTAGGCATGATTTGAACAAAGATTATCATCAGTTACAACTTGAAGAAAGTTGCAGATGTATTATGACCTTTTCTAAATATGTTTTTTTTTTAAGATACAAGAGACTTAGGGCCTGATTTAAATTTTGGCGGACAGGTTTCTCCATCATAAACATGACGATAACCCATCCACAGTATTACGATTCACATAGGATATAATGAGATCGCAATACGGCAGACAGGATATCCATCACATTTGTGACGGAGTAACCCCATCCACCAAACTATAAATCAGGCCCTTAGTTTTGATGTGTCATCGGGTGTAGAGCTTTTCCAAGACTTCATTTGATTCATCATACAACCAGTTGTGAATGCATTCTACTATAGTGATGACATATCAGTTTTTGGAACTACACAGAAGGAGCACAATAAAGCCCTCACCCAAGTATGTTGATTACTCAATGATGCAGGTTTAACCTTAAATGCAGACAGGTGTGAGTTTGAAAAGATACAATTTAAATTTTTTGGCCATACCTTTTCGGATGGGGGTATGATGCCTGAGCTTGCAAACGCACAAGCTATAGCACATGCTGTACCACCAAAAGATGTTTCTATGGTACGTTCTTGTCTTGGAATGCCCACTTGCTGTTCGAGGTAAATAAAGGTCTTTGCCACTGTTGGAGCTCCATTACGAGAGTTAACAAAGTAAAATATTCCTTTTACATTGTCACAAAAATGTAAAAAAAGATTCAAGAGAATCAAACATGCCATTGAAAACGCTACGGAAATGGCATACTTCAATCCAAAGCTCCAGACTGAGATTGTGTTTTGTGGCTAGCCCTGTTGGGTTCGGCACCATACTTGCACAGCATAGTGGACGTCTAAATGCGAGACAACATGTTGTAGCCTATGCTAGTAGAACTTTGCCTCAAACAGAATGTTCTTACTCACAGCCTGTGAAGAAAAAGAAAAGTTCAGCTGTGGTTTGGGCTTGTGAGCATTTCCATGTTCCTCTGTGAAAAGCTTTTTACGCTGGATAATGATCATTAAGCTTTGCTGACCATTTTTGCATCCAAAGCCAAGATGCCTCCTCAGATTGAATGATGGGGACTATTGTGCATAAACCAGGAAAGGATTAAAATCCTGCTGACTACTTTTTCGAGAGCGCTTAGCCCAGGTCATGGTACTCCATCCAAAATGGCTGAGGCCTACATCAAATTCATTGTCAAGTCAAGTACAACAGCTGCTGTATAATTATCCCAGATTGTCACTGCCACGTGTTATGATAGTGATCTATTGAAATTGAAAGATATAATTATAAATCAGTAATGGAATAAACACATTCAGGGGGTTATTCTAACTTTGGAGGAGTGTTAATCCGTCCCAAAAGTGACGGTAAAGTGACGGATATACCACCAGCCGTATTACGAGTTCCATAGGATATAATGGACTCGTAATACGGCTGGTGGTAAATCCGTCACTTTTCCGTCACTTTTGGGACGGATTAACACCTCCTCCAAAGTTAGAATAACCCCCTCAATCTCTCAGTAATGATGATGAATATGTCTGTAACTGAGGAAGGAGTTATATAGCGAGGATCGAGGATCCTGATTCTGGAAAGTCTATGACATAAGGTGATCAAAGTGGGTCACAAATTACATTGTTGCATTGTTTCTACAAAAAGAGTTCTCCAAGACCGAGTTTGGTTTCCATACTTAGATGAAAGAGTTGAAAAGGAACTCAAGGCCTGTCACATGTGCAATTTCCTGTCAAACAAAGTTACTCAACATACTCTGAACATGTCAGAACTCCCTAAAAATGTTTGGGAAAGAATAGCCATCAATTTCTTTGGTCCACTTGATAATGGACATCATTTAATGGTGATTATACGTTTTCCTTTGGTCGAAGATTTTTCGTCCACGACATATGAGAGAGTAATTGAAAAACTGGATGGCATCTTTGCAACCTGGGTCATACCAGCCATGTTAAAGTCTGATGGTGGTCCACCCTTCGACAGTAAAGAGCTGAAAGAATTTCTGGAGCATCTAAACTAAAAGCATCAAAAGGTCACACCCTTATAGTCACAGGCGAGTGGACTTGTTGAGCATTTTATGAGTGTGCTAAGGAAAGCATTACAGCGTGGAACTCTTGGGAAGCTCAGGGGCAGTATTAAGTTCTACTTTACGAGCTTATTGTTCAACAACCCATTCGACTACAGGTGAAAGGCCTGCAACTGTAATGTTCAGAAGAGCAGTGACAACCAAGTAACCTCAATGGACCACATACAGAGATATAAGTGAAAACATGATTCATAGAAGGGACTTGGTTCACAAAAAGTAAATTAAAGTTTATGCACCAACAGGTGATGTGCAAAAGACCTCTCACTCAGAAAATAAGGTTTAGTGATCACTCAACAGTCATGTAAAAGAAAATCTGATGCTCCTCATAATGCTGAACCTTTCCATGTAGTCTCTATAAAAGGACACATGGTGCCTCCCCAGAGCCCTGGAAATTCTATTTGCAGAGAATCTTCACAACTGAGGCCTGTATATCATTGCTCTTCAACTCAAGATGGTGACAGAAAGACTGATTCTGAAAACACAGTGATGTTTGTTGCTTCCTTACTATCTTTAGCAATGTCTGACATTGAAGATGGCAGTTTACAGCTTCCAGTAACCAGATCGGGTCAACTGATCAAAGCGTCAAGAAGATTAATTGAAGAGGTATAGTAGTTCAAAGTTCTTATATGTAGATATTTGTGTACGTCCAATGATTTTCTAAAAACTGCAATTTTTCATTTAGCAGAGGGGGCTCCCCGGGGACTCCATATCAGTGTGACATTAATTGCTAGAATATAATGTAATGAGAGCTTGGTTTAGAATGTTGGAGTTCACAGGTCCATGCTGAGGGATAAAGATGTGTGATTTACAGCTGGATGTTTTGCCTAGTCATTCAGCGGGTACCAGGCTGGGGAGGACACTACACCATGCAAGTTGACAACAGAATTAAATTCCATAAATTTACTCTCTAAATACCACTTAGGTGATCCCAAAGAACAATATATGAATAAGAATCGTATTTGTTTGTGAGGATCTAAATTGCTTTGATTTATATTTAGCATCTGTCTGTTAGTGTCAGAAGCAGACAATCAATATAACTGCTTATGGGTAGAATCCTATTTGCCAAGTGCCCTGGTTCCATGGGTCATATTGTCAGTAGGTCTTGACTGTTTTTAGCCATAAACACTTTGCATACATTTGCCTAGTCCACACTTGCAATGTTGAAAGTAAAAAGAAAAATCCCAGCATGAACACAAAGATGACTAAAAACTCACAAATGAGAGTTAATTGGATATAGATCTTGCCGTGTCTTTTGGGGAGCCTCTCCGGAGACCTCCTATCACTTTGTCTTTTGTGTGCTGTGCCTTACAGGGATCGTATATGATATCTGTCTTGTAATGGATTTGCCCCACGTAACCCCTCAGTATCTGGACTGCAAATATAAAAAAATATCCAACGGATAACAGCGGTAAAAAATCAACACTTAATAGTTGAAAACTCAGTGAAACCTTTAATTAACACTGAGTATAGATTCAACCTTGATAATGTGATGCATTCCACAAAGTCCATATTACTCTTTCATTCCAGCAACACACAATCATATAAGCAGGTCACTGATCAGAAAACCATCAAACAATAAAACAGTATTTATACTTTGAAAATGATAACCCCCAGCTCAGCCATTTACATGTAGAACATTATAAAATCCAACTCTCTTTCACATTTTCGGCGATTGTACTCCAGTTGCGGGGAAGCATATAATTAGTCCATTCCTGATTGTTTCTTTATACTTTTATGGAGAATGAGGTGGTGGTCCCAGCTCTTCCGGCATACAATCTACCTGATGGTAGTCTCATCTGCAGAGAAATAATGGAAAAAATACTTTTTAATCCCTCCTACTTCTTTTCTAATCTAAAGAGGTTTTACTCGATCATTCCGCCAAAGTTATCTAAAGGTCTCCTCAGGACAGAAATTCAGAGGAACCGGAAATTCAAAGGAAATGTAAATATCAAAGCCTTAACGTACATCAAGTCATAAATACCTGCTACTGATCTTTGTTAAGTACAAATAATGTGTTCTCAGACCCTCAAAAATCCAACACCTCAGAACAATTAAACATGTGTACTAGTTGATTCCCCAGGGTTCAAGGGAAAGTATTTTAAATGCCACTCACGACGTGAGAAAAATAAAGTGACTCACGATTAGTAAATACCAAATTCGCCGAATTCCAAACAGAAAGAAAAAGAAAATACCCTTACACTAACGGGCCACTCCGGTGGTTTCATACTGCTACAATTCCAATCTAAATAGTGGGCCGTGCATACCACTGTGAATAAAAACGTAACTGGATCGCACCTGCCACATCGCCCAGCCCATACTGTACAAACGTAACTCTCCCTCGCGCTACTACAATTCTACTAATCCTTTCAAGGCAAAGTCGCTGAGGAGCAGACTAATGTCAGGCCACGCAGAAAAAACCGCAAGGTAAAAGGGCAAATGTTGCCCTTATTGCAAAGCGCAGCAGTTTAGAAGTCTCCAAGTAGCCTACAATAAACCAAAAGGAATGTGCAATGAGACCAGACATAAAGAACAACCCAAAATATATATTAGTAAAACGTTTGATCACGTGTAAATCCGGATGCTTCTCGCAGAGCTATATTGTGAAGGAGTGAATACATCCGCAATCAACAAACAACTGAGCTGGGGATAGCTCCAACCGTTGAACCCTCACGAGCGTGCACTCAACCTTGTTTGAAACTGTAGTTTTATCATGGAGGGATAAACACATGCACAAGGCAGTATAGTTTGAATGCTTGGTCTGGAGAAGCACTCACCCAGAATTCAAAGCATTAACATAGTGGTTGAGGATTGGGTTTACTAATAAGAATTGATTCCTACTGGACGGAACCCTTCTTAGCAACATTAGGATAATGAAAGACTGGGGAAATAAAGCATAATGTTCTCATCTATACCTTGTAGTCTGCATGCAGCTCTTTGATGAGAGTTAATAGCTGACTGTGAAATGTTAGGATTGTAATTTATAAACACAAGTAAAAAAAGGATCTCTGACAAAAGCAGTGACCAACTGAACTATCTACATTATATGCACTTTTGTGATCTATATGGTACACGTTCTTTGCAGCAAGCATACAACCCTTTGACTGGCTTTATTAATAGTCAAACCTTCCACTAGACAAAACTCTAATCTCTCTCCAGCAGGTTCATTAATCACCCAAGTTACCTTGACATTTGTATTGTTGCCTGAAGATTGCTGAATGCAAGAAACACTGCAGCAGTTGCTTTTAAATCTATGATATATTTGAAAACCCGGCTCCCCCAAAGTCAGTGGCCCTGGACGCACCACTCTAAAGTGGGCCCTGACTTTGACCTGTTACTTTTACAAAAAGCCAGGATTGATGACAGTGCGTTGCCAAAAAATAAAAAATAAAATAAAAAGGGGATTGCAATGCTTAGGAAACCTGATCAGGTGATGAAAAAAAAGCATATGCCAATCATGGGCATTATATTGAGTCTGATCATACTGCCCTCACCCTTGAACACAATACAAGTAAGTCACATCCATTTCATGTTAAATGACTTGCTAAACTCCATCTTTTGGCACCAGGCTCTTCCAAAGCACTTTCATAGTAGTATCTATTAATATATTTATATTCATATCCTAGTGTATCCTTTGCCTGTTGTAGAGCAACCCTCTCCAGCACACCACACATCGAGACTTTATGCTATAACCAATGTTCCACACTTTATCGGTCCTCTTAATGGCATACCTCACATTACGTGCACCTGCTGACATGGAACACACATACAGAAAAGGCAAAAACCTATGCCCAATAAATATGTACCCAATCTGTTATGACAAATGTTGCATTAACAGTGTAGCAGCCAAATTCCAAGGCAGTAGACTCATGCCCATTCAAGCACTGTGTCGTCAATGGTTCCCTTGAATATAGTGTGTACAAAAAAAGGAGTACCAGTAGGCACGCATTACATGGATGCTCAATGTGAGAACATGAATTAGTAACTTGAGAAAATATGACCTCCTTCAGCTTAGCAAGGTCCTCTCTTATTAGGGTACTACATAGTTCAGTGAGAAAAATCTGGTCAATCCAGTGTAGCTATAGCTCAAGCTGCAGGGTTTTCCTAAGAAAACACCCGATAGGCTTGAGAAATATCAAACAACATTAAAATCAAGAATAACATACAATTCCTAAACCAATTGAGGACAATAAAAATGACACAAATGGTTTAAATAGAATTAAATAAACAAAAGATGGTGATTTTTAATGTTTTAGGGAAAAAATCGAGAAACTGTTATTTAGAGTCAATTTTCATGGTAAACTGAGAATTAGGTGTGATTTGCGATTCAGGCTAAATGTAATACAGGGGCTAGGTGAGCCTTGCAGTTCGGACCAGTCAAAGGTGTTACCATGGGGAGCGTGAGCGAGCCGGCGACCAAGATGGCTGCCTAACTTTTGAGCTCCGCGCATCATCGGGCAATGTTTTACCACCGGAGCCGTTTTTTATTTCTTTTTTTGATGGCGCTTTCATCATAACAGCTGTGGGATGTTTTGGTGAGCATTTTCATTGTTTTTATGGTTGCCTAGCTTATTTTCGGACTCTTTAATTACGTTTTTACAATTTTCCTCATGAGAGCGGCCATTTTGACAAATTTTTGCTCACCATTACAATGTACTTATCTGTTTTTTCTTTGAATATTTGATGGCTCGGCTTGCAGTTTTTTGCGCTAGCCATGTAATTTATTTTTGCTGTCTCATCAACATATTTTTGGAGTTCCTGTGTCACTCGTTTCCTTATCTAAGACTTGTATTTTTATATGGGCAAACTAAAGAAAATAAAATCTCTGTCGCATCAGTCCTCCTCAATTGACAAACTTTTGCAGTTTTTACAATTGGACACTTCTGCTGCAGTGTCTTCTTCTTCCATGTCAAAGATGTCTTCCTCATCCTCTTCTTCGCCTAAAGTTTCTCAGAATATTTCTACAACTACTAATACGAGGGTCAAACAGGACCCACCTTCACCAGTAAAATCTCCCTCACCGATCTCTCTTGAACTTGTGCTTGACAAAATACATGCATTGCGTCCTTTTATTGAAGAAACTATTTCTCGGATACAAAATCTTGATACTAAGTGGTCTTAAATGGAAGTGAGAGTCTCTGCTTTGGAGCAAAGAGTCAGCGACGTGCAGGATGAAACACATAAAATTACTAGTTTGGAGAAGGGAGTGACAGCTTTGAAGACACTTGCGGAGGATTTGGAAAACAGGAACAGACGCAATAATCTTTGTCTTTATGGATTACTGGAACGTATTGAAGAGAGTGACCCAATTTCATTTTTTGCTTCATTCTTTCCACAGTTGGTGGGCCTGCCATCTTCTGCAATATTGAACATCCAAAGGGCGCACCGCATTGGTCATCGTCCTCTGCATTCCTCCACATCGAAACCAAGAGGCGTGATTATTTTCTTTCTTGAATTTACTGATCCCTTGAGAATTCTTAATGCTGCGAAAGCCAAAAAACAAATCTCTTGGCAGGGAAGTATAATCTTCATCTCACAGGATGTGTCCAAAGCTACAGCAAACAGGAGGAAGGAATTTTTGGATCTTTGTCCACAGCTTCGTGACTTGGGAGCTCGTTTTGGCATTATTCCATCCATGTTTGTTCAAAATAAGACCATTTCATATACCTCCCCTGCAGCTTTTCGTGATTTTCTAAGACTACACTCTACAAACCCTATGGAAACAGCTGGTCCTTCTACACGTTGACTATATACGTTTCTTAATTTATTATGCCCTTGTTCATTACTATTACGATATAGTTGATGGTCCTTCATATGCAGTTTATACATTATTATACCATATTGACCTGACTACAGGCCCTCTTTGTTAATGTATTGTTTTCTTTTCACAGGTTCCTGGTGTTCTATAATCATTATTTTTGCTGGTAACTTTTGTCCGTTGATGCTTTCCGTTCCCTTGCTGTGCCGTCTTCAGTCTGTGCTGTCATCACCCCTCCCCTATTGTTCATTCATCACAGGTATGTTTTTGCAGTCGTCTTTATTTGAAATGTACTGTCTCTTCTTTTTTTCTTGACTATTTTCCATCCTTTTTCTTGCTGTTTTCCCTTTACTCTTCTCTCTCTTTGTCTTTCCTGTTTTCTTTTCCCTTATATGTGCTTTCAGTTCTTTATGGTACAAGACCTTTTGTGTATATATTTGGTTATGTGACGTAAAAATTCAGAGTTATTTCTTGGAATGTCAAAGGATTTATTCACCCAATTAAAAGGAAGAGAATTTTATCCCACTTAGCTAAATATAATTCAGACTTGGTTCTTTTACAAGAGACCCATTTGACGGATTCTAAAGCTATGAAACTTAAAAAAGGTTGGGTGGGTAATGTTTTTACTTCTTCTTCATCTATGAAGAAAAATGGTGTAATTGTGCTCTGCCATAAAAAATTATCAGTTAAGGTTATTTCGCAAGACTCGGATTCTGATGGTAGATGGCTCCTTGTGAGGCTTAATGGGATTACAATGACTCTTGGTAATATTTATGGTCCTAATAATTCTGATGATCTTTTCTAGCCTAATATTACTAAACAATGTCTGCGTTATAATGATTATTTTTTTCTTATTGGAGGGGATTGCAATCAAATTATTGATGCCTTTATAGATAGGCAATCTGTAATTAATTTTCTCCCCATAAAATGCATGAACAATTTAAGGCATTTTTCTCATAATGTAATTTAATTGATTCATGGAGAACCTGTAATCCTGATAGTAGGGATTTTTCGTGTTATTCTCCACCACACGGCTCCTTATCTAGACTTGACCATATTTTTGTTTCTAAATCATTATCCCAAAATCTTATTAACTCCTCCATTGAACCTATGGTAATACCTGATCATGCTCCAGTCATCACAGATTTTGACTTGCTCCTGGTGCATCCCAAATCCAATAGGTGGCGATTTCATAACTCTTTGTTGCTGGATTCTTAATTTTCCACTTCCTTTGTTGCCTTTGCGGAGGAATTTTTTCCTATTTATGAAGATTCTCATGTTTCTCCACAATTGTTATGGGATTCGTTTAAGACTGCGGCTCATGGTCGTATAATACATTTTATCTCTAATAAAAAGAAAACTTTTAATGCCCAGCATCAAGCTCTGCTTCTCAAAATTAAACGGTTGGAACATCAATATTATTCTTCCTCCTCTAATTTTAATCTACTAGAATTTATTAAGGCAAAATTGCAAATTAACAAAATCTCAACGGATAATGCCTCCTCTTTTCTTCTATGTAGTAGTGCCCGTTATTATGGAGGTCGAAATAGAGCGGGGAAACTTCTGGCTAATTATTTAAAAGTACGAAAGCAACGCCATAATGTGAAGTCTATAGTTACAGATACTGGTGAGTCCCGTTTTAAGGATGAAGATATTTTAGCTGAATTTGTTAATTATTACCAGACACTTTATACACCTGAGTCAGTCCCGACCCCCTCACAGATTGATGATTATTTAAAGAATATTCCAAACCCTAATAAGACGCTTGTTGATGCTACTTCACTTGAAGTAGATATTACTTCCTTAGCAATTTTTAAAGCTCTCAATCTCTAAAAAAAAGGTAAAACTCCTGGTCCGGATGGATTTACAGTGGAATTTTTTCTACATTTTTCTGACATTTTACTTCCCAAACTTTTTCAGCTTTTTCAATTCTTCATGGGTTCTGTTTGTACAGGGGGAACATTTTAAGAAGCTTCGATTTGCTTAATTCCAAAGGACAGTAAGGATCATACTTTCTGTAAAAAGTATAGACCAATCTCTCTTCTCAATACAGATTATAAAATCTTAGCTAAATTATAAGCCTTACGTCTTGATACCCTTTTACCTGCACTGATAAGTAAGGAACAAACAGGTTTTGTCAAAGGTAGACTTGCTTCTGACAACTCTAGAACATTCTTCAATGTACTCAGCAAAGCTACCGCTCTTTTGTACTCTTTAGTGGCAATTTCCATAGATGCTGAGAAAGCGTTTGAACAGTTAGACTGGTCTTTTTTATTAAAAGCTTTAGCCTGGCATGGTTTAGGGCCTCATTTCATTTCATTTATCTCTTTGCTTTATCAATCCCCAATGGCATCGATATTGGTAAATTGTCCAGATATTTTGTATTACACCGAGGTGTACGTCAAGGGTGTCCGCTCTCTCCACTCCTATTTATTCTAGCTCTAGAGCCCTTTCTATCCTGTATTAGAAATAACATTAAAATTGAGGGTTTCCAGTATGGCGAGAAACACTTAAAATTAACGGTGTATGCAGATGATATACTTTTATATATCTTAAATCCTGAACTCTCGATTCCGTTTCTACTTCAGGAGATTGAAGACTTTTCTTTGATTTCAGGTTGTAAGATAAATTCGGATAAAACTGAAATCCTTCCTCTAACAAAAAGTTTTTTAGATCATCTTTTGATATCACTGTTTTTCACTGGAATTCTTCCAAGATTAAATATTTAGGTATTTGGTTCACCTCATCCATTAAAAAATCCATTGAAGTGAATATCTCAGATGCTTTAGAGAAAGTTGATAGATCGATTTTGGCATGGAATCCCTTATTTTTATCTTGGTGGGGCCGTCTTGACTCTATTAAAATGATGATTTCTCCTAACATTCTATTTATCCTATCCATGATTCCGCTTCCTCTACCTGTTACTTTTTTTACACAATTGGACTCCAGATTGTCTAGAATTTCCCTTAGTCATCTTCGTCATTCTAAACAGGAGGGAGGAGCCAATTTTTCTGATTTCAGATTGTATCACAAATCCTTTTGTTTGGGTCAAGCTTCTAAATGGATCTCCCTGTCAGGCTCTATGTTTACTCCCTTATGGTTGGATACTGAATGTTCTTTTCTTTTGCCTTTTTCCCCTAGTGAGGTGGTATCCTTTTCTTATAATATTTCGCTTATCTCCTCCCCGCTTCTTAAACATACTTGTGCTCTTCTGCGTTCTTACTATTTATCTCCGTCCGTCACTCAGTCCTCTTTTCTGAATTCCCCTATTTGGCATAATCGTCTCATCACTATTAATAAAAAACCTTTATTTTGGAAATCCTGGAGACAAAGAAATATAGAGTGGGTCAAGGATTTATTCTCCAATGATACTCCACTTTCTTTTTCAGAATTCCAACTTCTATTTCATTGTCCCAATTCATTTATGACTAAATATCTTCTTCTCATTAATATTATTCTTGATGTACTTTTTTCCTAGCCTTCCCCTTCTTCTTTGGAATTACCCTTTTCTTTGTCCTCCTTTCTTACCTCGTATCCTAAGGCATCAAATATTTATAAACTTTTTCAGTCTCCTGTTTTGACACGCCCTAAATCTAAAATTGAGTCTCAATGGGAATTGGATTTGGGATGTACCTGGACTGTTTTCTTTTGGAATAAGGTGTGGCATCGATCTCATAAAATATCTAGATCAGCTTCTACCACACAGTCACTTTTCTTTATTTATCACAGACTTTATTTTACCCCTTCTACTATAGCAAAATGTTCTGTATCCTCCACTTCAAACTGCTGGTCCTGCGATAGCCCAAAGGAAGATCTTATGCATATTCTTTTTGAAGTCCCCCCACTATCTCTTTTTGGAGAAATGTTTGGTGTCAGCTTACGTCCATTTTTCATTTGCGATCCCAATTATCTCCCTCAGTACTTTTTCTAGGTAGTCTCTCTGCTGACATTGTTTCAGATGATGATAATATAAAGCTGTTGGATCTCGTGTTAGCTTTAGCCTTTCAGCAAATTACTCTTAATTGGAAAAATTCCTCCAAAATTTCCTATAAGGCTTGGTGTAATAATGTTTGCCACTACCATAGACTAGATATTGTTTTTACCTCTTTATGCTGCCCCTCCATAAATAGAGATCTGTATTGGTTACCTTTGACTGATTATCTTAATGCTGTTGCTTGTAATTCTACTAATTGTACATTATCTGAGAATTTTAAGCCACCATGAATTCTATAATTTCTCTGTTCTTGAGTAAATATTAATTTAGCTTAACTTTATGCTTTATTGAATATTACTTTTTCTTTTTTTAGCTTTTTAAGATCCAATGTATCTTTCTTATTGTAAGTGGTCTTGTTCTGTTTTCATTGTTTCTCCCCCATTTTATACTTTTAAAATGTTAAACAGCTTTTACAATTCCTTTCAAAATTATATCATTATCATTGTGACAGATATCTTGTATTGTTATTATGTGACCCATCTGTATTTTGACTTTAATAAAGCTGATTTACCTTAAAAAAAGATGTTACCATGGGACCTAGTGCCTCATGTGAAAAGGTGTTTTGCTGTAAATCTGAAGTTTTTGAATTCCAAATCCCTTTTTGACTGAACTAAACCCATTTAACTATTCAGCAAAGGCTTTTTAAACCATTAAATGGGTTTAGGAAACCATTAGGAATCTTTATTTGGAAGGAGCGTGATAATGGCCTCCATTTCAAATACAGATTCCTTATCATATACATTATTATTTTGCAACCAAAATTCAGTTGCAAAATGTTAACAGTTTACTACCAACTCAAAGAAGGTGGTAACACATTTGCAAGTAGAAGGAGTCACCAAGAGAGCTCTTCCATTTTGTTAGTGTTGACAAGCACGTTTTTTAGGAGCATGGAGTGGTTAGTGGGACCTCTATCTACTCTTAGAAAAGCTAGTTGTAACTTTTTTTTAAAAGTCATCCTGTTTTCCTCAAACGAAAATGTTTTTTTTTTTAGATTGCTTTATTTAAAAGCAGTCACAGACATGGTGGTCTGCTGGATGTAGCAGGTCACTATCGCAGTTATTGAGGCCAATCATAGCGAATCTCAATTTGCAACCTATATTATAAATATTGATGTGGTAGGTCAAATTAGGACTATCCTCTGTTTTGTGAACCAACCTATTAGTACACAGGTCAGTTTTAAAAATACCATTGCTTTTGGTTGAAGTTGGTGCGTAAATTGCAGCAACTGTTACCAAATCCATTTTAGCACATTGCAAATAAATTGCAAATTGCAAATTGCTATTAGTCACAATTTGTGATTTCTTATTTAGAATCATTGTACTGAAGACCCTTGGGCCTTATTTGGAGGTTGGTGAATGCAAGACATCTTCTAAAAAGTAGGTAATATGCCATTGAATGTTGAAGCCAGCAATGTCCCTCGAAGACAGGCCAGTCTCAAGATCCAGCTGAAGGTTTCAGTTTTTAAGATCAAAAATGCGAAATATGACAAAGCCAGATTTTGTAGATGCTGAGACTGCTTCACCTTTGGGATGATTTTGTGGCTTCGCCCTAGTCCTGAGCCCTCCTGTCAGGAACAAGGCCTGGCGCGGTCCAGGTCTCGCCCAAAATTCCGCTGTGCAACTCTGTGGCGCTTTATGCGCACCACTGGTCATCCCCGCTTGTTCCAAGAATGGCCATCAGCGTTGTCTACCCTGTGGTAAAGCTCACGAAGCTGGAGGTTCAGGGCATTGGTGGACAAGAAGTACTTATCAGTGCTATCCTATGAAGGGACTACATTTCCCATGTTTTTAGAGGCAGCGGCCATCTTTGGGTGTGGCAGGCCTATAAAGCCCAGTCACACCCAAGCACGTTGCTCACCATTTTGAAGACTTCAATGCAGCCAGACCTCGTGGAGGCTTCTCTGGAAAAGTCCAGAGTTTCTGAATGGCAGAGTATCGTCTAATCAAAGTCCATGGTGCATTCAAAAACGAGTAGGTCGTACTGATAGTGGTAAGGCCTTGCTGAATCAAAGTTTGGAGAAAGTTAATACTTCCAACAGGTAAAGTGCTTTGTGCGCAAGTGATTCATGGTGTTTCCGTTCATAGATGTAAAGCGCTCTTTTGGCTCAGTGAATTCAAAGCGTTTCAGTTCACAGAGATAACGCGCTTAGAGCACATGTAATTCATCGTGTTTTCCGTTCACGGATGTAAAACGCTCTTTTGGCTTAATAATTCAAAGCGTTTCAGTTCACAGAGAAAACGCGTTATGTGCACAAGTAATTCAAGGTGTTTCAGTTCCCATATATAAAGCACTTCAATTCACAGAAGGAAAAGTTTCTTGGCACAATGATCTAAGTGATTTAGATACTTAAGTAAAAGCGCTTCCTGGTGTTATTAAGTAAGGCGATTTAGGTTTTAATTAGTAAAACCTTTTTGACATTTATTATTATGAATGCGAAAGTATTTTGGAGATAAAACTAATCAAAGTTTTAATTGATCTTTGAATAACTTAATAAAGGAAAAAACATTTAAGTCTTTGAGATTTTCTAAGTCTGTGCTGGTAATAAGACCTTTCTGGGGGTCTTTTGTGCTTGTTCCTGGTCCCCAGAGACCACAAAAATCCCAAACATGGCACTTTTTGACACTGAGAGAAAAGTCACTCCTAGTCTCTTCTACAGTTCCCTTATTTCCTGGGCAGGGCCCTAGGTTCCTCACTAGCTAGGTGTCCTTCAGGAGCTAGTGCAGTCTACTCAGAACTGGGTAGCTAGTCCTGCCGCACAAAAGGGAGCTCTTCTTCAGCCTAATGGTGTAACGAAATGTGAGGGGGCCTGCTGAAAAACACACAAAGGGCCACCCCCCAGACCTAGTCAGGAGCTCTCAGCTGAGGGGCTCACTGTCCGTGCACAGTGTACTCTGCTGAGAGGGCCCCATGGAGCTTGTCCCCCAGCATTGCGAGAGATAATGGGGTTAATGTTATGCCACTGCTTTAGCCCTTTCTGTCCCTGAGGTAGTACCTGGGGCCAGCCAGCTAACCCTTGCTGAGCAATACTTGGTTTTAATGTGGGGATTACTGGCAATCTCTTTCACTGTTTTCTCTCATATTTATTCATCTGACACTAGTTTGTTTAGAATGGCAGAAAATCTCTACAATTCCCAGAGGGTCCCATCGTGTCGTTTGTCATCTTCAAACTCTACAAGAACACCCTTGGGACTCTACCGACAAATAACATCAAAACTTTATGGCAAGACAGGAGGTTAGCAATATGCATAAACCTTTATTCACTACTTCTGAGCTGCAACATTTCAAAGATCCAATAACAGAATGCAAACTCAACACAATTACAGTATAGAATATTGCCAGTACATATAAACTAGTCCTTCATTTTGTTCCTCTTTTGTTTGCTGCTTCTGAGCAGATAAGTATTCAGATTTATTTTATTAAAAAATGATATCTCATATACAATTGTAATGTGGTATAAATATAGAGTTTTTAAGCCCAAAACCCCAATATATGCGTTGGGAATGTCAGATTTAACAGTAGATTTATGTTAGGATATATTTATTTAAGGTAGTTCTATTTATAAAGTAATGCTTTAAAGTACTCTTATAATAGTCAGAGCAAAGTTATGCAAGGTGAATACTGACAATCAGACTCAATAAAGAAAGTAATATGTGAAGAATTGAAAAAGCCTGTTCAAGAAACAGTGAAGAGTTTGGTGAAGGATAGTAAAAGAACGGTGATAGATGAAGAATAATTCTGGTCAGCTTCACAGGATGAAGGTAGGACAAATAGGGGTCCAGGAGCTAAATGTTTAAAAATAATAAAGCATGGAAAATAAAAAGGAGTTTCAAGCATGCAAGAAAAGGAAGTATTGGAGTTCTTTACCTAATCACAGGAGAGAGGAGTCCCACATGACACACAAAGAGGGAAGGTTTACCCTGCAAATGATGATGTATTGCATCAGGAACTTCAACAGAATGCATGTGGGGATTTAGATGAGTATACCGTAGACCTGGCATATAGTGATGCCTTTGGTGATAAATTGTCAGGAAGTGTGAATAAAAAAAACATTGGGAGAAACGATATCAGGGACCCTATGGGACAGATGTTGTTTAGCCCTTCTGAAATTAGCCATCCTAGGAGCTCAGACTGGTGGTCAATGGAGCATGTGGCTGAATACATTAAGAAAGAATCAAATGCAAATGGTGTGAATCTCTAAATTCAACAGTTCATTAATACAAAATTGCCTTTCCAGATGTATGAAAGGCATTGGCAGTCACATTTTAGGGATTCACAATTTTTTGCTCTTTCCCTAAAATTGTGACTCCAAATAGAGAATCACAATTTGCGATTCCCTAAGGAGGAATTTTCTATTTGCAATTCCATAAGCGCACCAAACAAGCATTTCCTAAATGCAAAATGGGCATTTAACAAATGCTATCACCATCAACTCCAAGTCGATGGTAACCATGTACAATTGTAAAAAAATGGATTAAAATGCTTTTCTTTAAGTGCCAGGTAGCGCACACATGCCCCTAGGGCATGTGTACTCTTTACATGTGCACAATTTATTTTAGGGGTGCATCAAAGGGGGTCTTAGGCCCTCGGCACCCTTGGTTTTGCATTTCCTAATTTGCGATATTCTAACAGGAAATCTCAAATGAAGGAAATGCGAAACCACTCACACCAATGGGCCTTCAGGCCCATAAGAGTGAATGGAGTCGCAATCCCTAATAGTGATTCCCTAATAGCGATTGGGATTCTGTAGGAATCGCTAATAGGGAATCACTGTTTTGTTACATACCATTTTGCATTCCCTAAATAGCAATTTCTTAAAATGCGCTATGTAGGGAATGCAAAATGGGATTTTTATACATCTGGCCCCTAGTGAAGAGACAAGAGGTTTGCTCTTTGGGGACGGATTTGTAAGATCCCTTGGAAAATATGTTCTGACAATTACTGCTTTAGGCATAGCACATAGTTCTAGGTACAGAGGTTTGGAGGAGGAAGTTTATGTGGAAGTGCCAGAAAGAGGCGGCAGCCTTTTCGCCATCCGTACTACAAGAGTCCATATTATAACATATGAGGAAGAGGAAATCAGGGATCAACACGTTTCTATCCCCAGTGGGGAAAAGGAGGCGGAACTAGGTCTGCAAAAGGAAAAGCGCATGTTAAAATGTCAGGACAAGGTGAGTATGATGACTGTTCCTGTTTTTACCCATGGAAAGCCCGGAGGAAGGTTGAGACAGGAGAACAAGAGTGGAAAAAGATAACAAACGATCCAAGGGTGATTGGTGCAGTTTCCATATACACAATAGAATTCAATTCAGAACCAAAACAGGTTAAAAATCCTAAAGAGTTGCAGTTCAATTAGCAGCTAAAACAAAGTGTAACAGGCAAGATTGAACAGATCTTAGAGAAAGGTGCAATAGTGAAGGTGGAAGAAGATCAAGTTGTATAGTGGAGAAAAAGGACAAGAGTTGGAGACCGGTGATACATTGTGATATTTAAATTACTTTGTAACATAAAGGCATGCCAAGATGGAAGGAATACATCTGTTGGAATACATTCTGCAGGATAACAATTGGTTAGTAAAGATGGATCTGAAAGATGCTTATTTTATAATACCAATAGAATCGGAGAATCGGGGTTTTCTTCAGTTCAGATGGGAGAAGCAGTTATATCAATTTAAATGTCTGCCATTTGAAGAATCAATTATAAAAATTAAAATATCTGACATTTGGACTTTCATTAGCTCCTTGGTGTTTTTCTAAGGAAACAAGGCCAGTTGTAGGTTTTTTTTTTGAGAGAGGTGTGCAATTGATCAGTTATTGAGACGATATCGTAATAATGAATCGAAACTTATAGATTTTGATGGGACAGTTAAAATTAACAAGGACGTTGTTGGAATCTCTTTTTAAAAAATAAATCTGTATACCTCAATACTGACACCTGCACCGAGGATGGAATTCTTGGGTTTTATAATAGACAGTGAAGACTCAGCTTCAGTTACGAGAAAAATAATATTTGTTGGATGAAAAGGGAAGTAGGATTTTTATTGAAGAAAGACGAAGTAGGTTTGCAAGCTTTAGCATGAGTAAATGGGCTTTAGTCTTTGTCAAAGACAAAGCTGTTTTTATAGGTCCCTTACATTACAGGGCTCTACAAAATTTTTAAAGGTCAGGATTATTACAAGGTCTGTTTTTATGGTCCCTTACATTGCGGGGCTCTACAGTGTTTATAAAGGTGATGATTATTACAAGGTCATTGGTATGGGAACAAGGTGAGAATTGACTCGGGAGGCTCAGGCTGAGTTACTTTGGTGGGTGGAGATTAAATGTTTGTTATGGTCTAGCAATATTTGGGATTACCCCAGAGTTTGGTGTCAGATGAGAGCAATTTAGGTTATGGTGCTTGCTTGGAGGAACAGGTGGCAGTAGGGAGATGGAGTGTAGAGGAACGAAAGGATCACATCAAATGTTTGAAATTAAAAGCTGGTGTTTTTGCAGTTCGGAATTTCAGAAGACAAATAGGAGGGTTTTCAGTTTTGTTGAAGATGGACAATATTTATGATGTGACATACATCAACAGGTTGGGAGGAAGCAGATCAAAGAGATTATTGGAGCTAGAAAAATGAATGTGGGAATGCAAGATAAATGTGAAAGGTCAGTATCTTCTAATGAAGGAGAATTTGATAGGAGATTGAAGTTCTCACAATGTAGTAGATTTCATCCATTGTATACTGAGCAAGGATGTGTTTCAGCAGATTCAGCAGGTTTTTGCATCCTGCTTGACTTATCAGTTGAAAGATTATGTGATTTGGAGCCCAGATCCAGGAGCAATGGCAATAGATGTGTTCAGTCTGGTTTTGGGACATTTCAAGGCCTATGCTTTCCCACCGTTTTTAATGATATAGAGGGTGTTGTTGCAGGTAAGGAGACAGATGTGTCAGTTGGTGCTAATAACACCTTTTCAGACAGCGCAACCTTGGTTTCCTTTGGTCTTGGAGTTAGCAGTAGAAGTACCTTTTCTTCTGCAAACTTGCAGAGGTCTACTGATGGATGTAGAAGGATAAGAACTTCCTCTAGTAGAGTCAACTGTTCTCAACCTTCTAGTTTGGAGAATATCCGGAGATCCAGATTCACACCTCTTGCAGAAGAAGCTTCAGACAAACACAATGAATCTTGGTCACCAGGAAAAGGTATAAGGGAGCATGGAGAGATTGGTGCAGTAAGTGCATACAAAGGAATTTGGGTGCTGCGGAGCCTGATGAGGTTGTGATTGCTAATTTATTAGCTGAATTATTTGGAAAAAGTTTAAATTACAGAACAATTTATTGTTACAGATGTGCAATAGCGGCAAGACATTCTCTTATAGAAGGCATTTTGGTTGGCAGGAGTCCATTAATACGTAGAGTAATGAAAGGCATTTTTCTAAGACCACCGAAATCTACATACAAACATTTATGGGATTTTGAATTAGTTTTCAGACTTTTTACACAGTGACCAAATGTGAAGCATGTCACCTAATGGTGAGTGAGGGCTCCTGTTCCCAATAAGCAATGCTTGTGGTGACCCTGGACTCCCACCAGACCTGGTAGAGTGGAGTTCTGCATCTCGAAACAGTGTACTTTAGTTTGATGATTACTATTACTTTGGGAGAATGTACACTGGAACCCCCGCCCCTACCTCTTTCATTGCTCCTTTTTTGAACCAGCATTACCAGTAACTGCTGTGACAGCCATCACCTCACACAAATACTTTTTCTGAACTACAGGAAGAAGACACACTTATGAAAAGGAACCACACCAAACCAGTCCCTGAACTGTAGACTGTAGGTTCACACCCACTGTTGCAAAATTGTAGGGAACAGTGGGACCCAAACCTTTACACTGTTTCTAAACTGCTTCACTGACCAAGAAGGGGGGAACTCTGCAGCATATTTAAAGAACTGCTGTCACTCAGGGCTGCTATAGCCTATAGGCAGGCTCCTAGAAAGGAGGGAACATCACCTGAAGTCTACTCACCTATCTGGAGAAGGTATGTGTCTGCCTGAGACCTGGGAGCCTGGCAGTCTACTGAGAGGGAGAATGGAGTGATTTGCCCTACAGAAGCTGCATGCTGAAATAAGAGAAGTCCAGGTGCCAAGTCCAGTGAAAGCACTGGCCCAGAAGAAGCAGAATGCCAAGGAAGTGTGTCCAGGGAGACCTGCATGGGCCCAAAGGGCTCTCAATTTCCTTGCCTGACCAAAGACCAAATTTGTGTGTCTGATAACACACTAGAGCATCCACTTCAGTTTCTGTCATAGAGGAAAACAGAGAGCCTGTGCTGATTCTGTCTTCACCCTATCCTGAGGAACTCCCTCCAGTGCGAGGGCTAGGAGGAATTGACATTGTGAGTGTTGGAACCACCTGTCTAAAGCACCTTTGCTGAACCTCTGCAAACCTCACTGACCCAAAACAGAGTTAAGGAGTTGGCCTGCCCAAAGAAGCTTGGGTGACCACAAGCATCATTGCTCATCTTGTGTGAACAAAATATGTAATTTGTACATCTTGAGTGCGTTCCACAATAAACACAAATGTCTGAGAGATACTAACATTTGAGTGGGCTAACATTTTGGTTGGATGGTTGGAGTTTTAATGGTAACTGCAACCCTCACACAAAAAGTATATCGGCAAAGAGAGAAATATTTAACCTACAGGCCACCTACAGGTCACAGAATACTGGTAAGCTGCTCCACTTTGCCTATGCCTAAATCATTGACCTTCTTTTTCTCAATGAGTGAGCTCTTTACATACAATAGTGTGCATCTTGGAAGTGCTACCTTTTCTCTATGTAAGATATTATTTTTGGTGTGTGTTACAAATTGGATTGTGGTTGAGTGGAGTGTGAACCCTTCTCAAGCAGCAATCTCAATCCCTGCTAGGGTGAACCACATAAAGTTACTAAATTTACATGTGCTTAACTCTCAGGTAGCTAGGGCACAAACAAAGTCAGGCTTAACTTAGAGGCAATGTGTAAAGTATTTGTGCAACACCTAAACAGTAATAAAGTGAAAACATAAGACACAGAAATCTTGCACTAATTTAGAAAAATAGAGTAAAACTTAATACATTATTAGGCACTACAACAACAAAACTCCAATCAGTAGAACAGAAGGTATGCATTTTAAATTTTTTAGTAAATGCTAGCCCCTAAAAGATAAAAGCACCTTCTGCTGAGATCTAGTAGCATGAGACTGGGAAAAAGTCGAAAGTTATGGCCGATCGCTATGAAGCATAGTTAAGATACATGAGGTGGAATGAGCCTGTCTCATCTTACCTTTGGACTTAGAATAATTTTTGAAGAAAAATATCTGAGAAGGTAAATTTCAGTGGGACAAGGCAGATGGTGGTGTCTGAGGAGGTGTCATTGTCAGGGAACCACAGGACAAAGTCACGGTGGATTTAGGGCCTCATTCAGAGCACGGCGGAGGGGTTACTCTGTCACAACGGTGATGGATATCCCATCCAATGAAATCTAAATCCTATGCTATCTTATGGGATTTAGATTTCAGTGGCTGGGACGTCCGTCACAGTTGTGATTGAGTAACCCATCTGCAGAGTTCTAAATCAGGCCCTCAGTCTCTTTTTTTGAAAGTCGAAAATCTCCAGTCTGGCAAAACTAGAGGCTGTAGTCAATGAGGGCTCAACGAGGTTGGATAACTCTTTTGTGAGGAGCTGCTGAAAAAGATTTGCTGCTGTAGAGAAGAACATAGAGAGAGCTCCTGCAAAATCAGGCCAACCAGTGATGCACCAAGCAGATCGATAAATCAGGTAGGTGCTGGTTTCATCGCTGTTCTAAGGGCAATTCTTGGTTGAAAACTTTATGTCACATGTTTTGGTTTTAGGCTGTCTGAGCACCTTAGCACCGCTTGTAAGGGTCCAGGACTGGGTGGGCACCACTTAGAGGCTGGGAATCACTTCAGGCAGGGTCCAGATGCAGGATTCAGGTTGCTGGAGCTTATTGTTTCCCACAGCACGGAACAGAGGTCCAGCTGACTAGCCCTTGGAGTCACCCTGGTAGTCCTGGGTTCAAGCAGAAAGGCAGAGCTCAAGGTAGGCTTCCAGCAGCAGGGCAGCCTTCTGGGGTCTCAAGGTAGTCTTCTAGCAGCAGGACCATCCTCTGAGGGTTCAAAACAATCTTTCAGCAACAGGGAGGTCCATCCTCTGAAGTGCAGAGTGGGCCTTCTGAGTGTTCTCAGCAGGTCCAGGATTGAACTGAACAGTTGGTCTAAGGGTCCTTTTTTACTTCTGGTGCCAGCTCTGAAATGGAAGAAACTTCAGGTGTTTTGCCCCCACAGATGGTTCTGGAATTTCCTCCCTCCCTGCCCAGGCTCCAAGGGGTCTGGGATGACAAAAGCTGAGTGTAAAGTTCTTTGTGAGTGTCTTGAGACTGCCATGCTAATCACAGTCATGTGACCTAGGATACAGGCTGTAGGCACTTAACGGTTATGACAAGAAAATGCCAACTGTGTACAAGTACCATTTTCAAAACTGTGACTTAAAATAATTGGTATTAAAGGGGATTTTAAGTTATAATACTTTAGAGACCAAACATGACAAGTTTACCTGTTCCCAAACAAATTCAAACAAACGTTATCTCTTATTAAATGCAATGAGGTAACCCAGTGTTATTGTATGGGAGAGATTGGCCTCACAGTAGTGAAAAATACATTAAGCAGTTTTTCGTTAACAGGACATGTAAAACCTAAAGGTACATGTCTAACTCTTTAAATACAATGTGCCCTACCCTACGGACTGTTTAGGGTCTACCTTAGCGGTAACCTATATGTATTAGAAAGTGAGGTATAGGGCTGGCAAAGGGGACATTCTGCCAGATTTAATGGCTGGTTAAAACTGCACATAGGCTGCAGTGGAAGTCCTGAGACATGTTTTATAAGGCTACTTCAGTGGGTGGCACAATACGTGCTGCAGCCCCACAAGTAGCATTTAACTTTCAGTGCTGGATACATGTTGTGCTACTTTACTAGGGTCTTATAAGTAAATTAAATTTGCCAATCAACTGTGGGCCACTTTTTGCATGCTTTAAGGAATGAGCACAAGTATGTTAGCACTAGTCAGCAGTGGTATAGGGGAAAGAGTTCTAAAGCTAACAAAAATGAATTTGGGCAAACAGGAGGGGAAAAGGCAGGAGCTCTAGGGGAAGACCATCATTAGGGAGACAAGCATAATAATGTGATTAAAGTTTTTTCTGGTCTGGACATTCAGTTGTTTAGCTTATTGTTTTATTGTCTGAATTCTGAATCTCTAGTACCCTCACTACCTCCCTCAAATGCCTTGTATTGGTCCATCTTGCTACCCTGAGAATGAAGTGTGGCAAAGGTGTTCGCCAGGTGGTAAATGGTGCGAACCACTAAAGTTGGGGCCCAGTAAACCTACTTGACCTATGGCCCACACATGGGTTCTGACACTACCAAAATATAGTTCCTACTATTCCCACAGAACAACAAGCAGCCACAAAGGCATACTTGGGTCAATTATATGAACTTGGATGTATTTGGACACAAGATGTTGCTCAACGCCTAGTGACTTGGGTTCGCCCTGGCATCAACCTTACTCTCGAGGAACATATCATTAAGAAATTCAAGATACCCTGGTACAAGATCACTCTATGAAAGAAGGTTTAACCCTGCTGCTGAAGAAACCATTCAGACTCCTATGATTCTGGATCTTGATAGTGGCAACAACTATCGCCATCTCTCCCAGACTTCACAGTGCCCCCCTTAATGCAATCCTACCTGTCTCAGTATGTCTCTTCAAAGATCAGAAGACATAGGATCACAATATTTACACAACAGAACTCCACTGCTTCATCTTACTGGCACATACCTCTTTTCAAAGTCAGGAGCATTATCAACAAAGACTTCATCACAAGGACTGCAACCCTTCAGTGGTCTCTCAGCACATCCACAGCCAGCATGCTAGCTGAATGAAGATGAGAAGGTGTGGAAAAGAAAAACAAGGCCAAAGTCCTCCTCCGTACTTGCAGCCAATCAATCATGGCTGCCCCAATCCTGCTGCAATTTCACTCTCTACAAATAACCCATATAAACATAAATGCTGGAGACACTACAGACTTCTTCCCTTACAAGTCAGGAAGGATTTGTCATTCTGATGTTTCTTCTAGGTCCAGTAATGTTCAGATGAGCTGGAGTCATAGTGGCATGTTTATACAGTACACTTGCACAGGATTGATAGGTTGACTAGGCACATTCCATGGAATTTTACCACCAAACGCCTCCCCCCTTTGTTAGAAAACATTCCAAGAAGACTTTTTTCAAAATAGCACAGAAAAGACCCTCTGAATTACAGGTCTCCTACCTAGAATAGATCTTTGGAAATGAGGATCTACAGCCTATTTCTAATCAGCATAAGATTTTCTTTCCTGTTGGGAGCAGAGACACTTGTTTAAGATAACTGCCATGTTCAAAGGTTTCTTTCAATTAAGCCTTTTCTTGGACTCTTCATGCCTAATAATTTCTTTTCATTTCTTCTCAGTATGCTAATGACTGCCAGAAAGGAAGGTGAACCAACATACCAGATTTATTTTTGCCAGCAGTAAAATGATCACAAAGTATGATTTGTAAAAGTTAACTTTTCTCTAAAGGTTCTAAAAATGTACCTTCAATACTGAAATTAGATCTAGTCAAAGAAAACTTTTATGCAAGTTGTAATACCTCCCTAGCGAAAAGTATGAAAGTAGACTTCTATTCCGGTCTCTCCACAGAAAAGTGCCATTTTACCAGCAAAGAGCAAACAGCATTTTGTAGCTGTTTACTTTAGGCATATACTGTAATATCTAGTTTATCCAGATTTTGCACATTAATCACCCAGCATTGTGGGTGCTAGGGATTTCATTAAAAATTAAAAATTAATCCATTTAATTAATGACTTGTATGAGTGAAATCTAGGCCTAACCAAAAGCTGAATTTTAAATGTCCACTTTCCTTTCTAAACCTTGCGTGACCTGTATCCGTTTGACTTGCTTGATTTGCTAATGTTAACAAATTCCAAACAAACTTTAATTCAGCAGAAATGTTTCTATCGTAATTTTTGCATGGCCTTTGCATAACGCAAACTTCCTTTGCTAACAAAGAAAGAAATATATATATATATTTTTTTAACTGCTTGGAATTTCTAAACTTGCTAAGCTAATCTGAAAGTTGCTTCTTTATGAATATGCTTTGGTGTTTTGACGTGTGAGAACAAGTATGACCTAAGTTATTCATGCACAGAATTTACATGAGTGTATTTGTTTCCAGAGGCCAAGATGGCTGGGAAAATCTTTTCATATACCAGCTTGTATAAAATTGTTTGTCAAATGTATCTTGCAAGTTACTATCTCTATGGAAGCTGATCTTGTCTCGATTTTCTCTGCTTATCATTGGCTGTCTAAGATCTTGGATGAAACATTTGTACTAAAATGTATGACATTCTATTTGTGTTATAAAATTGTCTCAGGGAAAGAATAGATAGTGGTAATGGGCACCAGCGGCAGCAGCAGGCATACAAGCGCTTAGCTCTCACACTCTCAGTTTCAGACTCATTCTCTCTGCAAAAAATTAGACAGACTTTGCTTTCTGCCTAGACCATTCTATATCAGAGTCTATTACAGTATTTGTTATGAGTACAATAGTTCCAATGACTAGACTGTATTGTTCCTTTTTGCTATTTCTCCCTAAAATGATTTATTTTTACTCATTCAGAGTTTTAGAACAGGGATTCATTGTGGGACATGCTGTATGCAACATTTTGTAAAATTAAATTTAAAAATGAAAAAAACGATTTAAAACTTTGATAAATAAAATATTTAAAACTAAAACTATCATTATTGACTCCTGAAAAAATATTTGATGTGTTTTTATTGTGAATTGCAGCTTTTATTTCTAGTTAATTCAAAAGGTCCCCTTCTGGGTGTCCAAGAGTTGCAGTATATTTTATACATTTAGAATTCTTTGCTCTCCCATGGGCTACCGGACACACTTTGGGGTGACATCTATGAATGAAAAACTGAGTTGGATCCCCTGAAAGTCTTTGACTATGGTGTCTACGGTGCCCTTCACTACTTGTGGAGTGCTTTTCTGGTAGCCTCTGATGCAGTTACCCAAAAAATAATTTCATCCTTCTCGTCAAATCACACAATGACAGTTTGAATATTCCTATTTGGAGATTCGTACACACCTGGTATAACTGCCTCTTATTTTAGGAGCCCTTCATCTCTGCGGTCACTGATGTCCTGTGTTGACAATGATATTTTGTCTTGCAACAACAATATGATACTGTTGTCACTGCTGCAGGACATGTGACCTGAATTGATGGTGATCCTTCGGTATATGAAGTGGCTTTATCAGCTGTACTATCTGCACAAATTAAAACTGCTGTTACACCATTCACACTACGTTGAGGAGATTACAGTTTTATTGGCTTCCAACTATGTATGAGGATTCTGTTTGGTGTGATAGTAAGACACCATGATACATTATACATTTTTGTTACAAAATGCATGGGGTTACTTGCTTCATGTTAAGCAGTGTGGACATTACACAAAATGTGTTTCTATTGCTTTCTATTGCAGTTGACTATATTGCTGTACCATTCTGCTTTGCAGGGGATTCTTCATGTTGTGACATAATCTACAACTGTGTGTGTCCTTAGTGAGAGGTATATTGTTTCTATGTACCATCTAAGGACATGGCATTGACCATAACATTCGTGGCACTTTCCTTTCACATGGAATATCACATTTCACATGGCTTTGGCTAACATTTTCTGAGTAAGGGGAACTCTCTTATCATGCATCTTTTACTGTGATACTTTAGTGTAGTGCAGGGCTTGGGTATTACTTGTTTAGACAATGTGGGAGCATATGCAATTTTATATGAAGAGAGATCACTCTGCCATATGTAATTATATAGATTCTTAGTGGTGCATTGTGCCATGTTCAATTGTTTACTTGTAGTTGACTCTTCCTCCTGGTGTCCAGTGTCCTGCCCTGACAGTGCGATCACAAACAGATGTCACACACTCCTATGTGCAACTCTTATACAATAACATATGCAACCTACTCAGGTGAACCTCAGGGGAAGCAACAGATGTGACTATGCACTTAGATTCCCCACCTGTCACCAGTGCTGCTCTGTTAGATTTCACTAAGAATTTCTTAATGCATCTCTTCATATCATGTTGGCGCATTTATTCATTTATTAATTCCTCCCCAGTCCTTCTTGTGGGAGTACTGCTTTGAAGTCTGCCTGGGAATATTTTGAAAGGATGCATACATTTTATTTATTTTTTTGTAAATCTGTTTTATTGTTTTACAACAGCAGCATCAACAACAATTACCGGATCAGTGATGAAGGGTTTGGGGGAAGATGTGGATCATGGGGTACTAATATTTTGGTTAATTTCACAAAAGGTTCATCTTGGTGTTGCTGTTCAGTCACTTCCCCCCCGACGGACTGAAGAAATTCCTACATCCTCTCCTGTGAATTTCACATTCCTTTCAGTGTCCTCAGTGTTCCATGTCTTCTGTCTCCCTGGCCTCCTTCTATTTGTGTCCCAGATTTTGCCATTCATGGCAGTTCAGATGGTGCTCTCCCACCTGAGATCTCATGTACCTTTTCTACCATTTTTTGTAATTTTATCGTGCACAGCGCTTTTGCTTAACACAATTTGTCATTAGCACGAGACAAACTTTTAACTGTGCTAGTTCCAGCCCCTGCCCAAATAACATCATCATCACTGCATGAAGTACATTTGCCGTTCAACTTCATTCAGTGCAGTACTGTCAATTTTCACTCAATATTGTGCGAAGATTAGTAAATCTGGGCCAATGCACTGATGTAGCAGAAGCTTGAGTACTGTCCCTCATGTCACAGAAATCATCCATGCTTGACAGTTTATGCATTATGTTAATCGAAGTACTAGTAGTTTGAATGTAGAATGCTGTACTGAAGAGCTAGGTTAGTGTGCATTTGTCTTAGACTACTTATTGAAACAGGTGGTATTGATATTAAATCCCACTTGAAGAAATAAAATGTCATTATGGTATATTTTAGAATATAATCTAATCATCTGCATTGAAATGATATTGAATTTCCTACAATAAATGGTTTAAATATGTGTGCAAAAATAGAGAAATGCAGTTCTGCGTCACACTGACTGAGATATGCTGACAGAGTCATTTTGTTTAAGGTTACTGTAACATAAACGCTAATGAAGATTTATGAATGCAGAATTTAGAGTTTACATAATAAAATGTGTTTTATTTGAACATATTAATGTGCTGTTTAATTCATTCACATTAGCTTAGGTGAGGCCTGCTAGGCCCTGAATTTAGTGATTTTGCAGAAAATGTTGTCATCTTGCTAACGTGTACCTTGCATTTTGGACTCCTTTCCCATGAGAAGACTAGATTGGTTTATGTCTATTGTTTCACACATGGAGAGCTGTAAGAAACTGACCTTGGATGTGTAACATCCTGGACTGTGGACTGATAATTTAAACATTTGTTTCAATCCTGTGTGGAGCTATACGGAGATACACTGTTCTCATGACAAACCTGGGAAAGCATGTAGATGTTACAAGTTGGAGTTGTATGATCATTTGTTATTCAATGATGACCCTTCAACATCAAATGAACTGTTGCATTGACAAATCAGCTTGCCTTAGCAACTTTAAAGTATTGAATCCCAGCTGGACGTGTGTCAGAACTCTTGCAGAAAGGGGTTCCTTTCTCGGCGATTTCCCTACCCTCATTCGTGGCTGCACACTTGGAGAAAGCATAGCTGGGGTGGGACTCGGTCCCCCAGCTGCCATTGTAATCATTGGGTGGGGCCAATGACTCGTATTTAAAGCTCTCTTGGGGCCCGCAGTGTGGGCTCCTTTCTCTGGGGGTTCTCTGTCCGCATCCTTGACTGCACACTTGGAGAGAGCACAGCTGGGGTGGGACTTGGTCCCCCAGGTGTCATTGCAATCAGTGGGCGAGGCCAGTGACTTGAATTTAAAGGCTTCTTGGAGCCCGCAGTGTGGAACGTGAGTAGGATGTACACGGGATGCACCTTGGTGCATGACAGGGCAAAGACTAAGCCAAGACTGGTCCTTCTTAGCCCATTTAGCCCAGTAGAGGCTGGGCTGGGCCACCCCTCTTGGTTTTGTTTTCCATCTGCCAGTTTTGGCTCAAAGACTTAGTTTAGTTGGATTAAGGTACTGATTCTTCCTAAGTGTCACTTTAGCTTTTTTATCTATTAGTCTGAGCCCAGCAAAATTATTTGTTTTAAAATTAGTGTTTGTTAGCTGTTGCTTTCCTGCACTATGGGGAAAAGGAAAGCTGAGGCTCGAGACTCCACTGACAAATGCCCAAGAACAAGTAGTTCTATTTTAACCTTTTTAAATAATGTTGTGAGAGTTCTCTGCCAATGTAATCTTGCCTGTTGAGGAACAAATAAGCAACTCAAAACAGGGTTTGGACTCTTTTTTTTTTTTTTGCTTGAATCTTTTTATTATTATTATTATTTTTCATTTAACATTTTCCGGTGTAATAACGATTTTTGAACTCACCTGTATAGACACATATTTTGGATACATAATTTGCACATTTGAACACATTTGCAGAAAAGGTAGCAGAAGACTGTTTGTAACATACATGGACTGTTCCAGCAGGTAGCAACAATGCATTGTTGGGGTTGACATATATAGCAAATACAGATAAGTCAAAGTTAAGCTGGAGTTCAGCATTCCCCAACAGTGGATACCTTACCATGCATCACATGCCCTCTCTGGGCAGCTACACAGTAGATTGTGCATGCAGATAGTTACTTATAAATGTGTGGATTCAGCATTGAGAGTAGGCAGAATAGTGTAATTCGTAAAACAGTTAACAAACTTGGAGTCTGGTTATAACGTCCCCCAACCAGCAGTCAAGGAGGTCCCCCACCACATTTGCATAATTGTCACTCCACCTATACCCAAGGTTCTTCTCTGGTGCAGTCTATTAGTAGCTTGACCTGACCATTAGCGACCCATATCTGCAGATACATCACCAAGGGCTCTTTTATCTGCTCCAGTGCATGGGTTGCCTATTCCAGCGCTAAATCTGTAATGCAAGCAGCGCCTCTACCATGTTCCGGTTTGCGCAGTAAGTTCAGCATAGCGTCCCAGCTAGCAGATAGGGGATATTTACGCATGCCCATAGCATCCTCATGCCTTAACACCACTCCCTTAGCTTCCGCCCACACCAGAAAAGAGTTCTTCCACGCTATCATAGGTGGAGGTTCGGTGGCTTTCCACCTCCTAGTGACTAAGCGCTTGGCCGTCAGAAGTCCAAGTTCTCAAAATCTTGTGGAGGCTTTATGTTTCCTGTCTCTCAGGAAGAGACCCAGAATAAAGGATTCCCAAGAAGATAACAGTGGGAGTGACACGCACATCGATAGGCACAACGTTACTCCATGCCAGTAAATGCTTAAAGAGGGACAAGACCACAGCATGTGCAGGATGTCTGCCCCCATCAGTTTACAGCAGGGGCAAGCAGCATCCACACGGTAGAAGTATTTGTTGATGTGAACTGGCGTGAGGTAAGCTCTGTGAATAATATAGAACTGGATAAGCCGGAATCTGCAGTTGAGGGGGATATTAGTATGGCTGGATAATGCAGTTTCTCATGTTTTATCAGTAGGAGTTTGGCCAAGTTGTCCTCCCAGCTGGTGCGCAGCATGTGTGGACGTATACTGTGTGCGTTCTAAGCGCGTCAGTGAACCACCGTATCAGGTGCCTGCCCTGTCCCAGAACTTGTAGGTAGTGAACTAGTAAATGTGTTGGGGGTTCGGTTGCCACATCCGCCCACCCACACGACAAAGTCGCCACCAAAGAATTGTGTAGCAGAAACCGTCCCGCCAGTAGACCCGTCTCTGCTGTCAGTACATTAAATGGTGTGAGTCGTCTTTCACTATAGAGGTCGCCCAATGTGTATAAATCGGCAGAGTGCCAAAGCTCCAGCTCAGCAGTGGTTGTGAGTCGTGAACCACGCCCTGTGCCCAGCAATGCCAGTGCCGGGGCATAGGGAATAGTTGCGCTTGTAAGTCGCAGACATCTGCGGTAGCAGCAATGTGCCACATTTAATAAAAGCTCTACAGGTGTCTTCGCGCTCGTGAGGGGGTGAAAGAGGTTCAGGATTTGTGGAAGTGTCCAGGGTGGTGAACTGGTTGCCATGTCAGATAGTTGAAGGCCAGACAGCCATCGTGCCACCCACTGAAGCTGTGAGGCAAGGTAATACTGTTCCATATTGGGTACCGATAGGCCACCCTGAGTCAAAGGAGAGTAGAGCTTCTTCAGCGCCACTCTGCATCGACCTTTGTTCCAGATAAACTCCCTTATTCTGGGTTCTAATTCTCTAAAAAAAATGGTTGGGACATAGTAAGGTAAATTGGAGAAGAAGAATAGCAAGCGAGGGAGTACTACCATCTTCAGGAGGGCGATACTTCCTGCTACTGAGAGTATCAGCATTTGCCAAAAGTTCATCTGGGAACAGATAGACAATACTGCCTTTCTGAGGTTTCCATCATGGAGGTCCTCCTCTCTGTGGAATATGTGTATACCCAGATATCGGAACATCCTGGGTTGCCAAGGAACCCAAACTCCGGAGAGTTGCAGGTTCGGGTCTGGCAGGTCGGGCCGAAGGGGAAGAGACATAATTTCGCCTAGTTAACTCATAATCCAGATAATCACTGCAGAACATCCACAATTTCAAAAGGGACATTATTAATGTCTCTGAGGTACAAGAGAAGATCATCTGTATATAAAGATATAACGTGTGGGCCATCGCCTAGTGGGATGCTCCATGCCTCTCCCCTCCTGCGAAGTATCACAGCCACGGGCTCCACTGCCAGATAGAACAGCAGCAGAGAAAAGGGTAGCCCTGCCAAGTGCCCCTTCCCACTTCAACCAGCTCAGAGATGATCGTGCCGACCTTAACCCTAAACTGGGGCTGAGTATACAACAGTCTCACCAGGACCAGGAAATGAGGACTGAGACTAAATCGCTGCAGAGACTTGAACAGGTAGGGCCATTCCAAAGAATCAAAGGCTTTCTCCAGATCGAGCACCAGACAGCCTGCACGAGGCCAATCCTGTGTCAAATATCTCATGACTCTAAATAGGTGTCCAATGTGGTGGTAGGTGTTGCGAGCTGGCACAAAGCTGTTCTGGTCTGGATGTACCAGCTGGGGGACAAGAGGCGCCAGTCACCATGCCAAGGAAGTCACCAAAGCTACGGAGCCTCCGGAAAGATCATAGGCAAGACGATAAAATCCTCCAAGAGGCTGAAATGATATGTAGCAAAGTGTGGCCCTCCAGATGCCTCTCAGAGTAACACCACCAGCTGATTAATTGTCATGCGTGCTTCAGCCTGGTGAGTTCAGATTAGATCATCTGCTGTTTGTGGCATTACCACGGGGTGGACGGAGGACCCCACCTCTGAAGACATCTCAGGAGAGGAGCCATCTTCACCATTGGAATTTGTGAGCTCTGCGTCCACGTCTGAGGTGATTGATGGAACCCTGATGACTGCGGCAGATTGAAATGCACAACGACATTCCTGTATAATCCGTTCTAGGTCAGGAGCGCGCCTGACTTCCCTTGGGGTAATCACATGCCGTTTGCGACTTCCCCGTTTGGGGGATTGCAGGCCCGCATCACCGGCCCCTCCACCTCAGCATCTCATTGACTGATCAGGTCTGTGGACTTCAACCACTCCCAGGCTGCCTCTGGAGTGTTGAAGAAGTGTGTTTTACCGTCAGTTGCTACTCGCAGCTTGGCGGGAAAGAGGAGGGAGTATGTCAGGTTAAGGGTGCGGAGTTTGTGTTTCACTGACAGAAAGGAAGCACGTTCTTTTTGTACGACAATGGTGTAGTCTGGAAACAGTATAACTGGAGTATTGTCCACTCAGATTGCCGGGAGTGACTTCACTGCACGTAGGAAAATATCCCTGTCTGCATAGTGCAACAGGCAGAGCAGGAAGGGGCGCGGCCCCGCACCCGGTGGCCGGGCCCTCGTGGGGACCAATGTGGGCTCGCTCTTCAGAGAAGAAAGGTGTCAAAGAACCCTCCAGGACCAATCCTGGTAGCCAGGTTTCAGAATAGGCGACTGCATCCGGACCCTGTACGCCCTCCGGGAGGCCTATAACACTAATGTTATTCCTCCTGGTTCGCCCGTCTGCATCTTCTGCACGGTGTTACAATACCTCTATCCAGAACAGTGCCATCTGTAGCGAGGTCTTGGGTGCCGGGTCATGCAGCTGGTCTTCTAGTGAGTGGGTTTTGTATGCTAGTTTGCGGTGATCTGCATGAAACAAGGTGAGATCACTAGCCACTTTATCGATCTTGCCCTCCAGCAAGGTCCGAGCTTGCTCCAGGGAGGTGCCTATCCATTTCACAGCTGCAAATCCTGCTTCTAATTTGTGGCTGTCAGGGTGTAGGGCCTCATTTCTCGGCGTCTGCAGCGTAGCCCCTATATGGAGCGAAGGCGGCCCATATCTGCCATCAAGAGATCCAAGAGGGCAGCGTGCATTGGTGCAGGCTGTAGTCGTGGGAGCTGGCGAGATTCAATTCAGAAGGTGGGGAGGCGTGAGAGGCCCGCTTGCATGCGCAGCATGATGTTCAAGGTGCAGCAGCACAAGCAGCCCCCCTCACCTTGGTGGCTGGAGTCGTGAGGGTTCTCCTACAAAGCCACCTCAGTGCTTGGATAGGATGATGACTGACCGGTCCAGAATGGCTGAGCAAACCACAGGGGGGACACACTGGTCGGCGTGGGACCCCTCCCCGTTCCCCCAGGTCTCTGCCTTGCGGCGCTCACTCGGGCCCGACCACGGTTCTAGCTATGGGCACATTCCTCTCGGCCAGCAACGGGAGCAGGAGCAACCACCGTCTGGACCAGGTAGGTCTCCTCTGAGACAGGGCCCCTGCCCTGCTCCACCGCGGCCTCTCCCAGTGCGTTGCAGCCCAACTCACTGCGACTGGCTCCGCTGGCGCTTCAGTTAGGCTCCGATCCGATTGGGCCTTGTGTGCACAGCTGTCTAGGAACAGGCTGCTCCTCTCCCATCGGCCGGCAGCTCCGACGGCACCCACGTCACCCCTTTAGGTCATTCAGATGGCGCTGTCAACTCCCGGAGGGCTACGCACATTTAGGCACGAGCGAACGGCTACTCATCGGCCTCCCGGTGCTGTATCTAAGCTGGATATCTGGGATATCGTCCCGGAGCTCCCTCAGCTTGTTCCCGCCATCTTGGCCAGCAAGCCACGCCCCCCTGGACTCTTTTATTGTTAATGAGCCCTCTGTTTCCGATATTTTAAATACTGAAGTGATTGGATATAATAAAAATTCTCTCTTTGAAGGGAGTCCAGGGACTGGTCTGAATCACAAAGTTATGGCCCTCCCGTTGGATGCTCAAGACAGGGTGGCGCAGGGGGAAAGTACCCCATCTCGTTGTAATAAAGCTGAAAGTAAAAATGGTAAGGGGATGTCTCTGAACTCTCCGCCTTCTAATACATTTAACCTAAGGAACTCTAGGAAGGGTCAATCAGTCTATGCATTTGAGCATATGTTCAGAGTGCTCTCAGTTCTATCGAAGCACAATCCTAATGGCCCTAGCGACTCTAACTCTCAGGTTCGATAACCTAGAAGATAGGATAGGAACTCCAGCATGTTATATTGGGTCCCTGAGAGTCCAGATTGAATCCTTTTCAAGTAGCCCCATATTTAGTTCACATGCCTCTGCTATTACTGCTCAGGCAGCTGAACCTATCACAGAAATACAGTCTAGCTTGAGCCAGTGTATGTCTTTTTCAGATGGTATTAGGCATAGGATGGTCCCCAACAAGATTTCAACAGTTTCTTGTGCCAACACACTTAAAACCCCAGGCAACTTTTATGATGAACAGGTACCTCATGAAGGGTGAATTGCAAGTACAAATCTTGGGGGTGGTCAAAGGCCGGTCCCTTCTGTAGATAAATCAAGGCAGAGGGAATCTGCATCTGCCCAGACAGTTCCAACGGGTGCTAGCAGTGATATTTTGCACCCCCCCCCCACTTGTACTGCAGGTGCAATCTGCAAGGAAGGATTATCAACAACTTAAAAACAAAACTGTTCATTGGCTTACGTGTGGTTACCATCTCATATTAGTACAATGTTATGCTATGAAATAATTATGGCTGGGTGGGCTGGGTAGGCTGCTCTTCCAAATATTTTGAAGGGGATTTTACTGTCATCAATTTTCACAATAATTTTACAGCTGATCATTTGATTAGGAAACTTGGACCTTTATTAGTAACATCGGATGGTATTACAGTCTTATCCCTGGGCTATTTTTATAAACCCTCTGCTGTGAGGTATCCCCTTATGGCTTCTTCTCATGACCTTGATAACCCCACTGACAGAATTATTAGAAGTCACACTGGGAACTAAAGACAGTATCTCACTGTGTCTAAGCGCTTTGAATCTCTTAATGGTCTGGATGACCAAGACTGACTGGGGAGGGATCTTAATCCTAGTGTTTCTACCTTTTCTATTTTAACACCTGCCCAGGTTCTTCAAGTCACATCTTGGAATATTGCAGGCCTGTAGGGGAAACTTGATGAGCCTGAGTGGCTGAAGTCCCTTATGTTCTACAATATTATGTCCTTTCCAGATCCTGGGATTTACGAGGGGTGTTTCATTTGGATCATTATGCTTCTGTTTCAACTAACTCTTTGCCCTCGCCCAGTGGGAGGGCGAGTGGGGGACTGGTGACCTTAGTTATGCTCGATTTAGCATATAACATGGGAATAATTATGGGCACGTTCTCCCACATCCTTTAGTGTTTTTCAACCTTAGGGATAACAACAGAAGCCTTTGTATCAATGTTTAATAAGCAGTACATGTGAACGAGCGAGAGGATGTGATTGTGTCTCTTAGCACTTTCCTCTATTCCATTTATTCCTGCCAGTACAGTTTTTATATATTAACACTGGTCCTGGGGTATTTTAATCTGCACCCCTGCAAAGATTGCTATCTCTATGAGGGAGATGGGCTGGAGGGAGTGGATTTTCAGGATCAAGTCCAACTCATGCACCCCATACAAGGGGATATGATGAACGATTTGTCAACTGAATTTGACTTGCTTAATTTACTAAGCCTAGAGAGTCTTCTGGTAGCACACAATGCCCCCACCTTTAGGGTCATGGAAACAGATCTCACATTGATTAATTCTATGTCTCTCTGGCTTTGTTATCCTCATGTATTTCTTTCTCACTGAACTAGAACTCTCTCAGTGACCATAATCCTCTTGTTGCCGGTTTTCACTGGGAATTTTAGTCGAAGGACCCCTGTCCTATCTTTTTAAATCTAAAGTTAGGCCATCTGATCAGGGGTGTATTCTAAAGTGATATAATAGTATTTCTGAGCAATTCACTACTAGATCAATCATGTCTTATCCCTTGGAATTCCAGACCATTTTTAGAACCCAGATGCTTCTTATCAGAACACTTTGAAGGCATATGACAAGATATACTTTAATAGTAATAAAGTCCTCTCTAGGCTGGCCAGGCCTGATTCCCCATTCCCCTGCCGTTGGTTTGATAATAGTTGTAGGTGGGTACGTAAGGCACTCTTATCTGCATTAAATAAATTACCACGAGATAGGAGGAGAGGTTAGTTAGCGAAGAACCATATACAGAGCAGTGATTAAATATAGGCAGATGGAGCTAATAAAAGAGTTGTGGGAGGACCTATGTAAGGCCAGTGTCTAGAAAGCAAGTACTTTGTTTTGGGAAGTGATCAATCACCATTTTTTAATGGAGAGCAAGGTGTCAGCTCATGCTGCACTAGTCCCTGCCTAAGCCTGAAAGTCTCATTTCTCAGCCCTTTATCAGGGGAATGAGTTGATTTTTCCTCCTTTCTGCCCAGCCCAGAGTGTTTAATTCACTTTATTTTGGGAAGAAGTAAGAGAAGCTACTATATCGCCCCCTTCGGGGAATGTTCCAGGAGCAAGTTGTGCCCCTGTGATCCCGCGATGCAAGGCCCAGGGCGGCCAGGTGCAGGGTGAGTTGGAGGTCCAGGAGATGTGTGCAACAGAGTCCTTTGGAGCTGGAGGTGAGTCACTTTGAGGGTTGCCTGCAGGACAACAGGGGCACTCTGGTCTGAGGTCCGGGGTGTTCCTGAAGGCCCTCGACTGGGGCTTCCTCCTGATCCTTTTTCAGCTCGGGGTGAGCTGGTTTTCTGGTTGTCCAATATCAGCTGACCATTACCAAGTATATTGCTGTATCTCAGCCACTAGAGGGCGCAGTACCACCAAACTTTGCACAGTTATGGGTCAAATCTGGGTGGTCATCGGTGTGTCGTCGGGTCCAGTTGTGACTTCCGGTCACGGAGATATCAGTGATTTAGTGAAGCGATCTTCACTGGTTTCTTGATCCTTTGCAGTTTTCTTGTTTTTCTTGAGTGGTGCCTCCACTCAGGAGGGAGATCTGGGGTGATCCTTGAAGCCTGGAGGTCCCCTGGGCTTCTTGGGGTCAGTCCAGTGTGCTGCTCCTCCACAACAGTGATTTTTGGGTCCACGTTGCAGCAGGCAAGGTTTGGCGCCTTTTCTTGTGCAGCAGGTCCTCAGTTCTCTTGCTGTGCTCTTCTTTTGATGCTGATCTTCCTTTCTTCCTGGAACCCTTTTCAAATCCAAATTCTTGGTCTAGGGGAGCACACTAAATACTGAATTTAGTGGGTGTTTTAGGGGGAATCTTGTAGTGTCCACTGGGACACTTAGCCCATGGGTGACTATACCCACTATAGTGACCACTTCCTGTGGGAAGGGTCACTCCCCGCAACTTGATTGGCTATTTTCCTCCATTCCAAGATGGAGAAAAATGAAATGAAGGGTCCCCTTCACCTGCAAGCCCCTTTGGGGGTGTTGCAGGCTAGGTGAGGCCACTCTTTCTACCCTTTGTGTGGTTTCCCGCCTTTTCTCCCTCCAAGAGTGGGGATTAGCAAAGGGGGAGGCCATCTGCTGCTAGCAGCAGGCCTGGGGGTCGAGTTTCAAGGGCGGCAGCCCTTCGAAGCTCACTGCCACGGCAGTGCACATTCCTGAGGAAAGGGGATTTAGCTCCTCCATCCAGGAAGGGCTTTGTTTCACTAACCAGAGAAGCAGAGCTCTCCCCGAAAGTTTGTGGATTGGCTGTCTGGAGGCAGCAGGCTGGATGGGACCAGTCAGGAACCGTGCCGGGATAGTTTGCTTTTTCAGGGGGCACCTCTAAGGTGACCCCTGGGTATATTTTATAACAAAACCAGTACTGGTACCAGTTTGGATTTATTATTCTGAGTTGTTTGATACCAAACAACCCTGGGTTCAGAGTAGCCATTATGTAGCTGGGAAACTCGTATTGACCAGTGTCCAGCATATATATTAAAATGGCGGCCCTGTTCACTCACTATGTCCCAGGTTTGGCAAGGACACAATGGGGGCATATTGCTCATGCAAGTATGCCCGCACATATAGTATTGTGCACCCTGCCTTAGAGCTGGAAGGCCTGCTAAAGAGGTGATTTATCCATACCATATGCAGTATAGGGTGGACAGGGCACACAGAGAGTGTGCCATGTCAAGTTTGTATTTTAGGTTTGATCAGGACACTCAGCCTGCTATGGCAGTGCTCGGTGCATCTGAATGCATAGCTCTTGAGGTGGCACAATCAGTGCTGCTGCCCTCGGGGGCTTACCCACAGTACCCCATGCCCTGGGTACCTAAGTACCTTTTACTAGGGACTTATACTGGTAGCTAAAGGTGTATCTAATTACTTTTACCATGTTTTAGGTAAAGAACACTGGCACTGGGAAGCTGGTTCGCCGGATCCCAGTGCACTCCAGTACAAGTTGCATTCAGAAACCAGGCAAAAAGGGGGGGGGGCTACTGCAACAAGGAGCCAGTCTCTCACAGCATTTGTGTCATTTTTTTACGCAAACGCGGTGCAAATTTACAAATGACAATTATATTTTGTAAGGTTTGCACCTCTTTTGCGTAAAAAAATGATGGAAATGCGCCGCTAAAAAAGTATACATATGGGCCTAAGTGCTTTGCACTTTAGCATGCCATTTTGCACTTTATTGATGTTGAGTTGAATTGTATTTACCCTATATGTCAGTTTTGCAATATATCTGGTTTTGTTCTATTGTGTGACTTTTATGGCAAAAGAAATGCTGAAATAAAGCTAATGACCTGATCTTGCAGAATCCTTTGAGCTCTGAGAAGAATCCCTCTGCTCTATACTCTGCATGTTGAGCCTCTGGAACAGATATCTTCCACTTTGCCCTTGCCCCTATGAAATGCCTTGCAGAGACCTTCCTAGCCCAAAGAAAAAGATTCTTGACCAAGCTTCTAATATGCTGATGCTTTCCCTTTTTACTTATTACTTATTTTGCACATCTTAGTTACTAACTTGTTGGCCGAGATTACCCTTTTCCAAATTATTTTTGTCCTTTTTTTTGTTTTTTGCCCACATGTGTTCTGTCCCACACATGTTATTCCCTGATTGACTAATTTGTAGGAATTTTCCCCTTGCCCAACCAAATTTAACTTTGGTGATTTGAACTGCCTTGATGCTTATTAAAACTGAGCAATGCTTGTTTTCAATTCATCAAATTATCTTACTGATGTTTTGTATTGTCTTTGTTGAGTGCCTAATTCTCTTAATGTTAGTACGCTTGAACTTATTTCATCACTTTGGTCAGCCCTTGGTGATTCTCTATCTTTATAACTTTGTCTTGCGAATTGCTTACAAGACTTTGAGCTTACATTTGTATTAAACCCCTTAACTTAATTCCAGACTGGAGTTCTCCATGTATGGCCACTGTTTGAAATTGAGTTTCTGGTTGGCTAGGGTATGCACCTAAGCAAGGCAGAACCCACCTACTCTAGTCAGGGCAGGGGAGTTACACGTCCAAGATAACCCCTGCTCTTCCCTTTGGCAGCTTGGCACGAGCAGTCAGGCTTATCCCAGAGGCAATGTGTAAAGCGTTTGCATCACTGTAGGAAAGTACCATCTTGCCTGGCATGTTACCCCCATTTTTCACTGTATATATGTTGTTTTAGTTGTATGTGTCACTGGGACCCTGGTAACCCAGGGCCCCAGTGCTCATAAGTGTGCCTGTATGTGTTACCTGTGTAGTGACTAACTGTCTCACTGAGGCTCTGCTAATCAGAACCTCAGTGGTTATGCTCTCTCATTTCTTTCCAAATTGTCACTGACAGGCTAGTGACCATTTTTTCCAATTTACATTGGCTTACTGGAACACCCTTATAATCCCCTAGTATATGGTACTGAGGTACCCAGGGTATTGGGGTTCCAGGAGATCCCTATGGGCTGCAGCATTTCTTTTGCCACCCATAGGGAGCTCTGACAATTCTTACACAGGCCTGCCACTGCAGCCTGAGTGAAATAACGTCCACGTTATTTCACAGCCATTTTACACTGCACTTAAGTAACTTATAAGTCACCTATATGTCTAACCTTTACCTGGTAAAGGTTAGGTGCAAAGTTACTTAGTGTGAGGGCACCCTGGCACTAGCCAAGGTGCCCCCACATTGTTCAGAGCCAATTCACTGAACTTTGTGAGTGCGGGGACACCATTACACGCGTGCACTACATATAGGTCACTACCTATATGTAGCTTCACCATGGTAACTCCGAATATGGCCATGTAACATGTCTATGATCATGGAATTGCCCCCTCTATGCCATCCTGGCATTGTTGGTACAATTCCATGATCCCAGTGGTCTGTAGCACAGACCCTGGTACTGCCAGACTGCCCTTCCTGGGGTTTCTCTGCAGCTGCTGCTGCTGCCAACCCCTCAGACAGGCATCTGCCCTCCTGGGGTCCAGCCAGGCCTGGCCCAGGATGGCAGAACAAAGAACTTCCTCTGAGAGAGGGTGTGACACCCTCTCCCTTTGGAAAATGGTGTGAAGGCAGGGGAGGAGTAGCCTCCCCCAGCCTCTGGAAATGCTTTGTTGGGCACAGAGGTGCCCAATTCTGCATAAGCCAGTCTACACCGGTTCAGGGACCCCTTAGCCCCTGCTCTGGCGCGAAACTGGACAAAGGAAAGGGGAGTGACCACTCCCCTGACCTGCACCTCCCCTGGGAGGTGTCCAGAGCTCCTCCAGTGTGCTCCAGACCTCTGCCATCTTGGAAACAGAGGTGCTGCTGGCACACTGGACTGCTCTGAGTGGCCAGTGCCACCAGGTGACGTCAGAGACTCCTTGTGATAGGCTCCTTCAGGTGTTAGTAGCCTTTCCTCTCTCCTAGGTAGCCAAACCCTCTTTTCTGGCTATTTAGGGTCTCTGTCTCTGGGGAAACTTTAGATAACGAATGCATGAGCTCAGCCGAGTTCCTCTGCATCTCCCTCTTCACCTTCTGATAAGGAATCGACCGCTGACCGCGCTGGAAGCCTGCAAACCTGCAACATAGTAGCAAAGACGACTACTGCAACTCTGTAACGCTGATCCTGCCGCCTTCTCGACTGTTTTCCTGCTTGTGCATGCTGTGGGGGTAGTCTGCCTCCTCTCTGCACCAGAAGCTCCGAAGAAATCTCCCGTGGGTCGACGGAATCTTCCCCCTGCAACCGCAGGCACCAAAAAGCTGCATCTCCGGTCCCTTGGGTCTCCTCTCAGCACGACGAGCGAGGTCCCTCGAATCCAGCGACACCGTCCAAGTGACCCCCACAGTCCAGTGACTCTTCAGCCCAAGTTTGGTGGAGGTAAGTCCTTGCCTCACCTCGCTGGGCTGCATTGCTGGGAACCGCGACTTTGCAAGCTTCTCCGGCCCCTGTGCACTTCCGGTGGAAATCCTGTGTGCACAGCCAAGCCTGGGTCCACGGCACTCTAACCTGCATTGCACGACTTTCTGAGTTGGTCTCCGGCGACGTGGGACTCCTTTGTGCAACTTCGGCAAGCACCGTTTCACGCATCCTCGTAGTGCCTGTTTCTGGCACTTCTCCGGGTGCTACCTGCTTCAATGAGGGCTCTTTGTCTTGCTCGACGTCCCCTCTCTCTGCAGGTCCAATTTGCGACCTCCTGGTCCCTCCTGGGCCCCAGCAGCGTCCAAAAACGCCAAACGCACGATTTGCGTGTAGCAAGGCTTGTTGGCGTCCATCCGGCGGGAAAACACTTCTGCACGACTCTCCAAGGCGTGGGGGATCCATCCTCCACAGGGAAAGTCTCTAGCCCTTGTCGTTCCTGCAGTATTCACAGTTCTTCAGCCTAGTAAGAGCTTCTTTGCACCAACCGCTGGCATTTCTTGGGCATCTGCCCATCTCCGAGCTGCTTGTGACTTTTGGACTTGGTCCCCTTGTTCCACAGGTACCTTCAGACAGGAATCCATCGTTGTTGCATTGCTGATTTGTGTTTTCCTTGCATTCTCCCTCTAACACGACTATTTTGTCCTTAGGGGAACTTTAGTGCACTTTGCACTCACTTTTCAGGGTCTTGGGGAGGGTTATTTTTCTAACTCTCACTATTTTCTAATAGTCCCAGCGACCCTCTACAAGGTCACATAGGTTTGGGGTCCATTCGTGGTTCGCATTCCACTTTTGGAGTATATGGTTTGTGTTGCCCCTATCCCTATGTTTCCCCATTGCATCCTATTGTAACTATACATTGTTTGCACTGTTTTCTAAGACTATACTGCATATTTTTTCTATTGTGTATATATATCTTGTGTATATTTCCTATCCTCTCACTGAGGGTACACTCTAAGATACTTTGGCATATTGTCATAAAAATAAAGTACCTTTATTTTTAGTATACCTGTGTATTGTGTTTTCTTATGATATTGTGCATATGACACTAAGTGGTACTGTAGTAGCTTCACACGTCTCCTAGTTCAGCCTGAGCTGCTTTGCTAAGCTACCATTATCTATCAGCCTAAGCTGCTAGACACCCTATACACTAATAAGGGATAACTGGGCCTGGTGCAAGGTGCAAGTACCCCTTGGTACTCACTACAAGCCAGTCCAGCCTCCTACATTGGTTGTGCAGTGGTGGGATAAGTGCTTGAGACTACTTACCACTCTTGTCATTGTACTTTTCATAAGAGAAAAATATACAAAACAAGGTCAGTGTATATACACATAGCCAAAAAGTTTTGCATTTCCTCTTTTCACTCTTTTCTAAGTGCTGAAAAGTACTTCTAAACTTTCAAAAAGTTCTTAAAAAGTTTTAAAAGTTTTTTTCTGTCTTTCCCAAAAGTTCTGAAAACTTTTTTTTCTCTTTGTCTATCACTTTAACTCTCTCTAAAAATGTCTGGCACAGGCCAAAAAGTTGAACTGTCCAAACTTGCATATGATCACCTTAGCTGGAAAGGAGCAAGGAGTCTCTGCATAGAGAGAGGTTTGAGTGTAGGGAAGAATCCTTCCTTAGAACTGTTAATTAATATGCTTAGAGTACAGGATAAGGCCATAAGTGCCCAATCTGTAGAAAAAGTAGCTAATGGTTCTCAATCTGATCCAGGGACTCCCCCAGGAAAAGGTTCAGGAAAGAAACTTCTCAGCCTGCCCATTACTAGACAGTCTAGCATAGTTGGTACAGAGGTTGAATCACATCATACTGATGATGTGCTCTCACATTATACTGGTAGCCAAGCTGTTAGGGTGCCCTCTGTAAGGGACAGGTCTCCTTCTGTTCATTCCCATCATACCTCTGTATCTAGAAATGTCCCTCCCACCCACCCTGATGACAGATTGTTGGAAAGGGAGCTCAATAGATTGAGAGTGGAGCAAACCAGACTGAAGCTCAAGAAGCAACAGCTGGATTTGGATAGACAGTCTTTAGAAATAGAGAGGGAAAGACAGAAAATGGGTTTAGATACCCATGGTGGCAGCAGCAGTATTCCCCATAGTCATCCTGCAAAAGAGCATGATTCCAGGAATCTGCATAAGATAGTTCCCCCTTACAAGGAGGGGGATGACATTAACAAGTGGTTTGCTGCACTTGAGAGGGCCTGTGCTGTACAGGATGTCCCTCAAAAGCAGTGGGCTGCTATCCTATGGCTATCATTTACTGGAAAAGGTAGGGATAGGCTCCTTACTGTAAAAGAAAATGATGCTAACAATTTCCAAGTTCTTAAGAATGCACTCCTGGATGGTTATGGCTTAACCACTGAACAATACAGGATCAAGTTCAGAGATACCAAAAAGGAGTCTTCACAAGACTGGGTTGATTTCATTGACCAGGCAGTGAAGGCCTTGGAGGGGTGGTTACATGGCAGTAAAGTTACTGATTATGACAGCCTGTATAACTTAATCCTGAGAGAGCATATTCTTAATAATTGTGTGTCTGATTTGTTGCACCAGTACTTGGTGGACTCTGATCTGACCTCTCCCCAAGAATTGGGAAAGAAGGCAGACAAATGGGTCAGAACAAGAGTGAACAGAAAAGTTCATACAGGGGGTGACAAAGATGGCAACAAAAAGAAGGATGGTAAGTCTTCTGACAAGGGTGGGGACAAATCTAAAAATGAGTCTTCATCAGGCCCACAAAAACACTCTGGTGGGGGTGGTGGGCCCAAATCCTCCTTTAATCAGAACAAGGAAAAGAAACCATGGTGCTATTTATGTAAGATAAAAGGCCATTGGACAACAGATCCCAGTTGTCCAAAGAAAGGCACCACAGCTCCTACCACTACAACCCCTACTGCTACACCTAGTGTCCCTACTAATAGCAGTGGTGGTGGGAGCAAACCTACTAATAGCCAATCCAAGGGAGTAGCTGGGCTCACTTTTGGTAATTTAGTTGGGGTTGGTCTGATTAGGGAGACCACAGAGGCTACTTTAGTCTCTGAAGGGGCTATTGACTTAGCCACTTTGGTTGCTTGCCCCCATAACTTGGAGAAGTACAAGCAACTAACCCTAATAAATGGTGTTGAGGTCCAGGCCTACAGGGACACAGGTGCCAGTGTCACAATGGTGATTGAGAAACTGGTGCACCCTGAACAACACATACTTGGACACCAGTACCAAGTAACCGATGCTCACAACATAACACAAAGCCACCCCATGGCTGTTGTAAATCTCAACTGGGGGGGGGTATCTGGTCCAAAGAAAGTTGTGGTAGCTTCAGATTTACCTGTAGACTGTCTATTAGGGAACGATTTGGAGACATCAGCTTGGTCAGATGTGGAGTTGGAGGCCCATGCAGCAATGCTGGGCATCCCAGGGCATATTTTTGCTTTGACAAGGGCTCAGGCCAAAAAGCAAAAAGGACAGGGAAGCTTGGATCCTGGAACAATGGACCAAGTGCTCCCTAAAGCTAGGGCTAGTAGAAGCAAACCACTTCCTACTATCCCTCCCTCTACAGTGGATTAAACTTCTGAGGAAGAAGAATTCCCTCCCTGTGCAGAACCTACACCAGAGGAGCTGGAAGCAGACACTGCTGAGCTTTTGGGTGAAGGGGGGCCTGCCAGAGAGGAGCTGAGTGTGGCACAGCAAACCTGTCCCACATTAGAGGGTCTCAGACAGCAAGCTGTCAAACAGGCTAATGGGGATGTCAGTGACTCACACAGAGTTTACTGGGAGGACAACCTCTTGTACACTGAGAATAGGGATCCTAAACCTGGAGCTGCCAGGAGATTAGTGATTCCTCAGGAGTACAGAAAGTTCCTCCTAACACTGGCACATGACATTCCCTTAGCTGGGCACCTGGGTCAAATGAAAACTTGGGACAGATTGGTACCACTGTTTCATTGGCCTAGGATGTCTGAGGACACAAAAGAATTTTGTAAGTCCTGTGAAACCTGTCAAGCCAGTGGCAAGACAGGTGGCACTCCAAAGGCACCCCTTATCCCACTGCCTGTGGTTGGGGTTCCCTTTGAAAGGGTAGGGGTTGACATAGTTGGCCCCCTTGACCCTCCTACTGCTTCAGGCAATAGGTTTATCTTGGTGGTAGTGGACCATGCCACAAGATATCCTGAAGCTATTCCTTTAAGGACCACTACAGCTCCTGCAGTGGCAAAGGCCCTCCTGGGAATATTTTCCAGGGTGGGCTTCCCAAAGGAAGTAGTATCAGACAGAGGAAGCAATTTCATGTCTGCATACTTAAAGGCCATGTGGAAGGAGTGTGGTGTAACTTACAAGTTCACAACACCCTATCATCCACAAACAAATGGACTGGTGGAGAGATTTAATAAAACTCTCAAAGGCATGATTATGGGACTCCCTGAAAAACTCCGCAGGAGATGGGATATCCTTCTACCATGCCTCCTTTTTGCCTACAGGGAGGTACCCCAGAAAGGAGTGGGCTTCAGCCCCTTTGAACTTCTTTTTGGACACCCTGTTAGGGGTCCACTCACACTTGTAAAGGAGGGTTGGGAACAACCTTTAAAAGCTCCTAAGCAGGATATTGTGGATTATGTACTTGGCCTCAGATCAAGGATGGCTGAGTACATGAAAAAGGCCAGTAAAAACCTTCAGGCCAGCCAAGAGCTCCAGAAGCAATGGCATGATCAGAAGGCTGTTTTGGTTCAGTACCAACCAGGGCAGAAAGTGTGGGTCTTGGAGCCTGTGGCCCCAAGAGCACTCCAAGATAAATGGAGTGGTCCACACACAATTGTTGAAAAGAAGGGTGAAGTCACCTACTTGGTTGACTTAGGCACTGCCAGGAGTCCCCTTAGGGTGCTCCATGTCAACCGCCTGAAACCCTACTATGACAGGGCTGATCTCACCCTGCTCATGGCAACAGATGAGGGACAGGAAGAAGACAGTGATCCTCTACCTGATCTCTTCTCTTCCACAGAACAAGATGCTCTTGTGGAAGGGGTAGTTTTGGCTGATTGTCTTACTGCTGAGCAGAAAGATAATTGCATAAATCTCCTAGGACAATTTTCAGAACTCTTCTCCATTGTGCCAGGCACCACTTCTTGGTGTGAGCACACATAGATACTGGAGACAGTTTACCTGTCAAAAGTAAGATCTATAGGCAGCCTGACCATGTCAGGGACTGCATAAAGCAAGAAGTTCAGAAGATGTTGGAACTAGGAGTGGTTGAGCACTCTGACAGTCCATGGGCTTCTCCTGTGGTACTGGTACCAAAACCCAATTCTAAAGATGGAAAGAAGGAAATGAGGTTTTGTGTAGACTATAGAGGTCTCAACTTGGTAACCAAAACAGATGCTCACCCTATACCCAGGGCAGATGAGCTAATAGATACAATGGCATCTGCCAAGTATCTAAGCACTTTTGATTTGACTGCAGGGTATTGGCAGATCAAAATGTCAGAAGATGCTAAACCTAAGACTGCATTTTCTACCATTGGAGGACATTACCAGTTTACTGTAATGCCTTTTGGTTTGAAAAATGCACCTGCCACTTTTCAGAGGTTGGTGAACACAGTCCTGCAAGGGCTGGAAGCTTTCAGTGCAGCATATTTGGATGATATAGCTGTCTTTAGCTCCAGCTGGGATGATCACCTGGTCCACCTTTGGAAGTTTTGGAGGCCCTGCAAAAGGCAGGCCTCACTATCAAGGCTTCAAAGTGCCAGATAGGGCAGGGTAAGGTGGTTTATCTGGGACACCTTGTTGGTGGGGAACAGATTGCACCACTTCAGGGGAAAATCCAAACTATTATTGATTGGATTCCCCCTACCACTCAGACTCAGGTGAGAGCCTTCCTAGGCCTCACTGGGTATTACAGGAGGTTCATTAAGAACTATGGCTCCATTGCAGCCCCTCTTAATGACCTCACATCCAAGAAAATGCCTAAAAAGGTATTATGGACAGCAAACTGTCAGAAAGCTTTTGAGGAGCTGAAGCAGGCCATGTGCTCTGCACCTGTCCTGAAAAGCCCTTGTTACTCTAAAAAATTCTATGTCCAAACTGATGCATCTGAATTAGGAGTAGGGGCAGTCCTATCACAACTTAATTCTGAGGGCCAGGATCAACCTGTTGCTTTTATTAGTAGAAGGTTGACCCCTAGAGAAAAGCGTTGGTCTGCCATTGAGAGGGAGGCCTTTGCTGTGGTCTGGGCTCTGAAGAAGTTGAGGCCATACCTGTTTGGCACTCACTTCATTGTTCAGACAGACCACAAACCTCTACTTTGGCTAAAACAAATGAAAGGTGAAAATCCAAAATTGTTGAGGTGGTCCATATCCCTACAGGGAATGGACTATACAGTGGAACATAGACCTGGGAGTAGCCACTCCAATGCAGATGGACTCTCCAGATATTTCCACTTAGACAATGAAGACTCATCAGGTAATGGCTAGTCTTATTGTCCTTCGTTTGGGGGGGGGTTGTGTAGGAAAGTACCATCTTGCCTGGCATGTTACCCCCATTTTTCACTGTATATATGTTGTTTTAGTTGTATGTGTCACTGGGACCCTGGTAACCCAGGGCCCCAGTGCTCATAAGTGTGCCTGTATGTGTTACCTGTGTAGTGACTAACTGTCTCACTGAGGCTCTGCTAATCAGAACCTCAGTGGTTATGCTCTCTCATTTCTTTCCAAATTGTCACTGACAGGCTAGTGACCATTTTTTCCAATTTACATTGGCTTACTGGAACACCCTTATAATCCCCTAGTATATGGTACTGAGGTACCCAGGGTATTGGGGTTCCAGGAGATCCCTATGGGCTGCAGCATTTCTTTTGCCACCCATAGGGAGCTCTGACAATTCTTACACAGGCCTGCCACTGCAGCCTGAGTGAAATAACGTCCACGTTATTTCACAGCCATTTTACACTGCACTTAAGTAACTTATAAGTCACCTATATGTCTAACCTTTACCTGGTAAAGGTTAGGTGCAAAGTTACTTAGTGTGAGGGCACCCTGGCACTAGCCAAGGTGCCCCCACATTGTTCAGAGCCAATTCACTGAACTTTGTGAGTGCGGGGACACCATTACACGCGTGCACTACATATAGGTCACTACCTATATGTAGCTTCACCATGGTAACTCCGAATATGGCCATGTAACATGTCTATGATCATGGAATTGCCCCCTCTATGCCATCCTGGCATTGTTGGTACAATTCCATGATCCCAGTGGTCTGTAGCACAGACCCTGGTACTGCCAGACTGCCCTTCCTGGGGTTTCTCTGCAGCTGCTGCTGCTGCCAACCCCTCAGACAGGCATCTGCCCTCCTGGGGTCCAGCCAGGCCTGGCCCAGGATGGCAGAACAAAGAACTTCCTCTGAGAGAGGGTGTGACACCCTCTCCCTTTGGAAAATGGTGTGAAGGCAGGGGAGGAGTAGCCTCCCCCAGCCTCTGGAAATGCTTTGTTGGGCACAGAGGTGCCCAATTCTGCATAAGCCAGTCTACACCGGTTCAGGGACCCCTTAGCCCCTGCTCTGGCGCGAAACTGGACAAAGGAAAGGGGAGTGACCACTCCCCTGACCTGCACCTCCCCTGGGAGGTGTCCAGAGCTCCTCCAGTGTGCTCCAGACCTCTGCCATCTTGGAAACAGAGGTGCTGCTGGCACACTGGACTGCTCTGAGTGGCCAGTGCCACCAGGTGACGTCAGAGACTCCTTGTGATAGGCTCCTTCAGGTGTTAGTAGCCTTTCCTCTCTCCTAGGTAGCCAAACCCTCTTTTCTGGCTATTTAGGGTCTCTGTCTCTGGGGAAACTTTAGATAACGAATGCATGAGCTCAGCCGAGTTCCTCTGCATCTCCCTCTTCACCTTCTGATAAGGAATCGACCGCTGACCGCGCTGGAAGCCTGCAAACCTGCAACATAGTAGCAAAGACGACTACTGCAACTCTGTAACGCTGATCCTGCCGCCTTCTCGACTGTTTTCCTGCTTGTGCATGCTGTGGGGGTAGTCTGCCTCCTCTCTGCACCAGAAGCTCCGAAGAAATCTCCCGTGGGTCGACGGAATCTTCCCCCTGCAACCGCAGGCACCAAAAAGCTGCATCTCCGGTCCCTTGGGTCTCCTCTCAGCACGACGAGCGAGGTCCCTCGAATCCAGCGACACCGTCCAAGTGACCCCCACAGTCCAGTGACTCTTCAGCCCAAGTTTGGTGGAGGTAAGTCCTTGCCTCACCTCGCTGGGCTGCATTGCTGGGAACCGCGACTTTGCAAGCTTCTCCGGCCCCTGTGCACTTCCGGCGGAAATCCTGTGTGCACACCCAAGCCTGGGTCCACGGCACTCTAACCTGCATTGCACGACTTTCTGAGTTGGTCTCCGGCGACGTGGGACTCCTTTGTGCAACTTCGGCGAGCACCGTTTCACGCATCCTCGTAGTGCCTGTTTCTGGCACTTCTCCGGGTGCTACCTGCTTCAGTGAGGGCTCTTTGTCTTGCTCGACGTCCCCTCTCTCTGCAGGTCCAATTTGCGACCTCCTGGTCCCTCCTGGGCCCCAGCAGCGTCCAAAAACGCCAAACGCACGATTTGCGTGTAGCAAGGCTTGTTGGCGTCCATCCGGCGGGAAAACACTTCTGCACGACTCTCCAAGGCGTGGGGGATCCATCCTCCACAGGGGAAGTCTCTAGCCCTTGTCGTTCCTGCAGTATTCACAGTTCTTCAGCCTAGTAAGAGCTTCTTTGCACCAACCGCTGGCATTTCTTGGGCATCTGCCCATCTCCGAGCTGCTTGTGACTTTTGGACTTGGTCCCCTTGTTCCACAGGTACCTTCAGACAGGAATCCATCGTTGTTGCATTGCTGATTTGTGTTTTCCTTGCATTCTCCCTCTAACACGACTATTTTGTCCTTAGGGGAACTTTAGTGCACTTTGCACTCACTTTTCAGGGTCTTGGGGAGGGTTATTTTTCTAACTCTCACTATTTTCTAATAGTCCCAGCGACCCTCTACAAGGTCACATAGGTTTGGGGTCCATTCGTGGTTCGCATTCCACTTTTGGAGTATATGGTTTGTGTTGCCCCTATCCCTATGTTTCCCCATTGCATCCTATTGTAACTATACATTGTTTGCACTGTTTTCTAAGACTATACTGCATATTTTTTCTATTGTGTATATATATCTTGTGTATATTTCCTATCCTCTCACTGAGGGTACACTCTAAGATACTTTGGCATATTGTCATAAAAATAAAGTACCTTTATTTTTAGTATACCTGTGTATTGTGTTTTCTTATGATATTGTGCATATGACACTAAGTGGTACTGTAGTAGCTTCACACGTCTCCTAGTTCAGCCTGAGCTGCTTTGCTAAGCTACCATTATCTATCAGCCTAAGCTGCTAGACACCCTATACACTAATAAGGGATAACTGGGCCTGGTGCAAGGTGCAAGTACCCCTTGGTACTCACTACAAGCCAGTCCAGCCTCCTACAATCACACACATAACACACGTGACGCACTATCCCCACCACAAAGGAAACACAACACTAAGTTATATGAAAATATACTGTATTGTACACAACACAATTATTAGACCAAACACATGTCAGTAATATCCTGCTACCCAAACAGTTGTCAGAACGTTACAAATTATTTACTCAGCAGAACCAGCAGTAGTAGCATATAACACACAGGTTACTTATTATTCTGCAACATAAGCAGTGGTCAGGAATCACATTACTACACAAATGCACTTGTCATGGAAATATCATAAATGCCATATCAGGAACATTATAAAACATATGGCAAGTCAGGAAAACATATTAGCATGTTATGCCCATAAAAGGAACATTAGCAAACATACATGTAACATCAAGAATAAGCAGTTAATACATCAATCCATAACGACCATATGAGGAACATTTAGAAAAGTGTGGGTCTCTTTAAAAGTACCTGTATTCTGATGAAGAGGCACTCCTAGTGCCAAGAAGAATAAAAGGGGACCCCGACACTCCATGCGCTCACTCTTAGGGCCACTCCGATGATTGTGGGAGGAGAGTGTGACACAACCCCCTCCGGTTTTATAACAGGCCCCTCCTGGGGCCCGCGATCTCTGGGCCCCCCCATGGCCTCTACTGGCTGTGCAACAAGGGGGGGGTCAAAACAATGCCCAAAACAACAAGGGGCCACAGTGGAGGGGGCACCTGTCTCTTGCAGGGGACCACAACGAAACAGGAGGACTCTGCCGGGTGGAGAGCCTCCAGCGAGGCTTCCACCCCACCCTTTTCCTCCTCAAACCCTTTGGGGGCTCCAGTGCCTGCTTGTGCCCCAGGAGCGCTCCTCAGAGCGTGCTTCGCACCGGGGGCACAGTTGGAGCTTGCTCACTCCTTTTTGTCAATCAATGGTGCCTCGGGGTCCCAGGGCCAGCGCTTTACTTGCGCTTGGCAAAATCAACCCGAGCTGCGGCTGTGATTCCAGCATCGACAACGCACTTATGAGCGTGGGGGCCCAATTAAAGAGCCCGGGTTGTGGAAGTGATTCCAGGGTTCAAGAAGCCACTTTACCAAGCGCGAAGGCTGCACCAAGGGTGCGCTTTTAAGCACAAAATGCACCACAAAGGAAGCACTTTCAAAGTGCTTCAGGGAAAGATGGAAAAGCGCTCTCAAGACTCTATGGACTTGTTGCAGGGGTCCAGGGCCACGGCACCCAGCCCCTGGGGGACAAAGGATCATGGAGCACAGGGCGGTAGTGCCCAGTAGCAGGCCAGCTCAAGGGGACGCAGGCAGATGACAGTCTCTCCTAGTGACCCAGCAGGTCACAAGCAGAGCACAGCAGCAGCAGTCCATGGTGGTTCCTGGCGAGTCCCTCCAGCATTCTGTGTCCAGTTTCAAGTAAGTTCCAAAGTGTCACCAAATTGTGGCGGGTACTCCCCTGTACTTAAACTCAGTTTTACAGTGTGTTCCCAAAGAAAGGGGAATGGAGGTTCTGGGAGTGTCCCCTCTCCCCTCCAGCACAGGCTCCAAACATCAGTTTGGGGTAAACAACTTTTTTGTGTGAGGCCAGGGCACAGCCTTTACAGATGCAGGTGTGCCCCACCTATCCCTTCTCTCAGCCCAGGAAGACTACTCAGAATGTAGATGCACCTCTGTGACACCTCTACCCTCCCTGTGTACAGGCTATCTGAAAAGTATGCACAAAGCCCAAACTTCACTCTGCCCAGACATGGATTGGAGTCAAGCTGCAAAATACCAGAGTCATAAGCACAGAGAAATGCTCACTTTCTAGAAGTGGCATTTCTGTAATAGTAAGAACAAATCCACTTACACCAGTAAGCAGCATTTCTCACTACCATTACAACCATACCAACGCTTCCCCTCATAAATCAGACAAAACACCCTAGACATAAGGCAGGGCATTTCCAATGCAATCCTTTGAGAAGGCAGCACTCACAGCAGTGAGAAACCAAATAGGATGTTTGTCACTACCAGGACAGGCCACGCTACCTGGCACATGTCCTGTCTTCTATATACTTAGCACCGTGCCCATAGGGCTACCTAGGCCCTACCTTAGGGGTGACTTACATGTAGTAAAAGGGGAGTTCTGGGCCTGGCAAGTAAATTTAGATGCCAGGTCCCTGTGGCAGAAAACTGCTCACACAGGCCCTGCGCTAACAGGCCTGAGTGAGATTTGAAAGGCTACTTCAGTGGGTGGCACCAGCAGCGCTGCAGGTCCACTAGTGGCATTTAATTTCTAGGCCCTGGGTATAGAGATACCACTGTACCAGGGACTCACAGGTAAATTAAATATGCCAATTAGGTAGAAGCCAATCATACCAACTTTAGAAGGCGGAGCACCTGCACCTTAGCACTGATCAGCAGTGATAAAGTGCTCAGAGTCCTAGAGCCAACAGCAAGAGGTCAGAAAAAATAGGAGGAAGGAGGCAAAAAGTCAGGGGATGTACCTGCCATAACGACCATGTCCAACAGCCACTTTGGGCATCTATAATTTAATTGGTTTGTATTGAAAATGTGCTGTTTGGTTCTACCACATCCGATGCAGGTTCCAAAGATCCATTGACCTCATTAAGCAATAATTCCTGGACCAATGTACTTTGTGCTATAATTAATAATTCACCCTGTGTCAGCATTTCAGAAGTGCGCACTCTACGGCTTGACCATGCAAACATGTCACCAACCGATTGTGTTCCTCCCCGAGCTTTATGTTGCCACCCATGGCGTTCTGGGACTCTGCCTTGTGGGTGGGCTCATTGTAGCAAGAGGTCTGTTTATTGATGGCTGCGCTGTCGCCTGCTTAGGCACCATGTTGGTATTAACTGCCCCTTGGTTCTTTGCCCTTTGGTGTTGATCTTGGTCCTAGTTATCCCTTCTAACCCTGTTCTTTCTCAGGAACTTCAGTTCATCTTGGGTGGGATTTGTTTATAAAAACAGTCCCACCCAGTCAAAAGTGTTCACTATTTTGTAGCACATCTGCAGACTGGATGCTGTCAGTGATCCTGTACAGCATGGTTTGAACCTCTGAGAATTTGGAGATGCATGCCTCAGCAAGAAATCCTGGTGAGTCTATTTAGAAAAATGGAACTCAGGTGAGTTCTGCTTATGTTAGCAGCGGCCTGATTTTGACTTCCCCCGGCAACGAGCATGTAAGGAAGCAAGCCTATGTTTTGAGATCAGTAGCATCTCACCAGTAAGAATCTTCAAAGTTAATTACTGGCCAGAATTTGAACACTCAGCTAATGTTTCTCATTGCAGTCCTGGTAACCCTGGTGAGTAATGTGTCCCTATGCTGAAATAGGGCTGTTGAACTTTGAGTTGGCACTTGTTTTGGTCCTTTCCCTCTCTCACTTACCTCAGTGAAAATACCTTGAGTCTTGGAAAAGCAGATTGTTTCCTTTTGTTAGACCTGGCATCCTGGGCATGGTCTCTCCTGTCTTATTTTGCCTCTGCTTCCTATGTTTTGACTGTGTGCTAGAATCTGTTTTTGCTGTTTTTAGTACTCTGGGCACTTTACCACTGTTGACCAGTGCTAACGTGCAAGTGCTCCCTGTGTAAACTGTATGTGTAATTGGTTTTTCCATGATTAGCATATTTGATTTACTAGTAAGTCCCTAGTAAAGTGCACTAGAGGTGAATCAAAAAAGCAGTTCCTAAGCATGTCCCACTCTCAATTTATTATGTTCCCTTTTTCATGAGTGTGATCTATTCAGTCTAATGTTGTTATTCAACAAAGCCTTAAAGTTCGTGCAAATGGCCACTACCAATTCTTTGATCATGATGTTGCATTTCTTGCATTTGAAGTCCTGTAAAGCTAAGATATAAAAAAAATGGACGTATTTAGACTATGGCCCTTATTACAACTTTGGCAGTCTTTTAGGAAGACCGCCATAGTGGCGGCCACCAAAAGACCGCCAGTGTTGGCCATATCCTGACCATCGTATTACATGTCACAGACAGAAGATCGCCGGAAAACAGACACAAATCTGAACTGCCAGGCTGGCCAAGGGCGGGAGAGAGGAGGTCCCACCACCAGCACTGCCACGCTGACAACATTCTGCCCTCCATATTACAATCCACAAATCAGCACAGAGGTCCTTCAACGGCGGTAAACCATTGGCGGTGCGAACTGCTGTGGTTCAAAACTGACCTCTAAATGAATCCAAAGCCACACTGGACAGTTCAAATACTTCACACCTGATACACATGCACACACCACACACAGCTGCTCAATGCTGTATATAACACATGCCCACACAACCCTCAATGGCACATGCAAACAATGGCACATTCCATCACCTGTAAACAAAGTCTGCAGGGCTGCACCTGTCATTGCCATAACTGGGAAGCAAGTCAAGCTAAGCTACTCCATGCATCACACAATGATACCAACAAGCACATCTCCACAATGTAACTCACTCCTTTCCATTCACAGGTCCCGCTGTCACTGCCACCCGGCAGTGGATGCCTGGGACAGACAGCCCTCCCCATGATGAAGGCCCCATTGGATGTCTGGATAATGACAATTTGCCAGGCCCATCTGGGATGACTGGTCAGTCCACCATCACCAGCCGCATCCTGGACACAGTGGAGTCCCCCACCCATGAGGCTACTAAACCTCAGCCAACACTCTGTCCCCAAACCTGTGTCTCAAAGACAGGTCAGTCAGACGTGTGCCCCACAATCCAGAGACCAGAGTCAGGGCCACACACCAAAGACAATGAAAGTCCTGGTGCAACTGGGAATGGGCACACTGTGGCACAGTCACAGGGGGGCAGGGGCAGTGGGAGGGCACCTGTGGCCAAAGCAAGAGGGACCCAAGGGAAATGACTGGCCAGGAGGCCTTCTCCTAAGTCCTTGGAGCATACCACCAATCCCAGGACAAAATGGGCCAGATCCTTGCTACTGTGCAGGAGAACCAGAGGCTGTAGCGGGAACACCACCAGGAGGCCATGCAGCAGAGGCAGACCCTCAATGCCACCATGGCCTCCATTGCAGTGGTGCTGAAGGAACTTACCACAATCCTGTGTGGGTCCTCCACCCACCAGCAGGCCCCTTCCACTAGCCACATCCCAATAGAGCCCTCCACTTCTGCTGCAGCTAGTGGAATGGAAGCCCTGCCAGAGGACCCACAACCACCAGCACCCCTCCATCTGTAGCTGAGGAACCCCCATGCAAGCAAGGCCAACCAACCAGACATCCTGCAGGAACTGATGCCAAGCTCAGCTGCCATGTTCTGTTTGTGTTGATAAGCACAATGGGCCCAGATGTCACAGTACTATTTGTCAATGGATTTATGGGCATGCTACCTACCCATGCAGGATTCTGTTGAGTAAGGAGTACTGGACATGTCTCTATAGGTGACCATGAGAATGTCCCAAGCACTGTGAAAGTGTGACTAGCATGACCCTCATCAAGTATATGACTGCTATTGTACCACAATCAGCAGTGAACATCTGCATTGCTATAGTGTCCCCCATGGTGTCCTACTGTTGTAGCATGTATAGGTGTTGGCATGACCTGCCATGGCATGGCTGCAGATAATAATGTTGTTACTCTGTGTGAATGATGTGTAGGTATTGACCCTTTGCACCCTTTCCATCACTTCCACCCTCCCTCCCTCTCCCCTCTGTCTTTGTGTGCATCAACATCTTCAGGCAAAGGAGGAGGGGCACCGGCAAGTGGGAAAGCTGCAGCCCACGGGCCCCATGAGGCTGATACCAGAGGAGCTGAGGGGACCAGTGAGACGGAGGGCAAGGGGAGTGTCACAGGGGAGGCAAGACCGACGACAATATCTTCGGATTTCTCCTCCGATGGATGCTCCCTGGTGGTGGCGGACCCATCTGGGATCATCCCAGCACCATCCTTGTCTGCCACCCCCCTTACCATCACTACCTTCCCTGTAGCTCCCCACCCAGTTGCCCTTGCCCGCTCACCCAGAAGGGTGGGCATCTCCTTCACATCAGGCACCTCTACCCCTGACCCAGTCAACCTTGCTGCCCTCAATGAGACGGCTCCTGAGGTCCATCTCTGTGGGGCAGTCAACCATCATGACTGCCATCCAGGGACTGGCATCACAGATGCAGCAGTCAAAGCCTACCTGGAAGGCATTCACTGTGCCCTGGCTGCCCTGCAGAGATCATTTCAGGCTCTGGCCTCCTAATTGACGACAGCCAGTGCCCCTTCTTCTTCCTTTCCCCCCTTCAACTACCTGTTCCAAATCCCACAGCCCTCTTCCCTCACCCATCGAACGCACACTTTCCTACCAACATGCATCCACATCAACAGACACAGTTTGCATGGAAACACATAATCACCACAAACGCCACTACTGCCATGCACACACACAACAGACACTTGCAGACATGAAAATCCACTCCCAATACGGTCTCCCCCCACCACGTCCCCCTCACAGACACTACACCACTCATACTTGCAGTCACCAAATCATCACTCCCAGATCAAGCCACAAGTGACCTGATTCCTACCGTCACCACAAAAGCAGACCCCATACCTGCAGACACCACCACATAATACATTCACACATCCACCCTGCCATCTCCCTGCATCTCCTCCCCCTCCCCCTACACTAAAACATTCACACTCACCCACCCAACAGTCACACACATGGCATCCATACTCGCACCTGCACCCAAGGCACCTCACCGTACACACCTCTCAACCACTGCCTCTCCCTCCACTCCCAAAGTGTCTCCCATGCCCAACCATGTGCCCCTAAAAAACATTTCCTAAAAGAGTTTTCCCTCCCACTGATCTAGTCCCTGCCCCCCCCCAAGCACCCTATTTACCTTCCGAAGCCCCTGCCTTCCACCCCCAATCCTTCCATGGTCCCCCTGGTAGAAGCCATGCCCCTCCCCCACCTATGACTTCTATCCCCACAATGTCCAAGGTTACTGCTCCCAAACCCAAGCCCTCTCCCCGAAATCCAAGTCAAAATCTAAACCCCCCCAAACCAAAGGAACCCCCCTCCAGACCCAACCCTAAGCCCCCCCATCAAACTCAAACGCCCCCTCACCCCCCACCCCTGAGGTGCCAGCATGCCCCATTGATGCCCCTGCCATTTGGAGGCCACTTTGCAGTCAGGAGTCAACTTGGGGCCTTGTATATTGCCCAGTGTGCCAGGGGCACTGATATGTGTTGGATTGGCCAGTATGCCCATCTTGTATATAGTTCTGGCTGCACTATTTATTTGTTTGAATATATCTGCACCACTTCACCATTGGTGCCGATGGTTACAAACTTTTCCTGGCTTTCCTTCCACATGCATGTGATATTTATGTGAGATGTGTTGTGTGTGGCTTGTTTGTGTGTATGGGTGTGTGTGTGTTGGTATGGGTGTTTGCATGTGTGTGTGTGGGCATGGCTAGCCATGCCGGGTGTGTTTTGTGTGTGGGTGTATACTAATGTCCTTCCTGCCAGTGTGTGCTAGGGGGCTGTACTGATAGGTGTTGTCTTCGTCTCTGATTGTGGAGTTGTATGGCCAGCAGGAGCATTGGGAAAACTTACAGTTTGGGTTCCATGGTGGCTGCCAACCTGCCTGTGTTCCTGAAGTTGAGTGCCTCTTTTAAATTGCTCATTTCTACCTGGCTTTTCGTGACGGTGAGACCGCCTCGGAAATCATGGTGGTGTTCTGGGTTATGACTTCCATCTGCCGCGGTGGCCTGGTTGCACTGGCGGTACTGGCGTTGACTTAGCTGTGTTCCAGTCGGAACACCACCATGGTCATGATATGGCAGTCTTCTCCGCCGAGCTCGCCTTGGTGTGACCGACACCTTCACTGTGGCAGTCCTCAGACCGCCATACTCGTAATGAGGGTCTATGGAGGTGATTCTAACACTGACGGGCGGCGGAGGCCGCCCACCAGAGTTCCCCCCCCAAGAACACCGCTCCGCGGTCATAAGACCGCTGCGGTGATTCTGGCTTTTGCACTGGGCTGGCGGGCGGCCGCCAAAAGGCCGCCCGCCAGCCCAGTGCAAAAGAGCCTTCCCACGAGGACGCCAGCTCAGAATTGAGCCGGCGGAGTGGAAAGGTGCTACGGGTGCAGTGGCACCCGTCGCGTATTTCAGTGCCTGCAAAGCAGACACTGAAATACAAAGTGGGGCCATCTTACGGGGGCCCCTGCAGTGCCCATGCCATTGGCATGGGCACTGCAGGGGCCCCCAGGGGCCCCACGACAACCCATACCGCCATCCTGTTCCTGGCGGGAGAACCGCCAGGAACAGGATGGCGGTATGGGCTGTCAGAATCCCCATGGCGGCGCAGCGAGCTGCGCCACCATGGAGGATTCTAAAGGGCAGCAGAAAACCGGCGGGAGACCGCCGGTTTTCCGCATCTGACCGCGGCCAAACCGCCGCGGTCAGAATGCCCTGCGGGGCACCGCCAGCCTGTTGGCGGTGCTCCCGCCAACCCTGGCCCCGGCGAATGACCCCCTATGTGTGTAAACTATTTGAAAAAGTCCATCAATTATGATCTTAGGTGGTAATGGTGTTGGTATATAAGCGTACATGAAGGTTGTCTTATATTTTGCACAGCAGTCTTTGTGAGCTTCAAGTCTTTTATCTAAGAGCAGATACAAGGATGTTTCTCAATTTCTTATTTCATTTTTTTTAACTGGGTGACATTGGCAAGTGTTAAAATAGGAACGCTAGAGTCATAACCTCCCTCCTCATTTTTTCTCCTTCGTTCTTGATGGTACTCCTTCCCTTCCTATTTTCACGTTACTTCATATGTTCTTTTATTCACATAAATGTTTTTATAAAACTGAACGTGGCTTGTAAGAACATCAATTATAGCATCTTTATACATTACTAATTTGATCTTGCTTGAGTTGCACTGAGCAAATCAGAATTATTATCGTTTTGCAGGATGGCACTATTTACCTTTAGAAAAATATTTGATGTGCAAAAATAGAAATAAAGCCAACAAAAAACCTTCTGAGTAGAAACCTTGACGTCATCTTCTCTTAATATGATCTCACTTATTGACAGGCTAACAGAAATTGCATTATCTGCGTACTTGGTTGAATATGTCCTGACCTGGATTTTAATTATGACAATTTCCTTCGCATCTATTTTTGAATCAATGCAGGAGCTCAACTTTATGACTCATGGAAAAACAGATCCTGCACAAAGCAATACGAGAGGTTCCAATAGGAAATGGCAAATACAGGCAGGTTATGACGTTGATAAGTTACCTAGGTGAAACAGCCTCCATGCAGAATAAAGTAATAGTTATTTTTATGGACAAAGAAAACGGTGCTGCCGCAGTGGCATCGATTGCAAACTGTGCTTAGGGGAATAGTGCCAATAACACATTTTTAGTTTCCCACTATAAATGAATTTTTGGATAAGGAATATATTAAAGGCTGTAAATTAGCAAATCTGCAGCAGCAGCTGAGAGGCAAGCATCTTCATTGTGTTGAGATGTGGTTGCCTTGTGTACTTTCAAATAGTTCAAGCATTATTACATCGCACTCCTGTGAATTTAATACAAAATTCAACAGCAGCTTGGAAGAAGCAGAATACAGCAGTTTGGAGAACGTACAATTACTAGCACTTTAATCTAATGTTGACTAGGTTTCAGATTAATATGGCCTCAGCACAAAGGCGTTTTGGAGTATTTAAAGTAGTACTCCTGTAGCTCTCTTTTATGTGTTCTTACAGGCCTTTATGAAATGGTCAAAAGTTCGAAGATGGGGACACTATCGGAATGTTAGGGAATGTTCATGCACAGACAATACGAATAGGAAGAAGTGTGCCCTTCATTCACTTTTACAAATAAGCTGAATCGTTCAAGGACCAATTCACACAAGCTTGTAGGAATAGGTAAAAGACCACATGCTCCAAAATGCCTTTTATGAACAGGACCAGTTGTGTGCAAGGCCTGAGTAAGAGTTATATTTCAAAACAATATGAAATATATTTGGAGGTCAGTGCGGTCATTCTATGTTTAAAATCCTAAGGTCTGATTCACAAACTGCACTTTGAGTAAGTTTACACTTTTGAAGAAGTATACTAATTTTCAGAATTCGAAAAGTGCACTTTTGTGGTAACACACTTTTGGAGTAACTTTCAATTTTTGTAGTATGTCCAGCAGTACACATGGCAACCACTGGTCCTGAATCGCGCTCCCATAGAATATAAGTGAGGTAACAATGTAAAATACAACCCTATAATAAATAATGTTAAATTAAATAACATTATTTAAAGAATAATAGAGGTAAATATAAATGATTATTAAAACATATTTAAAAATTATACATATTTATTGTTTAATCATTCATAAATAAACAATAAGTGTGTTTTAAATATATATCTATATCTATATATATATATATATATACATATATATATATATATATATATATATATATATATATATATATATATATATATATATATATTTTTTTTTTTACAGTTACTAGTTAGCTTACTCCAAAATGTAAAGTTAAAAAAGATAAGTTACCTTTTTGGATCAGGCACCAACTGCATTGATTTATGTTTGCCATGGTTTTCAATTCAATGTCAGTTTTTCTTAAAACACTTTGGACTCTGCTTTTCTATCCTGCACAAATAAGCAGTATAAATGACACCTGTTATAACGATATAAAAATTGCTTTAAAAACATAGAAACTCTTCTTTGGCTTTCTTTCACTGATTTTCGTTTGGGTCCAGAGGAGGATAGATGTAGGCGCAATTATCACAAACTAAACATAATTAAGTAGAGGATTAAATGTGAAGTTCATTATTTTAAACTATTGTGAGTCCAGAAATCATACAGCTTCTTACTCATTCTGTGTAGAACATTGGGTCCCAAACCTTTGACTTCTGTGGACCCCCACTTTATCAGTTCTGAAACCCGGGGACCCCCACTGAATTATTATTGGAATTCGGGGACCATCCTCCCCCAATGAGTAATTACTTAAAGATGAGGACCTAATCTGTTAATATTATTACATTTTAAAGCAGTCACGGATCCCCTGAGGAGGCTTTGCAGACCCTCAGGGGTCCCCAGACCACAGGTTGGGAAGCACTGGTGTAGAAAATTACTGTTTCGAAAATTATATGTCTGTACAAAACGTACCTCCAAGCATGTGTGGGTGATTTTCCTGTTCCAGATATTAACATGTTTAAATATTCTGTAGATCCTCTGTAAATGTAAAGTATGTTCATGGAAAATGGAACATATAACATCAATGAGTGTTGTGTTGGGAGCCACTGGAGAGAACCTAGGATGCAAACTTTGACAGCTATTCCACTCTTTTTCACATTCTTCCAGTTAACTTTCTAGGCAGACCATAGCTCTCACTCATTTGTCCTTAAATTCTCTATGGGCCCTTACAAGTGTCAGCGTTAGCCTCTAAATGGAGCTCCCCATGTAATAAGTTGCCGCTTCCACTCTTGAAACCACGGGTTCCATTTTATTGGGGCTTTTTTCTGCCACCTCCACAGTTTTGAATAGCTTTTTAGAACTACTTCCAAATGCACCAAACATCTCCCTTTGCTTACAGGCTGGATCACTTATGGACCCACTATCAGCCACCTCCTCATGACCTAAGTGTCGTTTCCTTGGAAAAAAAAAATAATGTTTGCCCTTTTGCTTGACATTACCCACTGTCCTGACCTGAGTCCAATCCACATTGCTGCCATTTCATAGTAATGAACCCTCAGTGATACAGATGTTATATGTTACAGCCACAGGGGTCTCCTCCTTGCATATCCACTAATGCCCTGCCCAACACAAGCCATCATTTCTTCACCACCGTCCATCAGAGATTGAATGAAGATCCTGCGCCACTTCTGAAATGTAGGGTAAGCAAAGACCTTAGGGAGAGAGCAGAGCCCCGCTCTCAGTGGTGGTGCCTCCACCAGCACGTAGCTCTATCATCTTGTCTCCATGCAAGGGCCAGGATATTGCTTTTCCATCAACGTTCTTACTTCAAAAATTACTTTCAAGTATATCTCAGCAAAACCACTGCATCTTCCCTAGGTAACCTCCAAATTGCAGGCAGTCTGCAGCAAATCAGGCCACTCGTAGAAAAGTCGGAAGCAGAACGCTTAACCAGTGATCAAAACATTAAGGCAAAACTGCCACTTGGGGCCTGATTTATACTTTTCATCACCGCATTTGCATCATTTTGTGACAAAAAATCGGCGCAAACTTAAAAATTCAATTATATTTTGTAAGTTTGCACCGATTTTGCATAAAAAAATGACGCAAATGCTGTGCTAAAAAAGTATAAAACTTGCCCTTTGTCTCTCCATCACCAATTTTGAGGGTTGTCAAAAATGTATATATCCACCAACGGACAACGAATTATGAATTGCACTGTCGGCAACTATTGATACTCAAGCAGGACCCAAACAGGGATGTCCGGTCTCCCCTACTTTATTTGTACTCTGTCCTAAGCCCTTTCAACAGTCTCTGAGGGGAACTTTGGAAATAAACAATGGAAACTTGATTCCCTATCATACCTGCACCTGAATATCAGAAGGACTAAAAAGTTAGCTTTAACCCCCGAGATGAATGTCCTGAACATCTGGTTCAAACAGTTAAATACTTGAGTGTTCAACTTTCTGACAATATGGGTCTCTCTGGTGCAGGAAACCTGGATAAGAGCTTGAAAAATGGTCCAAAATATTTCTTTCGATTTTGGGTTGAATTCATGTTGTCACAAATTATACTTCCTCATTTCCTGCATCTTTCTAACAGCTCTTCTTATGTTTCATGCACCCAAGATTTTTACAAAACAACTAAAAAGTACTAATATTAAGGTTGTAGGGCATCAAAGATAGATCCAAGCAGATCACGGCGGCTGCACTTCTCAACTTCCTGTCAGGGGATCAAATGTCGGTATTTTGGCTGAATGACTGTACTGCATATAAAGGGAACACGTTAAAAATCAGTGTGATCGGAGCTACCACAGTCAACGGCCATTGTTCTTCCATTTCATGATGTTGGCCGAATTCACCACTGTCATCTACTAATATTCAACAACTAGAACCGAAATTCAACAGCTAGAACTTTTTAAACTAAAAATGAAGCTGAACATGGTCCAAGTGCTAGCCTATATCTGAGAAAGTATTGCCCTATATTGCATCATTCCTGAGATCACAACCCAGTCACCCTCGTGGCACAGCTCACTAAGGCCCTTATTTATACTTTTTGGTGCAAAACTGCAATAACTCATTTTTGCACCAAAAAGTTTAGCACCGGCTTGCACCATTTCTGTGCACTAGCCAGAGACCATATTTATGGAATGGTGCAATCTGGTGCAAAGGGTAGGCTAGAGTATAAAAAAAACAACTTTAGTCGGGTGGGGCTGGTGGTATAGAAGAAGGGGGTTTAGCACCAAAAAATGACTTTAGGCAGGTTAGACAAAAAAAAAAGAAAAAGACTAACCTGATTAGCGTCATTTGATGGTGCTAAACTTACCATGCCACATGACTCCTGCCTTACAAAAGGCAGGAGTCATGCCCCCCACCCCAATGGCCAGCACAGGGGACAAGGGTCCCCTGGGCATGCCCAATGCACCCTGCGCCATGTATGGTGGGGCCATTTCAGGGCTACCTATGGCACTTTAAAAAAAAATGCAATACTTACCTGTACTTATCTGTACTTACCTGGGATGGGGTCCCCCATCCTCCGCAGTTCCTCTGGTGTGGGTGGGGGTGCCCCTGGGGCCTGGGGAGGGCACCTGTGGACTTATTCCATGGTATTCCACAATGGAAATAGGCCAACAGGTCCCCTAATGCCTGCCCTGACCCAGGAGTTAAAAAACAGGACAGAGCTAGCTTTGCACCATTTTTTGACCCCTCCTCCCTCCCGTGCACCATTTTTGCATGGGATTATAACTATGGCGTTAAGGCCATAGAGTAATTTTGTGCACAGGAACGCCTACCTTGCATCTCATTAAGGCAAGGTAGGTTTCCACTTCCAAAAAATGACTTTAACTCTATAATTTGGTGCTAGACGGGTCTAGCACCAAAGTATAAATATGGAGTTTGTTTTGCACAGAATTAGAGTAAGAAAAAATTATGCTAATTTGGTGCAAACAGAGTAAAAATATGCCCCTTATTGTTTTAACGTGATTTCATGGAGAAAGAAATGGAATTCAAAGTCACCTACAGCATCAATGGCATTGTTTGATAAAGTCTATTGTTATTTTATTCATTTATCTCAATTATAACCCTAAAAGTCTGCCTGTCTTTTTAGTTTGTTAACAATTTTCCGTTTCATTTTCAATAAGGCGATCTTTGTTTTAAAGAAGTAGACAGTATTCAGCTTGTATTTAGTTTTTGAGTAACAGATTGAGTAAGGAGTCCTGGTTAGTGGTGTTATACAGTGTATACAATCTATGTACATTTTTCTCCTGTTGTGTCCGATAGGTCTCATATTTTTTTATTATTTTATATATCATTTTCAAAGAAGATGAAGACTTATGGTAGAGGATCGGCAACGAGTCATTGTTTTGGCATAATAATACAACATGCAATGAAACATTTGATCATACAGCAATTTCATGCAGTTATGCACTTTGCAAGCACTATTAGAAGTATAAATCCCAACATACCTAACATCCACCTGTGGTATTCTCCCCCCAATTCCATGTCCAGTCAACCCCTGTGTCCACAAGGGTGTTGTAATAGGTGCAATTGGTATGTGACTTGGAGGTGATTTTCGGGACGTACTTAAGCAACAATAGATTTGTAGCATCTTCCAGAATATCTGCAACTAATAGGGTCCAGAAAAATAGCTGTGCCATCTGGGAAGGTTGTGACAAGGAGGGTTGGACAGTAATTGTTTTTAGGTAGAGTCTCAAACGTATACATGTCTTTGGATCAGGTGGAAGGTGACAGCAATTCCGGAATTCATCCAGCTGCCTCATTACCACATATTAGAGATTAGCCACTACTTGAATTTGGGTCATTTCTTCCCAACCCAACAGCACACCACTGCTCTTTTGACCATTAACGATGCAAGTGCGATAAACATTTTATGTGACTGGCGTGTACACGTCTTTCAGCTGCGCTAATAGTGACATTTTGGGGTCTATCTCTATGTCAAAGTCTGTCAGGTGGGACAGAGTGACAAACTCCTCTAGCGAGTATAAAAGGACCCTGTGGCACGTCCAGGAAAAATGTAAGAAGAACAATTCAGGTGCCCCACCTCTCGTGAAAATTAAGTCTTTGTCGAATGTGAACGTACATAGTGAGTGCCAAGGGAGTAAGATAGGATCTCTGTTCAAATTTGGAATCGATAATATGCAGGTGACTACTAGAGGATACTAGCCTAATCTGAGAACAGCAAAATGTCCAGGTATCCAATGGAATCTCCTCTCCCAGTTCCACCTCCAATATAGTTTTAGTGAAATAAGCTACTGGCTATTCCTCACTTTGCATGGATCAGTATAAGGTGGAGATCAACTGTGTGGAGGGCCGTATTTATACTTTTTGGCGCACAACTGCGCCAACGCAGTTGTGCGTCAAAACATTTAACGCCGGCTAACGCCATTCCAAAGCGCCATGCGGGCGCCTTATTTATGGAATGACGTTAGCCGGCGGACTTACACCAGGCAGCGCCGGCGTAGGGGAAAATGGAGCTTGGGCGCCAAAAAATGGGGCAAGTCAGGCTGAGGCAAAATTTTCACCTCAACCCGATTTGCGCCATTATTTTAAACTCCCAACCCCCATTGAAATGACTCCTGTCTCAGGAAAGACAGGAGTCATGCCCCTTTGCCCAATGGCCATGCCCAGGGGACTTATGTCCCCTGGGCATGGTCATTGGGCATAGTGGCATGTAGGGGGGCACAAATCAGGCCACCCTATGCCACCCAAAAAAAAAAGAAAAAAATACTTACCTGAACTTACCTTAAGTTCCCTGGGATGGGTCCCTCCATCCTTGGGCGTCCTCCTGGGGTGGGCAAGGGTGGCAGGGGGTGTCCCTGGGGGCATGGGAGGGCACCTCTGGGCTCCTTCCGAGCCCACAGGTCCCTTAACGCCTGCCCTGACCAGGCATTAAAAAATGACGCAAAAGCGGCTGGATGTAATTTTTTTTGACCCGCCCACTCCCGGGCGTCATTTTTGCCCGGGAGTGTAAATACGGCGCACATGCCTCGGAGTCATTTTTTAGAAGGGAACGCCTACCTTGCATATCATTAACGCAAGGAAGGTGTCCACGCTAAAAAATGACGCAAACTCCAAGATCTTTGGCGCTAGACGGGTCTAACGCCAAAGTATAAATATGGAGTTAGTTTTGCGTTGGATTTGCGTAAAAAAAAACGACGCAAATCCGGCGCAAACAGAGTATAAATATGCCCCTCAGTTTGCAGAATTCTCTCTAATGCCAGGATGGGGGTCAAGCGTATCGGGAAAGTTTGGTAGTAGTGTCTTACACAATTTGTGGAGACAGTAGTAGAGATCAAGGGGGTGGTTCCTGAAGCTCCCAGAAAGTAAGGAAGTGTAAGTCAGTCAGTGTAATGAAGCTACAATTTTCATAAACATCCCCCTATTTACACATTCTTGGTCACCTCAACTGAGAAATTTCTTTTGGTTCATGTTTCACTGTGATTGGGCATAGGTAGCGTTAGAGTGTCTTTATGAGAATAAAATATTATATCATTAACCTGAATGGAAGGGTTTTGTAGGCCTTATCTAAACATTGCATTGACATGTGGCTTTGTATTTAAAGCTTGCACAGCCACGTGTATTTAGTTGAACTGTTGAGAAGGTCAAATTCTTTTTTCCTTCTTTCTTCCCTCTTTTTTTACTTTTGACTTGTGTTATAGTCATAAGTAAAACATTTCATGATGCAAATGTCCCATGGTAACAATAAAATGAATGGAGAGAGTGTTAAAACTTTGCTTCCTGGCCATTTAACCTATGAAAAGAATAACTGCAATGGTAGATTATTCTTAAAACCATTTGTGTGTGAATAGACACTGTTAAAAATCGTATGTGAAGAAGAGTGTGATAATTTCAAAATGTACTGAACTAACCTTGACTTGTTTTTGCCTTATAGACAACAGATGGTGGGAAGAAATCAAGATGTTTCGTGCTGTTTCAGAAAATAGTTAAATGTAACATATGTTTAGAATGTTCTTTGTTAAAACTTGCAAGATGGACTAAAGCTGTCCTGTTCATATGGAGACATCATTGATTGACATCAAGATTGGTTGGAACCAGAAGATATCTATGCAAGAGTTGCAACTTATTATATTGTCAATTTTTTTTTATAAAATAAGGTCCCAGGCTGAGATAAAAAGGGCTTTCGAGAATCTATTTTTCCAAGAGGCTAGACCCTTTTCCTTTGAGAGGAAACACCCTGACTCTGACGCATTCTGACTTATTCTTTTTGCGGATGCATCTTGGATTCATTCTGAGACCAAAATTTCCCCTGGTTAAACTGATTTCTGAGAGATTCTACTGAACTTGTCAGTCTCCTCTCTATGAGAAACTCTCTTAGAGAACTATATGCTTTCGCAACAAAGAAGAGAGCTCTCTATGGTTTTCTGCTGATGTTCTTTATCTATTCTGAAATAAGATTAAAATAGGGATTAGCTTTTTTATGGGACACACTCTATGCTTTGTTCTGTAATTTTATTGAGATTAAATTAATTTGTTAATAAAGAAAGTGGTGATCTAATGATTTAATAAAATCTTGAAATAGAATCCAAATTCTCATTATTGACTCCATTCAAACATAAATGAATGTTCTTAATTTGTGAATGCGAAGCTCTTATTCCCTCTACATCTGCCTCAAAGGTCCCACCTCGGGGGCTCAGTTGAGATGCAGGAACTTTATATTTCCTAAAGCTCTCAATAGTCCTCAGAGGCAGTGGTAAAACTTCCCAACAGTAGTTTAGGGGAGTACATGGTTTTTCACCAGGCTTTGTTTGTTAATCTTTACCAGGTGCACATTATGCATCCTATGGTGATCGGGGATGCTCCCAGCCTGGGGTGGAGTGCACCAAGCAGAAACAGGAATGGTAGAGGTGTCAACTTATCTAGCTCGATTGTGATGTGCGACATGAAGGGGATGGGGTGGACCCAATAGTGAGCCAAGGGAGCCTGGGCACACAGTTAGTATAGTTCAAGATTAGAAGCCTCAAAGTACCCCCACCCCCGAAAATAGTATTGTCAGTGTTTACCAGTGCACTCTTGCCTATTTCCCCACCAAAGCCAGCCTAATCAGCTTTGTCATAAGCATAATAAATAAAGATGTAGGTAGGGTTTAGGGGCACACTGATCAACAAATAAGGTAATCTGGATGGGAAGACCATTTTTAGGAGCTCTATCCTTCCTGTCACAGATAAGGGGAGCAACATTCAGCGTGGAAGCTGTTCTGTGAACCTAGGAAATCCCATAGTTTTTGTGCATGACAACATTCATATCTTGATTGATCCACATACTGAGGTACTTAAATAGTCCATTACACCAATCTAGTTGGAGGGCCTATGTGAACCTTGGAATGCAGTCGATGAGTGTCAAGATCCTGGATTTTTTCCAGCTAAGCATCACTCTAAATAGGTGGCTGAACCTATTATATTCCCTCATTACCAGATTAATGCCATGTTGTGGATCCCTGAGTTATGAAGCTGTGTCATCTGCATATAAGGGCATTAGGATATGTCAGCTAGTGAATCACAGTGCACAATGTGAATAGTGTTATCTGAGCCTGGCTGCCAAATGTTCTAGTGCAAGCACAAAAAGTATGGGTGAGAGTAGGCAACCCTAGCGTGTCCCTCAGTAGATTTCCATCTCTCCAGAGGTAATCACATTTATCCAAACTTTAGCCACTGGAGAAGGGTACAACAATCTGATTCACTCTATAAATGTTAGGGAAATACCCATCCTATTTAATATGGTGAAAAGGTTATCTAAGGCATCAAATGCCTTAGACGTGTCTAGATATATGGCTGCAATGTCTTGCTCCAAATTTAAGCTGTCTAAAAAGTGTTTGCGCAGGTTGTGAGCTGTTGGCTGCAAAAACAAATTGGTCGGGTCTCACCATGTCTGGGAGTAGTAAGGTAAGGCAGTTAGCAATCAATTTACCTAATATTTTGGCATCACATATAATCAGTGAATGGGGTCCATAGGATTCATACTTTTGAGGAGGTTTCTCTGACTTCAATAATTCTATAATTATTGGCACCTCTCATGGTAGCAGGCAATTTCCGTGCTCTGTTGGTTTATCATACGCAGCAAGGAGATGTGACTCAATGATGTCTATGTCATGTTATTAAAATTGGGTTGGGAGGCCATCAGACCCAGGTGCCTTACCTGTTGGGAGCTCTCCTATCACTTTTTTTTATTTCTTCAAGCATGGATGCTTGTGTCAGAAATAGCCTCTGCACATCAGCCAGGATGGTGTCCACCAGATAGCTATTTGAGATGAGCAGGATGGGCCCTTGGTGGTGTATAGGTCAACTAAGTATGTAAAAAAGCTAGTAAGTATTTGTGCACTGTGTTGGCATAGAATGGCTGATGAGATGTGGGCGGGGATGGAGACCATAGAGGAAACCCTAGAAGGAGTTCGTAAGTGTCTGAGTCCTCATAAGGGTATGGCTAAGGCTATTACAGACACCTACTATTGGCTCCATTCAATTGATGAGTCCCTATGTGACAATGCTAGTGTCATGATGCAGAGGGAACAACATCAGCCCTCTACTTCTAACACCAGCGAAGTTGCCACACAGCTGGGGATCATCCATAACATCATGGAATCCATAGAGTGCAAGTTGGACTTCTACATAGCAACAATGGTTGGCCTTAATAACAATGTTGTTGCTTTGCTTGCAAGCCACCAGTCCCTTGTCAGAGATTTCCAGGCTGCCTTTCAGGCACTGATGAATGCCCATGGGGACACAGGATCCATGTATTTTCCCATGCTGTCTGTGTGCTTCAGATACCTCCCATACAAACATCATCACATCCAGGGGAGGCGCAAAATATCCATCAAAGGATGAAGATACAGACTTCACCAGTTTTTGGTGGCGATAAGCCCAATGACATTTGTAGCTGTAGCATTTATAGAGTGCATTAAACCAAGAGGTATGAAAGCGCTAAACTGAAGAAGAACTGTGTGGAAGGTGAGGACCCGGAACAGTAAAAAGCATCAGCAACCAGGCTTTTTAAAGGAAGGACACATTCGAAAGCAGCCACGTTTTCACCTGCCTAAGAAAGATCAGGTACTAGTTTAAACTCCTAATGTGTTCTGGGAGGGTGAGCCACAACCTGGCAGCTGCCACTTTGAAGGCCCATTCCCCCACCTGGCTTTTCTACACCTAGGTACCACCACCATACTACGTCCAGCTGACCTCAGAGGTCTAGTAGGAATATACCAATTAAAGACCGTACTAAGGTAAATCAGCCCCTGTAGCCCTATGAGTCAAAAAAGGGCTTTAAAAGACACCTGCTTCTGCCCTTGCAACCTGTGTAGGGATCTTAATGCCTCTATGACTGAAATGTGTTTTGGTAGCCCTGAGACCAGACGTGCAACAGCAATAGGGATAATTTGGAGCTTCTTTAATGTTTACTGGTTAACATTTAGTTAAAGGGCATTGCAGTGGTCCAAGTGAGATGTGATCAACGCGATGAGCACTGACACCCTAAGGGGGAGAAAAGGCAGGATTTATTTCAAGATCCTAATGATCCAGAACCAGGAGCTCACTGTTCTATTAACCTGGATGTCAAAAGCCAAGGTGTTATCAAACAGCAACCCATGATTCATGGCCACGGCCACCAGAACAGGTAAAGTACCACAAATTTCTGACTACCATTGGTTGGACCAGATCGAGCTGTTAAAAAAACAAGATCTCTGTTTTTGGCCTTGTTCATTTTGAGCCAGTTCTTCCTCATCCACCTGCTGATTTGTGTCATGCAAGCCCTAATCCTGTCAGCCACTTCTTCCCTGTCATCGGAGATGGAAAATATAATCTGGGTGTCATCGACATAGGATGAAACCTAGAAACCGAAAGAGCGAACCAGCCTCGCCAAAGGGGCTACATACAAATTAAATAGAGTAGGACCGAGGGATGACCCTTGGGCAACCCCACAATGGAGCTGAAAAGGTTTGGCTCTGAAATCCTCACAGCTGACTATGAGAGTCCTATCCAGCAGGAAGGACTCCAATCAACTAAGAGTTGCATCCATCAGCCTGGCCTGCCGCAGACTTTGAACCAACAAAGATGGAGATGTGGTGTCAAAGGCTGCGAACAGGTCTAACAGTATCAGAATAGCCGCACCTCCCTGGTCGACTTGCCTGCGAATGGAACCAGTAGTCGCTATATGGGCCAATTCAGTGCTATGATTCCTCCTAAACCTGTTTTGAGAAGGGTCCATGAGTTCTTGATCTGAGAGATATTGGGCCGAATCCTGATTGATGTGCCTCTCCAGGATTTTAGCTGGAGCAGCAACAGAGAAATCGGGTGCAGATTTTAAAAATCGCCTGAACCACCATCAGGCTTTTTCTTCAGAAGAATGACAACGGCCTCCTTGCAGCCCTGCAGATACACACCAAAGACCAGGACCTGAGAATAGACCTTCTCCAAGGTCTCCAAGGTAAGGTCAAGGACCAACTGCAGGACCCTGCAAAGGCAGAGATCATTCAGTGAGCCCGAGGTAGTTTCTCCTAACAGAAACATAATTTTGATCGCAGACAATGGAGAGAACCTGGCTAGGCATTTAAGATTGGCCAGTTGTGAGAAAGTGCCTCTTTTGACACGGTTAGTGTTCCCACTTTTTGCCTGGATCATGATGTGTTTTTGAACTGTAAGTGCCCTGGGCCCCTGCTAAACACGTTCTGAGAGAGGGGGCGTGGCCTGGCTGCCAGGCAAGATGGCCGGCACTCTGTGAGGCTCTGCCGGGCCGTTTATCCATTTATTTCCCCTAAAGGGCGGCGCTGGCGGAGGCGGATTGAGGCGCGGTCCCGGGTGCGTCTCGCCATCACTTTGGGTGCGGCGGCGGCCCGCGATCGGGTCTGGTGCTGAAGTTCCCGGCTCGCGCGTGGAGGCCTAGCTGCGAGTCACTGTACGCGTGCGTGCTCCGGTGGTCGGGGCGCTTGCAGGGTGTCGCTCCCGGCGAACATACTGTGCCGGGAACGAGTGAACGCTTTGGAGGCCTACTCGGTGGTTCTGGTGGTCTCCGCGCCCCGGCGGCCTGGTGGTGGGGCGAGCGCGAGTGGAGCTGAGCTAGAGCCGGCGGCAGATTGTCTCGGGGAGGAGGTAGGACCAGCTTGGTGGCCCGGTGGATCTCTGCTGGACGTGGTGGCCTGCTGCTGGCGTGTGGACGGACGGAGGTGCCAGAGGAGTGTTGCTGGAGTGCGCCTTGTGGGGAGCGACATCTCTGAATTGCTTGGCAGGTCTGGGTCGCCTGGCATGCACTGAGCTGCCTGAGAGTGACTGGTCAGACGTGGCGGCCGGGCGCTGGAGAGCAGGAGGAGGTGAACCGATCCTGGTGGGTCGCGGCCGGGCCGGCAGTGATTGCTTGGAGGCCTGGAGCTAGAGGGTGTCCCCTGCGCCGGCGTACTGGTCTTAACTGGGGCCCAGACGCTGTTTTGTGTACGGAGAACTCGCAGTACTGGAGCTGGTGTTGGCGGTGGCTCACGGTAGAGCTGGCACGGATTGGCCTGCCATGTGGAGTGTCTTGGTGCTGGTCTACCGCCTCGTGTGCCGTCTGGTAGGCCATAGGCAAAATCGGAGTGGCTGTGAAGGGGCTGCCTGATTGTGGACATCCTCAGATCTGGATATTATTTACCCTTTTTGTGCAGGTAGGAGTCGGTTATGGACTGAGCTGGAATCATGGGCAAGGCTGATCAGCGTCAAGCAAAGCTCACCTTTGAGGGTGGGAAAAAGAGAAACGCGGCTCCTGCCTCTCAGTCCTGTGGTGATGTAGTTGGAGAGGGAAGCCCGGAGGAGTCTGTGCGGTCTATGTTTTTAGAGCTCAAGAATAGCCTGGCAGGCATTGATGCGAAGTTGGACCATGTGACTGAACAACTTGAGTGCATTAAAGCCCGGGTGGATGATCACGATTCCAGATTTGAGGTTCTGGAGTCGCGTACGTCGGAGATGGAGGACGCACATCGGGGGGACAGAGACCAGATTGCACAAATGGAGCGCATTTTGGAGGTGATACAGAATAAAAATGAGGACTTGGAGGCGAGGTCGCGCCGCAACAATATTCGCATTGTGGGCCTGCCGGAGGCTACCGATATGGGCCGCATGGAGGACTTTGTGGAGAGCATGCTGTCGGATCTGTTTGCGGGCGAGCTCTCCCAGATGCTGGTGGTTGAGAGGGCGCATAGATCCTTGGGGCCTCGGCCTCCGCCGGGTACTCCTCCGGGCCCAATTATAGCGTGCCTATTGAATTACCGGGATTGAGATACGGTTCTTCGTTTGGCGAGCGAGAGGAAGCCTCTGGTATACAAAAACTCAGAACTCAGTTTCTTCTCTGATTATACCCCGGGCGTGCAGGCGCTGCGACGTGCTTTTTTACCGACCAAACGATTGTTGAACCAGGCTGGAGTCAGATTTGCTTTGCTGTATCCTGCTAAGCTGAGGGTGCGGCATGAGGGGAAGGTACTGCACTTCACGGACCCAAAGCAGGCAGCCAGGTTTGCTCGGCGATTGCCTAGGTGGCCGGGGGCTGCGGGGCCGGGGGAGTCGGGAGCTGAGAGTGCTGCTTCGAGTGACAATGACTAGTTGGCTCGCTGCTGGGCTGGTGGTACTGGCTGAAACTGCTGAGGTGCGCGGATCCGCCTCTGTGCATGAGATCGCCTGGAGTTCAGCTTTGCTGTTCGGCCCATGTGCCCCTCTTCCCTAGTGCATACTGGGTGGAGATCTGATAGGCCGGCTATTGCCCCTAGGATGAGTCCTGATAGTTGTTCTTTTGATTTAAAGGGGTGGGTTTTGGGGTTGAGTGGGTGGGTTTTTGAAATGATCCAATTGGGGGGCCTGAGTGGGAGGGGGTGGGAGCGGGCTTTGTTGGGTTGCGGGTCGTCTGTTCCTTATGTTGCTATGGCTGTTTTCTTTCAAGTCCTTGGCAGGTGGGTCTGTGCTTCCTGGCGATGTGAAGTATGCATGTGGGGGAGAGGTGGTGGCTGATAGTGTGACTGCGGTTCGGTGCTTGACGTGGAATGTGCGTGGGCTCAATGACAGGCGGAAGGTGCGGCTGGTGGCAGCCTATGTTAAACGGCATGGAATTGATATTTGTATGCTGCAGGAGACCCATTTGGTGGCGTCTGCGCTGGGCAGACTGAGAGCTGGGTGGGCTGGCGAGACCCACTGCTCGACATACTCAAGTTACGCTCGTGGAGTGGCAATCTTGTTGCGTAAGGGTCTGCAGTGGTGTACCCGTGATGTGATTGTTGACCCAAATGGCAGATATGTCCTACTGAGTGGTACGCTGTCCGATAGAGCCTGCCGGCTTGTTGCTGTTTATGGGCCGAATGTGGATGACCTGGAGTTCTTCCTGGAGCTGTAGCGCTTGGTGGAATCGCTGGGTGCTGATGCAGTGATTTGGGGCGGCAATTTTAACGTGATTCTGGATTCTAGGATGGATCGCAAGAGTGTGGCCAGAGTGCAGCATGTTGCGGCAGCGAAGTCGCTGACGGCGGTGATGCAGAGTGGTGCTTTAGTAGATCTGTGGAGGCAGAAGCACAGAGATGCTAGAGAGGGTACGTGCGTGAATTACGTTCACGGTAGCTGGTCCCGTATTGATCACTGGCTGGGCACAAGAGATGTGGAGGCCTGGACGAGATCAGTAGATCATCTTCCTCGCACTCTATCTGACCACTCGCCGGTTAGATTGGTGTTGGAGATACCCAGCGAGTTGGGCCAGTCGTTCATGTGGAGGTTGCCCTGCGGGGCACTCCGTGATGCAGCCTTTCGGGCGGAGGTGCCCGAGGCTATTATGTTGTTTTTTGCTGAGAATCGGGGTTCAGTGAGGTCGGCCGGTACATTATGGGAGGCATTTAAGGTGGTCATTAGGGGAATATGCCTCTCGAAACAGCATGGAACATTGAAGACCCTGCGGCGGGAGATGGCTGACATAGAGGGGAGACTTGCGGAGTTGGATCGGTGTCTGACTGAGAGTTGGTCGGGCGAGGTGCTAGCGGAGATCCGACGAGAGGTGTCCTTGTATGAGGAGGCCTCCCTCAGAGAAGTTTGTTTTACAGGAAGGCATGCGCGGGCTCGCCGCTATGGAGAGGGAGAGAGAGCTGGGTGCACGCTCGCTGATAAGCTGCGCAGGCCCTGGGCCAGTAAGTATGTCACTGAGGTTGTTGGCACTGAAGATGAGAGGGTGACTGGGACGAATGGTGTAATGCAAGTTTTTACAGAGTATTTTGCGCAGCTGTATGCTGCCCCGGAGGGCCTGGACGCGGCAGCTGCGCAGACGTATTTTGCGGATATTGCACTTGTGTGGTTTGATGAGGCACACAGGTCGTACCTGGATGTTCAGTTTTCTGTGGAGGAGGTGGCGGCGGCGATCCGCGGCCTGCCTGGTGATAAGTCCCCTGGTACTGATGGCCTGACTCCAGCGTTTTATAAGGAATATGCGGATATTCTCACCCTGTGCCTTCTGGGGGTATACGCGGAGTCCTTGGAGACTGGGTCCCTTCCTGCTTCACTCCGGGAGGCTCTGATAGTAACGATTCTTAAACCTGGGAAGGATCTGGCTCGATGCGACTCGTATCATCTACTCTCTATGATTAACATTGACAACAAAATCCTGGCTAAAATGATTGCGGCAAGTTTGCAGCCGCTCCTTCCCAAACTGGTGCTCCCGGATCAGTCGGGATTAGTCCCCGGTAGGTCCACATGTCACAACTTGCGCAGATTCTTCGCGGTGGCGGGCTCGTTAGGGGCGGAGGACAGGGCGGCGGCGGTGTTTCTAGATGCCACCAAAGCTTTTGACTCTGGCATGGGAGTATTTGTTTGCACTTCTGGCCCAGGTGGGTCTCAGCATGCGGTTTGTGCAGTTGATTAGATTATTGTACACCCTGCCCACTGCTCGGTTGCGTCTCAACCGGTGCGTGTCGGCCCCATATCCTGTTGCTCGCGGTACGCGTCAGGGCTGTCCGCTGTCCCCGCTACTTTTTGCGGCGGCGATGGAACCTCTGGCGGCGGGGCTGCGACAGAAGTATAATGATAGGGGTTTGCAGTTCCGACAGAGGCCTATCTTGGTATCTATGTATGCTGATGATATTGCGCTATACGTGCGGAATCCCGATCGAAACTTGGACATTTTATTGGACGAGATCGTGCGTTTTGGCACCTTTTCTGGCATCACGGTCAACTGGTCGAAGTCGGTGGTCTTGCCTTTGACTCCGAGCGTGGCGAAGTTCGATTCGCGGTACCCCTTGGCTTGGGCGGAGGGCCCGGTGCGCTATCTGGGAGTTCAGTTGAGCTGTGATGTTGATACACTTTGGCTGGCTAATTACGGTGCTGCAATGTCGTGGCTAGAGGAGAAGATTGAGACTTGCCGCACCCTACCATTATCGTTAATTGAGCGTATTGATATTACGAAGATGGTGATTCTTCCTAAATTCCTGTATCTCTTCGTTAACCTCCCGCTTCCGCTCGCACGGGGTTTCCTGCGACGCCTGCGTTCTGCACTGATTCGCTTGGTATGGGCGGGTCGCCGGCCCTGCATCTCTTGGGAGAGGCTGACGCTGCCGTTCGAGTTGGGTGGGCTTGCTGCTCTGGATCTGAAGTTATATTATAACTGTGCGCAAGCGCACTTTGCATACTACTGGTTGCGTCCGATTCGATACTTGCCGCATCTGGCACCCGAGAGCGATGCAGTGTGGCAGGATGGGTTGTTGCGTGTGCTTGGGGGCCGGGCTCGGTCTCGACCTAAGGGAGTTGAGAAGGTGGCATGTACGGCGAGAGCGTGGGGGATGCTGATGCAGCGTTCTGGTGTTAATGCACCATTTGCTCCTTCGTTGCCCGTTATGGAGGTCGCTGATGCTCAGATGTTCCGGGACGGCGGTGTGCGTGGTTTTCTTTGGGATGCGGGCTTGATGGGGCTGGGGAACTGGTTTGTGGATGGTCGCCTGATTAACCTTTCGGAGGTACTAGATGACAGTGGCAGGACGGCGTTGCAGCAAATGTATGCTCTCAGGGTTAGTGCTTTGCTGCGGGCTCGATATCCAGGCTTGCCGGAGGCGCCCACGGAGTTCCGTGCTCTGGAGGTGCTGTGCTGTGCGCGGTCGCCAAGTAAGCTAGTTACCAAACTGTATAACTGCATACAGGAGCAGAGCGGCGGCTCTGGGGAGTCTTCTAGGGTCAGGTGGGAGAGAGACGTGGGGGAACCTATCACAGAAGCAATGTGGCGAGGCTGCTGTGCCCACATGAGAGTACTGTCCCTGAACTATTGGCTACGGCTGCTGCATTTTAAGTTTTTGCATCGTTTATATTATACACCCAGCGGGCTCCACTCCATGGATCTGCGTGCGGATGCGTGCTGTGAGCGCTGTCATGCGCCGGACGCGGGTTTCCTGCACCTGGCGTGGGAATGTGCGGAAGTTCACGCTTTCTGGGTGGAGGTTTTGCACACAATTGCTGTGGTAACTGGCTCTAAGATACCCATCTCCCCTAGGGTTGCGCTGCTTGGGTGTGTGAATGAGATTAACGGGCCACATAGGCGGCTGGTTGGCTTACTTTTGCTATTGGCCAAGCGCAGAGTTGCCATGTGCTGGGGCAGGGGGCGGGCGCCGCGTAGGTCTGAATGGCTGCGGGATGCTGCCTTTTGTCAAGATCAGTTGATGGTCTTTTGGGAGCTTATGCCTGAGGGTTCCCGGCCGAGGGATATCTGGGCTCCGCTGCGTGAGTATCTGACGTCCAGGAATGAGCAGGCGGAATGATGTGTGTTTGCCCGTGTTTGATGCTTTCCCCTGCTCCCCCTGACTGGGTTAAGGATTGTGTATAGATGAGGTCGTCTGGTGTAGCCTGGCTTGTGCGCCCTATCTGCCTTTCTTGTTTTTCCTTTTGTTGCTTCACCCCTCTTTTGTTGGTATATTGACTTCGATGTCAGATACAACAATCACTCCTGGACCGGATATGCAGACTGTGTCGACTGGAAGCCCGGCGGGTTGGGCCGGAGATGTGGCTCCCGATCTTGATGCACGCTGCTAGAAAAGCTTGGAGTTTTGCTGAGCGGGATAAATCCTGAAGTTGAGGAGGGTTGTAGTATGTACAGTCTGTTGCTATAATGGGGGGGACCGTTTGCATTGTTGTTGTATTCTGCAATAATCAATATAAATAAATGAAAATTAAAAGAAATAAAAAAAACACGTTCTGAGAGCCAAATCTCTTTCCCCAAAACTGTACTGTGATTGGCAACTTCAACCACCCTTGTAAGTTTCTTGTAAATCGTACTCGTAGTACCTAAGGGATGGAGAGACCCCCCAGAGCTCAATTGTCCCCTTCTGAGAGGCCCCACACCAGTCATATGTAGACTGCTATTGCAGGTTGCATGACAGCGTGGCCGCAAAATTGGAAACATGACATGACACTCAGCCTGGGTGCCATATCCACTAACACTGCATGCAATATAGATAAGTCACTCCTCTAGAATGCCTTACAGCCCTAAGACAGTGTTCACTGTATTACATGTGAGGGCATATGTACATGAGCAAATATGCCTCCACTGTATCTTTGTCAATTCTTAGAATTAGTAAGTGTACAGGGAAGCCATAGTAAGTGCATATGCTGGACACTGGTCACAACATGTTCTCCAGCTACATGATGGCCTCTATGAACCCTGGCTTGTTTGGCATCAAACAACTCAGCATAATAAATCGTCACTGGTGCCAGTAAAGGATTTATTATGAAATGTACTCAGAGGGCACCTTAGAGGTGCCCCCTGAAAATCTAACAGCCCTGGCATGGTTGTTGACTGGTCGTAGCCAGCCTGCCACCACCAGACAGGATTCTGGACCCCTGGGGTGAAAGCTTATGTCCTCTGGGGCCAGAATACAAAGCCTTTCCTGGTCAGAGGTGGCACACCTCCTCCTCAGGCAGGTACCCTGCTCAGGTGGGATGCTTTAAAGGCTATACCACCTTTGAAATGCATCCCCAGCATCTGATCCTACCAGCAAAAGGCAACCCCCTGGTTTAGCCCCCACTTGGGAAAACCAGTGGGAAAACTAGAAAGAATAGGAGGAGTGGCCATCCTCAGCCAGCACCACCCTTCAGGTGTCGCAGGTGAGGTGGTCCCTCCATTTTATTTTCTTCCAGCCAATTAGGGTCAGGGTCGTGTGCCCCTCCCAAAGGAGGTGATCACATAGTGGGTGCAGCCATCCTAAGGTTAGTAGCCCATTGGCTAATACCAGGTACCCCCTAACACACTCTAAGTAAAGTATTTAGGTGGCACCCACCGACCAGAACTTTAAATTTCCTGATGACCTAAGAAGAGCCAGACACCACAGAAGTCGCACCAGCAGAGAAGTCTGAAGACACCAATTGACTTGGCCCCAGCCCTAGTGGCCTGTCTGCAGCCCTTGAAGAACCCCTACCAAAAGACGACTTGTCCTGCAGCCCAGTGACCTCCAAAGCCCTGTGAGGAATGCCTGCCTTCGATTAAGCCCACGATCTTCCGTGAACAGTGGACCTGTCCAAAAGCAACCAACTTTAAAGAAGAAGCAGCTGCCTGAGCAACCGCAAAATCTCCTGTGGAACCACCTCTGCCTGATGCCCACGTCCAAGTGGCCCACCAGTCCTTTGAAGGTTCCACAGTGCTTCTGAGCTAGAGTCCACCGTGGGCTCACTACTGCCAGACTCCACAGCGACGCCTGCAGCCTCAATCCAAAGCCTACCAGTGACAGAGACCTTTCCCTGAAACTGTTTCCAAAGTGGAGCCCCTGGGCCTTTGGAAGCTGGATTATCAGTGTCACTATGACCCCTGGCATCTCTATTTACCTGGGCAGCTGTGGGTTGCCTTCAACCGGCCTCCTGGTCAGAGTCTGCAGCCTGTTTTCTGAAACCGATCTCCTCCATTGGATAGCACTGGGCTCCCAATGCTGTTTTGGCACCCTGCACCAGTCGTCCCTGTGCCACTGAGGGTGTACGTTTGGTGCTGCCTTGTGGCCCCCCTTGTACTTACCTCAACTCCAGGAGATTCACCCCTGACCCTGCTCTACTCACCTGGGAGAAGCGCATGTTCACTTACCCCCTGTCTCCATTGGTTAACATTTGGCACCCATCTCTGTATTGGCACTCTGCACCAGGCCGCCTCTGTGCTGTTGATGGTGTAAGTTTGGTGCTGCCTTGTGGCCTCCTCAGTTCTTACCTTGACCACCAGAGACGAACCCCTGATGCCGCTTGTACTCACCTGTGAGCAGTGTATCTTCATGTAACCTCTTCACCAGAGCTCCCCTGTGTTGCTGTGGGTACACTTTGGGTGTTGATTTGAACCTTGCATGGTGTTGACCTCAAAACCGAAAGACTTGATTTGTAAGTCATTTACTTAACTGCAAAACTGCATTGTTCTTTCATCCTGTAGGATAACATTGAAGATGTCTGAAAATTGCAGTGTTGATTTTTGAAAGTGAAAATTATTTTTAATTTAAAAACTGCTTACCTTGTACCAACGTTCTTGGTCTTAAAAATTATATAAAGATCCATGTTATTTTTGTAAATTGGACTCGAGTTATTCTTTTAGTGTGTCTTTATTTATTGATAGTGTGAGTACAGCAAATGCTTAGCACAACTCCTAGATCTGCCTAACTGCTCGCCCACACTACCACAAAAATAGAGCAATGGGTTGTCTATTTTTGCCTATGGTTACCAAGGTGGGGTTGCCAGAACTCTCTGCACAGGGCACGTAATTTTTGTTCACTATATAGAGAGCCAGACTCCGACACCTGCTCTGATGTAATGTCTTCCCCACCATAAGTAATAGACCTCTCCTTCCCTTCTGCCATCCCGAAATCACTGGGGCTCTCAGTATGTACAGGAAAGTCTGCGAAGATCTTCAGGATCTTCTCTCTGAAGAACTCTGCTGTCTTATCGCAGAAAGCTTAGGAATTTTCTACTGCCTGATGTATAGGAGGTGACAAGAGTGTGCACACTATATTAAAGAGTTCTTTAGGAATGTTAATAGCACATCTAATCCTCTGATTGAAGTACACTGATTTATCCTCCTTGATAATAATTTTGTATTTAAGAATAAGCTCCATATGTATATTTCTCTCTTCCAACTTAAGAGACAGTCTCCATCTTCATTCTTGTCTCCTACACTGCCTTTGCAGGTCCTTGATCGCCTCTGAGAACTATGTGGCAGATGGTTTCCTCCTGCCCTTAGGGCTACCCTAACCAGAAGGTCAACCTCCTCAATGGCAGACTTAACACAATTGTTGAAATTCTCTGCTGGAGAACCCAAACCCCTTAGGTCCTTACCATAAAATTTCCCAAAGACTGCCACAAAATTCCCAATTGAGATTACACCATTAGCAGTGCCCTACATGCTTTCCAATGTGCTTTCTGATGTGCCTTGTGCACACTAAACAGTTTCATAATAGTCCTGTATCGGAGATCATGCCACCCCTTTTGGCAACCTGTACTGTACCCTTTGTTTTGGCACCTGTTGATTTTGACCGCTTTTGGACTGTGAAACCTCAGACCTTCCTTAATGACAATTTGCACCTCCTCACTTAAATTCTCCCCACCTCTACATGTAGAATGGCATGTCTCCCAAATGGAATCTCTTTGGACATCCTTTGCTCACAATCAGTGTTGGTGTTGTTGCCTCAAATACTTCAAAAATGTATCACGCGAACTGTTGGAAAATGCCCTTTCCGCAGGGTCATACCCAAGCTTTTTGCCTTCCTCCTTCTATTTTTTCTGAACTGGTTTTGTTGGTTTTTGGACTCTGCGTGCTTTGCCACTGCTAAACATTGCTAAAGTGCATGCACTTTCTCCTCTAAACATGGTAAGATTGCCTTGACCAAATTTGGCATATTTAATTTACTTGTAAGTCCCTATTAAAGTGCACTACCTGTGCCCAGGGCATGTATATTAAATCCTACTAGTGGGTTGCAGCCCTGATTGTGACACCCACTACTATGGCACTTTAAACATGACTCAGGCCTGCCACTGCAGGGCCTGTGTATACAGTTTTAAACTGCCATTTCGACCTGGCAAGTGCACTCATTTGCCAGGAAAAACCTTCCTTTTTATTACATGTAAGTCATCCCTAAGGTAGGCACTAGTTAGTCCCAAGGGCAGGAGCAGTATATTTAAAAAATAACTTATGGTAAAGTTGGATTTTAAATTGTGCGCCTGAAAATGATACTTTTAGAATGTTGGCAGTTTTTTACTTTCTGTGCCTCTGCCTGTCTCTGAATACATATCTGTGGTTGATGACAGACGTACTTTGTGCATTCCCACTAGACAGTCACACACAAAGGGAGCCTGGGTGTGACATTTGCATATTGATGGCCCATCACCAGGCTGATGGGTTTTCCTGGGCTAGGTGGAAGTGGAAGAGAGGAGCTGACACTTACTTATGAATAGAGCTGTGCCTCTCCTCACTCAAAGGGCTGCATGACCCCCTGTAGAGTGTCTGGGGCCAGATAGGGTAGGAAAGGGCTCTTTTGGACTTCAAAGTAAGGCCTGGAACTTTCTACCATCTTCCAGAACCAGGTCCCCAATGTAGATATACTGGACCCCAAGCCAAACCAAAGCAGATCTCTACAGGAACCAAGGGCATGCTGTCAGGAAGAAGGATTGCTGTGCTGCCAGGAGGGACTGTTACTCTGCAACTGCATTGCTGTATTGGCCTTCTGCCTGCTGTGCTGCAGGAGGGATGCCACTTTGGTACTTGCTTTGCTGTGTTGGCCTGCTGCCTGCTGCTTTCTTGCATGGAGTGAGAAGGACTGGACTTGTTCTTTACTATCTTGAACCTAAGATTCTCTAAGAGCTGGTTGGCTTGCCCCTGTTCTTCTACAGTCTCAGGGGCATCAACACTGCCTGCAACTCACCTGCTACAGCACCTGGACTATGCTATCTGTGGGTGTACCCTGCCACTTGGTGCCAACCCAGTCCTGGACCCTCAGACGTGGGACTACGGTGCTCTGCCTTCTGTAGTTTTCATCAGAAGTACTGGAAAGTCTCACAAAGCAACGCCATGCAGGCAGCGCACCAGGATTTAAGGTACAGTGTTCAGTGGGCCAAAGTGGGTTCCTGTAGTCGGCCCACACTCCGTTGCAGGTGGCCTGAACTTGTGACTTTGTCCCAGTCCAGCGTGACCAGATAGCCACCGTTAGCGCTTTGCGCTTCTATGTGCTATTTTCACCTAAATCTTTAAAAATGCATATCTCAGGATCTACTTATCGGAGTTTTGTTGTTTTGGTCTTGTTTTACTCAGATAAATATTATCTTTTTTCTAATCTTTTGTTGAATCTTTTTGTGGTGTCTTACACTGTGTTACTCTAGGTAAGTATTGCACAACTATTTTACACATTGCCTTCTAAGTTAAGCCTGTCTGCTTTGTGCCAAGCTACCAGAGGGTGAGCACAGGTTAATTTAGGTTGTGTATCTGACTTACCCGACTAGCATTGTGGTCTCTACTTGCACATACCTCTGCCACCTGGAGACCTAATTTCTAACACTGACCCACACACGTTTGTAAATAAATTCCCTCTTATAAACCAAAGTGTATAATATCTGTTGCAAAAAGAACTACATATACCATTGTGGGTGTGTATTGACAGAACCCACTTCTTAGCATCTCGAGGAAAGTGACCTAAAGTCACCATCACCTGCTGTCTTTGGATATACACCAACAAAAAGTACATCCACTGCAATGACATTATGCGGAATGTATTGCCTCCCAATGGAACGTCAACGTGTGAAAGTAAGCTTCAGTTGCTTGACTGACACAAGGAAAAGCCCTTACTAAACACATAAATGCCTAACTGCTCAAAAATGTGGCCCATGAGTCATGTGAGCCAATAACACTGTTCAGCTCATCTGCATATATCCAGCTCAGTGAACATGACAACGTGATCAAACACATATGCTAGCCTCAGTGTTCACACTGAAGAGAACCTAAAGTACATAAATTATCATATTTGCACAGATAATATGCAGCTACTCATGCCGAGACTCCTTCTGAATTTGCATCTTACCTGTGCCACACAAGGGTGTGGCAAGGTCAGTCCAATACCTTGGAACTGAGCATGTGTGAAATGGATTGGGGTTCTGTGTCAAGTGATAAATGGTATATAAAGCTACATTGGGATACAGAGGGTAAATATATTCCTCTGTCCCTGAGAGGCCTCACCTGTTTTGAATGTGAGTATAACAACGCATGGCAATAATTGTATGATATACAGACATATTACTGCATAGGAGCCAGAACACAGAACCAGGAAAAAAGGCAACAACTCCCCAGGGGAAGAGGCAATGGGAGAGCTATGGTTTTCAAGCTTGGCAAGTAGTTTGACAAAGTTCCATGCATGTGGTGCCACACTTAGCAAGTAATCAATGCCAATGATGATGGAGGTTCTTCAGGCAGGTGTGGATACATTCATGATTTGTAAACAGCTAACAACAATGACCCACTTACACAACGGTACAAGAGTGTGTGCGTTACTGGCAGGCACCAGTGTGTGTCCCAGCACATTCAGGAATCAGTAATCTGTACTGACAAAACCATCCCAACTAAACTATCTCTCTCATACACAGTGCTATTGTAGGTGACTATCTGTGTTAGTTGGTGTGTCACATCACCCAGATGAAAACTTACAGTGGCTAAAGGATGGTAAAGAGTCCCTAAGTGACTCAAATGTGGAATACACTAACTCCTGTCCTCCATAGGCCTCTCACAACGAAACATACTCCTCCAGTGACTTCAGGGCAATATCTACATCATGTTCTCAACTCAATGATAAAGACTCTTAATGATGCAATGGTTACGATGCTGTGAAGGTATAAACAATTTTAATACTATAAAATCTATCTAAACTACCAACACCTACCTTTCCTACACTAGCTAACCTTAACACTCCCTTACGTTAACAACTTATCCTAAACTATCTTAAACACTAAACAGAAATAGCATTTTAAACATCAACCCCTCAACCCCTTAACTCCTTACCACACATAGATGGGCACAATACAAATAGCAACTACACCTAAACATATATTAACTACACATGTAAAGCTAAACCAATTTATATTATTTTGGTATTTTCTTCTTTTTTTTCTTTTTTGTTTGACAAATCCCCCACCCACTGCAAAACATAAAAGCATAAAAAAGATTTTAAAACAACTACCTATTAAAATCTCTAAAATCTAAAACCTAACTACACTGAACCTAACCTAATCACTAACTTACACTATTCCTAACAACTATAAATGCAAACAACTAATGTAAAAAAGGGAAGGATAGTGTCCTAAGGAAGAGTCTAAAGAAGTTGAGAAATCTGCAGCAGGGCCTCCTCCATGTTTGTAACATGTTCATGCAGGCTGGCCTGCTCCTGCTTTAAGCCATCCAGTCTCTCTGTTATTGTCCTCAACTACCCCAGTATATCGTAATGGAAAACTGAGTCCCTTCTTCTTCTGGGCCTCCTGATCCTAGTGATTGGGGGCTGTTACAAATGGGGTCTCTAGTTGGCAGAGGTATACACCCTTGTCCAAGTAGGGACTGCAAACCCAGTCAGGGTAAGTCATAACACAATCCAAATTATCCTGTGCCCACCCTGGTATCTTGGCACTGAGAAGTCTGGCTTAACTTAGAAGGCAATGTGTAAAGTATTTGTGCAGAATTGATACCATAACACAGTGAATATACCACAAAAAGACCCCGCACAGGTTTAGAAAAATAGAGAATATTTATCTGAATAAAATACTGTTGAAACAATGAAAATCCAATGTGCACAAGCAAAGTTATGTTTTTTTTTAATGATTAAATCCAAACAAAGCGCCTAGAAAACACAATAGCACCAACTGGGGCCATCACAGCATTGTTGAGGGAGTCATTCCCAACAATCCGACACCACCAGTGCTGGTCACAGAGTCACACGGACCCCCAGGTAAAGTACCTTTTAAAAACGAAAAACAAGGAAGTCGCATGGATTCGGAAAGAGGCGTTGATGGAATCGGTGTAGCGTCAGTCCCTTATGGCTTCAGAGGAAAGAGGCAGTGGTTCCACACTAAGAAGCAGGTGGAGGTGAGGCATCAGTTCGGACCGGATGCAGGGGGAGATGATGCGTCGTCGTCCGCAATGCATCGATTCCTTGTGACTGGCGAGGTAGCTGGTTCCGGTCCATCAGGAGGTGATGTGTCGAGTTTGCAGTGACGCGATGACCCTGAGTGACATCAGCAGAGTCGCGGCAATGCAGAACTTGCATTGTGGGACGCAGTCATTCCATAAAGCGAGGTCCACGGGGCGAGAACAAGCTGTGGCATTCCTGCCATCGCTGAAGTCATTCCTGGTCCGGTACTAGCAAAAAGCTAGTAGTTGAAGTCTTTGCTCTCCCTGAGACTTCATAACAGGAGGCAAGCTTCCAGCACAGTTAGAAGTCAGCAGGGTGGCAGGGCAACAGCAGGGCAGAAGTCCTTTGCAGTCCAGAGAGTCCTTTGGGTAGCCAGGCAGGTCTTCTGACAAAGTTCAGCTGCAGGTCCAGAAGTGTCTGAGTTGGTGAGGTCAGAGACCCAGATTATATACCCACACATACCTTTGAAGTGGGGAGACTTCAAAAAGTGGTTTTGAAGTGCACATTTTCCCCTTTTAGCCCAGTCCTGTCTGCCAGGGTCCCAGTGGGGGGTTATCAGCCCTTTGGGTGGGGGCAGGCCACTGGCCTTTGAAATGTAAGTGTCAGGCCCTCCACCCTTCCAACCCAGGAAGACCCATTCAATATGCAGATGAATGCAGATGTGACTGAGGCCCTCATTATGACATTGGCGGTAATTACCGCTTACCACCATGCTGAATGCCGTCAACATATCGCCCCCGCAGTGGATTACCGCTACCCGTATTATGACACACACATAGCAATCCATCACTATACAGCCACACACACAAGTCAGCCAGCCCAAAGGTCAGTGATAAACTGGCGGTAGCAAAACCTACACCGTTACGTCAACAGAACTACGCCCACAACATTATGACCCACGAATCACCGCGGAGGACATTCAATGGCGGTAAACCATTGGCGCTACATACCACTGAGCTCAAAATACACACACATACAAAACAACACTACATTGGACAATTCAAATAACACACACCTGACACCCATACACACACCACACCCACACCACTATAAAACACACACCCACATTACCCACAACCCTTTATGACTACAAACAAGCGCCACAAGAGAGATAGCAAGACCACAGCCACACACCACCATCACCTATACCCCATCCACGACCCTTACATCACACACCCCAACACATCACCCCACTCACCCTCACCCACACCAATCACACTACACCCATGGCACCACAACGACACCCCAGCTTCTCAGAGGAGAAACTAAGGGTCATGGTGGAGGAAATCATCCGAGTAGAGCGACAGATATTTGGATCACAGGTGCAGCAGACATTAATTGCTAGGAAGATGGAGCTATGGTGGAGAATCGTGGACAAGGTCAACACCTAGGGACAGCACCCCAGAACAAGGGATGACATCAGGAAGAGCTGGAACGACCTACGTGGAAGGTGCGTTCCGTGGCAGCAAGACACCACAGAGGACTGGCGGTGGACTCCCACCTCCTCCCCCACAACTAACAACATGGGAGGAGCAAGTCTTCGCAATTATGCATCCCGAGGGCCTGGCAGGAGTAGGAGGAGGACTGGACTCTGGTAAGTCAAATCTCTATTACTATCACCCCCCCTACCAGCATACCATCACATACCCCCACCCTTACCCTCACGACCATCACTCCACCATCTCCCAAACACCCCACAATCTCAACCCACCCCTCCCAATACCAAGCCCTACATGCAACAACAATGCATGGACACACATCACAGACCTGCATGGACACCCATCACTAAAGCATGCACACTAGAGGGAAACAGCAAGCCCACCAAATAACTACTCACACAAGGCAAAGCTACGAGGGCAATAACAACAATAGAGGACAACACACCCATGCACAAGATGTCACATGCAGGTCCCCCAGCCAACATCACCGGAAAGGAGGTGCCAGCAACATCTAGCACCCCCCAAGAGGAGGTCCACAGTGATGATAGCAGCTCTGGGACACCTGGATCTGGATGACCAACCTAGCCCATCAGGGATCTCCGGACAGTCGGTTATCCAGTCACAGTCCCATACCACCACAGATCCTCCACCCTCAGGAAACACCAGCACAGTACCCACCCAGCGGGCCCATACCTCTGTCCCCAGGACACGTCAATCAGCAGTGTGTCCACAACTACTGGGACCCCAGGCCACCCTACAAACACAGGACGATCAGGGACCTTGGGTCAGTGGCAGTGGGCACACGGTTCAGGGGACAGAGGTACAGGACAACAGGGAAGCTGGGAGGACTGCTGTGCGACAGGGGGAGGACAGGCCCAGAGAACCGACTCTCCAGGATGCACTCACCAACATCCTGGGAGCATACCACCATTCCCATGAGACAATGGGCCAGATACCGGACAAGAAACAGGAGAACCAGTGGCTGCAGGAGGGGCAGTACCTGGGGATCAGGGAGGACTTGAAGTCCATTAACACCTCCCTGGTCTCTATTGCAGGGGTGCTGTCAGACATGGCCAACAGTATGAGGGGGGCAGTGGCACACCACCGAGCCCCTACCACTAGCCAAACCAATGAACAGCCCTCCACCTCCGCTGCCAATAGTAGACAGGAGACCCCACCACAGGACCAACAGGCAACCAGCATCCATCCCCCTGCAGAAGGAGAACCACCCCGCAAACGTTCCCTGTGATCCAGGCAGAAGCCAGAGACTATTACAAAGACCCCCGCAGGAAATAAGACCCTCCTGATTGCCACCCTTGTGTCCCACCCTGTGACCCTGTCTACCTTGATGTGCCATTGCTACACTTCCTATGCCCCCTTAGACAATGCACCTGTGATCCACATAGACTGGACTCTATCCTGGACTTTCCTCCACCATCACCCCAGCCCATTGCACATCCCCCTCTACTTATTAGCACTTAAATAGACACCATTTGAAAAAATACAAGTATGGAGCCTGTCAAATTATTTAACTATGTATTTGTTTAACAAGCTTTAAACACTGCAATACAACTGAACAGTAATGTATACATATGAATGACCTGTAGTTGGCTGCAGTCAACACAACAGGAGCAACGGTGGGGCACAAATATCTGCAAATAATGATGCCAAAGGCTACTGTAAGTGGCCATAGAAGTGGGAAAATCAGCCTACCAGTGATAATGTCAAACACAAAACTATCAATTAAAAGCGAAGTTACACTGTCTTACCTGTGTGTCATTGGAAGTATTGATGAATTATTGCACTTCTGTTGTCCTCATCCTCTGCCTCCTCATCTTCACTGTCCCCAGGGTCCACTGCTGCCACACGTCCATCTCCAGCCTCATCCTCCTGCACAAAAGGCACCTGGCGACGTAAGGCAAGGTTGTGCAACATACAACATGCCACGATGATCTGGCAGACCTTCTTGGGTGAGTAGCACAGGGAACCACCTGTCAGATGGATACAACAAAACCTATCCTTCAGGAGGCTGAATGTCCTCTCTATGATTTGTCTTGTTCGCCCATGTGCCTCATTGTAATGTTCCTCTGCCCTTGTCCTGGGATTCCGCACAGGGGTCAGTAGCCATGAGAGGTTGGGTTAACCAGAGTCATCTGCAAATATTGAGGGACAACTGTTAGACACACACTAACCATTAGGGCCCACACCATACCCATACACTAACAGCCACTGGGTGGGAACCAGGGCTCACCTATTAGCCACACCCGGTGCCTCTAGGGATGGGTCCAAACTGGGGTGGCATGGTGAGAAAAAGAACGATCGATTAAACCCAGATCTGTGACTGGGGGTGAGTGTTTGCATTGTTTAGCACTCCGTCCATCATCCTTTTGTGTTGCCTCTGGAGTTGAGCCATCACATATGGGATGCTGCTATTCATCAGGATAAAGTCATCATGGAAAGACCCAGGATACTTTTCATTGACATGGGAGATGTACTGGTCCGCTAGGCACACTATCTGCACATTCATGGAGTGAAAGCTCTTTCGATTTCTGAACACCTGTTCATTTCTCTGGGCGGGGACAAATGCAATATGTGTACCATCAATAGCCCCAATAATGTTGGGGATGTGTCCCATTGCATAGAAATCAGCTTTCACTGTGGCCAAATCCTCCATGTGAGGGAAAATGATGTAGCTGCACATGTGTTTAATTAGGGCAGACAACACTCTGGTCAGCGCTATTGAGAAAATTGGTTGTGACATTCCTGCTGCCAACCCCACTGTCACTTGGAAGGAACCAGTTGCCAGGAAATGGAGCACAGATAGGACTTGCACAAGAGGGGGGATCCCGGTATGGTGATGGATAGCAGATATCAGGTCAGACTCCAATTGGGCACACAGCTCTGTGATTGTGGCCCTGTCCAGTCTATAGGTGTGGATAATGTGCCGACCCTCATAAGAACCACCGTGCAACTCCTCATTGGTTATCATTGGGCCCTATGGGTTACAGTGGCCAATGGTGATGTGCGCCGGCGGTGACGGTACGCACAGCTGCAGAAGTGACATTTTCCATCTGTTCACTCACTTGCTACCTGGCCTTCAACAGGAGAGGACCTACACTGCTTGTGCTGCTGTGACCTGTGTCTGGAACCAACCATGGCTCATGTCACTGGGGAAAGGACCCCTGCCTTCACCGCAATGGACTTGGAGAGACTGGTGGATTGGGTCCTACCCCAGTACCTAATGCTGTATGGGCCTCCAGACCAACAGGTGAGTACACTGTGAGCACGATGCATGGGCATGAATGCATGGAGTGGTGTGTGTGAAGGCCTCGTGTGGGGGGGGCTGGAAGGGCCCTGGGCAGCTTGCTGCATGTATGGTGGGCCATGTCTTTGCGTAAGGGGATGTGAGGGCTATGGTGGGCCATGAGTGTAACAGGCAGGATGGTATGACTGATACCTTTTCCTATGTGTAGTTCTCTGCAGGTCAGCGCCCATCAGAAAAAGGGTATATGGCGTGCCATCGCCAAGGACATGCGGACCCTGGGGGTCTACGGCAGGCGGAGCACCCACTGTTGGACAAGGTGGGAGGACCTGAGACGCTGGGCACGGAAGACCGCGGAGGCCCAGCTGGGTATGGCCTCTCAACGAGGAAGGGGTGCCCGTCGAACCCTGATCCCCCTGATGGCCCGCATATAGGTGGTGGCCTATCTGGAGCTGGATGGGTGCTTGGGGGTATCACAGCAGCCACAAGGGGGTGAGTACAGTGCCCAATATACAACTTGTGCGTGGTGGGGTGGCATCCAGGTGGGGGATGTGGGTCTATGGGTGCCCCTAGACCAGGTCGAACATTGCAGGGTAGGTCTCATTTTGGGCAGGGTCTGATGTAAACTTCCTCCAACCAAGCTGGTAGGCATCCACTACTGGGCAGGGGTCTGTGGGTCTCAGGTATGCTGCATTTGGCGTTAGATGTCCCTGTCCATGGGCTGGTGACTAGCATTGTGACTGTTAGTGCATTGCCTAGTGCATAGGGCTGTTACCTGTGTGTGTGTGTGTCATGTACGACAATGGTGGTGTTGTTGCTGCCAGTGACCAAGTGTATCCTTTGTCTCCCAACCTTTTTGTTTTGTCACCCTGTCCTTATGTGCATTAGCATCATCTGGCGAAGAAGCAGAGGCCCAGGAGGCTGAATCCAATGACGGTCAGGGCACCAGTGGGATGGAGGGGAGCACCACGGCAGAGACTGGAGGGGATAGTTCGGACAGTGATATCTCTTCCAATGGGAGCTCCCTGGTGGTGGTGGACACCTCTGTGCCCACCCCAACTACAGGTACAGCCGCCACCCCCTTACCAGCACCGCTCTCCAAGCAGCCCCTCAGCATGTTTCCCGTGCCCGCTCACCCAGGAGGGTGGGCATCTCCTTTGCCCCAGGCACAATAGGCCCTGCCCAAGTTAGCCCTGCTGCCCTGAGTGAGGAGGCTATTGACCTCCTGTGATCTTTCGCTGTTAAGCAGTCAACCATTGTGAATGCCATCCAGGGGCTGGCAGCCCATTTGCAGCAGACAAATGCATTCCTGGAGGGCATTCACTCTGGCATGGCGGCCCAACAGAGATCAATCAAGGCTCTGGCCTCCTCCCTGATGGCAGCCATTGTCCCTGTTTCTAGCCTCCCCCCTCCAACTTCCTCTACCCATTCCCAGTCCCCTTAACCCCAACCTATCCCAAGCACACAGGCAGACCAGCATGCACAGAGGACAACACACAGGAGTGGTTCAGGAAAACACAAGCACCACACATCATCCCACAGGCACTCACACAAACACCATCCAAATGCAGACATACCAACATCTACTGCCTCCGCTGTGTCCCCCTCCTCCTCCTCATCTACCTCCCTCCCAGTAGCATCTACACTCACACCTGCATGCACTACATCCTCATCCACTACCACCATCACGCCTATCACTACATGCCCCTCACTGGCAGTCACCACCCCCACATCAATGCACATGTCCTCTGTGTCCTCTCCCACTGTGTCTGTGCCCCCTCCTCCCAGAGTACACAACCACAAGCACTCAGACACCCAACAGCCATCCACCTCACAACAGCATCCAGCCCATGTACCTGCACCCATAATCAGCAGACAGACACCTCCTACAACCACTTCCTCTTCCTCCACTCCCAAACCTTCACCCTCTTCCCGCCCCAATGTCCCTAAGAAGCTCTTCCTCTCCACTGTTGACCTCTTCCCTACCACTCTCCCTCATCCTCCACGTCAGGCCATGGTGGTCAGAACCCAGGTGAGCACCTCAGCCACACAGTCCACGGCCAAAGTAGTGTCGACAGCTATTCCAGGTGGGAGAGGATCCCGGGCACCAGGCAGCTACACTGAAAGGGTGCCTGCACCAGGTGCTTCAAGGAAGGGCAAGGAGGCACCACCAGCTGCGTCAAGGAAGGGCAAGGAGGCACCACCAGCTTCGTCTAGGAAGGGCAAGGAGGCACCACCTGCTGCTATAGGGAAGGTCAAGGAGGCACCACCAGCTGCGTCTAGGAAGGGCAAGGAGGTACCCCCAGCTGCTATAGGGAAGGGCAAGGGGCAATGCCCGGCTGCTGACAGGAAGGGCAAGGGTCCTGCACCAGCAGGCAGGAAGGACAGGAGGCATGGTGCTGGGACTCGTTCGGAGCCCCGACCACCAATTATGATGGTTCAGCCGTCCGAGGCTGCAAGGGAAGGGCTGGAGCCTCCCCCCACGACTGGCAGCACCCCCACCAACACCACCGCCAGCACCGCCACCAGCACCGCTGCCAGCAGCAGCAGCCCCAGTGGGCAGCTGTCCAAGGCTGCAGGGGAAGGGCTGGAGCCTCCCCCCACGACTACCAGCACCGCCACCAGCACCGTCGCCAGAAGCAGCAGCCCCAGTGGGAAGCCGTCCAAGGCTGCAGGGGAAGGGCTCGAGTCTCCCCCCACCACTGCCAGAACCAGCACCGCCACCAGCAGCCCCAGTGGGCAGCCGTCTGATGCTGCTGGATAAGGGCTGGAGCCTCCCCCCACCACTGCTAGCACCACCACCAGCACCGCTGGCAGCGGCAGCAGCCCCAATGGGCAGCCGTCCTCGGCTACAGGGGAATGGCTGGAGCCTCCCCCCACCACTGCCAGCACCGCCACCAGCAGCGGCAGCCCCAGTGGGCAGCAGTCCGATGCTGCAGGGGAAGGGTTGGAGTCTCCTCCACCACTGGCAGCAGTGCCACCAGCACTGCCACCAGCACCGCCGCCAGCATTGCCACCAGTACCGCCACCGGCGGCAGCAGGCCCAGTGGGCAGCCGTCCGAGGCTGCAGGGGAAGGGTTGGGAGCCTCCCCCCACCACTGTCAGCACCGACACCTGCACCGCCACTGCCACCACTGAGCAGCTGTCACTGCCGGCGGGCAGTGTGTAGTCCTGCATCCATGAGCAGTTGTGCGGCCTGGGCCCTGCAAATGCTGTGGGTCGGACATCCAGGTGAGAGACTGTCCTTGCACTCCCCAAGATTTGCATCACAGGGCACAATGCCCCCTCCAGAACCAGTGGAGAAGCCATCCACTCACCCCATCCTTCCCACGATGAAGTACACTGGGCATAATGCCCCCTACAGAACCAGTGGAAGTATCCACCCACTAGAGAAACTATGGCCTTGCACTCCCCAGGATCAAGTAGTTGGCAAATGACCCACTTGAGAGACTGTGGCCTTGCACTCCCCAGGACCAAGCAGTGGGCAAACCACCTACTTGAGAGACTGTGGCCTTGCACTCCCCAGGACAAAGCAGTGGGCAAACCACCCACTTGAGAGACTGTGGCCTTGCACTACCCAGGACCAAGCAGTGGGCATGCAGCCCCATCCAGGACCAGTGGCGATGTACCATCTTCTGGCTGAGGTGCCCCCCCATTCCCCGTCCCCCTGAGGTGCCTGTCTATTTTCAACCTGATGCCCCGGTAGTGTTCTCTCAGTGTTGTTGCAGGAGTGAGGTGGGGCCTTGGCCTATGTGATGTGGCCTTGTGGCCACGGACATTGAGGACTGGGCAGTGTCCCTACATTTGTAAATATGTATATACGTTTGGATTTTGATGCACTTATTCATAGTATTTTGTCGTATTACACTCACTTTCTTCAAATAATTTTGTCCTTGCATTTTTCCTGAGGGGTACGGGGGGAATATGTAATGTTACTTCATCTGGTTGTGTGTACGGTGTTGGGGGTCGGGGTGTTGCGTGTTGCGTGTGTGTGTCACTCTCTTTTTCCTCCCCCCTCCCTTGTGTGCTAGGCAGCAGTACTCACTGTGTTTGTCTTCGCCGGTGTTGATGTTCATAATGCAGCAGAAGGTAGACAAGCCTGGGAAATATGTGCAGCTCGGGATCCATAGCATCGTGGTTGTTCCCTGAGTCTCCACAGGTGAGTCCTTTGTCTTCTGAGATCTGTTTCCACCAGGCTTTTGATGTTGGTACCGCCCCGGAAAACGTGGCGGATAAGCCGGTCATAATAGTGTGGGCGGTACATTGTCTTCTGCCAAGCTGTTGCGGTTACCGCCGTGGTACTTGTTGATTCCGCCGTGGCAGTCGGTGTGTTAAAGTGGCTGTCTGTCTGAGCGGTTTCCGCCGGGGTTATAATGCCATTTTTGTTACCTGTTGGCAGTATTACCGTCACTTTATCACTGACCGCAAGTGTTAGAATGAGGGCCTGAGTGTCCTGTGTTTGTGGTTGTCTGGGTGAAATGGAGCTGTCAACCAGCACAGACCAGACGTTGATTGGAGAAAGGCTGAAAGGCACAGATCGTTTTAGGGGAGAGAAGTGGTCACTTTCTAAAAGTGCCATTTTTCAAATAGTAATATTAAATCCAACCTCACCAATAAGCAGAATTTCCTATTACCATTCTGACCATACTTAATATGACCTGGTTACCCCTTTCAGATCACAATCTACCACTCAAAAAAGTATATGAGGATGGTACTAATGCTAGTCCATGAAAGGAGCAAGCCAAACATTAGTGGAAAAACAAATGTAGGAGTTTTTCACTACCAGGACATATAAAACACATATGTACATGTCCTGCCTTTTACCTACATAGCACCCTGCCCTGTGGGTTGCCTAGGGCCTACCTTTGTTGTTATATATATGTAGAAAAAGGGGAGTTTAAGGCTTGGAAAGTACTTTTAAATGCCAATTTGAAGTGGCAGTGAAACTGCACTCACAGGCCTTGCAGTGGCAGGCCTGAAACATGGTTAAGCGGATCAGTGCTGGCCCCCCCACTGGCCTTGGGCACATGTAGGGCACTTTACTAGGGACTTACAAGTAAATTAAATAGACCAATTGAGGATGACTGAATGTTACCATGTTTTAAGGGAGAGTGCATATGCACTTTGACACTGGTTAGGAGTGGTAAAGTGTGCAGAGTTAAACCCAGCAGAAACAGTGTCAGAAAAGTGGAGGGAGGCAGGCAAAACGTTGGGGGACGACCACCCTAAGGCTGTTAGGTCTAACAGGGGTTTTGTGACTGCAGGTGTAGCTGCTGTGGCCTGTGGCTGTGGTGGCTGCTGCTGGCTTTGGACACCCATGGTAGGTTTTGTGGCTGATGTAGTGGCTGCTGTCTTCAATTTGCCATGGATATTCCAGGATCCCAATGACTTGGCTCGCTCTTAAAGCTTACCCATCTTTCTGAATGCCTTACATACGTTCCGGGTGGTAATGGTCCCTGCACATCTCAAATGTTTTGGCATCTTCAGCTGTCATGTTATGTAGGGTGAGAATGTTAAAACAATAGTAGCTCAAGTTGCATATATACATGATGTGTGTGAAAATAGGCTGGCATTGTAACAATCATATGGGCCTGTCCAGACCAACTCAAGAATTTGAAATGGATATATGGCTATTATACCGTCACTATATAGACATCCCCTACTTGAGCAAGTAAAACATATGGTTACATTTATATCTTACAAACTATAATATCCCAATATTTCAGATATACCCAATAACTTTGACACCCATATCTTAAGATTATATAAATATGGGATGCAGCTAGTTAGCTTGCAGGCGTGAGCTGGCTGGATGATGAAGGTCAGAGGAATCCATCATCACATGCCTGAAACTTTCCTCAGACATGTGATGTACTTAGCAATGCTGACCAACATCTTGTCAGTCTCCATTGTACCATGACACATGGGTGACACCATTGACCCTCTGCAGAACCATGAAGTGCTTTGATGGGAAAGGATAGGCATACACTGTATGCAACATCTTAAAAGCCATTTAAGAGTTTACTGGCACTGGTGCACAGAGTGCTGACTAGCAGAAAATATTTTTACCTTCCAACTTTGTGCAAGGATGCATTTCTTGTCAGCAGGTATTATGTTTTGGTGTTGCTCTGTAAAACACATAGGGCCATATGTACAAAGATCCGATTGACTCACAATTTGCGAGTCGCAAAATCGGATGTACAACAGTGTACTTTACACTGTTTGCGATTCCCAATGGGGTTGCAAATGACCTATCTTGTGAATATTCATGAGTTAGGTCACAATTTGTGTCCCCATTTGGACTGGGATGGTGGCCTGCTGGAGACAGCAGACCACCATGTCTGTGACTGCTTTGAAATAAAGCAGTTTTTTTTTAAAATGCAGCCTGTTTTCCTTAAAGAAAAAAAGTTTTCTTTTCATTGTTTCAGAGCAGGCAGTGGTCCGTGGGACCACTGCCTGCTCTGAAAAAATATTTTCGCAGCCATTCACAAAGGGGAAGGGGTCCCACGGGGACCCCTTCTCGTTTGCGAAAGGGTTAGCACCAGTTTCAAACTGGTGCTAACTGCGATTGTTTTGCGACCGCATTCATGGTCACAAAACAATCATACACACCATTTGGATTCGGTATTAGGAAGGGACGCCCTTGGCATGCCCCTTCCTAATACCGAATCGCAAAACCGATACTGCGATTCGGTAACAAGTTACCGAATCACAGTTTGGGCTTTGTACATCCCAAAAAGCATTTTTCAAGTCGCAAACTGGCTGATTCTGCAAATCTGCCCGTTTGAGACTTGAAAAATGCTTTGTACATCTAGCCCCTAGTTCTGCACATGTACAGTATTATAAGGCATATCAATCTGTGCAAATGTATAGCACAATGCAGCACACTTGTAACGTTTAATTCAAAGGGAGTTTGGACATATATCTCCTGCTTAGCCATCAACAGTGGTGCTCTGCCATTTTGGGATCATCTCCTGGTCCTTCACGTATGTTACATGAGGGAATGCTCAGAATTTCATGCATTTTCATTGGAAACTACCACCCGCAATTCATTGAACAGAACCTTGTGCCAGGGTGTGGCAATGCAGCTATTGCCACTGTGCTTGCTTTACGCTTGATTAAGGTAGCCACTCTGAGGCACACAAAGTTCCCTTAGGTAACTTAATTTCTTTAAAGTAAGTTATTTTTAAGTACATGTTGCCTGTTGCAATGCGAAAATACTATCCCTCCCAGACACAGTAAAACTGCAAATAACACCCCTTATAACTATAACTACCCCTAAAATTGTAAACCCCAAAAAACAAACTTCCAACAATACAAAGAAAAATATACAGATAAAACAATATTAAAGGACAAAAAGTTCTTATAAACACACAAGACAGGGACAGATCACACACTGACAAGACCAAAAATTCACCATAGGCACATACACTCTCAGATACACCTCCAACACCCAATACAAACTAACAGAGAGTAAAAGAAAGTGAAAGTAACTTCACACTTTCTAGTATGCAGCCTGCCACACCCACTGCTTCACATCCTGCCTGTTTTTGACAATTGCATTGTTTGTTTATGATTTATCGCTACTCAAATGGTAATTGGGTGATAAATGCACAGTCCATTAGCACTTCTGCTGTCACTTCCATGCATTGGCACTGATGCGTGGCTTATAGCCGGAACAACTGACGCAATTGCTGCACAACAGGAGCAATGCGTGGGTTTCTGACGCACACAATTGGCCTAATGTATGGGATCTACTATAAAGAACTGTGAAATGCAGGATAACACACCTTGGCGCCGCTTCGATTGGTCCTGGATTTATAGCTGCCAAGTTTTCAGTTTGTGTATGTGTGCAATTTCAATAGTCATAGTGTGCTTATGTGTGACATTTCAACTTCTTAGGTGGGACATTTTGAGTGACACTTTATTGTGAGGGGAGCAATGTTATTATGGTTTGTAGTAGTCTTAGGTGGACTTGGGTTCTCGCATAATGTGGGTATTTGTCCAGAATGGGCTAGTATACCCAGTGTTGCATGATACTTGGCAGAGCTGTGGACTGTGTGACAGAGGGCAGTGTCCTCGTGGTGAATCTGGGAGGTTGTAAGTCTTTCATGTCCCTATCACTTCATGACAGGTGGGCCGGCACATGACCCATAGAGTCAGTCTAGGGACAAGGAATGCATAGCAGCTCAGCAAGGCAGGAATCACGAGCTGTATGATCAGACATCATGTGTCACAGCCATTACCAGGGTACACACCTGGATGTTCCCCACAGTCATATGTGCTCGTGAAGATTGCTCCTCAGGCCTATGGCCCACTCTATTGTATTTCCTCTTCTGCCCAATCTCTTTATTCATGCAATGTATCAGGTATCCTTCCATATGATGTGTCACAAATGCAACATACATTTAGGTACACACAAGGACAGGCTGGCTCACCCGTACTACAGTGTATGTGCCACTCAGCTTGCAGGTATACTGGACTTTCTTAATCCATCTTCTGTAGTTCCAATATTGCATGTGTTTGTCAGGTAGTCATGTCTTAGAGCACAAAGCTAGGCATGGTCATCCATGCAGTGTAGTGGCAAAGACACTTCTGCACTCACAGCTATATATATATTACCCATTATGTGTAGTTCATGCACAATGTACCATGGTAAATGGGCAACAGAAATCTATTTGAATGTTTGATGAGCCACCCAAGGCTACCTTGTGTAGCCCTGAGGTGTATCATTAATCTTGAGTGACACAATGCATTTCAAATCACTGCATTGCCTTAATCTGCACAAAAGAGAAGCTCCGTGGCCATTGCATGGGGGTATCCATTCACATCCCATGGTTTTAGACCATTCCCAGACTTACCAAACCTAGCAAACCTTGAAATGATCCACGAGCTACAACTTTCCCAGGAATGGCATTGCAGGGGGATAGACCTTAAAATATCCTCGTTGTTACATCTTTTAATATGTGCTGCATTCTGCAGTACACATAGATGGCGGAATATGGCTCACAGTACATGTTTGTTAGCAGGAAGGCAGACCTTCATGCACAAATATATTCCTTCATGTGACACAAGCATCCTTGCTCCATGGTGCAAGTGTGCCTGTGTTAGTCCTAGGCAGCCAAAACAGGGGAAAAGGCAGAAATGATTGGTATTCTACTAGATACAGCACAATGCTTCCTTTTTCCTTTCACACATAGCCGTACAATAGGGTGTCTATCTGTGCTGCTATGTGTGGCCATGGTCATTATATGCCCCTCTGAGAACAGTCACAGGACAGTAGAAGATTAATACTCTGATCCACATGTATTTGTCTGCCACAAATATCATAATGTGCAGTGCACACACCCAGGCACTGTAAACTGATTCTACACTATTTTTGCTTGTGCTCGAGTGTCAGAGGTGAACACACTCTACCAGCACACACACTCTTAGCATGTTCACACTTTTCGACATTGCAACCTATGTTTTGTGTGTGTCTTGCACTGGCACATGCTTTCTGCACATGGTGTTATTATGCACACGTATTTTGATCAACATGATGTTGGGCAAGAGTGAGTGGAACACACACCGACAGACCTTTTGAATAGTTGAGTGAGCCAGTAAGCTTCACTGCAGTGAACCAGGGTTTCATGGTCATGCTCAGTACTACTGTTCAATAAACATCATGCTGCCAATCCCACTTTAGCTCAGTCTTACTCTTGTCAAAGGCAGTAGCAGTACAACTACTCCGAGGGCAGGTTTTTGTGTGACCCCTCTGGTCCAAGAAGACTGCAATCCACTACAAAGACCTATGTAATGCCACTCTCTCACATGCCATTTCCCCTTTGGGATGATATAAGATTTGTGATCCCCTCAACGATACACTCACAGATGGGGTAAACTACTCTTACCAAGCAGAGGTAAGTTCATATCTAAAATTCTCCATCGCACCACGTTCAATGAGTTTGTGTATGTACACATATATTTGTGCCATGACCCACCCTTTCTGGCCTGTAAATCAAATGCTGCTAGTGTTCATGACCCACACTCTCTGCCCAGGCTAAAACTCAACCAGAGTGGTACTTTGGTCGTACCAGTGTTTCATGTCCTCCTGGCTTGCCTATAGGTTCCCTCGAGCGAGCTTCCTAAAGCGGGCACTCCGGTGTCTGAAGGCCAGCATGTCACTAAATAAATCCTGGGGTAACTTCCTAGGAGCTTGCTCCCAGCCCTCTTTCACCAGATTTAGAGGTCCTCTGACGGGTGCCCATACAACAGTTCAAAGGGGCTAAAGCCAACCCCCTTCTGTTGTACTTCCTGGTAGGCGAAGACAAGGCATGGCATGAGGATGTCCAACTTACGCCTCATGGAGTCTGACAGACCCCCAATCATTCCTTTTAGGGTTCGGGTTAATCTCTCAACCAACCTGTTACTTTGGGGTGGTATGTAGTGGTGAACTTGTATTTGACCCCACATTCCTTCCACTTGGTACCCCGTACATATACCACCTCCTTGGGGAAACTCACTTGGGTAAAGATCTCCATCAGTGTCCAGGCAACACAGTGATGGAAAACCGTGTTCCATGAGGTTTCCATCATTTTCAGCAGCCGCAAGTTGGTGTTGCATCGTTTCTCAAGCCGCGATGCAGGTGATGTATCGATTTCCCAGCCGCAATGCAGGTGGAGCATTAATTTCAGCTGCTAGGTAGGTGACGCGTCGTTTTTACAGCCTCGTTGCAGGTGGTGCGTCAAAATGTTCCCTGCACTGCATCCTGTGCGTGGATTTCAGTTTTTGTTCTACCAGCTTCACCTTTCAAGGGCCCAGGGACTGGATAAGGTACCATTTGGCAGGGCAGGAGTCTCAGCGGTGAGACCAGATGCAGGCAGGGGAAGTCTTTGATTGCCCTGAGACTTCAAAACAGGACGCAGGCTCAGTCCAAGCTCTTGGGCAGGGTGCAGTGTATACTAAAGGTGGGACATGTCCTAACAGTGAAACACTGCCAAATTCGTTTTTCACTGTTGCAAGGCCTGTCTCTCTCATAGGTTACCATGGGGGCTGCCTTTAAAAATTAATAAAGCGTAGATTCCCTTTGGATGCGGATAGACATGTGGAGTTTGGGGTCTCTGAACTCACAATTTAAAAATACATCTTTTAGTGAAGTTCGTTTTGAGATTGTGTGTTTGAAAATTCCACTTTTAGAAAGAAGGCATTTTCTTGCTTAAACCATTCTGTGACACTGCCTGTTTGTGGATTCCCTGTCTGGGTCAGTTTGACAGCTGGGCTGTTTGCACCTCTCTCTAAACAGTGACACAAAGGGAGCTGGGTTGTAGCCTGCATATCCTGATGAGCCATCTGTGCTAGGAGGGAGGGGATGAGTGGTCACTTACTCCTGAAAGGACAGTGCATGCCCTCACACAATGCAGTCTTCAACCCCCTGGTGTGTGTCTGGGGCCTAGCCTGGGCAAGGCAGGATCTCACAAACAAGAGTGACTTTCCTTTGAAGTGTTGCGTAGGCTCTCATTATTCTAATGAGACCACTGGATTTTGAGTGGCAGAATCGCCCACGGTGTGGGAGACTAAGGGGGTCCTTTTGACCCTGGCGGTAATTACCGCCATGGCGGAGGTCGGCGGTAGCACCGCCAACAGGCTGGCAGTGCACCGCTGGGCATTCTGACCGCGGCGGTTCAGCCGCGGCCAGAAACGGAAAGTCGGCGGTGTACCGCCGACTTCCCGCTGCCCTTGAGAATCCTCCATGGCGGCGGAGCGCGCTCCGCCGCCTTGGGGATTCTGACACCCCCTACCGCCATCCGGTTCCTGGCGGTTCTCCCGCCAGGAACAGGATGGCGTAGGGGGTGCCACGGGGCCCCTGGGGGCCCCTGCAGTGCCCATGCCAATGGCATGGGCACTGCAGGGGCCCCCGTAAGAGGGCCCCACGAAGAATTTCAGTGTCTGCTTTGCAGGCACTGAAATTCGCGACGGGTGCAACTGCATTATGACGGCGTCCTCGTGGGAAGGGTGTTTCCCGCTGGGCTGGCGGGCGGACTTTCGGCGGTCGCCCGCCGGCCCAGTGGGAAAGCCAGAATGACCGCCGCGGTCTTTCGGCGGGAACCGCTTGGTGGGTGGCGACCGCCGTCCGCCGCTGTCAGAATGACCCCCTAAGTTGAAACCCACTGCGGGTGACACCTGTCACACCAATCCTGGTTTTGCTCCGGCTCACTAGCAGTGCCTCATCTCTACCCAAGGATAGGAATGATTGGGCAGCCGAGCGCATGACATACTTGGCTTCCCAGGGAAGTTGTGGTCACTCAGGTCTCATCTGTTTCTCTCATTTACAATTCAGTCTCATATATAAATGACAAACAGAAGCAGTATATGTTTCAATAATGAGTTTAATAAAACAACTGCATCTTAGATAGCAAAGCGTGAACTGCAATAACCAGGACAACGCAACATGACAGTATTAAAATTGTGACGAAAAGAGTGAAGCATTAAAACAACGCTATCATATTGTCACTATGGTCAATGGACTAACTCCTAACTAGGCTATGATAGAGCACAGCATGTTAAGCTCTAATTCTGCCCTTCAGGTTCCCCTGGGAAGACATCATCCCCCATACCTGATCAAAGGCCTGGGTCTGTGTTAGCATCTGTAGCGAAGCATTCAGCGATCAGCATACAGTCGTGGTTCTCTGGTTGGAATCTCCCTCTAACGTGTGAGGGACAAGGAAGTGTTTTTATACCAAACAACACAGCTGATGTTCTGAGAAAATGTCTCTACGTAGGGATATGTGTTTTCTACGAATGTTGGAGACTAAACTTCTACCACGTTCACCGGCAATGTGCCGTGCTGTAGCCGAGGAAGAAGCACAGAGTGATCAAGAATTTCGTGTTTGAGAACAGAGTGCTGGCCCAGGCAAAAACAGTTAGATAAACGGAAAGTAAAACAAGACCGTAAAAATGGTTAGTGTAACAATAATAGAATGAAGCTGAATAAAATATATCAACGTTAAAGTGCACAGCGGCCTAGTATGTTAAAATAACGAGCATGGAGCTATGACTAAAATGGCTCCACAACAGAAGTAGGCCTACTTCAAAGGCAGAAAGGAATATAAGAAGAGCACCCAAACCCCTGAAAATTAGATTACTTCTGAAACCAAGAGGAACCTCGGCAAAGGAGAAGAGCTGGATAAGCTGGAGGAGGAGTACTGCCCCTTTGCCTGTGACTGTGCTTTGCTGGGTTGGCTTGCAGTAGCTGCTTCTGCCTGAGAGAGGACAAAGACTGACTTTTGTGTGACTTACCACCGGTGAAGAATCTCCAAGGGCTTGGTTGAGAGTGAGAAATCTACGCATCGCTGGCCTTTATCAACGCATGCTCGACCGTGTGGCTTTATTTTGAAGCCACCCAGGTACTTTTGTATGCTAGCAACATTCCCACTGTTTCTAAAGGATTTAAGACTCTTTTGCTTTTTAAATTAATAGCTTTACTTGTGTATCATGGATTTTTGTTGTTTTGGTCTTGTTTTGTTTAGATAAATATTATCTATTTTTCTAAACTGATGTTGTGTAATTTTGTAGTGTTTTCACTGTTACTGTGTGTGGAGGTACAAATACTTTACACCTTGCTTCTGAAGTTAAGCCTGCCTGCTCATGCCAAGCTACCAAGGGGGTGAGCGGGGTTAACTGAAGGTGATTCTCCTTTACCCTGACTAGAGTGAGGGTCTTCTTGGAAAGAGGGTAATCTGAATGCCAACTAAAGACCCCATTTCTATGTCTTTGCAAACATGAAAAGACTGCTACACCTTGCCAGGCCAATCCCTTAGAAAACTGCTCACACACATCTCTTCTACCTATACATCCGTCATGTATCACACACCACATGCCCTACCACAACACTGAGCACCCTCTGTGCAACACACACAACACATAGGGGGTGATTCTGAGTCTGGCGGGCGGCGGAGGCCGCCCGCCAGACTTCCCCCACCAAAATACTGCTCCGCGGTCGAAAGACCGCTGAGGGTATTTTGGGATTTGCCCTGGGCTGGCGGGCGACCGCCAAAAGGCCGCCCGCCAGCCCAGGGCAAATCAACCTTCCCACGAGGACGCCGGCTCAGAATTGAGCCGGCGGAGTGGGAAGGTGCGACGGGTGCAGTGGCACCCGTTGCGTATTTCAGTGTCTGCAAAGCAGACACTGAAATACAAAGTGGGGCCCTCTTACGGGGGCCCCTGCAGTGCCCATGCCATTGGCATGGGCACTGCAGGGGCCCCCATGGGCCCCGCGGCACCCCCTACCGCATCCTGTTCCTGGCGGGTCTCAGATGGCGGTAGGGGGTGTCAGAATCCCCATGGCGGCGGAGCGCGCTCCGCCGCCATGGGGGATTCACAAGGGCAGCGGAAAACCAGCGGAAAACCGGCGGGAGACCGCCGGTTTTCCGCATCTGACCGTGGCCGAACCGCCGCGGTCAGAATGCCCTGCGGGGCACCGCCGGCCTGTCGGCGGTGCTCCCGCCGACCCTGGCCCCGGCGGTCTCTGACCGCCGGGGTCAGAATGACCCCCATAATAGGCATGTCCCCACAAAAGCAACCCCATTTCACAGATGAGGAGTTGTGGGTCATGGTGGAGGAAATCGTCAGGGTAGAGCCACAGCTGTTTGGTGCACAGGTCCAGCAGATCTCCATTGCCAGGAAAATGGAGGTATGTCAGAGGATCGTGAACAGGGTTAACTCCATGGGACAATATCCACGCACAAGGGATGATATCTGAAAGAGGTGGAACGACCTACGGGGGAAGGGCTGTTCCATTGCATCAAGGCACCAGGTCACCAGGCACCAGGTCACCATCATTAGGACTGGTGGTGGACCCCCACCTCCTCCTCCCCAGTTCACAGCATGGGAGGAACAAGTCTTGGCAATTCTGCATCCTGAGGGCCTCATTTGAATCACTGGAGGGCTGGACACTGGTAAGTCACCATTACTAACCTTCCTCAACTGATACCTGCATGGCATGTCACGCCAACTCTCTACATCCCACTCTATCCAACACAGTGCACCACCCCAATCACCACACTTAAATGTGTACCCTTGTATGCCCTACCCACAGCAAACACACCCCTCCCAGCTCTGCATGCACACACAACAGCAATGCATGGACAGCATGTAGAACTACCAATCCCACAATCCATCACCATACACTACCAAAGGTGGGAGGACAACACCAAACCCATAGAGAAAGGTATAAATGTGGAAAATGTGACAGACAATGACCCTAACAAATCACTTACATCCCAACAGGTGCCCCAGCCAATGTCAGTGGTGAGCAGGTGCCATGGTAATCCAGTCCCCCACCATAAGATGCCCTCAGTGATGTCAGCAACTCTGGATGTCCTGAGCTAGATTAACTTCCTGGCCCATCTGGGACCACAGTTCAGTCGGCTTCAACATCCCACAGTCAGTCCACCACAGTCCCCCCTCTGACTCCAACACCACAGCAGCCAGTCAATGTCCCCAGACCCCTGTCCCCAGGACACGTCGATCAATAGTGTGCCCACATGTACAGGGACCCCAGTCGACAACACCAGGGCAAGACAGTGAAGGTCCTAGTGTAAATGGGACTGGGCACACCGTTCAGGGGACACAGGCACAGGGGGCCAGGGACAGTGGGAGGTCAGCTGTGTACCAAGGAGAGGCCAGGCACAGGGAATCGACTACCGATGAGGCACTCACACATGTCCTGGGGGCATACCAAAAATCCAAGGACAGGATGGGACAGGTGATCAGCATCAAGCAGGAGAACCAGCGGCTGCAGGGGGTCATGCAGCAGTTGCAGGCCCCAAATGCCAACATGGCCTCCATTGCAGGGGTGCTGGGTGACATGGCCAACACCATGCGGGAGAACAGAGCTCACCAGCGGCCCACTTCCACTAGCCAGTCCACTCACCAGCCATCAACATCTTCTGCAGCTAGTGGACAGGAGGACTTACCACAAGACCCACGGGCCACCAGCACTCCTCCCTCTGCTGCAGAAGAACCACCTTGCAAATGTTCCCTGCGACTCAGACAGACACCAGAGACTGTTGCCAAGACCAAGACCACCGCCAGGAAATGAGCTCCTCAAGAATGTCCCACTTGTGTGTCACTGAGTCACGTTGTTCACTTTGGACTGCCATTGCCCCTCTTCTTATGGCTCCATGGACACTGGACCTTTTCTACAAACCAACAGGGCCACTACACTGAAGTTTTCCTCAACCATCACCCCCACTGTATTGTACTATCCCTTCATTATTGTCATTTTAATAAACACCTTTGAACACAGCTGGAATAATAGTGCTTTATCAGACAGAAATGTGCAATGTAATGAACTGCATTATCCTGTGCAAATGTCTAGTAATGTGTGATTCCATCCGACAAATGTTTCAAAGCAGTCTGTAGTCATCAATTCATTACACAGTTGTGACCACACCAACATCTGCAAAAAGGGAAGGTGTAAGTGACAGCCAATTGAAATGTGAAGGCAGTGATTGGCACAACACAGCCGGCACACAGCACTTAATTTAAATAGAGATATGATAAGATCTACAGTCTTACCTGAGTGTCATTGAAAGTACTGCTGTATGATTTGTGCCCTGTTGTCCACATCCTCCTCCTCTTCAGCCTCCTCACTGTCTTCAGTGTCCACTGCTGCCACAGGAGCATTGCTTCCCTCCTCCTGAAAGTAGGGCACATTGCGTCTGAGGGCCAAATTATGCAACATGCAGCAGACCACCACAATCTGGAGACCTTCTTAGGGGTGCAGCATAGGGACCCACCTGTTAAATGGAGGCACCTGAACTGGCTTTCAGTAGACCAAATGTGCATTCTATAACCTTCCTGGTACAGCCATGTCCCTCACTGTATCCATTTTCAGCCCCTGTTCTCAGATTCCTTACAGGGGTCAACAGCCAGGACATGTTTGGGTAGCCGAAGTCACCTGGAAGTAGTGAGGGACACACATTACACATGTACAATGGCATGGAGTACAACTTCAATTGGCACACACTGACATGCATTGTGTGAAGACTCAAGCTCACCTGTGAGCCTCACTCTGTGCCTCTGTAGTCATGCCATCATCTGTGGGACACTGCTATTCCTCAATACATAGGCATCATGCACAGATCCAGGAAACGTGGCAATGACGTAAGAGATGTATTTATCAGCAAGGCACACCAGCTGGACATTTATTGAGTGGAAACTCTTCCTATTCCTGTAGATCTGCTCATTTGCCCTGGTAGGGACCAAGGCATTATGGGTCCCATCAATTGTCCAAATCACATGTGGTATGTGTCCCATAGCATAGAATCCAGCCTTCACAGTGGGCAAATGTTCATTCTGGGGGAAAGAGATGTAGCTGCTCATGTGTTTGAGCAAGGCAGCCAAAACCCTTCCAAGCACTATCGAAAACATTGGCTGTGACATTCCTGCAGCCAAGCCCACTGTCATCTGGAATGAACCACTTGCCAGGAAGTGGAGCACTGAGAGTACCTGTACTACAGGGGGAATTGCTGTAGTGCTGTGGATAGCAGGAATTAGATCAGGCTCCAATTGTGCACAGTAATCGTGGCCCTGTTTAGACGATAGGTGAGTATGATGTGCCGGTCCTCCAGTGTAGCCAAGTCCACTAGGGGTCTGTACACGGGTGCTTGCCTCCTCCTCCTCATCCTCCGCAGTGGTTGGTATATAAGTGAGCCAAAATTAAAATGTGGGTGACTACAGGAAGTATGGCTATACAATATCACAGTACACAGAGCATGTATGTATGTAGGAGACTGGAATTGTCTAGGTGTGTACAATCAATACCAATGACCCACATAAATTTGTCCAACATGAGAACTAGCATTAGGAAATGGCAACCGCCTGTCCTGTATGAAGGGACAGTTGGAAGTGACCTCACTCCGCCCGCGTTCAGCATCATGGAGGAAGGCGGTCTGCACTGCCGTGCAACTCCTCATTGACTAACATGGAGCTCTATGGAGTACAGGAACCAAGGATAATCAACGCTGGCAGTGACGGTGTTCACCGCCGTGGACGTGACCGCCATTTTCTCTGTCCCACTTCACTTGATTTCGACTCTCTAGAGTTGAACATCTCCACTGTGTGTGGTCCTGTGACCTGTGTCTGGAACCTGCGATGGCCCATGATACAGGAGAAAGGGCCCAGCTTTCTCATCCGAGCAGTTGGAGAAGCTTGTGGATGGGGTCCTACCCCTGCATGGGCAGTTGTATGGGCCTCCAGACCAACAGGTGAGAACATCATGGGTACATAGAATGCGACATGGCTGCATGAAGATTTATGTGTGTAAAGGCAGTGTGTCATTTGAGGTGGCGGTTTTGGCTGCATGCAATGTGTATGCAAAGGTAAGGGTCATGTGTGTGCTTAATGTGGGTCATATGCAGAATGCAAGCCATATGTGCAACAGTATGGATTGTTGAGTTCATGGTGTACTTCTGTCTGGGCAGCGCCCATCAAAAGAAAGGTTTGTGGCGTGCCATCGCCAAGGACGTGGGGACCCTGGGGGTCCATAGCCGGCAGAGCACCCACTGCAGGAAACGGTGGGAGGACCTGAGACGCTGGGCCTGGAAGACTGCGGAGGCCCAGCTGCGGACAGCCTCCCAACGAGGGAGGAGTGTCCTTCAGACCCTGACCCCCCTAATGGCCTGCATACTGGCAGTGGCCAATCCTGAGTTGGGTTGGTGCTTGAGGGCAGCACAGCAGCCACAAGAGGGTGAGTACAGATGGTGTGGTATTTATATTTTGTTGCCTGCCATGGGGTTTGGGTGCAAGGTTCTAGTCAGTGGGTGCCCCAATATGCTGGTTCAGCTTTACCTGTGTGGTCCTACTTAGCTATGTAGGGAGGTATGCATATTTGGTATTGGTAAGTAGCTACCATACCATGGCAGACAGGATTTGTTGAATCCCATTCGGTGTGCAGATGCTAGTGTGTGGTTCTTCACTGTGGTTGTACCCAGGTATTGGTTTGTCAGTGTGGTCCATACTGCACAGTGTAAGTTCCAGTGAGTGAATGTGATGTGTATGCCAAATGTGCTGTTGGTGCTGTGATTCACCCTGTGCTCCCTTTCTTTGTCCTCCACCCTTTCTCGTCTTCTCATCTTGTCCTTGTGTGCATTAGCATCCTCTGGCAAAGGAGCATGGGCACTGGCGAGTGGGGCAGCTTCAGCCCACAGGACCTAGGAGGGTGAGAGCACAGACACCAGGTCACCAGTGGGTTGGAGGATGAGGGGAGGACCACGGGGGAGACAGGAGCGATGACTACAGGTTCAGATTCCTCCTCCGATGGTAGCTCCCTGGTGGTGGCGGACCCCTCTGCAACCACCCCAGCTACAAGATCTTCTGCCACCCACGTACCAGCACTGCCCTCCCAGTAGTCCCCACCCAGTTGCCCATGCCCACTCACCCAGGAGAGTGGACGTCTCCTTTGCCCTAGGCACCTGAGACCCTTCCCCGTCAGCCCTGCTGCCCTCAGTATGGAGGCTATTGACCTCCTGAGATCCATCCCGGTAGGGCAGTCAACCATAGTGAATGCTATCCAGGGGCTGGCATCCCAGATGCAGCAATGCCTACCTGGAGGGCATTCACGGTGGCTTGGCTATCCTAATTAGATCGTTTCAGGCTCTGGCCTCCTCTCTGACGGCAGCCAGTGTCCCTGGTTCTACGGTCCTCCCCTCCAACTATCTGTTCCCAGTCCCAAAGCCCTCTCCCCCAACCTATCCAGGCACACAATCTGACAAGCATGCACCCAAAACAACAGACAGGACTCGCGCAGACAAACACAGCACCACACTTCACTCCACAAGCACACACAGAGCCAACACACAGATGCACATACTACAACAGCCACTGCCTCCATTGTCTCCTCCTCCTCCTCTTCCTCCCTCACAGTCACATCAACGCACACACCTGTATGCACTGCATCATCAGACCCAGATCCCGCCACCTGTATAGCCTTGCCCACAGTCACCACAACAGCAGACACCCAGACATGTACCCCACACACCACATGCGCGGTCACCACAACCACCCTCACAACCTAATGCAGCACACACACCTCACGTGCAGACACCACAACAACATATATATACACGTCCTGTTTGTCCTCTCTCACCCTGTCAGCCCCCCTCCAATTACACAAAACCATTCCCACTCAGACACCCAACAGCCATCCACCTCACACACGCACACTGTGCATGCACCTGCACCCAAGTCAAGCACACCTACTCCTCCTACAACCAATCCTTCTTCCTCCACTCCCAATCCTTCTCTCACAACTCACCCCCTTAGTCCCAAGAAGCTTTTCCTTTCCCTCCTTGACCTCTTCCCTCCCGGCCTACCCATAAGAGAAAGATCCCTCCCCCCCAGTCCAGTACCTCCAGCTCCGTCGACTCCTGTTCCTCCCCCAAAACTACACCTGCCACTAAGGGGCACAAGATGGCACTCTGGCCCCCCACCCCAAGCCCACTCCTCCGCCCCTAAACAGAAGGGTAAAGACCCGCTCCCTCCCAAACCCAAGCCTAAGGACCCCCCTCCCAAGAAGAACCCTCCCACCCCATGAGATGCCTGCCTAACACCATCATTATGCCCCTGCCCAGTGGAGTGACTGGGCTGTCAGGAGTCAAGTTAGGCCTTGGACATTGCCTGTGGCCATTTGTTGACTATGGACTGGCCAATGGCCCTACTGTAAATTTGTACATATGTAAATATTTATATTTTAAGATTGAGGTTGCTGTTCCCACATTCTTACAGTTGTTGTACCAGAGGTATGTGTCCTAGCTTTCTTTGCTCCTGGGTTATGTTGCTGTTGTTTTACTCTGCAGATTGTTCTCAATGTGTGGTATGTGTGTTTGGTGTGTGTTGTGTGTGTGTCTGTCACTCTCCCCTCCCTCTCTTGTGTGCTAGGCGGATGTACTCACCGTCCTCTACGTCGTCGCTGGTGCTACTGGACTGCCATCGCATGGTACAGCATCGGCAGGACTTCCAGTGCAGGTTCCATGGAGGCCACGAACTCCTTGTGTCCCCGGAGGTGAATGTCTCCTCTTCTGTGATGTTTTTCTGCCATGCTTTTGGTGGCGGTGGTCCCGCCCCTGAAATCCTGGCGGGCTGCTATGCCAAAATATGGTCGGTGGGTCGTTGTCTTTCACCTGCCTGAAGATGGCAACCGCCATGGTCAGTGGACGGACTGCACTGGTGGTTCAGGTGGCACATTGGCTCTGTATGTGAGGGATCACCGCCATGGTCATAATTTGGCAGTCTTCATCACCAGCCTGGCGAAGGTACTACCACAATCGCCACCGTGGCGGTCAGCTGACCGATATTGTCATAATGAGGGCCTATAATTTTAAGTTAATTCTTGCAAAATTCACATCTTTATTACTGTGTGTTGGATTTCTCTCGTTTTGGCCTTGTTTTACACAGATAAATATTGGCTATTTTTTTTTAAACTGGTGTGGTGTCCTTTTAGGGTGTTTTCACTGGGTGTTATGTGCAAACGTTTTACATTTTGCTTCTGAGATAAGCCTGAGTGCTTGTGCCAAGCTATCAAGGGCGTGAGCAGGAGTTATCTGAGCTGGGTATCTCATTTACCCTGACTAGAGTGAGGGTCCCTACTTGGATAGAGTGTAAACTAACTGCCAGCTAGAGATCACATTTCTAACAACCCACGGCTACAAACCATATCCTTGGTCAGCAGAAAGTAGAAAAAATACAACTGATATTGAGTATGCATATTGTTAGAGAGATGCACAATGTCACAGAGACATACGTGTCCATGTGTGTTATGTACACTGAATAATTCATACATATTTCTTACGATATTGAACTTTATGTGCTATATATACAGTAGGCCATTGTTGAACACATGTCTTTTTCAGTACCCTGTGTCATTACAAATGCCATCCATGTCCTGATACTTTGGATACTACTACATCCTGACTTTCATGTTCAGGCAGTTGATTACTCTGAGAGGTATTTTGAAATGTTCTTGACCACTCTATCTTATGTCCACTCACTACATGTGCAAATTGGCAAAATAGTGATCTGATTTTCTGTCATATATTCAGCCCTAGGTAGGTTTGGACAGTGCCAACATGTTTGACACTCACATACACATGTCCTTTTGAAATAGCCTGTTGTAGAGCCATATAAGTGATATCTCTAAGCATGTTATTTTAGCAACTGGGCCTGCTGCTTGGGCTCTTTAGCTTAGTAACATTTTATTCTGCTTCATTTTATTATTTTTGAATCGGCCACATTTGTGGCGATGTTTTATTTTCTTTAACTAGTTGTTCTTTCACGTAGGAAAGCATCACATTTCTTACTATGGTACACTTTCATCCTGTGCTTTCCTCAAGGCTGCAGTGAGATAGGATTGTCAGCACAAGTGGCACACTGCATCTCTAACATTCACAGAAACACACATATTTTTACATAGGGAGATTTTCTCAGAACATCAATTATTTTATTGTAAAAACATTTCCCTGTCCCATGCACGTTAGAAGCAGATTCCAGCTGGATGACCACAACTGCGTGCTGTCTAACCTCCCTACAGCTGCTTGCTGAGACCACCGGTTCCGTGGCCCAGATGAGGATGGTGTTTTTATAGACAACAGGCCTCTTCACCACTGTCATACTCAGGTATGGGGGATGATGTCTTCCCAGGGAGGAATCCTGAAGGGCAGATTAGGGCTTATCCTGCTGTGCTCTAACAGAGCTTAGGTAGGAATTGCACATGTTGTGCATAGTGACAGTATGGTGGGATGTGTCCTGTGTTTCACTTTCCTTGTCACCATTTTACTTCTAGCATGTTTCATTATTCTGATTATTGCATTTCATGCCATATTATCTAAGATACAGCTGATTCAATAAATCCTATTGAACCATTCTCTGCCTCTGTTTGTCTTTGCATGTGTGTGATTAATGTAACTGAGGGAAAAGGATGAGATCTGATCCACCACGATTTCCCTGAGAAGTCAAAATGTCATACGCCCGGTTGTCATAAATCATCCCTGCTTTTGGGACGAGATGAGGCCCCTGCTACTTGCCTGGAAACGGATTAGGCAGACAGTTGTCACATGGTGTGGGATTGCACTCAGTTCCCCCCAATTCAGGTGATGCTGCCGCCCAAATACAGCAGCATCATTGGTACAATGAGAGCCAATGCCGCAATCTGAATGTTGTTACTTGCCTAGATGAAATTGACCCAGCCTTTGGTTTGTTTACTTACTCTGGCATGTGAATTTGCTGCCTCCGTGTATTACATTTCCAAACTTGTGACATGGATAGTTATACATTTTGCTGTCAGCCTTCAGCTAATGCTTGTCAAACAAGTTATACTAAACTAGATTGACACATAGGTACAGCAATGTGGATTTAATTTAGAACACACTAATGTAGATACAAGCGACTTTCTACTTGTTTGTATGTGATTCTCCCTTGTAGGGGATTCTGTACTTCTATGCCTTGATTCTGTCATCATTGATGTGGCTAGAGAATGTTGAGATTGGGATCCTGAGTACATTGTGATGCCTTGCCCTGGTTGTATTTCATTCTATGTTAGTTACTGGTGTATGACATATTTGACAGTGAGTTTAACTTTCATCGATTCATCTGAAGGGAACTTAGCCAACAAGACTGGTGATCTATCATGTTGGTAACATATGTCAATGTGCCTTGGTTTATGTGTGTTCGTAGACTGTCACTATGGCTGAGACTTATGTATGTTTTGTACTGTTGGTATCACATTGCTACACTAAATTGACATTTACACATGAATGGGGCCTACACATATATTGCATAACACAAATGGAATTTACAACTACTTCATTCCAGTGTTCCTAAAGAAACTAGGGTCAACATACAAGTATTCTGCCATGTGCAACACACCGACTTATGGACACATGATTGTTTCAAACATTATTAATTTATTTGAAGTTTAACTGATACGGAGACTAGGTAAGCTATTGAGGAAACACATGTCACACTTAGCCATCACGTGCACTTTGTACTTATTTTAAGTTGTCTTGTGTATCACATGATTTTGGTCTTGACTTGTTAACCAGTGCAGATGATGTGGTTCAGTCCATTCACACACTGTGAGATGACACAATCCTATTCATAGATGTTCTGTTATTACTGCCTTTGTCGGAATTGTGAGGGAATAAAATAATGGGAAATCACTGTCTACACTTTGACAATGTGCAAATGCCACTAGGTGCCAGATATTTAGCAAAGTGGCGCAGTGCAGCACAGCAAGTCACCCTGCTGTGCTGCACTGAATCACTGGGAAAGGGCTGGAATGCAGAGTATTTAAGTCATATGACACATTCTCGTCCTTTCACCCTGCACTGGCACACACTGGGCTGCCCAGCACAAACACAGGCACCCTTGTGCCATGGTGCAAGTGTGCTTGCTTTGCATGCAGGATTGTTTTAGTGCAGGCAGGGATACCTTCCTGCACACAAACAATCCTTAGAAGCATATTCCTCTATCTATGTGTGCCACAGAATACAGCACACATAGCATGCAGAAGAGACTTGGAAGACTTATGTCCTTTATCATCTTTATACACCACCTGGGGAGTCATATTTATTTTATGCATTCCCAGGTTTAACATGTTTGGTATACATGACATGTGCCATAAACCATGGGAGTTGCATGGATACACCCACACAACAATTATGGAACACCTCCTAGGCACACAGTAATGCAACACAATATTTTGCTCTGTGTTGCATTACTCCAGATTTTGGATGTCATTCAAGGCCACGTGAAGTGGCTTAGCATTTCCTCAAATATCTGACATAGGTGTTTATATCACACATGTACCACAATGCCTGGTGCAAGTATGAGGCACACCTTTTGTACATATGTAATTAGCTCCATCAAGAGACACAGAGCTGGCAATTGTGTCAAACATTTCCGCATTTATGTTGGTATGGTGTGTAATTCAGATTCCTTTACAAACAAATAGGCCTCTCCGATGTCGGCCATTCTGGAAGCACTCGTTGATGATACTGTGCCGGAAGAAGTAAGCATCATGCACACTTCTAGGGTTCTTGGCCAGCACATTGGTGAATATCCCCAGATGCCCCATGCCTAGATGTTGAAAGAGTAAGTGTACGTCTGGTTCCTATACAGGTGGGATGTTTCGGCAGGGGGAACCAATTACAATCCATGACTCCTATGACATGGGGAAATCCTTAAATGGCAGTGAAGCCTTGCATGGTGTCCATGTGTTGTTGTTGGGTCTTGGAAAAGGAGAGGCAATGAAGCATGAGCCAGATGATAGCATCCAGGACAGAGGATAGGAAGGCAGAAAATGATGCTTGTGATATTCCTGCCACTCTGGCTGTTGTGACCTGCTAGGAACCAGACGCCAGCATGTGGAGCTCAGCCAACAGTTTCACCTGTGGAGGAATGTTAGTGGGCCTGGCAGTTTGAGGCTGGAGACTTGCCCAAATCTTATGGAACAGTTCCGTGAAATTCTCTCGTGAGTATGTAGAATATGATGACCTCATCCTCCCTGAGGTCAATGGGGGATATGCTCTGCTGTAACACATGTTCCCTCCTCCTTCACTGCCTATATGGTGGTGGTGGTCTCCATGCAACTCCTAGATGCATAGCTGAGCTTGCCAAAGTGTTTTTTGATGTTCAAGTTTTTATTCCACAGCCACTGCATCATTTTCAGTGCCTGGTTTGCTGATGCACAGATTTTTTGGTGCATTTCAGGCTTTGCGTGCCACATCCAAATGATGCGTCATTAATTGTCAAATGCATAAATATCAATGCATTCTATTTTAGTTATATTTTGCTGGGGGAAGCTTGCTTTGCAGATTTTAATTTATTAATGGCACAGCTGGCTTAGGTGCAACAATTGCCTGACGAAAGCCTTCAAAAACAACACATTTGGGCAAATACGTCATCTTTTAAATATGGACTACTGTTTGCGCCACCATTGGGTCAAAATATGTGGTGCAACGCTGGTGCAAACCTTTTCATAAATATGCCCAAACATGTCCAAACATCCATTATGATTGATGGGAATACACCAGACACTGTTCCTGGCAAGGTAAGAGCATGACGTGTGGAGTTGAGTGACCAAGCTCAATTCAAATTTCACCTTTCTGCACACTCAGTGCATTCAACACATTCTCACCAACAACAAGGCATTAAGCACAGCACAGGCTAAAGAGTCTGAATAGCTCTCATCTTATAACTACACTCTAAGCAGTTGAACATGGCTTAGGGTTAATGCCCTTGATTTTGGTTCCTGCCAATTTTATATAATGTTTCAGTGCAGACAATAAATTGAAGATATTTTTCAGTATAAATACCCTTTCTTCCCCTCTACTTCAATAAACAATCTTTATCAGTTTTTTTTTCCACAAGCTGACGGTTCTCAGGTCTGGTTCTTCACTCCATAGTTTGTCTGAAAATCAGCTTGCCACTTTATACTTTGCTGAAGAATGAAGGTTCTCTATGGGCATTTATTAAGACCTATCTTACTCCCCATTTATTTGTCATCCTTGTACAAAAGCACAACTACACATCACTGCCTTTTGTACTTATAAACACCTACTTCTCCCTGCACATCACTGGGAATTGTGTCACATTCTTAACTTCCATGGGTGGTAAGTTTTTTTGGGGTTTTTGCATTAACCCTTTTGATTTCTGAACCAGCTTTTGCTGGCTTTTAGGACTCTGTGCACCTTACCGCTGCTAACCAGTGCTAAAGTGTTCTCTCCTTTAAACATGGTAACATTAGATTACATCTAATTGGAACATTTAATTGACTTATTAGTCCCTAGTAAAGTGGTGCTACATGTACCCGTGGCATGTAAATTAAATACTCCTAGTGGTTCTGAAGCACTAATTGTGACACCTACTTATGTAGCCTTTTAATCATGTCTCATGCCTGCAACTGCAGCCTGTGTGTGCAGTTTAAACTGCTATTTTGACCTGGCAAATAAACTTCTTGCCTGGCCTAAACCTTCTTTTTAAATACACAGAAGTCACCCCTGGTTTAGGCCATACACAGCCCTGAGGGTGGTGTGCGGAATATTTAAAAAGGTGGGCATCAACTTTGAGCTTTTACATGTCCTAGTAGTGAATAACTTCTAAATTCATTTTTCAGTACTGCCGTCCTCTCCCATAAGATAACATTGGGCTCCCTCATTACATTTTCTAAGTGGTAACTTTCAACTAAGAGCAGGTAAGAGATGACATTGACAAGTGGTTTAAAGCCTATGAGGTTTCTCTGGAGATGAATATGGTCCCTGAGGAGGAGGATTTTGGGGTCGGTCTCTAGCACACAACCCTAGTGGTGGGAGGGACACCTTGCTGGCCTTAGAGAAGGGGGAAAGGATGAGGTATTTTCCCATGAAGGACACCCTTGTCAGGGAGTATGGCCTCATCCCTGAAAAGTACAGAGAGAAGCCAGGAATAGTCAGAAGCTATCCCATCAGTCCTGGGTAGATTGTGTAGATTTTGTTAGTAATGCACTGGGTGGTTGGTTGAAGGGCACTGAAGTAAAAGATTACCAGAGGATGTACAATTGGGTGGCAAGAGAACACATGGTAAGCCTTTGTTTTTCTGAGCTTCATCAACAATTTATTGATAGCAAGCTCAAAGTCCACATAGAACAAGCTAAGGAGGTGGGCCACTGGCTCAGCACCAGGCTCCATAAGAAGGTACCTGGGAATGGACCCAAGAAGGATGGTTCAGGATCCTCCCAGCAGAGTGAGGGAGAGGTCCTGGGAGAAACAGGTCCCAGAATAAGGTGGAGGGAAAGGGTTCCCATGTCCCTTCTGAGAAACAAGGTGGAGGCTCTAATGGGAGGTAGCCCAGGGCACCTCATTTCCAACCCCAGTGCTTTGACTGTTCTCAGCTAGGACACAAGCAGGGGGACCCTGTCTGCCCTAAGAAACCACCTAGTGGTAGGACATCAAAAGGGGTGGCCAATATGGCATTAGACCTACGTAGTCGCATTCCCCAGGGGTAGGTCATAGACCATGCCTTGATATCCCTTAGTTGGGTGGCAGATTCAGAGCTAACCTGGTGATCCCTAAGGGTAAAAGTCATCACTTCCACCAGGTGGGAGTGGGTGGGATCCCTGTCACTGCTCTCATAGATACCGGGGCCAGCCAGACTGTGGTATCGGAGAGTGGCTGGTTTTCCCTGAGCAGTAGACTGGACAGGAGTGTACGGTAACTCAGGCCGAAAAGAAGGAAGTCTCCCCAACAATGGCTCTGGTATTCCTGGAATGGGATGGGGAAGTTTTAGAAATGGGGTCTCTAGTTGGCAATCAGTTTGCACTCTGTCCAAGCAGGGATCCTTTCTCTAGTCAGGTTAAAGGAGTTACACTCCTATGACCACCCCTGCTCATCCCTTTGGTGGCTTGATGCAAGCAGTCAGGCTCATCACAAAGGCAATGTGTAAAGTATTTGTAACAACACACAGAGTAATATAGTGAAAAAACTACAGAGTGGACACCACACCAGTTTAGAAAAATAGGCAATATTTATCTAAATCAAACAAGACCAAAATTACAAACATCCAACATTCACAAGTAAAGTTATGAATTTTTTAAATGATAGATTCTTGCTCTATAGAAAACAATGGAAACATTGTTGTTACACAAAGTACCTGGTTTTCATCAAAAATAAAGCAGCAGGGGTGAGCGTGTATCAATAAAAAACAGCAACACATTGTTTTCTCTCTTGCAAGTCAGGCCGTGCGTCGTTTTCGAGATGGGACACCTCAGGTCCACGCAGGTTCGCATTGATTTTGATGTCCAGCGATGATACATGTGAAATCCGGCCACATGGTGATGGAAAATTGTGCTTCGTGGGTTTTGCGTTGTTTTCAGCAACCGCAGGTGGGTGTTGTGTCGTTTTACCAGTCGCGATGCAGGTGCTGCGTCCATTTCAGCCGCAAGGAGGGTGGCGCATCATTTTACAGCCACGTTGCATATGGTGTGTCAAAATTTTACCCGCATGGCTTCCTGTGCATGGATTTCAGTACTTGTTCTACCAGCTCTACCTTTCAAGGGCCCAGGGACTTGATAGGGCACCACTTGGGAGGACAGTGAGTCGCAGCAGAGAGTCCAGGTGCTGGCAGGGGAAGTCTTTGATGGCCCTGAGACTTCAAACCAGGAGACAAGCTCAATCCAAGCCCTGGGAGACACTTCACGGACAGGAATATTCCACATAGTCCAGTCTTTGCCCTCTTTCAGTCAGAAGCAGCAACTGCAGGCTAACCCAGCAAAGCACAGTCACAGGCAAAGGGGTGGTACTCCTCCTCCAGCTCTTCAGCTCTTATGCTTGGCAGAGGTTCCTCTTGGTTCCAGAAGTAATCTGAAAATCTGGTGTTTTGGGTCCACTCAGCTTTTGAAGTAGGCAAACTTCAAAAGAAAGTCTCTGTTGTTTACAAGATCCTACCTTGCCCTTGCCTGGCCCCAGACACACACCAGGGGGTTGGAGACTGCATTGTGTGAGGGCAGGCACAGCCCTTTCAGGTGTAAGTGACCACTCCTCCCTTCACTCTAGCCCAGATGGCCCATCAGGACATGAAGGCTACACCCCAGCTCACTTTGTGTCACTGTCTAGTGGAGATTAACAAATAGCGCAACTGTCAGTCTGACTCAGACAGGGAATACAAAGCAGACAGAGTCACAGAATGGTTTAAGCAAGAAAATGCCCACTTTCTAAAAGTGGCATTTTCAAAAAGACAATCTGAAAACCAACTTTAACAAAAGATGTATTTTTAAATTGTGAGTTCAGGGACCCCAAACGCCATATCTATGTCTGCTTCCAAAGGGAAACTGCACGTTTTTTTTTTTAAAGGCAGCCCCCTGTGTTAACCTATGAGAGAGATAGGCCGTACAACAGTGAAACCTGAATTTGGCAGTGTTTCATTGTTTTGACATATAAAACACATAAGTACTTGCCCCACCATTAACCTACGCTCCACCCTGCCCATGGGGCTACCTAGGGCCTACCTTAGGGGTGCCTTACATGTAGAAAACAGGGAAGGTTTGGGCCTGGCAAGTGGGTACACTTGTCAGGTTGAATTGGCAGTTTAAGACAGCACACACAGACACTGTTGTGGCAGGTCTGAGCAATGTTTACAGGGCTACTCATTATGGGTGGCACAATCAGTGCTGCAGGCCCACTAGTAGCATTTGATTTACAGGACCTGGGCACCTCTCGTGCACTTTCCAGGGACTTAGTAGTAAATCAAATGTGCCAATCATGGAAAAGCCAATTACAAATATATTTTACAAGGGGAGCACATGCACTTTAGCACTGGTCAGCAGTGGTGAAGTGCCCAGAATACAAAAACCAGCAAAAAACAAGCCCAGCACACAGTAAAAACATAGAAAGCAGAGACAAAAAAGACAGGGGAGACTACACCAAGAATGCCAGGTTTAACAGGAGGTGACCCAGAGGTGGGTCATAGTTAGCCACCAGAAGCCCATATACTGACTACTGAGCAATGAGTTCCCCTGGTGTCCGAAAAACTGGGAAGAGCAGCCACCAGGGTGCCTGACAGTTCAGTTTTTTGGAGGTACCACTCTTAATTGGAGGGTACAAGAGCCCAGACTTAGGGCAATGTGAGGGAAAACTCACTCCTGTTGCCTGTTCAGCCACAAGGTACAGACCCTAAGCAGGATGACCAGTCTCAGGCTACCACCTCTGAACTAGTGGGAAGGATAGTGGAAGAAGGGGGCCTCCAATCTGAGAAATGTCAGAAGTCAGAGAATCATAAATGGCCTGACAGTTGTCAGTGGTCTCTGTTGTGGTTGCTGTCCTCTTGGCACAGTTATCCTTCGGTGAGGGACAGAAGTCTGAATAAAGGGTTGAGAAGGGCCATATCATTTTGTTGGCCATGGTGGTGCTAGCTGCCTACTGGGATGCATCTGCGAGTGACAAAGGTTAGGTGCTTCACAGATGGAGTTTCGAAGTGAGAAGAAGGGTTCTCCATGGGACAGTTCAGTGGCTCAGAAGAGTGTAGACAGAAGGATCCAACTAAGTTCAGATAGGCATAGAACTGGCAAGGGTCTCTGCAGTAGAGGACCATTTTCCACATTCTATTGCCTAAGCAGAAAATCCCATCAAGGTACTGATTACTCTACCCTGGCTTTTGGCTGCAGGGGATCATGCTGGACTTGACCCTTCCTTGCAGGGGCATCCCCAAATGTTTTGCCTTCACCCTCTTGTTTTCTGAACAAGTTTTTGCTGGCTTTTATGACACTGTGCATGTCACCATTGCTAACCAGAGTGAAAGTGTGTGTGCTCTCTCCTTTAAACATGGTAAAATTGGATTACAACCAACTGGCATATTTAGTTTGCTTATAAGTCCCTAGGAAAGTGGTACTACATGCACCCAGGGACTATAAGTTAAACGCTATTAGTGGGTCTGCAGCACCAATTGTGCCACCCAATTAAGAAGTCTTTTAACTATGCCTTAAGCCTGCCATTGAAGCCGTAGGCACTAAACAGCCCAGAGGGCAGGATGCAGCATATTTAAAAATATAGCCATATACTTTTAACTTTCACATGTCCTGGTAGTGAAAACCCCCTAAATTCCTGGGAGGCTTACCTCTCCGATAGGATAACATTCGGCTCCCTTATTACAATTTGTTGGACCTGTTTCTTCTGCAGAATCATCCCCAGACTTTTTCTCTTTTCCCTCCACTTTCTGCTCAATTTGTTTTTGTTGGCTTTAGGATTCTGGGCACTTCACCACTGATAATCTGTGCTAAAGTGCATATGCTTTGCACTCTGAACATGGTAATGATTTAAATGATAGAATCCCATGGTTCATGCACCTAAAAGATCTATTGAGAGGTATAAATCTAACACCTAACTTAGACAACCCAGGCATAGTTCTCCAATTTAGCAAGAAGGAACTGAAAAAACATTTAATAGCTTGGAGGGCCAGAGAAAGAGGAAACAGAGAATGCATGAAATCAACGGTAGCTCTTTACATGATTGAAAACAATGAGGTTATACCAAATTATTTACTGACAGTTGTGAACACTCAGCATAGATTTTATTTGACCCGTCTACGTTTTAGAATGTTGCATTTTTTGGTAGCCTTTCCAAAAATGAGAACTTGGAGTAAAAGTCTACCGAAGTGCCCCTGTGTGGGACGATTTGCACAATCTACAACGCACTTTATTTTATCTTGTAAATTTTATTATGATATTAGGAAACAATTCTTAAAACCACTATTTATTATTAATAAGTTATTTTATTGCAGAGAAGCTTTTAACTATTTATTTAAACTGGATACGAATGAGAAATGTGAAGCAGTGCTAAATTTTATTTTACATGCAATTGAACAGAGGACAAAGTTGTCCTATCTAGAAAAACTCCGATACGAGAATGAGTAATCGCATAATTTGTCACAACAAAGTTTTTTATCCTTTTATTAGTAACGTATCTGGAAATTTTTTTATTGTATAACTTTTTATTTTAAAGAGATTGTTCCTTTTTTCTTTTCTTTTATGGAGTAAAATCCGAATAAAGATTGTTTTGAATTGAATTGAATTGATTTAAATGTTATGGTCCTGTCATGTCTTGACCCTTTATCATGTATTTTAATGCCATTATGTAAAAAGCAGATTATCATGGCATTATAGGGACATTGTAACCCTGATGGCAGTGATAGGAACTATGTTTATGTTCTTCAATATGTATTTCTCTGAAAACCCTGATGGCAGTGGTAGGCACTGTTTTATATTCTTTGTTATGACTTATGTTAAAGAACCCTGGTGACAGAGGTAGGGACTCATTCATGCGGTGCACAGATCTAAAGGTTACAATATGCAAATGCACCATGTGAGCCCATCATTAACAATGTGTTTTAACAATCACCGCTGAAGAACACGTGCCTTGTTCACCCACACCTTGCAGCTGCGGCTTTTTAAACCGCTGCACACTTCACTTACCTGGCTCCCGTTCACAGTCTCCCGGCTCCTGGACCCTCAGTGGCTGTCTTCAGATGTCTCCTCTTTGGCAACAGTTCTTCCTGATGTTTCTGCTTCACCCCCTTCACAGACCTACTACGTATCCTGAAAAAGAGCACAGCGTAAAGATCAGACCGATACAGACAGAAATCGTATCGCACTCAGCGCAGGACAATCAACACGAAAAGATAAAACAAGCTCAATAATGCAGTGGCCAAGCCACAACATTTAGTGTTCCCCTTGGGTGACGTCATTATGGATCCTTTGGTACATGCCCTAAGCGTGGGTCCCCCTGTTACTGAACATTTAACATCCATAATTCTGATTCTTCATGTAGAAGTGCAAAAGCTCAAGGCAGAAAATCAGGAGCTTAAGGGGGTAATAGCTCACCACAAACTTTATACTCAGTGGAGGGACCCCACGTCACAGAGTCCTTTTTAAAGTCTTCCTATACTTGTAGTAAATCACATCCAACTCAATTCTTCTTCCAGTACCATCCACACAGATCAAAATCTGCATGTTACCGTTACAACTCCTACTTCTGTGCCCTTAGCTAATCCAGTAAAGTTTACTAGGGATAGTACACACTTTGCTGCCTTTATGAGCCAGTGTCAATTGCTTTAGTTATGTAAACCACAAGTTTTTATGACCAATGCAGGAAATGTTGCCTTTGTGATTTCGTTCCTGAGGGGAGTGGCAGCCAATTGGTCAATTCCTCTCATATAAAATGATGACCCATCCTTTATAATCCTAACACCTTTAAGGCAGCCATGACATGTTTGTTTGCTAAACATGTCTTCATACAGTCTGGTGATAATGAGCTGTGAAACAGAGGGTAGGGTTCCAAAGACCTTTTAACCTACAGCACTACTTTTAACTGTCTTATAACAAAAACTCATCAACCAGAGGAAAAAGAAACATCCCTCTTTTATAGAGGTTTAAGAGACGATCTAAAAGATAGTATGTCACACATAGTAAAATTACCTGAATTCATCGATTTAGTTGTAAGAATGGATCATAGCTTAGGTCAATTGAAAAGTGACAAACCTGAAGGTAAAATAAGAGAAGTAGAACTAAAAACAGACAGCAAAGGTCACGATGAAGAAATACCTGAGGCAGAACAAATGTAGATAGGGTGAATATGAGGTGCTCTACCCATTGAAGAAAAGGTAAGACAACACAAGGCTAACCTCTGCCTCTAATGAGGCAAGCCAGGACATTCTGCCTATGATTGCACAGTGAAACTAAAATAGAACAAGTCAGTCACTGGTGTGGAAATCTCTGAAAAGCAGGAAAACTACGGGCCTCATTTACAAGGCCTTTGCACAACTGTGGCAACATTTCTTTTGATGCAACGATGGTGCAAGCACTTATCTACACTGCTCCCATTTGCAAACTGATGCATTGGGCCCAACGCGTCAGTTTGTTTAGCCTTGCATCAAATTATACCTGCTCCAGGTATAATGTATGCAATGTAGGTGTTTCCATGGGAAAAGCCACACAGAACTGACCCAGTGAAATTTAGCACATGTAATTCTGTCATTCTGTGACTTCACTGTGTCAGACTTTTTACCACCTGCACCCAGCAGGCATAAAATTGACGCAGGGCTTTTCTCAATGGGGGCCTCCTGGCATTGCTGGAGTAGGGTCATTATTTGACACTAATCAAGCAATTCGTGAGTTTAGCACCACAGATGCATCAGAATTTCTGACTCATCTGTGAAAATGTGCGCCACAGAGCTCTGTATTGTAAATACAGCACATACATGGAGTCGTAAGGGGGTCGTAGGGCAGTGCAAGAAATCGAACACATCGGAAACAATGTGTCAGATTCCTGGAAATGGGGCCCTGAACGTCTCGAACAGTAAGGAGATCGCTTCTCAGAGAGAATCCAACTTCCAGATTTCCCAATATTTAACAAATGTGGCATATCGCGTTCCCTGACACATGACTATCAGAGTGACATTAAGATTGTCACCTCAAAACCAGCAGGTCTTGCTGGTGTTCATTGACTCTTTTATTTGTCTCTAGCACACAAGTTAGGCATTCTTCGCATAGCTAAGGCAGAACCAGTACGTGCAGTGGGTGGCTCTGCGTTACCTTATGGTTTAATTTGATATAACACTAGTCCTCTGACTCTAATTTGTGATAATGGACAAACTGAAGAAACAAGTTTTGATCTCATTGATACCCCTTTATTTGGTTTGATTCTTGGTATGTGCTGGCTAGAGTATCATAACACCAAAAATGATTGGGTGTCACATACCTTAAATCTAGAGTCCCCAGTTTGCATGACCACCTGTTGTCAGGAATCTCTATATCAGGTAACATCACTTCATTATGCGGAAACTCACACTTCCCAATCAGTCCAACTACCAAAAGAATATCATGACTTCCAGGATGTTTTTGACCCAGTCAAGGCAACTCAATTACCTTCACATAGAGTCTATGTGGGGGAACATTCTTGTTCATGGGGCGGTACTCCACTGCAGCCGAATATACACCCTAACTGAGCCATAAACACAATATTTACGCAAATACCCAGACAAATTGCTCAAACAGGTTTTTTTTCAGACATTCAACCTCTCCCATCTCTTCACCCCTCTTTTTCATCCTAAAAAAGAATGAGGAATTACAGGCATGCATCAATTACAGTGCTGTGCTGTCAACAAAACTACAAAAAAAATCAATATCATCACAACATGAAAAGGTAAAACAACCTCAATAATGCATGCACAGGTTTTCTGATGATTAAGAAATTTCAAATGGCAGTAACATACATTGGAAGGTGCATTTTGAAACTAGGCAGCACACAAAAAGACTGAGGCCCATATTTATTCTTTTTCAGAATCGCATTTGCACCGCTTTTTGACGTAAAAGTGGCGCAAATTTACAAAATACAATTGTATTTTGTAAGTTTGCACCGCTTTTGCGTCAAAAAAGGACGCAAATGCGGCGCTAAAAAAGTATAAATATGGCCCTGAGTGTTTGTGTTTTCAGGAAAGAGGTATTTTCTGTGATAGCAGAACAAGTCAAAGTGATCATTGAACAGCAACCATTTGAACTGAGTGAAATCACTTATACCACCCTTGACTTTGCTGATTCTTTGTATTATTGTGTTGACTCTTGCTGATGCTATGAACTATTGCACAAATAATCAGTAAAGTTTTGGCATTTAAAGCCCAAGGCAGTAGAAATGTATAGGACATTTTCCTAAAAGACAGTAATGCACAAATATATTGTTTGGTATGTCAAATCCTGAAAACCTATCATAGCGCTAAAGGTTTTTGAACTACTTCTGTGCACGATATCTAAATGAATGTTATTTATTTTCAGATTATGAAATGCCCGAACGTTCTAACGCCTGACACACTTGACAATCCTGCCTCTCAAAACCAGAGGTCATGTAGCAGAAAGTCTTAAGTGCCTGATGCCGACAATTCAGAATAACTTGAGACTTAGGGGGTCATTATGACCCTGGCGGAAGGCGGAGAAGCGGCGGTAAGACCGCCAACAGGCTGGCGGTCTTTTTTTTTTGTATTATGACCATGGCGGTCACCGCCATGGTCATCCACCGGTTCTCCATTCCGCCCGCCGGGCTGGAGACCAGGGTCTCCAGCCCGGCGGCCTTCACTATACCGCCAGCGGTATTTGGACCCGGCTGACCGCCATGGATTTCATGGGGTTTGAAACCGCCATGAAATCCATGGCGGTAAGCACTATCAGTGCCAGGGAATTCCTTCCCTGGCAATGATAGGGGTCTCCCGCCCCCCCACCCACACCCCGACTCCCTCCCCTACCACCCCTGCAACTCCCCAAAGGTGGCAGGACCCCCCTCCCCATCCCGACCCCCAACATAACATCACACATACACACACGACACGCACGCAGGCACCACAAACACACATACACGCACACACACCGACATACATGCAAACATCCACACACACAGTCAGACACGCACATCCACATTGAAACATACACGCACACATCCATACAGACATACCTACAGACATACACGCACTCATTCCCAAACACACAACACCCCCGCAAGCATACACGCACTCACACACCCCCTCTACATACACACACACACACCCCCATGCATGAACACAACACACAACACCCCCCCACCCCCCTCCCCTCACGGATGATCGACTTACCTGGTCTGACGATCCTCCGGTAGGGGACGGGAGCCATGGGGGCTGCTCCGCTGACACCACACCGCCAACAGAACACCGCCACGCCGAATCACAGGTCGTGATTCGCTGGGCGGGGTTCTGTTGGCGTGGCGGTGGAGGTTGAGCAACCTTCACTTCCCCACCGCCCGCCAGTATGGCTGTTGGCGGCTCTCCGTTCGTAAAAGGATGGAGTGCTGCCAAAGGTCATAATAGGCCGAGCGGCAAACTGCCAACACTGGCACACTTCGGCACGGCGGTCCCTCGGCGGTCTTGGAAAAAGACCGCTGAGGTCAAAATGACCCCCTAAGTATTTCTCTTGTCACTTTCTTCCCAACCGCCCTTTCCTTGGGAAACTTCCAGAGGTGCAGTGTATACATCATTGCTACCTGGGTAATTCCCAGAAGGATTAGGGGATCGCTGTCACCGCATCTGAACCACCTGGAGTTAAGGTGAGTGGCATGCAACATTAAACATCTAATTATTCTCTATTTTTCTAAACATATGTGGAGTCTTTTTATGGTGTTTTCACTGTGTTACTGTGATTAAAGGGTGCACAAATACTTTACACATTGCCTCTTAAGTTAAGCCTCACTGCTTTGTGTTAGAAATTGGGTCTTTGGTTGGCAGTCAGGTTACCCCCTGTCCAAGCAAGGACCCTCACTCTAGTCAGGGTAAAGAAGAAACACCGTCAGCTAACCCCTGCTCACCCCCTTGGTAGTTTGGCACGAGCAGGCAGGCTTAACTTTCGAGTTCTAGGTGTAAAGTATTTGTACCAACACACATAGGCCCTCATTCTGACCTTGGCGGGCGGCGGAGGCCGCCCGCCAAAGTCCCGCCGTCAGATTACCGTTCCGCGGTCGAAAGACCGCGGCGGTAATTCTGACTTTCCCGCTGGGCTGGCGGGCGGTCGCCTTCAGACCACCCGCCAGCCCAGCGGGAAAGAGGCTTCCACGATGAAGCCGGCTCGGAATCGAGCCGGCGGAGTGGAAGCTGTGCGACGGGTGCAGTTGCACCCGTCGCGTATTTCACTGTCTGCGCAGCAGACAGTGAAATACATGTAGGGGCCCTCTTACGGGGGCCCCTGCAATGCCCATGCCAGTGGCATGGGCACTGCAGGGGCCCCCAGGGGCCCCGCGACCCCCCCTACCGCCATCCGGATCCCGGCGGTCGGACCGCCGGGATCTGGATGGCGGTAGGGGGGGTCGGAATCCCCGCGGCGGTGCAGCAAGCTGCGCCGCCGTGGAGGATTCAATGGGGCGGCGGTACACTGGCGGGAGCCCGCCAGTGGTGCCGGTCCGACCGCGGCTTTACTGCCGCGGTCGGAATCCCCATTGGAGCACCGCCGGCCTGTCGGCGGTGCTCCCGCGGTCCTCCGCCCTGGCGGTCAAAGACCGCCAGGGTCAGAATGACCACCATAGTAACTTAATGAAAACACTACAAGTGACACAACACAGGTTTAGAAAAATAGGAAATATTTATCTGAACAAAACAAGACCAAACCGCCAAAAATCCAACATACACAAGTCAAGTTATTCATTTTAAAAGCAAAAGAGTCTGAAATCCTTTTGTAAACAGGCAAAACACTGTTAGCGTTGAAAAGTACCTGGGTATCGTCAAAAAAACACGCACGGGTGAGTGTGCGTCGACAAAAGTAAGCAGTGCGTCGATTTCTCACCCACAATTGAGACGGCGATTTCAGCAGCGGAGCCGGTGGGGCGTCGTTTCTTCAGCCGCATCTTGGAGGTTGCGTCAGAAATTTCTCTGCACGGTGGTCCGTGTGTGGATTTTCAATCTTGGACTGCCAGCTATACCTGTCAAGGCCCCAGGAACTGGATAGGGCACCACTTGGCAGGGCAGGAGTCTCAGCAGGGGAAGTATTTGATAGCCCTGAGACTTCAACAACAGGAGGCAAGCTCAGGACAAGCTCGTGGATATTTCTTCACAAGCAGGAATGCACAACAAAGTCCAGTTTTGTACACTTTCACCAGGCAGAAGCAGCAACTGCAAGATAGCTCCAAAAAACACAGTCACAGGCAGGGAAGCACTTCTCCTCAGCTCTTCAACGTTTCTCCAGCAGAGGTTCCTCTTGATGTACAGAAGACATCTAAAGTCTGTGGTTTTGGGTGCTCTTCTTATACCCATTTTGGCCTTTGAAGTAGGCTTACTTCAAAGGAAAGTCTCTCTTGTTTGTGAAATCTTGCCATGCCCCAGACACACACCAGGGGGTTGGAGACTGCACTGTGTGAGGGAAGACACCGCCTTTTCAGGTGTAAGTGACCATTCCTCTCCTCCCTCCTGGCACAGATGGCTCATCAGACTATGCAGGCTACACCCCAGCTCCCTCGTTGTCACTGTCTAGAGAGGGGTGCAAACAGCCCAACTGTCAAACTGACCCAGGCAGGGAATCCACAAACAGGCAGAGTCACATAATGGTTTAAGCAAGAAAATGCTTGCTTTCTGTCAACACCAGAGCAGTACGCGCTCTATTGGCGAAAAAAATGCAAAAACCCAGCACTCTCAAAACAACGTAATTTATGCATTGTGCTGATATATTGAGGTTTAACCTTTTGCATTGCAGAGTTCAATCCTGAAAACTTATTTTTAATATGCTTACAAATACTGTTCCTTTGCAATGTATTGCTGCAGGTTTTCAGAGTGTGTTAGGGTGTGGCCCCTTTCCAGGGCCTTCCAGAGACTTTCCCTGCAACATGCCTGGGCGTGGTTCTGGGCTGGGCCAAGACACTATAAAAGAGAGCCAGCCCAACTCCCAGTGCTCAATATTCAGAGGTCCCGGTGCAGAGCAGCAGCTTCTTCCTGAGCTCCTGTCCCGGCGGCCTATTTTCCAGTCTTCTGCCCTTCATCCTTCATTGGTGATCATTGTTCCAGGCGGTAAGACGGTGGCTGGACTGTTCAGACACCGTTATTGAGAATTTTCATATTCTTGGTGTAATTCTTAAATGAGTAACAGATTACTTGCGCGCCACCATTTCTTGACATTTATATGGTAGTTTACAAATAGGCAAGACACGCAATTTGTTTCATAAAGGTTTGACTTTGTTATTCATTGCGTGCTACCATTTCTTGACATTGGCATGGTGGCTTAAGAGTCAGCAAGACGAGTGATTCGTTTCATGGTGTTTAAACATTGTTGTCCATTGCGCGCTACTATTCCTTGACATTTACATGATGTTTTACGAATTGTTAAGACGCGCAACTCGTTTCATGAGGATTTAACTTTGTTGTTCATTGCGCGCTACCATTTCTTGACATTTACATGGTGGCTTAAAAATCGGCAAAAGAAGCGAGATTCGTTTAATTGTACTTTGATCTTGTTATTTACTGTGAGCTGTTATTTCTTGACATTTACATTGTGTTTTACGAATCGGCAAGACGCGCGATTTGATGAATGATTATTTGACTTTGATATTCATTGCGTGCTACCATTTCTTGGTATTTTACATGGTGACACTCGAATCGGCAAGACACACGATTCTCTCCTCGAGTTTATTTCATGTTGTTTATTGTATGCCACTCTTCTAAGATATTTATTATGTAATATTCAAGTTGACAAGTTATGTGATTTGTTTCCTGAATCCATATTGTGTTATTCATGGTGCACAATCCTTTTATGGTGTTTACTATATATATATATATATATATATATATATATATATATATATATATATATATATATCTGCAATATGCATAATTTGTGTTGAAACATTTTAAGAGTACACAGAAGGCCAGAGTTTCTAGATGCAATATTGTATGGTCCTAGTATACATTCTCAAAACAGGATTTATATGACTGGTTTAAAATTTAGTCAGAATGTTTTTTCTGATTCTCATGTAAAGGAAAGTACTGAATAAGAAAGTTTTCATTTAATTCATCTTGATTCCCTTACAGGTATCCGGCCATCTTGAAACTTAGTCATTTTAAACTTAACTCTTAGATTGTTCATGTTTTCAGAGTGATTAGGCTTAGAATCATAGTCTAGTATTGATTTCAAGAGATATAATTTTCATATTGTGTGTTCTAAAATTTTTCTTATTACAGGTCTCCTTCCCAGCTGTTCCCTTCCTAATCCCCTCTTCCCCTCTTGAACTCTCTCAGTCTCTGTGATTTATCTATCAGAGTCTTGGAGCTGTTCAGTGGTGGACGTGTTGGGAACGTGCAAAGACCCCGAAGATCTGGTGACTCTGACAGAATAGTGAGCCCACTAATTATTATCCTCCTGGCTTGTGTATGTTCTCAGCATGGCCACGCTAGACGAGTTAGTCGAGGCTATCACCCAGCTCCAAGCAGAGGTGGTATCATCCAAAGAATTGACAACTAGCTTAGCAGAGAGAGTGAGTCAGTTGCAAGATAAGGTAGAGAAGAAGGAACAAAGTCCCACAGGTGTGTCTTGGCCAGGTACTTCTTCTCAGGTTTCTGGAAGTAATCCGATTTCCCTAAATGTTCCTTCTGCAATTCCTTTAGCTCCCCCAGATCGTTTCTCAGCTGACCCTTTGAAAGCGCAATCTTTCCTGGTTCAAGTGGAACTACACTTCACCTGCAGACCAAATACTTTCCCTGATGCCCAGTCCAAAGTAGCTTTCTTGTTATCATATCTGTCTGGGGATGCAGCTACTTGGGCAATTCCTCTTGTGCGTAAAAATAGTCCCTTGTTGTACAACTGGAGAAATTTTGTTCGTGAATTTGAGAGAGTTTTTGATTGTAGAACTATAACACAGTCAGCAGATCGTGAATTATTAGATTTACGCCTAGGGAATCAAGTCCTAGTGTCGTATTTAGCCAACTTTAACTGGCTGGTTGCCGAGACATCCTAGCCTGAAGAAAAACAAGCGGTCTTGTTTTACAAGGGACTCAAAGAGGAACAAAAATATATCTTAGCGCAAATCGACCCACAACCTACAGACTGTCAAGAATTAATAAATCTTGTCTTGAGACTTGATCATCGTTTAGCAGAACGTAAAGGAACGCGCAAAAAGATTGAAAAATATCCATGGCGCTTTCATGATAACAGAGACTCAAGAACTCCGAAAGAATGAACGCCGGAAGCGATGGAAATTGGAACCATCAGAAGACCTTTGACCAAAGATGAAAAGGACCTACGCAGAAAAAATTGACAATGTCTTTATTGTGGGTGAAAAGGTCATTTTGCCAAAGATTGTCCAATCAAACCAAAGAACAAGCAAGGTCCTGTTCAGAAGGTTGCAGCCAATTCACCAGTCGAGTTGGAAAACTAAAACACCCAAGATGCAGAGAAGGGTTGCTCTTGGGTGTCACCGTGGATCCTTCACAATCTAGACATCTTAAACTGGAAATAAGAGTTCAGGTCAAGAAAAAGATCTATTTAAAAAAAGCTCTAGTCGATTCTGGGGCTACTGGGAACTTTGTTGATGTCCAATTGGTTCGTGCATGGGGGATCCCATGTACTGAAAAGAAGACCCCAGAAATCATCCAGGCAGTTGATGGAAAACTCTTGACTGGAGGTCCGGTAACTCTTTAGACTATCGCCTTGTCAATGATTTGTGAAGATAAGAATCAAAGAAAGAAACATAAAGAGAAAATCATCCTTGACATGATCCATGCTCCCCAATATGGGATTATCCTCGGCTTGCCATGGTTAATTCATCACAATCCGGAGATCAATTGGGCAGAACGAAAAATCGTGTTCTCATCTGCGCTATGTAACGAACAATGTCTCCAAAAGATTCAAGTACCAAAAGTTTGCAACTCTTACATAGCTACTGCAGCGGAGAAAGAAATTCAGCTGCCCAAACAGTATTCATCTTACAAAGATGTATTTGATGAGAAAGGAGCAGAGACTCTACCTCCTCATAGATCTTATGACTGTCAAATTGATCTAGCCCGAGGTGCAATACTTCCCAGCTCTCGTGTATATGCCTTGTCAGAACATGAAAATCAACATTTACGAAAATACCTAGATCAATTTTTGGAGAATGGCTTCATTCGCCCCTCTAAGTCTCCTGCAGCTTCGCCTTTATTTTTTCTTCTAAAAGCTAATGGAGAACTTCGAACTTGCATCGACTATAGGAGTTTGAACAAAGTCACCATCAAGAATAAATATCCTTTACCCCTAATTCCGGTCTTATTGGAACAAGTAAAGAGAGCAAAAATCTACACGAAGCATGACCTTCGAGGTGCTTATCATTTGGTCAGAATGAGAGAGGGTGACGAATGGAAAACAGCGTTCAAGACAAGATATGGCCTTTTTGAATACACCGTCATGCCTTTTGGTCTGTGTAATGCTCCAGCAGCATTTCAATTTTTCTTGAATGACGTTCTTAGAGAGTACCTCAACATATTTTCCATAGTCTACATCGATGACATTTTGATCTACTCAGACAATGAAAACGAACATGTCCAACATGTCAAGAAAATTCTTGCAGCCCTTTGAAAACACCATTTATATTGCAAACTAACCAAGTGTGAGTTTCATGTTACCACAGTTGAGTTTTTAGGGGTTATTCTTACCCCTCAAGGTATGGTGATGGCAGAAAAGAAAGTAAAAGCCGTATCTGATTGGCCCACCCCAAAGACTGTTCGTGATGTACAATGTTTCCTGGGGTTTGCACATTTTTACCGGAGGTTCATAAATCATTTCTCCCAGACAGTGGCTCCAATCACTAAGCTACTAAGAAAGAAAGAAAAGTTTGTATGGTCCCCAGAAGCTGATCAAGCCTTCTCGACTTTGAAGGAAGCTTTCTCCACTGCCCCAGTCTTGACTCATCCTGATGCAAATCAACCTTTCATAGTGGAAGCTCATGTTTCAGATGTAGCAATAGGAGCCGTCTTATCACAACGAAATAAAGACACTGGTCAACTTCATCCTGTAGCTTATATGTCTCGGAAGTTGAACGAAGCCCAACAGAACTATGTCATTGCTGAAAAAGAGCTTCTGGCGATTCGTGACGCCTTTAAAGAATGGAGACATAATTTGTTGGGTGCCAAATACACTGTCACAGTATATACTGATCATCGTAATCTTCAATGCATGAGTTCCGCCAGACTTTTGACCCCTCGGCAATTACGCTGGATGGTTTTTTTTGCCGAATTTGATTTTGTAGTAACCTTCTGGCCTGGTAAAGATAATCGCAAGGCTGACGCCATGTCCCGTCAAGAGTCTACCACGTTGCCTGCATTTCAAGCCTCCAGAGTTATAATTGCTCCTGACAAGGTTCTATGTATCATAAAAACTGAAGATTTCTTTGAAGAAATTCGCAACTCTTTCACTGTTGAAAAATGGCAAACATGGGCCCAAGCAGATCCCAACAGGTCAATCAAGCAAGGTTTACCCTTTCATGACGCTCGTTTGTTCGTACCCACTACCAAACTGCGCAAGATAGTGTTTCATTGGTTGCATGTTATACCTACGGCAGGTCACCCAGGTGCTCCTAAAACTCTTGAATTGATCCAACGCTATTTTTGATGGCCTACCCTAACAAAAGATATAAAAGCAATGGTAAACAACTGTGAAGTTTGTGCTCGCATTAAAACAAGTCATTCAAAACCAAAAGGGTTGTTACATCCACTTCCAAACCCAAGTCGTCCATGGGAGCACATTTCTTTAGACTTTATTACCGGTCTGCCAGTGGTTCAACAGCATTCAGTAATTCTGGTGGTAGTAGATAGTCTCACGAAATATGGACATTTCATCGCCTGTAAAAAATTGCCCACTTCTAGTCAATTGGCAACTATTTTACTGAACAGAGTGGTTCATTATCATGGACTGCCAAAGGTTATCCTCTCCGATCCGGGGTCACAATTTTCCTCCAATTTCTGGAAGACATGGTGTAAAACACTGCAAGTGACATCTACGCTATCTACTAGTCACCATCCTCAAACAGATGGTCAAACAGAGAGACTAAATCAGACTTTGAAACAATACCTACGTGCCTACGCTGAAAAGGCACTTCATTCTTGGACATCTATGCTCTGGTTAGCTGAGTTAGCTTACAATAACTCATTCCACACTTCTATTGGCGTTACACCCTTTTTTGGTCCTGACACCTTGCCCATCACAATTCCTGAAGAAAGTTCTCTTACTCCAGCTGTGTCAGAAACCATTCAGCATTTACATCAAACCCAGAAACTGATTCAACAGCATTTAGAAAAAGCCAAACAAAACTATAAAAGGCATTATGACAAGAAACATTGTGAGGGAACGCAATATCAACCAGGTGACAAAGTGTGGCTTTCCACAAAACATATAGACTTCAAGAAGAAGCACATGTTTAACCCCAAATTCATAGGTCCTTATACTGTCCTTCAGCAAATCAATCCGGTGACCTATAAACTACAATTGCCCAGATCCTTACGGATTCATCCAGTGTTCCACACTTCCCTCTTGAAAAAGGCAGACCAAAAGGTCCACCCTCATCCAGCTCCTGTTCCAGTACAAGGGGAAGAAGAATACGAAGTCAAGAACGTGTTGGATTCTAAACTGAGAGGGCGTAATCTATTGTACTTAATCTCATGGAAAGGTTATGGTCCTGAAAGTAACTCATGGGTTTCCACATCTGATGTTCATGCTCCAGTACTTGTGAGACGCTTTCATTGTCTTAATCCAAGCAAACCAGGCCCTAGAGCGTGTCTGGGAGAGGGGAGTACTGTCAACAACAGGGCAGTACGCGCACTATTGGCGACAAAAATGCAAAAACCCAGCACTCTCAAAACAACGTAATTTATGCATTGTGCTGATATGTTGTGGTTTAACCTTTTGCATTGCAGAGTTCAATCCTGAAAACTTATTTTTAATATGCTTACAAATACTGTTTCTTTGCAAAGTATTGCTGCAGGTTTTCAGAGTGTGTTAGGGTGTGGCCCCTTTCCAGGGCCTTCCAGAGACTTTCCCTGCAACATGGCTGGGCGTGGTTCTGGGCTGGGCCAAGACTCTATAAAAGAGAGCCAGCCCAACTCCCAGTGCTCACTATTCAGAGGTCCCGGTGCAGAGCAGCAGCTTCTTCCTGAGCTCCTGTTCCCGTGGTATATTTGGATCTTCCAGTCTTCTGCCCTTCATCCTTCATTGGTGATCATTGTTCCAGGCGGTAAGATGGTGGTTGGACTGTTCGGACACAGTTATTGAGAATTTTCACATTCTTGGTGTAACTCTTAAATGAGTAACAGATTACTTGCGCGCTACCATTTCTTGACATTTATATGGTAGTTTACAAATAGGCAAGACGCGCAATTTGTTTCATAAAGGTTTGACTTTGTTATTCATTGCGTGCTACCATTTCTTGACATTGGCATGGTGGCTTAAGAATCGGCAAGACGCGCAATTCGTTTTATGGTGTTTAAACATTGTTGTGCATTGCGCGCTACTATTTCTTGACATTTACATGATGTTTTACGAATTGGCAAGACGCACAACTCGTTTCATGAAGATTTAACTTTGTTGTTCATTGCGCGCTACCATTTCTTGACATTTACATGGTGGCTTAAGAATCGGCAAAAGAAGCGCGATTCGTTTCATTGTACTTTGATCTTGTTATTTATTGTGAGCTGTTATTTCTTGAAATTTACATCGTGTTTAACGAATCGGCAAGATGCGCGATTCGATTAATGATGATTTGACTTTGATATTCATTGCGTGCCACCATTTCTTGGTATTTTACATGGTTACACTCGAATCGGCAAGACGCACGATTCTCTCCTCGAGTTTATTGCATGTTTACTGTATACCACTATTCTAAGATATTTATTATGTAATATTCGAGTTGACAAGTTATGTGATTTGTTTCCTGAATCCATATTGTGTTATTCATGCTGCACAATCCTTTTATGGTGTTTAATATATATATATATATATATATATATATATCTGCAATATGCGCAATTTGTGTTGAAACATTTTAAGAGTACACAGAAGGCCAGAGTTTCTAGATGCAATATTGTATAGTCCTAGTATACATTCTCAAAACAGTATTTATATGACTGGTTTAAAATGTAGTCAGAATTTTTTTTCTGATTCTCATGTAAAGGAAAGTACTTGAATAAGAAAGTTTTCATTTAATTCATCTTGATTCCCTTACAGGTATGCGGCCATCTTGAAACTTAGGGCCAGATGTAGCAAAGGTTTTTCCCCATTCTGTGTCTATGGGAAAAAGTGTTCGTACATATGGCCCTTAGTCATTGTAAACCTAACTCTTAGATTGTTCATGTTTTCAGAGTGACTAGGCTTTGAATAATAGTCTAGTATTGATTTCAGGAGATATAATTTTCATATCGTGTGTTCTAACCTTTTTCTTACTACAGGTCTCCTTCCCAGCTGTTCCCTTCCTAATCCCCTATTCCCCTCCTGAACTCTCTCAGTCTCTGTGATTTATCTATCAGAGTCTTGGAGCTGTTCAGTGGTGGACGTGTTGGGAACGTGCACAGACCCCGAGGATCTGGTGACTCTGACACTTTCTAAAAGTGGCATTTTCAAACACACAGGCCCTCATTATGAAGGGAAGCGCCGTGCAACTCCTCATTGGTTATCATTGGGCCCTACGGGTTACAGTGGCCAAGGGTGATGTACGCTGGCGGTGACGGTATGCACCGCCGCAGACGTGACCACCATTTTCTATCTGTTCATTCACTTGCTACCTGACCTTTAACAGGAGAGGACCTACACTGCAGGTGCTGCTGTGACCTGTGTCTGGAATCGACCATGGCTCATGTCACTGGGGAAAGGGCCCCTGCCTTCACCATGGTGGAGTTGGAGAAACTGGTGGATTGGGTCCTACCCCAGTACCGAATGCTGTATTGGCCTCCAGACCAACAGGAGAGAACACTGTGAGCACGATGCAAGGGGCATGAATGTATGTAGTGCTGTGTGTGAAGGCCTCATGTGTGGGGGGGTTGGTGGAAGGGCCCTGGCCAGCGTGCTGCATGTATGTTTGACCATGTTTGTGCGTAAGGGGATGTGAAGGGCTGTGGTGGGTCATGAGTGTAACAGGCAGGACGGTCTGACTGATACCTTTACCTATGTGTATTTCTTTGCAGGTCAGTGCCCATCAGAAAAAGGGTATATGGGGTGCCATCCGCAAGGACATGCGGACCCTGGGAGTCTACGGCTGGCGGAGCACCCACTGTCAGAAACGGTGGGAGGCCCTGAGACGCTGGGCACGGAAGACGGAGGAGGCCCAGCTGGGGATGGTCTCCCAGCGAGGAAGGGGTGCCCGTCAAACCCTGACCCCACTGATGGCCGCATGTGGCGGTGGCCTATACGGAGCTGGATGGGTGCTTGGGGGCATCACAGCAGCCACAAGGGGGTGAGTACAGTGGCCCAATATACTACTTGCGCGTGGTGGGGTGGTATTCAGGTGGGGGATGTGGGCCTGTGGGTGCCCCTAGGCCACGCCAGACATTGCAGGGTAGGTCCCATGTTGGTCAGGGTCTGATGGAAACTTCCTCCAACCAAGCTAGTAGACATCCACTAATGGGCAGGGGTCTGTGGGTCTCAGGTATGTTGCAATTGGCGTTAGGTGTCCATGTCTATGGGCTGGTGACTAGCATTGTTACTGGTAGTGCATTGCCTAGTGCATAGGACTGTTCCCTGTGTGTGTGTCTGTCTTGTATGCCAACAGTGGTGTTGTTGCCGCCTTTGACCAAGTGTATCCTTTGTTACTTTTTGTTTTGTCACCCTGTCCCTATGTGCATTAGCATCATCTGGCAGAGGAACAGAGGCTCCAGTGACGGAGTGAGCTGCATCCCACAAAGCCCAGGAGGCCGAACCCACTGACGGTGAGGGCACCAGTGGGACGGAGGGCGAGGGGAGCACCTTGGCAGAGACTGGAGGGGACAGTTCGGAGAGTGATACTTCCTCCAATGGAAGCTCCCTGGTGGTGGCGGACACTTCTGTGCCAACACCAACTATAGGTACAGCCGCCACCCCTGTACCAGCACCGCCCTCCCAGCAGCCCCTCACCATGTTTCCGTTGCCCGCTCACCCAGGAGGGTGGGCATCTCCTTCGCCCCAGGCACCTCAGGCTCTGCCCCAGTTAGCCCTGCTGCCCTGAGTGAGGAAACTATTGACCGCCTGAGATCCATCTCTGTTGGGCAGTCAACCATTGTGAATGCCATCCAGGGGCTTGCAGCCCAAATGCAACAGACTAATACACTCCTGGAGGGCATTCACACTGGTATGGCGGCCCAACAGAGATCAATCCACGCTCTGGCCTCCTCTCTGATGGCAGCCATTGTCCCTGTTTCTAGCCTACCCTCCAACTTCCTCTACCGAGTCCCAGTCCCATTCCCCTCAACCCCAACCTATCCCAAGCACACAGGCAGACCAGTATGCACACAAGACAACACACAGGAGTGGTTCAGGCAAACACAAGCACCACACATCATCCCACAGGCACTCACACAAACACCATCCAGATGCAGACATACCAACATCCACTGCCTCCACTGTGTCCCCCTCCTCCTCCTCGTCCACCTCCCTCCCAGTTGCTTCTACCCTCACACCTGCATGCACTACATCCTCATCCACTCCAACCATCACCATCACGCCTATCACTACATGCCCCTCACTAGCAGTCACCACCCCCACATCCATGCACATGTCCCTTGTGTCCTCTCCCACTGTGTCTGTTCCCACTCCTCCCAAAGTACACAAACGCAAGCACTCAGACACCCAACAGCCATCCACATCACAACAGCATCCAGCCCATGCACCTGCACCCAAAATCAGCAGACAGACATCTCCTACAACCACTTCCTCTTCCTCCACTCCAAAACCTTCACCCTCTTCCCGCCCCAATGTTCCTAAGAAGCTTTTCCTCTCCACCGTTGACCTCCTTCCTACCACTCCCCTCCCCCGTCCTTCACGTCGGGCCAGGGTGGTCAGAACCCAGGCGAGCACCTCAGCCACCCAGTCCATGGCCACAGTAGTGTCGACAGCTACTCCAGGTGGGAGAGGATACCAGGCACCAGGCAGCCACACTGAAAGGGTGACTGCACCAGGTGCTGCAAGGAAGGCTAAGGAGGCACCACCACCTGTGTCAAGGAAGGGCAATGAGGCACTCCCAACTTCTTCAAGGAAGGGCAAGGAGGCACCCCCAGCTGCTTCAAAGAAGGGCAAGTGGTCAATCCCAGCTGCTACAGGGAAGGGCAAGGAGCAACCCCTGGCTGCTGACAGGAAGGGCAAGGGGCCTGCACCAGCAGGCAGGAAGGACAGGAGGCCTGGTGCTGGGACTCATTGGGAGCTCTCATCACCAACCATGGTGGTTCAGCCATCCGAGGCTGCTGGGGAAGGGCTGGAGCATCCCCCCACCACTGCCAGCAATGCCACCAGCACCGCCACCAGCACCACTGCCAGCAGCAGCATCCCAAGTGGGCAGCTATCCAAGGCTGCAGGGAAAGGGCTGGAGCCTTCCCCCACCACCGCCAGCACTGCCACCAGCATCACTGCCAGCAGCAGCAGCCCAAGTGGGCAGCCGTCTGAGGCTGCAGGGGAAGGGTTGGAGCCTCCCCCCACCACTGGCAGCAGTAGTAGCCCCAGTGGGCAGCTATCCAAGGCTAACCCCACCACTGCCAGCACTGCCACCAGCATCACTGCCACCACTGAACAGCTGTCACTGCCGGCGGACAGTGTGTAGTCCTGCATCCATGGCCTGTTCTGGTGCATGGCCCCTGCAAATCCTGTGTGTCTGACACCCGGGTGAGAGACTGTGACCTTGCACCCCCAAGATCTCAATCACAGGGCTCAATGCCCCCTCCGGAACCAGAGAAAGAAGCCATCACTCACCCCATCCTTCCCAGGATGAAGCTCACAGGGCACAATGAAACCTCCAGAACCAGTGGAAGAAGCCATCCACTCATCCCATCCTTCCCAGGATGAAGCTCACTGGGCACAATGCCCCCTCCAGAATCAGTGGAAAAGCCATCCACTCACCCCATTCTCCACAGGATGAAGCTCAGTGGGTACAATGTCCCCTCCAGAACGAGGGGAGAAGCCATCCACTCACCCCATCCTCCACAGGATGAAGCTCACTGGGCACAATGCCCCCTCAAGAAACAGTGGAAGAAGCCATCCACTCACCTCATCCTTCCCAGGATGAAACTCACTGGGCACAATGCCCCCTCCAGAACCAGTGGAAGAAGCCATCCACACACTCCATCCCTCCAAGGATGAGGCTCACAGGGCACAATTCCCCCTCCAGAACAAGTGGAGAAGCCATCCACTCAACCCATCCTTCACAGCATGAAGCTCATTGGGCACAATGCCCAGAACCAGTGGAAGAAGCCATCCACTAGCGAGACTGTGGCCTTGCACTCCCCAGGACCAAGCAGTGGGAAAACCACCCACTTGAGAGACTGTAGTCTTGCACTACCCAGGACCAAGCAGTGGGAAAATCACCCACTTGAGAGACTGTGGCCTTGCACTCCCAGGAACAAGCAGTGGGCAAACCACCCACTAGAGAGACTGTGGCCTTGCACTCCCCAGGACCAAGCAGTGGGCAAACCACCCACTTGAGAGACTGTGGCCTTGCACTCCGCAGGACCAAGCAGTGGGCAAACCACCCACTTGAGAGACTGTGGCCGTGCGCTCCCCAGGACAGCACACAGGGCATGTTGCCCTTGTACCATCTTCTGGCTGAGGTGCCCCCCCATTCCCCATCCCCCTGAGGTGCCAGTGTATTTTCGACCTGATGCCCCTGCAGTGTTCTCTCCATGTTGTTGCAGGAGTGAGGTGGGGCCTTGGCCTTTGTGTTGTGGCCCTGTATCCCACGGACATTGAGGACTGGGCAGTTTCCCTACATTTGTAAATATGTATACATTTGGATTTTGATACACTTATTCATAGTATTTTATCGTATTACACTAACTTTCTTCAAATAATTTTGTCCTTGCATTATTCCTGAGTGGTATGGGGTAGTTATGTTATGTTGGGGGTGGGAGTGGGGGGCGTGTGTTGCGTGTGTGTCACTCTCTTTTTCCTCACCCCTCCCTTGTGTGCTAGGCGGAAGTACTCACCGTGGTCGTCTTCGCTGGCATTTGTGTTCATAATGAAGCAGAAGGTAGACGAGCACGGGGAAAACTTGCAGCTCGGGCTCCATGGAGTTGTGGTTGTTCCCTAAGTCTCCACAGGTGAGTCATTTGACTTCTGAGATCTGTTTCCGCCAGGCTTTTTATGTCGTTGGTACCGCCCTGGAAAAGGTGGCAGATAGGCCGGTCATAATAGAGTGGGGGGGGTACATTGTTACCGCCGTGGTGCTTGTTAATTCCGCCCTGGTGGTCGGTGTATTAAAGTGGCTGTATGTCTGAGCGGTTTCTGCCGTGGTCATGTTTCCATTTGTGTTACCGCCGGCCTGTTGGCGGTATTACCGCTGCTTTATCACTGACCGCCAGGGTTGTAATGAGAGCCACAATCTTAAAATCAACTTTACTAAAAGGTGTATTTTTAATTTGTGAGCTCATAGACCCCAAACTCCACAAGTCTATCCGCTCCCAAAGGGAATCTATGCTTTAATCATATTTAAAGGCAGCCCCTATGTTAACCTATGATAGGGATAGGCCTTGCAAGAGTGAAAACCGAATGTGGCAGTATTTCACTGTTATTTCACTGTTAGGACATATAAAACACATTAGCATATATCCTACCTGCCCGTGGGGATACCTAGGGCCTACCTTAGGGGTGTCTTACATGTCAGAAAAGGGAAGGTTTAGGCCTGGCAAGTGAGTACACTTGCCAAGTCGAATTTGCAGTTTAAAACTGCACACACAGACACTGCAGTGGCAGGTCTGAGACATGATTACAGGGCTACTAATATGGGTGGTACAACCAGTGCTGCAGGCTCACTAGTAGGCCCACTAGTAGCATTTAATTTACAGGCCCTGGCCACCTCTAGTGCACTGTACTAGGGACTTACCAGTAAATCAAATATGCCATGGATAAACCAATTACATACACATTTTGTATAGGATCACTTGCACTTTAGCACTGGACAGCAGTGGTAAAGTGCCCAGAGTAACAAAAACAGCAAAAACAGAGTCCAGCATACATCAACAACCTGGGAAACAGAGGCAAAAAGGGGAGACCACGCCAAGCATGCCAAGTCTAAAACGTGTCCTCCCCAGCTGAAAGTGGGGAGCAACTACCCAACTTCATGGAGGTTCTCATCACTAAGGCAGAAGAATCTGGACAGACCATCAGCAGTGGCGTGTTCTGTACCAGAGCGGCGTTCCACTGTAAACTCCATCCCCTGTAGGGAAATGGACCACCTCAACAGTTTTAGATTCTCACCCCTCATCTGCATTAACCATCTGAGAGGCCTGTGGTCGGTCTGAACCCGGAAGTGAGTCCCAAACAAGTAGGGACTTAGCTTCTTCAGCGCGCAGACCACAGCAAAAGCTTCACGTTCTATGGCACCCCACCTACGTTCCCTTGGAAGTATCCTCCTGCTAATGAGGGCTACAGGTTGATCTAGTCCCTCTTCATTAAGCTGTGAGAGTACTTCTTCAGTACCATGCTCTGATGCGTCTGTTTGTACAACTAACTCCTTGGAGTAGTCAGGTGCCTTCAGCACAGGTGCTGTGCACATGGCAGCCTTCAGGGCATCAAAGGCTGTCTGGCAAGCCGCTGTCCAGATCACCTTCTTTGGTTGCTTCTTAGAAGTCCACTCAGTCAAGGGGGTTACAATGGTACCATATCCCTTGACAAACCTCCTGTAGTAGCCAGTGAGGCCTAAAAAGGCTCTCACCTCAGTTTGGGTTTTGGGAGACTCCCAAGTCAGAATGGTGTCCATTTTTGGCTGTAGGGGTGCCACCTGGCCTCTCCCTACCTGGTGTCCCAAGTGCCCTATTTGGCACTTGCTTGCCTTAATAGTGAGGCCTGCCTTTTTCAGGGCCTCCAACACTCTGAAGAGGTGTTGCAGATGTTCCTCCCATGTGGAACTAAAGAAAGCAATGTCATCCAGGTAGGCGGCACTGAACTCATCCAGCCCAGCCAATACCTGGTTGACCAACCTCTGAAAGGTGGCAGGGGCATTTTTCATCCCAAATGGCATCACCTTGAACTGAAAGTGCCCATCTGGGGTAGAAAATGCAGACCTCTCCTTGGCCCCCTCAGTCAAGGCAATCTGCCACTACCCAGACGTTAAATCAAACATGCTGAGGTAGGTGGCAGCTCCCAAAAGGTATATGAGCTCATCAGCTCGGGGTATGGGGTGTGTATCAGTCTTACTGATCGCACTGTGTCACCGGTAGTCCACAAAGAACCTGAGTTCTGGAGAGGCAGGATTGCTGGAATGCTCAATAACCCCTCGGGTTAACATCTTGGATACCTCATCCTTAATGGTAGCCCTGACCTTGTCAGTCACCCTGTAAACTTTCTGTTTAAAGGGCATACTCTCCCCAGTGTCCACATAAGGAGTGTACAAGTGTGTGACCCCTGGGATCAAGGAAAACAGTGAGGCAAACTGTCCCAACACCTGGCGACAGTCCATCTGCTGCTCTGCATTCAGGGAGCGGGAGAGGATCACACCCTCAACAGACCCATCTTAATCTCCTGCAGACAGGAGGTCAGGAAGAGGCTCACTCTCCTCCTCCATCCTATCATCTGTAGCAAGGAGCATGGACAGTTCAGTCCGCTCAAAGTGTGGTATGAGTTGGCTAACATGCAGGACCCTTAAAGAGTTCATGGGAGTCTGCAAGTCCTCCAGGTAGGTGACTTCACTCTTGCGCTCCACCACCTCAAATGGCCCAGTCCACTTGTCTTGGAGTGCCCTAGGCTCCAATGGTGCCATCAGCCACACTTTTTGACCAGGTTGAAACTCGACCAGAGTGGCATTCCGGTCAGACCACTGTTTCATATCCTCCTGGCTTGCTTCCAGGTTCTCCTGTGCGAGACTCCTGCAGCGGGCAGTCTGGTTTTTCAGAGCCAGCATGTAGCTAAATACATCCTGGGGGGGTTTACTAGGAGCTTTTTCCATAGCCTCCTTCACTAGACTTAAAGGTCCTCTCAAAGAGTGGCCATAGATCAGCTCAAAGGGACTAAACCCAAGTCCCTTTTAATTTAAGGCACCTCCCTGTAAGCGAACAGAAGGCATGGCAAGAGGACGTCCCACTTCTGCCTCAAGGGCTTTGACAGGCCCATAATCATGCCTTTCAAGGAGTGTTTGAATCTCTCAACCAGACCATTGCTTTGGGGATGGTAAGGTGTGGTGAACTTGTAGGTTACCCCACACTCCTTCCACAGAGACGTCATCTATGTAGATATGAAGATGGTACCCCATCAGATACCACTTCCTTGGGGAACCCCATGCAGGTAAAACCCCCCCATCAATGCACGGCCAACCACAGGGGAAGTGATTGACCTCAGAGGAATGGCTTCTGGGTGGCATGGTCCACCAAGACCAGGATGACCCTATTGCCCATGGCTGTCTTGGGATCCAGAGGCCCCACAATGTCAATACTAACCCTTGCAAAGGTGGTACTAACAACAGGAAAAGGTTGGAGGGGAGCCTTACATTTCCCCCCACTCTTGACACTTGCCCGACAAGTTTGGCAAGCCCTACAATGAGCATCTGAGTGCCTGCACATTAGGGGCCAGTAGAAATGGGCGACAAGCTTCTCAAAGGTCTTGTCCTGTCCCAAATGTCCAGCTAAAGGCACATCATGAGCCAACCCCAGTAGGAAGGCCCTGAAGCACTGGGGTACCACCAGCACACAGGCTGACCTAGGCTCAGGAACCTTAAGCACACTAAACAGGAGGTTGTCTTCCCAGTAGATCAGGTGAGATCCTGGCTCATTGCCAGCCGCCTGGTCTGCAGCCTGCTGCCGCAAACCCTCCAGAGTAGGGCATGTCTTCTGTGCTTCACAGAATGCTTCCCTGGTGGGCCCCCCTTCCTGCTGCCACTGCAACAGCTCAGGGACCTCCCCCAGTTCAGCCACCTGTTCCCCTGTAGGCTCTGGGGCGTCACCCTTAGGCTCTGCCTCCTCTCTGACCGTGGGAACTTCTAGGGCCGGTTTCCTGCACCCCCCGCCCTTCCTCTTTTTGGTGGTCAACCTGGGTGACTGTTTCAGGCTCCAGGGGCTCTTGACCACCAAGATGTGCTGCCATTGACCTGGTAGATATGCATATCCACCCAGGCAGACCCAAGATCTCCAAGGTTGACCTGTGTTTCACCTCCTTCCAAGCGGAATCCTCCAGGTCATTGCCAAGCAAACAATCTACAGGTATGGTTGGATTCACAGCTCACAGCTACCTTCAAGAAACCTGAGACCCCCCCCATTCAAAGGGAACCTGCGCCACTGTACACAGGTACTCTGAGTTGTCTACTGCAACTACTTGGTGAAGTACACAGTGATCAATCAGCTCTTTAGACACCAGGTGACTCCTCACTGTAGTCACACTGGCTCCTGTGTCTATCAGAGCCTCCACCCTCTGTCCATTGATGGTCACCCACTGCCTGTACTTCTTAGTGCTCTCAGGCACTAGGGTTCTCTGGAACATCTCACTGTCCCCTAGGAAGACAAGGGCCATCTCGGCTGGATCCCACCCACCTGGAACCAACTCCTTCCCAAGAGCTACACTAGCCAAACCCTGGGACGGCGCACCAGTGGGTGCCGGTGTCCTCTTGGGGCATTTGGGGTCCCCCCTCACATGACCCACTTAGTCATGTGCAGAACACTTACGTGGGGGACCCCCTGCCACCGGTTTCCCTTTGGAGAATCATGGCTTCTTCTCACTGGGGGGCTGGTAATCTTTACACTGGGAATCAGATTGGGGCCCTTTAGAGCACTCCCCCTGTTTACCCTTACCCCCCTTTTCTTCTGAGAGGGACCCTGCCCACCCTTGGTGTGGTCTCCCCATACCTCTTTTAGACCCTGGTGCTCTTCCAGAGGTCCGCTTCCTGTGCAAACTTCCTGGGATCACTCAGCTTGCTGTCAATTAGGGGCTGGTACAGCTCTGGAAAATATAAACTGTACAAGTGCTCCCAAACAATCAAATTGCAAAGCCCCTAATATGTTGTTACCTTACTGCCCTTCACCCAAACATTCATTGACCTGCAGAATGAATCAACACACTACAACCATGTTTGGTATTCCTTCTGCTTATAGGACCTGAACCTTTCCTTACACTGCTCAGGGGTAGGACCATATCTTGTGAGTAAGGCATCCTTCATGATAGAGTAGGTGAGCCCCTGGGAATTCCCTAAGGATGTCAGAGTATCATTCCCCTCTACCTCAAAGTGCTTCCATAGACCAGCCCCCCAATGAGCTTGAGGGACTAGATTCATGTGGAGAGCAGACTCACACCCCTTGAACCACAAGTATATGTCATCGTCCCTCTTGTAATCCTTCACTAGGTCTTTTGGAATGTGTACCCTTCTCTCAGGCTGCACTGTGCTGTTGCTACCTCCATCTCTACTGGACTGGCTCCTCTGATCTAGCTCCCTCAAGCTAAGCTCATGAGCCAGCAGTATCTTCTTTTCCGCAATGGCCATCCTTCTGTCCTCCCTCTCCATCTTGAGCTCCTCCAGCTCCAATTGGTACTCTCTCTCTGCCTGTCTGTCCTGTAACTCTTCAGGAGTCAGACCCTTGGATGACACACTGCTACCTGCCCTGGAGACTCTCTCCCTGGACATAACAGGCCTACCCACTATACCATTGTAAATGGATTGCTCCTCCTCCTCCTCCAGGTCCTCCTCCTCCTCCTCCTCTTCTTTGTGCCCTTCAGCTTCTTTGGCTGTCACCCACGCCCTCAGCACCTTTTGCAGCTCTTCCTTCTTGGTGGAGCCCTTAATGGGACAGGCAACATCTTTACAGAACTGCTTCAACTGAGTCACTGTATAGCTCTCTAGTTTCCCTAGGTCAAAAGCAGCTCCAGCTGGTGAATCTCCAGATTGGGACATGATGAAAAGTCAACAAAGTGCAAAGTTCCAAAGGCAGAAAAACAAGTTCCCAATGAAGTTCAAGAAAAGTCAATCAAAGGATCGGCAAAAATATGGAAGTAGAACAAAAAAGAGTCCACAGAGAAAAAGCAAAAATCACTAGACAAGTAGTATGTGGTCACGTAGTGGTCTGCACTAAAAACAGTAGTGTACACTTAATCACTGTATGTCAACTACAAATACAAGTCCAATCCCAACCGCTGATCACCAATGTTAGAAATGGGGTCTTTGGTTGGCAGGCAGGTTACCCCCCGTCCAAGCAAGGACCCTCACTTTAGTCAGGGTAAAGGAGAATCACCCTCAGCTAACCCCACTTACCACCTTGGTAGCTTAGCAGGAGCAGGCAGGCTTACTTCTGAGTTCTAGGTGTAAAGTATTTGTACCAACACACACAGTAACTTAATGAAAACACTACAAAATGACAACACAGGTTTAGAGAAATAGGAAATATTTATCTAAACAAAACAAGACCAAAACGACATCAATCCAACATACACAAGTCAAGTTATTAATTTTAAAAGCAAAAGAGTCTTAAATCTTTTTGTAAACATGTAAAACACTGTTAGTGTTGAAAAGTACCTGGGTAGTGTCAAAATAACACGCACGGCGAGTGTGCGGCAACAAAGGTAAGCAGTGCGTCAATTTCTCACCCGCAAGTGAGATTGTGCGTTGTTTCTCCTTTTCCGGTCGGGTCGGCGTGTGTCGGTTTTCCTCTCCGGGCAGCACTCGGGTCTGGGCAGGCGGTGCGTCGTTTTTCCACGGCCAGCAAGGTTTGCGCCGAAAATCCTGTTGCAGGGTGTTAGCAAAACCGCGTTGTGTGGGTTGCGATGTTACCAGCGTTGTAAGCAATGTGGTGCGTCGTTTCTCCAGCTGTGAGCGTCCATCTTCCAGCTGCTCTACAAGTGGTGCGTTGATTTCAGCCACAGAGCCGGCGGCACATGGTTTCTTCAGCCGCATCTCGGAGGTTGTGTCTGACATTTCCCGGCACAGCAGCTGGTGAGTGGATTTTCAGTCTTGGTCTGCCAGCTTCACCTGTCAAGGCCCCAGGAACTGGATAGGGCACAACTTGGCAGGGCAGGAGTCTCAGCAGAGAGTCCAGGTACTGGCAGGGGAAGTCTTTGGTGGCCCTGGGACTTCAACAACAGAAGGCAAGCTCAGGACAAGCCCTTGGAGAGTTCTTCACAAGCAAGAATGCACAACAAAGTCCAGTCTTTGTCCCCTTTCACCAGGCAGAAGCAGCAACTGCATGATAGCTCCACAAACCACAGTCACAGGCAGGGCAGCACTTCTCCTCAGCTCTTCAGCTCTTCTCCAGGCAGAGGTTCTTCTTGGTGTCCAGAAGTGATCTAAAGTCTGTGGTTTTGGGTGCTCTTCTTATACCCATTTTGGCCTTTGAAGTAGAATTACTTCAAAGGAAAGTCTCTCTTGTTTGTGAAATCCTGCCTTACCCAGGCCAGGCCCCAGACACCCACCAGGGGGTTGGAGACTGCATTGTTTGAGGGCAGGCATAGCCCTTTCAGGTGTAAGTGACCACTCCTCCCCTCCCTCCTAGCACAGATGGCTCATCAGGATATGCCGGCTATACCCCAGCTCCCTTTGTGTCACTGTCTAGAGAGGGGTGCAAACAGCCCAACTGTCAAACTGACCCAGATAGGGAATCCACAAACAGGCAGAGTCACAGAACGGTTTAAGCAAGAAAATGCTCACTTTCTAAAAGTGGCATTTTCAAACACACAATCTTGAAATCAACTTTACGAATAGATGTATTTTTAAATTGTGAGCTCGGAGACTCCAAACTCCACATGCCTATCTGCTCCCAAAGGGAATCTACGTTTTAATCATATTTAAAGGCAGCCCCCATGTTAACCTATGAGAGGGATAGGCCTTGCAACAGTGAAAAAACGAATTTGGCAGTATTTCACTGTTAGAACATATAAAACACATTAGTATATGTTCTACCTTAAACATACACTGCACCCTGCCCATGGGGCTACCTAGGGCCTAACTTAGGGGTATCGTACATGTAAGAAAAGGAAAGGTTTATGCCTGGCAAGTGGCTACACTTGCCAAGTCGAATTTGCAGTTTAAAACTGCACACACAGACACTGCAGTGGCAGGTCTGAGACATGATTACAGAGCTACTAATGTGGGTGGCACAACCAGTGCTGTGGCTCTAAAATTGGTGATCAGCGGTGAGTATAGGACTTGTGTTTGTGTAGTATCTTACAGTGTTTTGGTGCACATTACTATCCACATCTAGACCAATTTTAATCAATTGTCTCTGATCCCCACTGGCATTTTATTTCCTGTTCTCTATAAAGTGGCATTTTTCATTTTTCAGTTCTCCCTGATTAGCATTTTTTTGCTTTTTATTCTCAATCATGTCTTTGATTTGAGGTCCCATAATGGCACCTGTAAACATGGAGTTTAGTTTGAGCTGTCCAAACTGGAGAAGTACACAGTGCAACAACTCAAGGAATTTTGCAAGGAGTTTGGGGTTTCTACTAAGGGCATCACCAAGAAGGTGGAGCTGCAAAAGGTTTAGAGGGCCTGGTTGCCATCAAGGGATGCAGCACATGAGACCCCGGAGGAGAGTGAGGAGAAAATAGAGGATGATGATGATAAGCTGGACCAGGAGTTAGTGGAGAATCTGGGACTGGCTGGGGGACATGGGACAAACAGCCTGCAAGGAGAGATGGTCCTCCCGAGGGCAGTAGGCAGTGTGTCCTCTGAAGGCCTGAATGCAGAGGAGCTGTAGTACAGAAGGGATGAGAGGAAACTTAATTTACACCTTGCCAAACTAAAGCTTGAGGCAGAGCAAAAGAAACAGGCCTTAGACAAGAAAGGCTGGCCATGGAGATGGAAGAGAGCCAAAACAGATTGGCTGTTGGAAAGAATAAAATTATGATAGCTCAAGAATTGAGCCTGAGAGAGCTGGACCTCAAGGCCAGGCAGGTAGAGTCCAGCAGTGATGGTAGAAACAATTTTTCTGTACCCTTTGACAGGACGGTCCACATTCCCAAGGGTCTGGTGCCTGATTTTGTAGTGGGAGGCAACATTGACTAACAGTTTGAGGCTTATGACGTTGACCAGCAAATGAAAAAGGGACACTCTAATGGCCCTAGAAGGATGTAACAGGATGAGGTATTCTCCCATGAAAGATGCCCTACTCAGGAAGTTTGGTTTGAACCCAGAAAAGTGAAGTCAAAAGTACAGAGATAGCAAGAAGCTTTCCCAACAAACCTGGGTGGATTGTGTGGATTCTTTTTGCAAGGCACTAGATGGTTGGGTGAAGGACAGTGGGGTAAAGGATTACCAGGGGCTGTATACTTTGATTGCAGAAGAGCATATGTTCAGTCTTTACTTTCCAGATCTGCAACAACACCTTGTTGATAGTAAGCTCACTGACCCCAGAGAGCTTGCTACTGAGGCGGATTGTTGGGTTAACACCCAGGTCCATGGGAAGGTACCTGGGGATGACCCAAGAAGGGTGTTTCAGATTGCACCCAGCAGTGTGAGGGGTAGGTCAAGGGAGACCCAGGCACGCCCCAGGATGAGGGTGAAGGAAAGAGTTCCATGTCCCTTCTGTGAAGAAGGAAAGTGGTTCTGGTGGGCAATGGCCCAGGGCGACCCATTTCCAATCCTGCTGCTTTTAGTGTTCTCATCTAGGACACAAGCAGGGGGACTCTATCTATCCAAGAAGCCACCCACTGGTGGGAAGTCTACAGAAGTGGCCAATGTGCGCTTAGGCATAAGTAGTTTCCAGGGGCAGGTCATAGATCATTGCATGATCTCCCTTAGTTGGGAGGTGAATGCAGAGTGTGAGTTGGTAATCCCTGAGGGTGGAGTCATCACTTCCACCAGGTGGGATTGAATGGGGCCCAAGTCACTGCTCTGAGGGGCACCAGGGCTAGTCAGACAATGGTAGTGTAAAGGCTAGTTTACCCAGAGCAGTACAACATCCAGGTGTGCAGGGTAATTCCAGCCCATGGGCATGAATTTATCTGCCCAATGGCCCTAGCATCCTTGGAGTGGAGTGGGGAGGTGACCCAGAGGAGGTTCATAGTTAGTCCCCAGATTCCCATAGACTACCTTTTGGGAAATAAGCTGCCCCCGGAGTCAGGGGAACTGGGAGGGCAGCCGCCACAGGCATCCTAACACTTTAGTTTTCCGGTGGTATCACTCCCATGCGGAGGGTACCGGACCCCAGAGAAAGGAGCAGGGTGAGGTATACCCCACCCTTGACTCCTGTACAGCCTCAGGGCACAGACCCTATGCTTGGTGACGAGTCTCAGGATATCACCCCTGAACCCGTGGGAGGTAGAGTGGAAAAATTATCCAGGGCATCTGGGGTTACTGCCTCCCACTGTGAGAAACCACAGAGGACAGAGACTCCTGGATGGCCTTGGGCCTGGTTGTTCACCCTGACCACTATCAGTAGCCCCCGGTGGTTGTTGTCCTTGTGGACAGAGTTTTCCTTGTGTGGGGACAGACGTCAGACCCAAGGGGTGGAATGGGCCACATCATTTTGTTGGCCATGGTGGTACTGTCTGCATACTGGGAGTCAAATGTGAGCAAACTAAAGTTAGGTGTTGCACAAACGGGGTCCACAGATGAGGAGAAGGGTTCCCCTTGGGTCAGTCCAGTAGGTCTTGAGAGTATAGACAGAGGTATCCAACTTTATTCAGAGAGCCATAGAACTGACAAGTGCCCCCTGCAGTAGTGGTCCATTGTCCATTTTCATTTGCAGGAAAATCCATCAAGATATTGATTAGTCTATTGTGGTTTAGACTGGAAGGGGGTTGTGTTAGACCTTTCCCTTACTGCAGGGTCATCACCAGATTTTATTATATTTTCCTTCCACTTCTTGCTGAATTCATTTTTGTTGGTTTTAGGATTCCGGGCACTTTACCACTGCTAACCGGTGCTAAAGTGCATATGATCTATAGTCTAAATATGGTAATGTTTTAAATATTAAAATATTCTCATTTTTCTAAACTAATGTTGAGTCTTTTTGTAGTGTTTTCACTGTGTTACTGTAATTAAAGAGTGTACAAACACTTTACACATTGTCTGTTAAGTAAAGCCTGACTACTCTGTGCCAAGCTAACAGAGGGTGAGCACAGGTTAATTTAAGTTGGGTATCTGACTTACCATATCTATGATTGTGGTCTCAAATTGGACAGGGTGTAAACCTCTGCCAACTAGAGACCTAATTTCTAACACATTTACTAAGTGATAATTTTAAATTGGGAGCAGGTCGGAATGTTGAGTTTGGTATCTAAAGAACTATAATTTAAAATTATCATTAATGGTGAAGTCAGATTTGAAGGCACAGACCTGAAAATGTCACTTTCAGAACTGTGCCATTTTCTTGTCCCAGAATGTGTTGCCTGCAGCCTGTATCCTTGGTCACATGACTACTTGTAGCTGGCAGTTGGTCTTTGTGTATTGCTCCCTCACAGCAAGACGATAGGTGTTGGCATGATGAGCCATTTCTGGGAGAGAGAGAGCAGCTGTCATCTACCACACTTGCCCAGCACACTCACAAAGCTCATCACATTGCTTGGACATCACACTCACATAGGGTTTGGCACTAGTCCTTTTGTGTCCCCAGACAAAATGGGTCCAGGGCAGGGTGGCAAGAAATTCCAAACGTCTGAGAGTGGAAGCATCCAGAACCTTCTCTTATTTCAGAGTGGGCACCACTTTAAAAGTTGATCCTCAGACTTAACTCTTCAGTACTCCTTTGGACCTAGGGGTGACTCAGAAGGACTGCTGTGCTGCGCTGTAGGAAGGACTGCTACTCTGTTACCATGCTGTCAGGCTGCTGCCTGAGTTTTAAGGACTGGACTTGAATCTTGAACTCAGGACTACCAAAGTGTGACCAAGGGCTAGATGGCTGACCTCCTGATCAAAGCCTCAGGGACAAAAACGTCTGCAACCTCCTTGAATCCTGCATCTTGACTTTACCCACTGTGAATCCTAACCCCTAAGTGGTGCCACCACAGTCCTTGACCCTTGGAAGTAGGTCTGTGGGTGCTCTGCCAGCCCAACTGTGGACCTAGCAGACCCAATGCAGCACAACACAACGCCTGACAGCTCCATATTGGAATCACCACTGCACAATGCTTCCCCAATGTATCCTATTGGACCCGGCCCGTTCTGTAGGGTCATCCCCAAATCTTTTGCTTCCTTCCTCCTATTTTTTCTGACCTTTTTTTGTTGGCTTTAGGACTCTGGGCACTTTAAGACTGCTAACCAGTGTTAAAGTGCATATGATTTCTGTCTAAATTGTATTGATGATTGGTTTATCCATGATTGACAGATCTGATTTTCTGGTAAGTTCTAGAAAAGTACACTAAGGGGGTCATTCTGACCTCGGCGGTAAAAGCCGCTTACCGCCGGTCAGAAGGCCGCCACAATACCGCCGCAGCAGCGGTCAGCCGCCACGGACATTCTGACCCACAACTGCAAAACCTCCAAAAATCCGCCCTCCACTGCAGTCCGCCACATCAGCGGCCAGCGGTAAACTGGAGAAGACCAAACCTCCACCGCCACGCCAACAGAAATACGCCCATCCCATTATGACCCGCAAATCCACGCGGCGGTCATTCAACCGCGGTATTCCATTGGCGGTACACACCGCCGCGGTCAAAATACACACACCTTTACAAACCCCTACCACATTGGACAATTTGAAAGGCACACACCTGAAACACATACACACACCACTCCCACACATCCAATACCATATAAAACACACATCCACATCACCCACAAACCCCTACCAACAAAAACCAGAGACGAAGGAGAGAGAGACACATCAGAGAATAGATAGCCAGACACACAGAGGCACACCACAACATCACACCCACCACATAGAAGCACAAAGCACCACACACCAACACACACATCATCACATACACCACCCCACACCTCATACACACCACCCCATGGCACCACAAAGGCACCCACGCTTTTCGGACCAAGAACTCCGGGTCATGGTGGAGGAGATCATAAGAGTGGAACCCCAGCTCTTCGGCTCACAGGTTCAGCACACCACCATAGCAAGGAAGGCAGAGCTCTGGCAGCGGATCGTGGACAGGGTCAACGCGGTGGGACAGCATCCCAGAAATCGAGAGGACATCCGCAAACGATGGAACGACCTATGGGGGAAGGTGCGCTCGATGGTCTCGCGACACAACATCGCAGCGCAGAAGACTGGCGGGGGACCCCCACCCACTCCACCCGAATTCACAACATGGGAGCAAGAGGTACTAAACATCCTGCATCCTGATGGCCTCGCTGGAGTACACGGAGGAATGGACTCTGGTAAGTACAAGGCCAACCACTTCACCACCCCCCCCCAGCATGCTAACCCCCACCCTCACCCCCAACCCCCCAGCACACATCCTCCCTGAGAATGTCTCTCCAGCACAACCCACCCAACACCAACCCCTGCATGCCATCCCCAAACTATGGACACCCATCACCTAAGCATGACCACTGCACATACCCATCCCCCCCACAAAACACCCTCACAACACCTCCCCCAAGGGAATGCCAGCACTGGGGGACAAGGGCACCCATAAAACGCAAGCTAATGCACACACAGAAACAATAACCATACCCTCTTATCCCATGCAGGACCCGAACGACAACACACCGGTCAGGAGGGACCAGAAATGTCCATCCCACCCCCGGAACAGGCCCCTAGTGATGACAGCAGCTCTGTCGACCTGGAACCTGACGACCAGCCCGGACCATCGGGGACCTCTGGGCAGTCGGTTCCCCTCACCCAGACACAGGCCACTGCAGACCCAACCCCCTCTGGGAACAACAGCACAGCTCCCACCCAGCGGGCCCATGCCTCTGTCTCTAGGACAGGTCAAGCAGCGGTGTGTCTACCACTACAGGGCCCCCAGGGTAACCCACCAACCCAACAACAACAGGGACCTGGGGGCAGTGGGAGTGGGCACACCATCCAGGGGACAGAGGCCCAGGGAAACAGGGCAACTCGGAGGGCTGCTGTGCGACAGGGGGGGGAGGAGAGGCCCAGGGAACCCACTCTCCAAGAGGCCCTCACCACCATCATGGCAGCCTACCACCACTCACAAGAGACTATGGCGACGGTACTGGCCAGGTTCCAGGAGATCCAGGCACAGCAGGAGCAACGCTACATGGGGTTCAGCGACCAACTCACCAACATCTCAACCGCTATGGGGAGCATAGTCCAGGCCCTGAACCGTATAGAGGACACGTTTCGGGACCATGTGGCATCACACAGGGCCCCTGTCACTAGCCAGGAACAGGAACAGCCTACCACCTCCGCCGGCACTAGTGGACAGGAGGCCCCACCACAACGGCAGCCCACCAGAACCCCACCTCCTGCTGAACAACAACCGCCCGCAAAAGGAGCCTGAGATAAAAAAAACGACAGAGTAGGATGTCAAGACCCCCGCCAGCATCACATACCCCCTGAAGTCCTCCCACTGTTCCACATTGCCACCCTGTCAAACCTTGAACTGCCCCTGCTCCATCCTGCCACAGGCATATGGACAATGCACCTGTGAGACTGAGAACTGGACTCTGCCATGGACATTACTCCACCCCCACCCATCACTGTTTCACTATCATGTACCAATATCTATGCACTAATAATAAATCACACATTGCACTGAAATCAATCAGGACTCAGCCTGTCTTATTTACAAATGTATGACACATTACATATAAATTATGTATTATTAACATTGTGAATTACACATACCGAGGTAACTTAGCATTAGTCCATGGGCCAACCAAGCCGAGGTCACGCAGTGGCTCATACAGCACAGAAAAGGGAAGGGAAAATCAAACATCATGTTTATAGTTCTGGGGGGAAATCGACAAAGTTGAGATGCAGGAGGCTTTCAGGAAATGTAAAATGGCATGGGTGATTATTACCTGTGTGCTACTGGAAATACTGTTCTATTACTCTGTCCCTGTTGTCTGTGTCGTCCTCTGAGTCTTCCTCCTCTTCACTCTCCGCAGGCTCCACAGCTGCTTCAACACCACCATCTGCACCATCCTCCTGCAGGAAAGGAACCTGACGTCGCAATGCCAGATTGTGAAGCATACAGCAGGCCACGATGATGTGGCACACCTTCTTTGGTGAGTACATCAGAGATCCCCCTGTCATATGCAGGCACCTAAACCTGGCCTTCAGGAGGCCAAAGGTCCTTTCGATGATCCTCCTAGTTCGCCCATGGGCCTCATTGTACCGTTCCTCTGCCCTGGTCCGGGAATTCCTCACTGGGGTCAGTAGCCAAGGCAGGTTGGGGTAACCAGAGTCACCTATTAGCCACACACGTTGTCTCTGTAGCTGCTCCATCACATAGGGGATGCTGCTATTTCGCATAACATACGCGTAATGCATTGACCCTGGGAACTTGGCATTTACATGGGAGATGTACTGGTCAGCCAAACAGACCACCTGGACATTCATCGAATGATAACTTTTTCTGTTTCTGTACACCTGCTCATCGTCTTTTGGGGGTACCAAAGCCACATGGGTCCCATCAATGGCACCAATGATGTTGGGGATATGTCCAAGGGCATAGAAATCACCCTTCACTGTAGGCAAGTCACCCTCCTCTGGGAAAATGATGTAGCTCCGCATGAGTTTCATCAGGGCAGACAACACTCTGCTCAAAATCTTTGAAAACATAGGCTGAGACATTCCAGATGACATGGCCACTGTTGTCTGGAATGACCCAGTTGTCAAAAAATGGAGGACTGACAAAACCTGCACCAGAGGGGGAATCCCTGTGGGTTGGCGGATGGGGGACATCAGGGCTGGCTCCAGCTGGGCACACAGTTCATGGATAGTGGCACGGTCAAGTCTGTATCGAAGTATTATATGGCGTTCTTCCATTGTCGACAGGTCCACCAGCGGTCGGTACACGCGAGGATTCGTCCTTCTCCTCGCAAGTCCCAGCGGACGGTGCCTAGGAAGGACAACATGGAGCACAGAGTCAGGCAAACCACAGGTACGTACAGACAGCTTGCACAGTTAAAGAATGGCAATGGGTTGAAAGGCGTGTATGTGTGGCAATGCAAGGCCTAGGCCTGTGTGTCGCAGTCAAAATTAAGCCATGTAGGCCCTTGAAATGGCGGCTGCCTGACCTGTGAAGTGGGACAATGGGATGTGAGGTCAATGCGCTGGCGGGGCACACCGTGGCGGTAGGCGGTCGAAGACCGCGGCGCAAAGCCGCATTGGTTAACATTGAACCCTATGGGTTTCAGGAGCCAATGACGATGTGCGCCGGCGGTCGCGGTACGCACCGCCGCGGTACGCACCGCCGTGGGCGTGACCGCCATTTCCTAGCTGATTGATCACTCGAGACCTGATCATCCACAGGAGAGGACCTATACTGCAAGTGCTGCTGTGACCTCGGTCTGGAAGTGACAATGGCTGCTGTGACTGGGGAAAGGGCCCCTGCCTTCACGTCTGAAGAGTTGGAGAAGCTCGTGGATGGGGTCCGCCCCCAGTATGCGCTACTCTACGGTCCTCCAGACCAACAAGTGAGTACACCGGGTGCACATGGAATGGGCTATGCCTGTGTGGATTGGGGTGGATGTAAGTTGGTGGGGTGGGGGGCGAATGAGGAGTGCAACGCACGACAGATGAGAGCATGTGCCATATGGCAAAGTTGGTGGGGGGGGGGCAATCACATCTAACATGCAGGTCATTGATGATTTCCTCCTTTCCACCCTGTACATGTCAAATAGGTCAGCGCCCATCAGAAGATCGAGATTTGGCGTGCCATCGCCAAGGAAGTCCGGAACTTGGGGGTCCACAACAGACGGGGCACCCACTGCCGCAAGAGGTGGGAGGACATCCGCCACGGAACAAGGAAGACCGCAGAAACACTGCTGGGGATGGCCTCCCAACCTAGGAGGGGTGCCAGTTGCACCATGACCCCCCTGATGTCCCGGATCCTGGCGGTGGCCTACCCTGAATTGGATGGGCCCTTTAAGACATCACAGCAGACACAAGGGGGTGAGTATCAGCACATTCTCCTATCTTTCTGTGCAGTGGAGGCGTCTGGGTGGGGGAGGAGGGCTGTGGGTGACATTAGGCCAGGGCGCTTTCTGTAGTGTAGTCCTCTCCCTTAGGCATGGCCCTGTGCCCCCGGCCCCCACCTCTGTAGGGTGACAAGTACAGCCATTGATGGTCCAGCATCACCCATGTGCGCGTTTGACGTCTCTTGGCCTGTTGTCCTAGTCAGTAGTACTGAGTAGTGTACCCCGAATGCGCGGCTTAGTGCATGAGGCTCCTGTGTCTGTCCTCTCCGCCAACGGTGTTGACATTGCATGCACTCAACCTGGTCTTCTTTTTTCTCCCCCCACCCTTTCTCTTCATCTTCTTGTGCATGTGTGCATTAGCATCATCAGGCGGAGGAGATTTGGCATCGGAGCACGAGGGAGCTGCAGGACACAAGGCCCCGGTGGGCCCAGGAACAGACACCGAGGGCACCAGTGATCCGGAGGGCGAGGGGAGCACCACGACGGGGACCGCTGGTGAGAGCAGCGACAGCGACACGTCCTCGGATGGGAGCTCCCTAGCGGTGGCGGCAACATCCGGGCCCCCCGCCTCTACAGGTACAGCCGCCACCCAGCGCACCAGCACCGCCCTCCCAGCAGCCCCTCAGCCTACGCTCCGTGCACGCTCGCCCAGGAAGGCGCGCGTCTCCTTCGCCCCAGGCACCTCAGCCCCTGTTGCCCCTGCTGCCCTCAGTGCGGAGCTCATTGACCTGGTGAGGACGCTCATTGTTGGGCAGACGACCCTTTTGAATGCCATCCAGGGTGTGCAAAGGGAGGTGCAACAGAGCAATGCGTACCTGGAGGGCATTCATTCGGGTCAGGCTGCCCATCAACGAGCGTTCACTGCTCTGGCCTCAGCACTGACGGCAGCCATTGTCCATGTTTCCAGCCTCCCTCTTCTTACTGCCTCCAGCCTGTCTCTGTCTCCTGTTCCTCAGCCTATCCCATCCACACCATCAGACCAGCCTGCACACACCTCAACACCCAAGAGCAGCTCATCCAGACACAAGCACCACAGATCCCACAAACACTCACCCAAGCAACACCCAGATGCAGACATTCCAACAGTCACAACCACCTCTGTGTCCCCCTCCTCCTCGTCTCCCTCCTCCCTCCCTGTGACGTCTACACTCACACCTGCATGCACCCCAACATCAGCCAGTGCTTCCATCACCACCTCACCCTCCAGTACAGTCCACACTCGTGCAGTCACCACCCCCACTGCCATGTACACGTCCCCTGTGTCCTCTCCCACTGTGTCTGTCACCCCCTCTTCCAAGACACACAAACGCAGGCAGCCACCCACCCAACAGACATCCACCTCACGACAGACTACAGCACCAGCACCTTCACCCAATGACAGCACACCTGACTCTCCTACAACCACATCCTCTTCCTCCACTCCCATCACCACGTCTCCTACCCTTTACCTTGGACCTAAAAAGCTTTTCCTGGCTAGTCTTGACCTCTTTCCCTCCGATGAGCTCCCCCCTCCATCTGCAAAGAGTCCCAAGAGCACCGCAGCCACCACCAGCCCAGCTTCGAGTGTCACTGTTGTGCATGGGATCTGGAGTCCACCCTTTGCCAGCAGTGACACATCGATCAGCAGCAAGGACATGTCCAGCCCCCCCCCCGGCAAGAGGACCCGCAAAAACAAGGGCCGCCGTGCGAGGACTGACAGGGCTGCCCCCAAGGAGCAATGTGCGGCCACTTCACCAGCCACACCATCTAGGGGAGGCAAGGGCCCGAGAGCCCCATCAAAGGAGCGGAAGGGCAGCAGGAGCGCGGAGAAGGTGGACCCCACATGTCACATCCCAGCTGGGAAGGAGGACACTAAAGAGGCCAGGAGTCCGTCCCCGAAGGGTCCAGAAACGTCACGGTCCGAGGGCGACTGAGCAGGGAGTCCAGGCCAGGTCTGGCTCCCTTGACCTGCTGGATGAGCACCGCTGAAAAGGGCCCGCCGTGGAGAAGAGCACCGCTGAACAGGGCCTGCGGTGCAGAAGAGCACCGCTGAACAGGGCCCGCCGTGGAGAGGAGCACCGCTGAACAGGGCCCGCCGTGGAGAAGAGCACCGCTGAACAGGGCCCCGCCGTGAAGATAGGCACCGCTGAACAGGGCCCCGCCGTGCAGAAGAGCACCGCTGAAGAGGGCCCGCCGTGCAGAAGAGCACCGCTGAACAGGGCCCGCGGTGCAGAAGAGCACCGCTGAACAGGGCCCCGCCGTGAACATAGGCACCGCTGAACAGGGCCCCGCCGTGAAGATAGGCACTGCTGAAGAGGGCCCCGCCGTGCAGAAGAGCACCGCTGAACAGGGCCCCGCCGTGAAGATAGGCACCGCTGAAGAGGGCCCCGCCGTGAAGATAGGCACCGCTGAAGAGGGCCCCGCCGTGAAGATAGGCACCGCTGAAGAGGGCCCCGCCGTGAAGATAGGCACCGCTGAAGAGGGCCCCGCCATCTCAAGCACCGCTCCGCTGGGCCCTTCATCTCAAGCACCGCTCCGCTGGGCCCTTCATCTCAAGCACCGCTCCGCTGGGCCCTTCTTCTCAAGCACCGCTCCGCTGGGCCCTTCATCTCAAGCACCGCTCCGCTGGGCCCTTCATCTCAAGCACCGCTCCGCTGGGCCCTTCATCTCAAGCACCGCTCCGCTGGGCCCTTCTTCTCAAGCACCGCTCCGCTGGGCACCGCCGTCTCAAGCACCGCTCCGCTGGGCCCTTCTTCTCAATCACCGCTCCGCTGGGCCCTTCTTCTCAAGCACCGCTCCGCTGGGCCCTTCTTCTCAAGCACCGCTCCGCTGGGCCCTTCATCTCAAGCACCGCTCCGCTGGGCCCTTCATCTCAAGCACCGCTCCGCTGGGCCCTTCATCTCAAGCACCGCTCCACTGGGCCCTTCATCTCAAGCACCGCTCCGCTGGGCCCTTCATCTCAAGCACCGCTCCGCTGGGCCCTTCTTCTCAAGCACCGCTCCGCTGGGCACCGCCGTCTCAAGCACCGCTCCGCTGGGCCCTTCTTCTCAATCACCGCTCCGCTGGGCCCTTCTTCTCAAGCACCGCTCCGCTGGGCCCTTCATCTCAAGCACCGCTCCGCTGGGCCCTTCATCTCAGGCACCGCTCCGCTGGGCACCGCCGTCTCAAGCACCGCTCCGCTGGGCCCTTCATCTCAAGCACCGCTCCGCTGTGCCCTTCATCTCAAGCACCGCTCCGCTGGGCCCCGCCGTCTCAAGCACCGCTCCGCTGGGCCCTTCATCTCAAGCACCGCTCCGCTGGGCCCTTCTTCTCAAGCACCGCTCCGCTGGGCACCGCCGTCTCAAGCACCACTCCGCTGGGCCCTTCTTCTCAAGCACCGCTCCGCTGGGCCCTTCTTCTCAAGCACCGCTCCGCTGGGCCCTTCTTCTCAAGCACCGCTCCGCTGGGCCCTTCATCTCAGGCACCGCTCCGCTGGGCACCGCCGTCTCAAGCACCGCTCCGCTGGGCCCTTCATCTCAAGCACCGCTCCACTGGGCCCTTCATCTCAAGCACCGCTCCGCTGAGCCCCGCCGTCTCAAGCACCGCTCCGCTGGGCCCTTCATCTCAAGCACCGCTCCGCTGGGCCCTTCATCTCAAGCACCGCTCCGCTGGGCCCTTCATCTCAAGCACCGCTCCGCTGGGCCCTCCATCTCAAGCACCGCTCCGCTGGGCCCTTCTTCTCAAGCACCGCTCTGCTGGGCCCCGCCGTCTCAAGCACCGCTCCGCTGGGCCCTCCATCTCAAGCACCGCTCCGCTGGGCCCTTCTTCTCAAGCACCGCTCTGCTGGGCCCCGCCGTCTCAAGCACAGTTTATGGTTCACTGTGCCCACCATGCCTCCTCCTTGACCAGTGGAGACTGTCATCCACCTGATGGACTGTGGCTTTGCACTCCCCAGGATGGTACAGTGGGCAGCCCACCCACTGTAGAGACATTGAGAGACTGTGGCTTTGCACTCCCCAGGATGGTACAGTGGGCAGCCCACCCACTGTAGAGACATTGAGAGACTGTGGCTTTGCACTCCCCAGGATGGTACAGTGGGCATGGTGGCTCCTCGTGGATCTGGCGTCGTGGACTCATGTGGCTGTGGTGCCCCCCCTTGCCTTCCCCCTGAGGTGCCTGTAGTTTTTACATCTGATGCCCCTGCAGTGTTCTCTCCAAAGGACTCAGGTCTCCTGTGTGGGCTTTGCCCTTGTTTCTCAAAACTTTGGCCCACGGACATGATGAATTCGTAGGATGTGCAGGACTTGTTACTTCAGTTATACACTGATGTGTATATCATTTGTTTTCTTGTAAATATCTTTCATGGTTGTACGATAATTTTCAGGAGCTTTTTGGTACATAAATATTTATTCCAAATTTGATTATGTCATAGCATTTTTCTGGGGTGTTTGGGTGGTGTCACTGTGACTTGTTGCTCTGCATTGGTGTGTACATAGTTGGGGGGGGGTCGCATATGTGTGTGCCCGTAACCTTTCGTCCTCCCCCCTCCCATGTGTCGTAGGTGCAGTACTCACCGTTGTCGTCTGCGCCGGACTTCGTACTCGTGGTAGATGAGAAGGTAGACGAGAGCAGGTAGGATGTTTAATTCGGGTTCCATGCTGTCCTCCTTCCTCCTGGAGTGCGTAGTGGTGTGCGTTTTCCCGTTCGTAGTCTGTTTCCGCCGTGTTTTTATCGGCGGTGCTCCCGCCCCAGAAAAGGTGGCGGATTGGTGAGTTGTGATAGTGTGGGCGGTACATTGTCTGCCGCCTGGCTGTTGGCGGTGACCGCCGCGCTGTTTGTTTGTACAGCCGTGGCAGTCGGAGTGTTAAAGAGGCTGTCTGTGTTGGCGGTTCCCGCCAGGGTCAGAATTCCATTGTTTGGACCGCCAGCCTGGTGGCGGGTTGGCCGCCGCTTTAACACCGACAGCCAGGGTTAGAATCACCCCCTAAATGTGTCCAGGGCCTGTAGATCAAATGCTACTAGAGGGCCTGCAGCACTGATTGTGCCACCCACATGAGTAGCCCTGTAACCATGTCTCAGACCTACCATAGCAGTGTCTGTGTGTGCAGTCCTGCACTACCAATTCAACCTGGCAAGTGTACCCACTTGCCATGCCCAAATGATCCCTTTTACTACATGTAAGTCATCCCTAAGGCAGGCCCTAGGTAGCCCCATGGGCAAGAAACATTGTATTTAAAAGATTGAACATGTACTGTTGTGTTTTACATGCCTTGATAGAGAAATACTGTTAAATTTGTTTTTCACCATTGCAAGGCCTATCTCTCCCATAGGTTAACATCTGGATTGCCTTTAAATATCTTTTAAGTGCAGTTTCCCATTAGGAACATATAGAGATATGGAGTTTGGGTCTCTGAACTCACAATTTAAAAAAACATCTTTTGTTTTTTAGATTGTCTGTTGAAATTGCCACTTTGAGAAAGTGGACATTTCCTTTCTTAACCATTCTGTGCCTCTGCCTGGCTGCTGAATACACGCCTAGGTCAGGATTACAGCTAGGTTGTTTGTAAATTCACTCTAGACAGAGACACAAAGGGAGCTGAGGTGTGTCCAGTAAATCCTGATGAGTCTTTCTCGACTAGAGAGGGAGGGAGGAAAGGACATCTGCACTTGAAAGGGCTGTGCCTGCCCTCCAACCCCCTCGTGTGTGTCTGGGGTAGGGCAAGGAAGAGGCATGGTCTTGTGCACTACAAAGACTTTCCTTTCAAGTTTGCCTGCTTCAAAGGCAGAAATGAGTCTAAGTATTGGACTGCTGACCCCACAACTTTAGATTACTTCTGGATCAAGAGGAACCTCTGCCAAGTAGCAGAGCATGGTGATTGAGGAGGACCTGCCACTCTGCCTGTTGCTTTGCTGGGCTGAACTGCTGCTGTTTCTGTCTTACGAGATAAAGGATTGGACTTTGCTTTCTGAAATCCTGTTTGTGAAGTTTCTCCAAGGGCTTAGACTGAGCTTGCATCCTGTTCTGAAGCCTCAGTGACATCAAAGACTTTGGTGGTCATTCTGACCTCGGCGGTAAAAGGCGCCTACCGCCGGTCAGAAATCCTCCATAATTCCGTCGCGGTAATCCGCCACGGTCATTCTGACCCGCAGCAGCCAAACCTCCGAAAATCCGACAGCCACAACAGACCGCCAGACCAGCGGTCGGCGGAAAAGTGGAGGTGACCAAACCTCCACCGTCACGCCAACAGAAATACGCCCATGCCATTACGACCCACGAATCCACGCGGCGGTCTTTCAAACGCGGTTTTCCATTGGCGGTACACACCGCCGCGGTCAGAATACACACAAACGAACAAAACTCAGCCACATTGGACGATTTGAATTCCACACACCTGATACACATACACACACCACTCCCACACACACAATACAATATAAAACACACACCCACATCACCCACAAACCCCTTCGACCAAAATCCAAAAAAAAGCACTGAGAGACACAGCAGCGATCACAGAACACCATCACACAGAGGCACACTACACCATCACCCACACAATATCCACACACAAAACAACACACACCGCCACACTCAACACACTTAACTACACATACTCCACCCCACACATCATACACACCACTCCATGGCACCCCAAAGACACCCCCGCTTCTCAGACGAAGAACTCAGGGTCATGGTGGAGGAAATCGTTCGGGTAGAGCCCCAGCTCTTCGGCACACAGGTCCAATACACCAGCATTGCCGGAGGACGGAGCTATGGCAGAGGATTGTCGACAGGGTCAACGCTGTGGGACAGCACCCCAGAAATCAGGAAGACATCAGGAAGCGATGGAACGACCTACGGGGGAAGGTGCGTTCCATGGTATCCAGGCACAACATCGCCGTGCAGAAGACTGGCGGAGGACCCCCACCTCAACCCCCACAATTTACAACATGGGAGGAGGAAGTCTTGAACATCCTGCATCCTGACGGCCTCGCAGGAGTCGGCGGAGGAATGGATTCTGGTAAGTTGAAGCTTCAATACTGCTTCCCCCCCACCTGCATGCCAAATCATACCCCAACCCTCACCCCCATCCTCGAACCCCACCCTCACCCCCACCCCCATCCTCACCCCCACCACCATCCTCACCCCCACCACCATCCTCACCCCCAGCACACCTATTCCCTGCCAATGTCTCACCATCACAACCCACACATCCCAAAACCTAGGCCTGCATGCGTCCACTAAGCATGGACACCCATCACCAAAGCATGCCCAATGCATATACACATCCCCCCCACAAGCCACCCTCACCAAAACCCCCACACACGAATGCCAGCACTTGGGGACACGGGAACCCACAGATACACCCATATGGCACACATTGAAACTATAACCATACCTCTATACCCCTGCAGGACCCGACCGCCAACACACCGCCACGGAGGGCCCAGAATTCTCCACACCCCCCACCCAAGAGGCCGTCAGCGATGACAGCAGCTCTGTCGACCTGGACACTGATGACCAGCCCGGACCATCGGGGACCTCTGGACAGTCGGTTCCCCTCAGACAGCCACAGGCCACTACAGACCCAAACCCCTCTGGGAACACCAGCACAGCTCCCACCCAGCGGGCCCATGCCTCTGTCTCCAGGGCGTGTCAATCAGCGGTGTGTCTACCACTACAGGGCACCCAGGATAACCCACCACCCCAACAACAACAGGGACCTGGGGGCAGTGGTAGTGGGCACACCGGCCAGGGGGCAGAGGCCCAGGGAAACAGGGGAACTGGGAGGGCAGCTGTGCGACAGGGGGGGGACGGGCCCAGGGAACCCACTCTCCACGAGGCCCTCACCACCATCATGGGAGCATACAACCGCTCCCAGGAGACGATGGCGACGGTACTGGCCAGGTTCCAGGAGATCCAGGTACTGCAGGAGGAACACTATCGGGGGTACAGGGAGGACATCAGAGCCCTCACCTCCACCCTGGTTACCATGGTAGGGCTGCTGCAGGAACTCATCAACACCAGGACGGACACTCAACAACAACAAAGGGCCCCTGCCACTAGCCTGGACCAAGAACAGCCAACCACCTCCGCCGGCGCTAGTGGACAGGAGGCCCCCGCACAACAGCAGCCCACCAGACCCCCACCTCCTGCAGGAGAAGAACCACCCCGCAAGAGGGCCCTGAGATCTCGCAAGAAGACAGAGTAGGATGTCAAGACCCCCGCCAGCAAAGGATACCACCTGATGTCATCCCACTGTCCCACATTGTCACCCTGTCCATCCTTGAACTGCCCATGCTCCATCTCTCCACAGGCCTATGGACAATGCACCTGTGTGACTGTTACTCTGGACTCTGCCATGGACATTCCTTCACCATAGCCCCCACCCACTTGAAACCACCCTTCCCATTTTGAGCACTGAAATAAACACCTATTTTGCACAAAACTATCTGGAGTCTGGCTGTGATTTCAAAATATTGTAATTGACATGACAGTGCAAATATGTCCTTGTACATAGTGAAGTCAACAAACAGCTGCCACAAAGCTGTAGTCCATGGGGAAACGAAGCACAGGACTCGTAGTGGGGACCCCAGATCTGAAATAGGGAGGGAAAAGCCACAACTCAGTCATCATACACTGGGGCAAATAGACAGGCAGCAGAGATGCAGAAGAGTAGTTTACATTAACTAAATTATGTTTGAATTGTTACCTGTGTCCTATTGGAAGTACTGTGCAATGATTCTGTCCCTGTTGTCTGTTTCATCCCCGTCGTCTTCCTCCTCTTCACTCTCCACAGGTTCCACAGCTGCCACAACACCACCGTCTCGACCATCCTCCTGCAGGAAAGGCACCTGGCGGCGCAAAGCCAGGTTGTGAAGCATGCAGCAGGCCACGATGATGTGACACACCTTCTTAGGTGAGTACATTAGGGATCCACCTGTCATATGCAGGCACCGAAACCTGGCCTTTGGAGGCCGAAGGTGCGTTCGATCACCCTCCTAGTACGCCCATGGGCTTCATTGTACCGTTCCTCTGCCCTGGTCCGGGGATTCCTTACTGGGGTCAGTAGCCACGACAGGTTGGGGTACCCAGAGTCCCCCAATAGCCATACACGGTGTCTCTCTAGCTGTTCCATCACGTAAGGGATGCTGCTATTCCTTAGGATGTAGGCGTCATGCACTGACCCAGGGAATTTGGCATTTACATTTACATGCGAGATGTACTGGTCAGCCAAACACACCACCTGGATGTTCATGGAATGGTAACTTTTTCTGTTCCTGTACACCTGCTCACTGTCTCTTGGGGGAACCAAAGCCACATGGGTCCCATCAATGGCACCAATGACGTTGGGAATATGTCCAAGGGCATAGAAATCACCCTTCACTGTAGCCAATTCGCCCACCTCAGGGAAAAGGATGTAGCTCCTCATGTATTTCATCAGGGCAGACAACACTCTGGATAACACCTTCGAAAACATGGGCTGAGACATCCCAGAAGCAATTCCCACTGTTGTCTGAAATGACCCACTTGCCAAGAAATGGAGTACTGACAGGACCTGCACCAGAGGGGGAATCCCTGTGGGTTGGCGGATGGGGGACATCAGGTCGGGCTCCAGCTGGGCACACAGTTCATGTATAGTGGCACGGTCAAGCCGGTAGGTCAGGATAATGTGGCGTGCTTCCATTGTCGACAGGTCCACCAGCGGCCTGTACACGGGAGGATTCATCCGTCTCCTCGCCAAACCCAGCGGACGGTGCCTAGGAAGGACAACATGGATCACACAGTCAAGCAACCCACAGGTACGTACTCACAGCTTGCACAGTAAACGATTCTCTATGCAGTGAATGGCGTGTATGAGTGGCTATGCAAGGCCTAGGCCTGTGTGACGCAGTTGAAATTGAGCCATGTGGACCCTCGAAATGGCGGCTGCCTGACCTGTGAAGTGTGACAATGGGATGTGAGGTCAATGCGCTGGCGTGGCACACCGCGGCGGTCGGCGGTCGAAGACCGCGGCGCGAAGCCGCATTGGTTAACATTGAAGCCTATGGGTTTCAGGAGCCAATGGCGAAGGGCGCCGGCGGTGGCGGTACGCACCGCCGCGGTACGCACCGCCGCGGGCGTGACCGCCATTTTCTATCTACTTATTCACTCGCGACTTGAACTTTCACAGGAGAGGACCTATACTGCAAGTGTTGCTGTGACCTCGGTCTGGAAGGGACAATGGCTGCTGCGCCTGGGGAAAGGGCCCCTGCCTTCACTGGAGAAGAGTTGGAGAAACTTGTGGATGGGGTCCTCCCCCAGTATGCGCTACTCTACGGTCCTCCAGACCAACAAGTGAGTTTAATTCAATATGGATTTGGGGCCACTGGCTGGCTTGGGGGCCTGGCGGGGGCCTGGCGGGGATGGGGGGCATGTTGGGCCTGGCGGGGGGCCTGGCGGGGGGCCTGGCGGGGGGCCTGGCGGGGATGGGGGGCATGTTGGGCCTGGCGGGGGCATGGCGGGGGGCCTGGCGGGGATGGGGGGCATGTTGGGCCTGGCGGGGGGGCATGGCGGGGGGCCTGGCGGGGATGGGGGGCATGTTGGGCCTGGCGGGGGGCCTGGCGGGGATGGGGGGCATGTTGGGCCTGGCGGGGGGCCTGGCGGGGGGCATGGCGGGGATGGGGGGCATGTTGGGCCTGGCGGGGGCCTGGCGGGGGGCATGGCGGGGATGGGGGGCATGTTGGGCCTGGCGGGGGGCCTGGCGGGGGGCATGGCGGGGATGGGGGGCATGTTGGGCCTGGCGGGGGGCCTGGCGGGGGGCATGGTGGGGATGGGGGGCATGTTGGGCCTGGCGGGGGCATGGCGGGGGGCCTGGCGGGGATGGGGGGCATGTTGGGCCTGGCGGGGGCCTGGCGGGGGGCCTGCCGGGGATGGGGGGCATGTTGGGCCTGGCGGGGGGCCTGGCGGGGGGCATGGCGGGGATGGGGGGCATGTTGGGCCTGGCCGGGGCCTGGCGGGGGCATGGCGGGGGCATGGCGGGGATGGGGGGCATGTTGGGCCTGGCGGGGGGCATGGCGGGGGGCCTGGCGGGGATGGGGGGCATGTTGGGCCTGGCAGGGGGCCTGGCGGGGGGCCTGGCGGGGATGGGGGGCATGTTGGGCCTGGCGGGGGCATGGCGGGGGGCCTGGCGGGGATGGGGGGCGTTGGGCCACTGGCAACGAAAATGCAGACAAACTTGAACGTGGTATTTCTCCCTCCCTGTACGTGTCACATAGGTCCGCGCCCATGAGAAGATCGGGATTTGGCATGCCATCGCCAAGGAAGTCCGGATCCTGGGGGTCCACCAGCGACGGGGCACCCACTGCCGCAAGAGGTGGGAGGACATCCGCCGCGGGACCAAGAAGACCGCCGAGTCTCTGCTGGGGATGGCCTCCCAACGTAGGCGGGGTGCCTGCCGTCAACTGACCCCCCTGATGTTCCGGATCCTGGCGGTGGCCTACCCTGATTTGGATGGGCGCGTGAGGGCAGCACAGCAGACACAAGGGGGTGAGTACAAGCATAATCTACTCTGTTGTCGCGCAGTGGAGGTGTCTGGGTGGGGGAGGAGGTTTGTGGGTCCCCCTAGGCCAGGGCGATATCTGTAGGCTGGGCACCCCCGTAAGCCCCTGTGTCCCCAGCCACCACCTTCAGTAGTGTGCCAGTACAGCCATCCCTGGGCTGTGTCATCCATGGGTGCAGTTGTCAACTCTAGGCGTGTAGGGCATGTTCCACGGAATGCGTAGCGGACCCCAAGTGCGCAACTTAGTGCAGTGGGCATCTGTGTCTGTCATGTCCGCTAACTGTACCGGTGATCCATGTACTCAAAATCTCTTTATTTCTCTCCCCCCCCCCCCTTTTTGTTTGTCTTTCTGTGCTTGTGTGCATCAGCATCATCAGGCGGAGGAGAAGTGGCATCGGGGCAGGAGGGAGCTGCATCTCACATGGCCCAGGAGGGCCATGCCACAGAGTCTGACTGGACCAGTGAGACGGAGGGCGAGGGGAGCTCCACAACGGGGACGACTGGACCCTGCAGCGACACGGACACGTCCTCGGAAGGGAGCTCCCTTGCGGGGGTGGCACCATCCGTGCCCCCCGCCATTACAGGTACAGCCACCACCCAGCGCACCATCTCCGCCCTCCCAGCAGCCCCTCAGCGTTCGCCCCGTGCCCGCTCTGCCAGGAAGCCGGGCATCTCCTTCGCCCCAGGCACCTCAGGCCCTGCCCCTGTTACCCCCGCTGCCCTCAGTGAGGAGGTCATTGACCTCCTCCGAACGCTCATTGTTGGGCAGTCTACCCTTTTGAATGCCATCCAGGGGGTGGAGAGGGAGGTTCATCGCAGCAATGCGTACCTGGAGGGCATTCATTCGGGTCAGGCTGCCCATCAGCGATCGTTCCAGGCTCTGGCCTCAGCACTGACGGCAGCCATTGTCCCTGTCTCCTGCCTCCCTCTACTAACTCCCTCCTCCCAGTCTCCTGTTCCTCTGCCTGTCCCACCCACACCATCAGACCAGCCTGCACACACCTCAACACCCAAGAGCAGCTCATCCAAACATAAGCACCACAGATCACGCAGACATTCACACAAGCAACATTCCGATGCAGACATGCCAACAGTCACTACCACCTCTGTGACCCCCACCTCCTCGTCTCCCTCCTCCCTCCCTGTGACGTCTACACTCACACCTTCATTCACCTCACCATCAGCCAGTGTTTCCATCACCAGCACACCCTCCAGTACAGTCCGCACACGTGCAGTCACCACCCCCACTGCCATTTACACGTCCCCTGTGTCCTCTCCCACTGTGTCTGTCACCCCCTCTTCCACACCACACAAACGCAGCCACCCACCCACCCAACAGCCATCCACCTCACGACAGCCTATCCCTCCTGCACCTGCACCCAAAGACAGCAAACGTGACTCACCTACAACCACATCCTCTCCCTCCACTCCCATTCCCACTGTACCTACCACTCTCCATTGTCCCAAGAAAATCTTTCTCGCTACTGCTAACTTCTTTTCTGACCCTGAGCCCCCCCTCCTTCTCGTCGGGGTAAGAAGAGCACCTCAGCCACCACCAGCCCTGCAGCCCCCTTGACAAGGGTGCAGGGGTATTGGAGCCCACCAGCCCGCATGTCTGGATCTTCGCCCAGCAGCAAGGGGACAGGCAGCCCACCCCCTGGGAAGAGGAGCAGGAGGCGGAAGGGCAGCCGCAGGAGCCCAGGTTCTATATCCCCCCAGGACACTAGCCAGCCACCGTCAACAGCCACAGCTCCAAAGGGAGGAAAGGGCCACAGACTCCCGACTAAGGAGGGCAAGGGCAGCAAGGCGGAGAAGTCAGGCAGCAGGCCTGCTGCCCATGGAGGACCCGTCACAACTGCCCAGGAGGAGCCCACAACCCCCATAGCCGCTGCCCAGGGAGGAACCGTCACAGCTGCCCAGGGAGAGCCCACCACCCCCATAGCCGCTGCCCAGGGAGGACCCAGCCCAGCTGGCCAGGAGGTCCCCACCACCCACAGCCCAGGTGGGCATTGAAGGAGCACCATCCCCGCTGCCCAGGAGGGCACCACCAGGCAATGAGCAGTTGGCCATAGAATGGCCGCCGTCTCCAGCACCGCTCCGCTGGGGACCGCCGTCTCAAGAACCGCTGAACTGGGCCCTTCAAGGCAAGAACCGCTGAACTGGGCCCTTCAAGGCAAGAACCGCTGAACTGGGCCCCGCCGTCTCCAGCACCGCTCCGCTGGGGACCGCCGTCTCAAGAACCGCTGAACTGGGCCCTTCAAGGCAAGAACCGCTGAACTGGGCCCCGCCGTCTCCAGCACCGCTCCGCTGGGGACCGCCGTCTCAAGAACCGCTGAACTGGGCCCTTCAAGGCAAGAACCGCTGAACTGGGCCCTTCAAGGCAAGAACCGCTGAACTGGGCCCTTCAAGGCAAGAACCGCTGAACTGGGCCCCGCCGTCTCCAGCACCGCTCCGCTGGGGACCGCCGTCTCAAGAACCGCTGAACTGGGCCCTTCAAGGCAAGAACCGCTGAACTGGGCCCTTCAAGGCAAGAACCGCTGAACTGGGCCCTTCAAGGCAAGAACCGCTGAACTGGGCCCTTCAAGGCAAGAACCGCTGAACTGGGCCCTTCCAGGCAAGAACCGCTGGCCCTTTGGCAGACGTGGCAGTGCAGGATCTGTCTCGGGCAGGGCTGCAGGATGTCCTCTGGCCAACATGCCTCCTCCAGTGGCAGTGGAGTCTGTTATGGACTGTTTGGACTGTGGCTTTGCACTCCCCAGGATGGCCCAGTGGGCAGGCCACCCACTGTATGGACTGTATGGACTGTGGCTTTGCTCTCCCCAGGATGGCCCAGTGGGCAGGCCACCCACTGTATGGACTGTATGGACTGTGGCTTTGCACTCCCCAGGATGGCCCAGTGGGCAGGCCACCCACTGTATGGACTGTATGGACTGTGGCTTTGCTCTCCCCAGGATGGCCCAGTGGGCAGGCCACCCACTGTATGGACTGTATGGAATGTGGCTTTGCACTCCCCAGGATGGGCCAGTGGTCATGGAGTCCCCTCGTGGATCTGGCGTCGTGTACTCAAGTGGCTGAGGTGCCACCCCTTCCCTTCCCCCTGAGGTGCCTGTCCTTTTTTCTTTCTGATGCCCCTGCAGTGTTCTCTCCGTGGAGTTCTTGTCGTGGGACTGGGCCTTGCCCCTTTGCTCAGGACCCCTGTGGTCCACGGACAGTGGTTGGACTACATATAGTAGATGTATATATTTTGTACATAGTTTATTTATGCATTTGGATTACTGCTGTCCATTTTTCAATATATCTGCCCGTTTAAGATCTCTTCTTTTGGTCTTTGCATTATTTCGGAGGGGGGGGGTTTGTGGGTTGTGACAGTGATCTGTGGGAATGCATTGATGTGTGTGTTGTAGTGGGTGTGGGTGGGTGGGTGTGTGCCGGTAATCTTTTCCCTCCCCTGTGTCGTAGGTGCAGTACTCACCGATGTCTTCCGCGCCGCCGGGCGTGCTCCTGGTACAGGAGCAGGTATAGGAGTGCGGGGATGACCTGTAACTCGGGTTCCATACTGCCGGAATCTCGCGTGGAGTATGTGGAGGTGAGTGTTTTCCCGTTCGTAGTCTGTTTCCGCCGTGTTTTTATCGGCGGTGCTCCCGCCCCGGAAAAGGTGGCGGATTGGTGGGTCGTGATAGGGTGGGCGGTACATTGTCTGCCGCCTGGCTGTTGGCGGTGACCGCCGCGCTGTTTGTTTGTTCCGCCGTGGCGGTCGGAGTGTTAATGCGGCGGGCTGTGTTGGCGGTTCCCGCCAGGGTCAGAATTGCATATTTTGGACCGCCGGCCTGTTGGCGGGTTGGCCGCCGCTTTATCACCGACCGCCAGGGTCAGAATGACCCCCTTTATCTGCCAATGACTGGGCTCTTCTGCTGAGTAAGTCCTGACTTACTAAGTGGTGCCAAATCCAGTCCCTGGACTCTTAGAAGTGAAAGCTGGCAATCTGCGGGGAAAATCCATGCACTGCTGTGCCAGCAGCAGAAAATCTGATGCATCTCCTGTGCCACGGCTGAAAAATCGATACATCATCGGTAAAATTGACGCATCTCCAGCTCAGCGCACAGTCATCATTGCCATGCTTCCGGATTTTCTATGCATCATCCTTGGGCGTAAAAATCTTCAACATCACCACACGGAGCTGAGGCTGCTGGTCCAGAAACCCACGCATCGCTTGCCTGGCGGGGAAAGAATCAGCGCACAACCTCACTTGCGAGTAAGGAATCAATGAATCACTTGTTTTTCTGATGCATGCTCTTTTCATTTTAAAAATTAATATCTTTGCTTGTGTAAGTTGGAATTTTGTTGTTTTTGTTTTTTCTGATCTAGATAGATATTGGCTTTTTTTCTAAACTGGAGTGGAGTCATTTTGTGGTGTTTTCACTGTGTTACTTTACACATTGCTTCAGAGATAAGCCTGACTGCTTGTGCCAAGTTACCAAGAAGGGGAGAAGGGGTTATCGGAGCTGTGTATCTCCCTTACTCTGACTAGAGTGAGGGTCCCTACTTGGATGGGGTATAAGCTGACTCCCACCTAGAGTCCTGATGTAGGGCCTCACTTCGCAGCCCATCGGAAACACTGCTACTGGACGCACCCTCCATGCAGGATCTCACAACCCTCCCTAATCCGGATTTAAGGTACTTTGCTCAGTAGGCCTATCTTGACAGGCGCTTCATCAAGGTCATTCTTAACTTGTGACTTTGTCATCATCTTGTGTGATTAGATAACCACAGTTGGTACTTTGTGCTTTTGAGCACTGTATTCACCTAAATCTTTAAAATTGCAAATCTCTGGTTCTACTGCATGAATGTTTTGGTCTCAAACAATTTATTAAATTTCACTATATTTTTCTAAATTGCTGTGGGATTTTCCTTGTATTGTGTTCTCAATTTACTATTGTTTGAACTGCTGTGAAAATACTTTGTGCATTGCCTCGAAGTTGAGCCTGTCTGCTTTTGTGCTGAGCTACCAGAGGTTTAGGCACAGGTTAATTTGGGGGTTGCTTGTGTTTCACAATGTGAAAAACTGTGGTCACAGCTGGAGTAAGGCTTCTTCCCCCTCAACGAGTCCCCCAATTTCCTTTAGGAAGCATTCTTATTTCAGTTACATGCTGCTGTCTCAGATAGTTACACGTTAACACTATGGAGACCAGGACAGCACATGGTGTGGAGAAATAACAGCTATCATTGGACAGTACTTAAATTCTGCCCAAACAGTGATTGGGATTTATTTCCCCTGAACTACTTGTCTGCTAGTGTGGCATGCCTACAAAAACTGCTATCACATTTGCAGGACCCATTGATCTTGGAGGGAAATCTGAAGAACAACTCTATGACATAATTGGTTAGATTTCTTAAGCTGCTAAAGCAGTTGTGGCTAGAGACCTCAGTTTATATATGCATAATGACTCCAATATTCTGACAAGAAACTTTCCTAATATTCTTGACTGTCTTAGAGGCATATTTATACTCTGTTTCGGCGCAAACCCTGCCCCATATTTATACTTTGACGTCCGACCCTGCAGGCGTCAAAATCCCACCATGTGCGTCATTTTTTGGAAGGGGAAACCAGCCTTGCGTTAATTATATGCAAGGTAGGCGTTCCCTTCCAAAAAATGGCTTTAAGGCCTGTGCCCCTTATTTATACTCTGACGTCATTTTGACGCACAGGAGGGGGTGTGCCTTAAAAAACAGCGCACAGCCTAATGTGCGCCGTTTTTTAACGCCTGGGTCAGTGCAGGCCTTAAGGGACCTGTGGGCTTGGAAGGAGCCCAGAGATGCCCTCCCCTGCCCCAGGGACACCCCCTGCCACCCTTGCCCACCCTAGGAGGACACCCAAGGATGGAGGGACCCATCCCAGGGAAGTAAAGGTAAATTCGGGTAAGTATTTTTTTACGACTTTTTTTGTGGCATGGGGGGCCTCATTTGGGCCCTCCTAGATGCCACTATGCCCAATGACCATGCCCTGGGGACATAAGTTCCCTGGGCATGGCCATTGGGCAAGGGGGCATGACTCCTGTCTTTGCTAAGACAGGAGTCATGTCAATGGAGGTTGGGCGTCAAAAAAAATGGCGCAAATCCGGTTTGAGGCCTGAATTTTGCCTCAGACCTGACATGCACCATTTTTTGACGCACAACCCCCATTTTCCCATACGCCGGCGCTGCCTGGTGTGAGTCATTTTTTTTTACACACACCAGTCCGCAGGGCCGGCTAACGTCATTCCATTAATAAGGCGCCCGCATGGCGCGTTGGAATGGCGTTAGCCGGCGGTAAAATGTTTGACGCACAACTGCATTGGCGCAGTTGGGCATCAAAAAGTATAAATATGGGCCTTGGTCTTTGTCCAGTTAGTCAAGAACCTCACATATGTGAAGGTTTACTCTGTTCATTTAGTTTTTTTTGGGCCTTGGCAAAATGTAAATTATGCTGGTGAAATTCACGAAATTCAGGAATTTGCCTCATATGAAATTAGGGTGAATTTGTGAAACTTCACGATAATCAACTTCATTTATTTTTACCTGCAGGAAATTAGGTAACACTCAGAGACATTTTCTGTTTGATCCCGACTACTAACTGTTTCTTCTGTGATTTAGTTTTGACACTAAAATGTCCACGCATATGTCATGAGAGTTAGTGGCAAACCACATTTTTTGCTAAGATTTCACAAAAAAATGATGCAGTTTTTCACACCCTTGGGTTTCACTGCACATGCATTATGGATTAACAGGCATTATGGCGGTCATTACAACATTGGGGGTAAAAGCCGCTTACCGCCGTGCAGAAGACCGCCAACACACCGCCACGGCCGCGGAAAACCGCCACAGCTATTATTACCCACATTTCGGAAACCGCCAAAATTCAGACACCCACACAAATCGCCACACCAAAGGTCAGTGATAAACTGGCGAAAACAAAACCGACACCGTCACGCAAACAGAAATGCGCCCACAATATCACGACACACGAATCCACGCGGCGGTCTTTCAACCGCAGTATTCCATTGGCGGTACAGACCACCGCGCTCAAAATACACACACATTTACAAAACACTACCACATTGGACAATTCTAAATACACACACCTGATACACATACACATACACACACCACTCCCACACACCCATTACAACATAAAACACACACCCACATCACCCACAAACCCCTACGACCAAAAAATTCAGAAAGAAGGCCAGAGAGAGAGACACCACCAGCAAGAACAACAGCATCCACAGGCACACAATACCATCACCCACACAACTTCCACGCACCTCACACAACACACCACTACATATCAGCACACTGATCACCACACAATCCACCCCACACATCTCCTACACCACCCCATGGCACGGCAAAGACAGCCCAGGTTCTCGGAGGAGAAGCTCAGGGTCATAGTGGAGGAAATCGTCCGGGTAGAGCCACAGCTATTCGGAGCAGAGGTGCAGCACACCTCCATTGCAAGGAAGATGGAGCTATGGCGAGGAATAGTGGACAGGGTCAACGGAGTGGGACAGCACCCAAAAAAACGGGCGGACATCAGGAAGAGGTGGAACGCCCTACGGGGGAAGGTGCGTTCCGTGGTCTCAAGACACCACCTGGCGGTTCAGCGGACTGGCGGCGGACCCCCACCTCCTCACCCACACCTAACAACATGGGAGGAGCAGGTCTTGGTGATTCTGCCTCCTGAGGGCCTCGCTCGAGTAGGCGGAGGAATGGACTCTGGTAAGTCAAATCTTAACTATTACATCCCCCACCCTACCTGCATGCTATCACACACCCCCAGCACTCCAACTCCTCACATATGTCCCAACATCACAAAGCACCCATCCCAACACCAAGCCCTGCATGCAACAACAGAGCATGGACGCCCATCACTAAAGCATGCCCACTGCACATACCCATACAACCCCCTAAACCACCATCACACAAGCTCCCACACAGGAATGCAAGCACTGGGGTACACGCTCACCCACCCATTGCACACCATGACACACACAGATGTAATAACCATCCTTTTATACTCCTGCAGGACCCCTACCCAGCGTCACCGGACAGGAGGGTCCACACATGTCCACACCACCAACAGAAGAGGCCCACAGTGATGACAGCACCTCTGTCCAACTGGATCTAGATGACCAGCCCGGCCCATCGGGGACCTCGGGACAGTCGGTTCCCCTCACACTGGCACAGGGCATCAGAGACCTTCCCCCCTCTGGAAACACCAGCACACCACCCACCCAGCGGGCCCATACCTCCGTCCCTAGGACACGTCAATCAGCTGTGTCCACCACTACAGGGAACCCAGAATAACCCACCACCCCAACAACAACAGGGACATGGGGGCAGTGGGCACACGGTTCAGGGGACGGAGGCCCAGGAACACAGGGGAACTGGGAGGGCTGCTGTGCGACAGGGGGCGGACAGGCCAAGGGAATCCACTCTTTACGAGGCCCTCTCCTCCATCATGGGAGCCTACCACCACTCCCAGGAGACAATGGCAACTGTACTGGCCAAGTTTCATGAGACCAAGCGCCTGCAGGAGGAACAGTATATGGTCTTCAGGGAGGAACTCAGAACCATCAGCTCCAACCTGGGCACCATTGTAGGGGTGCTGAAGGAAGTACTCAACACCAAGAGGGACACTGTGGCACTACAAGGGGCCCCTGACACTAGCATGGATGATGAACTGCCCACCACCTCTGCCGGCGCTAGTGGACAGGACGCCCGCCACAGGACCACCACACCAGCACCCCACCCCCTGCAGAGGGAGAACCACCCTGCAAACGGTCCCTGAGATCCAGGACAAAGACAGAGCACGATGCCAAGACCCCCACCAAGAAATGAGACCACCCTGATTCATATATACTTTATTCGACCATGGGTCATAAAAGTTACATATTAAATTGTACAAAAAAGGTACGTTTGCTTCATTATGCTTTTACACTGGCTAAAAAGAATAAGGTTTAGAATAAGAAATGCTTCTATAGGCGATGGCCTACTATAATCCACCATTATTCCCGATAAATAGCTTAACATTTAGATACCAAGGTTTCTGAGACGTCTACTTCATAACGTTAAAATAGTACAAATATTTAAGAGCTCTTAAAACAATATGAGGTGGTTTCAAATACAAATTTCCCAGGTGGTATCATCATCAAGATAAATACAAACTATCCGACCCAAGATTTAAAGATTTAAAGTGCTAATTTGATGTTACATAGTAATACAATTCCTTAATAATTTAGATGGCATACTTTAACAAAGAGAGCCTACTACCGGCACAATCATTTGGCAAGTTTAAGCACTGTCAAGTCATTAAGACACAAGCACAGTGTGATAAAAAGCTTATATAATAACTTAAAATGGTTATCGGATTCATGTTAAAATGGCACGAGTACCAGACAGGTGCATAAAAAATAGCTCTTTGTGGCTAATACTAGTGTTAAAATGGCAGAAACACATGATGATTACCTACATAATGTCTAAAAAATCTATTCCAAGCCCTGTCCAAACCACATGGTCAATAATTCGTCATCATCTTCATCATCAGCTTAGTTCATCAATGACCATAAAAGCACATAAAACAAATATAATAATTCTTAAGTGAATAAATAAATTCATGTCTGTAAATAGGTGTAAAAACATTAAAACAATAACTTGAATTGCACATATGACTCTAAATCTTACCTGATTGTCATCCTACTGTCGCTCTTTGTCACCCTGTCCATACTGAAACTGCCCCAGCTCCACTTCCTATGCCCATTTGGGCAATGCACCTGTGAGACTAGTAGACTGGACTCTGCCATGGACATTCCCCCGCCATCACTCCTCACCATTTCACCACCCCCTCCAATATTGAGCACTTAAATAAATACAAATAAAACACAAAACAATCTGCAGTCTATCTGTGATTTCGAAATAGTGTATTAGCAATTACAGTGACAAAATGCTCTTTCAATAGTAATGTCAACATACCTATGTCACACAGCTCAAGTCCATGAGGAATCAAAGCAGATGTCACACAGTGGGACCCACATCTGTGAAATCGTAAGGGAAAGTGACAACTCAGTGACCATACACTGGGTGAAAAGGACAGACAGTAGAGAGGTAGCAGTGTTTAAGTACATGTAGTAGGCAGGTCTGTACTCTTACCTGTGTCCCACTGGAAATATTGCTGGATCACTGAGTCCCTGTTGGTCATGTCTTCTTCCTCTGCTTCCTTGTCTTCCCTATCCACAGGCTCCACAGCTGCAACAACACCGCCATCTGGACCATCCTCCTGCAGAAAAGGCACCTGTCATCGCAATGCCAAGTTATGAAGCATACAGCAGGCCACGATGATCTGGCACACCTTCTTTAGTGAGTAGAATAGGGATCCACCTGTCATATGGAGGCACCGGAACCTGGCCTTCAGGAGGCCGAATGTCCGCTCGATCACCCTCCTAGTTCGCCCATGTGCCTCATTGTAGCGTTCCTCTGCCCTTGTCCTGGGAATCCTCACTGGGGTCAGTAGCCATGACAGGTTGGGGTAACCAGAGTCACCGGCAAATGGCGAGGGACAAGTATTAGAAACATACTAACCTGTAGGGTAACCCCAGACCCAGACAACCATTCCCACTGTCTTGCTTCCAGATGCTCACCTAATAGCCACACACGGTGCCTCTGGAGTTGACCCATCACATAAGGGATGCTGCTATTCCGCAGGATGTAGGCGTCATGCACTGAGCCAGGGAACATAGCATTCACATGGGAGAAGTACTGGGCTGCCAAACATACCATCTGTACATTCATCGAATGATAACTCTACCAGTTTCTGTACACCTGTTCACTCCTGCGGGGGGGACCAAAGCCACATGGGTCCCATCAATGGCACCTATGATGTTGGGGATATGTCCCAGGGCCTATAAATCACCTTTCACTGTAGGCAAATCCTCCACCTGAGGGAAAACGATGTAGCTCCGCATGTGTTTCAGAAGGGCAGACAACACTCTGGACAATACGTTGGAAAACATAGGCTGGGACATCCCTGATGCTATAGCCACTGTTGTTTGAAATTACTCACTTGCAAGGAAATGGAGCACTGACACCACCTGCACTTGAAGGGGGATTCCTGTGGGATGGCGGATTGCTGACATCAGGTCTGGCTCCAACTGGGTACACACTTCCAGGATTGTGGCACGGTCAAGCCTGTTTGTGATTATGACATGTCGCTCCCCCATTGTCGACAGGTCCACCAATGGTCGGTACACCGAAGGATGCCGCCATCTCCTCACATGTCCCAGCGGACGGTGCCTATGAAGGACAACAGCGAGCACAGAGTCAAACAACTCAGAGGTACGTACCCACAGTTTACACAGAACACCAATCATACACAAAAGGTGGCCTGTATGTGTGTTGAGTGTAGGCCTAGGTATGTATGATGCAGTTGGAAATGAAGCCATGTGGGCCCCTGAAATGGCGGCTGTCTGACCTGTAAAGTGGGACAATGGGATGTGAGGTAACTGCACTGGCGTTGTACACCGTCGTGGTAGGCGGTCGAAGACTGCGGCGCAATGCTGCATTGGTTAACTTTGGACCATATGGGTCCCAGGAGCCAATGACGATGTCCGCCGGCGGTGATGGTACGCACCCCCGCGGACGTGACCGCCATTTTCTATCTGTTGAATCACTCGATAACTGATCTTCGACAGGAGAGGACCTACACTGCAAGTGCTGCTGTGACCTCAGTCTGGAAGAGACAATGGCTCGAGTGTCCGGAGAAAGGGCCCCTGCCTTCACATCGGAGGAGTTGGAGAAGCTTGTGGATTGAGTCCTCCCCCAGTACATCCTACTCTACGGTTCTCCAGACAAACAGGTATGCACACAGGGAGCATGTTATATGGGCTATGCCTGTGTGGAGAGGGCTGGATGTAAGAAGGAAGGGGGGAGAGTGCTGCGTGCATGAAAGACGGTGAATGCATGTGCCACATGGCAAGGGAAGGGATGGGGGCCAATCACTTTGACAGTGCAGTTGGTAATAACTTCTCTTTTTCCCCTGTACATTTCATGTAGGTCAGCGCCCACCAGAAAAAATATATTTGGCGTGCCATCGCCAAGGACGTCCGGACCCTGGGGGTCTACCACAGATGGAGCACCCACTGCTGGAAAAGATGGGAGGACATTCGCCACTGGAGAAAGAAGACGGCGAGGCTCAGCTGGGGATGGCCTCCCAACGTGGGAGGGGTGCCCGTCGCACCATGACCCCCTTGATGTTCAGGATCCTGGCGGTGGCCTACCCGGAGTTGGATGGGCGCTTGAGAGCATCACAGCATACACAAGGGGGTAAGTACACTCTCATTCTGCTGACTTTGCGCACAGTGGAGGTGTCTGGGTGGGGGAGGTGGGCTGTGGGTTTCCCTAGGCCAGGGGAGATCCGTAGGCAAGGCCCCTCCGTAAGGCAGGCCATGTGGCACCCCAGCCCACCTCTGTAGAGTGTCAAGTACACCTAGTCATGCCCCTGTGTCATCTATGTGTGCAGATGTCCTCCATAACCTTGTAGGGCATTTCCTAGGAATTGAACAGTGGAGCCCAAGAGCGCGGCGTAGTGCAGGGGGCTTCTGTGTCTGTCGTGTCCTCCAACGGTAGCGGTAATGCATGCACTCAACATGTCTGTCTCCTGTCTTCCGCCCCCTTTTTGTGGTCTCCCTGTTCTTGTGTGCATTAGCATCATCAGGCGGAGGAGCAGTGGCACCGGAGCACGAGGGAGCTGCATCCCACATGGCCCTGGAGGGCGACACTACAGAGTCTGAATTCACCAGTAGGACGGAGGGCGAGGGGAGCTCCACGGCGGGGACAGGAGCTGGGACCAGCGACACGGACTCGTCCTCTGATAGGAGCTCCCTTGTGGTGGCGGCAACATCTGTGCCACCCGCATCTACAGGTACAGCAGCCACCCCCTCTACCAGCACCGCCCTCCCAGCAGCCCCTCAGCCTTTGCCCCGTGCCCGCTCACCCAGGAGGGTGGGCATCACCTTTGCCCCAGGCACCTCAGGCCCTGCCCCAGTCACCCCTGCTGCCCTCAGTGAGGAGGCCATTGACCTCCTCAGGTCCCTCACTGTTGGGCAGTCTACCATTTTGAATGCCATCCAGGGTGTAGAGAGGCAGTTGCAACAAACAAATGCATTCCTGGAGGGCATTCATTCTGGTCAGGCGGCCTCAGCACTGATGGCAGCCATTGTCCCTGTCTCTAGCCTCCCCCCTCCAACTTCCTCCACCCCGACCCAATCCCCAGTACCTCAGCCTATCCCAAGCACACCTACAGACCAACATGCACACACCTCAACAAAAACATAAGCACCACACATCCCACAGGCATTCACGCAAGCATCACACACATGCAGACACACCAACATCCACTGCCTCCACTGTGTCCCCCTCCTCCTCGTCTCCCTCCTCCCTCCTAGTGACATCTACACTCACACCTGCATGCACTACATCTACAGCCACTACGTCCCTCTCCAGCACACCCACCACCACACCCCGCTCATGTGCAGTCACCACCCCCACTACCATTCACACGTCCCCTGTGTCCTCTGCCAGTGTGTCTGTGAAGCCCCCTCCCAAGATACACAAACGCAGGCACACACCCACCCAACAGCCATCCACCTCACAACAGCCTCCAGCGCATGCACCTTCACCCAAAGTCACAAAACGTACACTTCCTACAACCACCACCTCTTCATCCACTCCCAAACCCCCTCCAGCTACCCGTCCCAGTGTTCCTAAGAAACTTTTCCTGGCCAGCCTTGACCTCTTTCCCTCACCTCCCCCACCCCGTCCGTCTCATAGGTCCCAAACTAGCACCTCAGCCATAACCTCTCCGGGACCAGTGGTGCCTGTAGTTACCGGAATCTGGAGTGCCCCGGCCACCAGGGCAGCCAGTGTGGCACGGAGCCACAGCACAGACAGTCCCCCACCTGTGAAGCATCAGAAGTTGGCCAGTGCCCGGCGGGAGAGGGGGAAGACTCCAGCCACCAAAGCCGCTCCCAGGGGTCCAGGTGTGAGTGTGGAGTCAGCTGTGACACCTTCCAAGGTGGGGAAGGGCCACAAGAAACCCGGCAAGTCTGGGAAGAGCAGCACGGCAGAGAAGACCGCCATCATCCCCGCTGCCCAGGAGGCCACCGCCAGCACCAGCCCAGCTGCCCAGGAGGCCACCGCCAGCACCAGCCCAGCTGGCGAGGACAAGACCGCCAGCACAAGCCCAGCTGCCCAGGACAAGACCGCCAGCACAAGCCCAGCTGCCCAGGACAAGACCGCCAGCACAAGCCCAGCTACCCAGGACAAGACCGCCAGCACAAGCCCAGCTGCCCAGGACAAGACTGCCAGCACAAGCCCAGCTGCCCAGGACAAGACCGCCAGCACAAGCCCCGTTGGGCCATGAAGGACCGCCAGCAAAAGCCCCGTTGGGCCATGAAGGACCGCCAGCAAAGGCCCCGTTGGGCCATGAAGGAGTGCCAGCAAAGGCCCCGTTGGGCCATGAAGGACCGCCAGCAAAAGCCCCGTTGGGCCATGAAGACCGCCAGCAAGAGCCCCGTTGGGCCATGAAAGACCGCCAGCAAAGGCCCCGTTGGGCCATGAAGGACCGCCAGCAAAAGCCCCGTTGGGCCATGAAGGACCGCCAGCAAAAGCCCCGTTGGGCCATGAAGGACCGCCAGCAAAGGCCCCGTTGGGGCATAAAGGACCGCCAGCAAAGGCCCCGTTGGGCCATGAAAGACTGTCAGAAGCTGAGACCCTGCAATGGAGACCGCCATCTCAAGCACCGCTGCACAGGGCACCGCCATCTCAAGCATCAGTGGCCCATGAACGGCAAGGGCACTGACGTAACTGAGTCCGTCACGGGGTGAATGAAGTACTCTGGGCACAAAGCCCCCTCCAGAACCAGTGGAGAGAAACATCCACTCCCTCTGTCCTTAGCAGGATGAAGCACTCTGGGCACAAAGCCCCCTCCAGAACCAGTGGAGAAAGGCATCCACTCCCTCTGTCCTTAGCAGGATGAAGCACTTTGGGCACAAAGACCCCTCCAGAACCAGTGGAGAGATACATCCACTCCCTCTGTCCTTAGCAGGATGAAGCACTCTGGGCACAAAGCCCCCTCCAGAACCAGTGGAGAAGGCATCCACTTGAGACACTGTGACTTTGCACTCCCCAGGATGGAACAGTGGGCAACCCACCCACTGTAGAGACTTAAGAGACTGGATTTGCACTCCCCAGGATGTAACATTGGGCAACCCACCCACTGTAGAGACTTGAGGGACTGTGGCTTTGCCCTCCCCAGGATGGAACAGTGGGCAAACCACCCACTGTAGAGACTTGAGAGACTGTGGCTTTGCACTCCCCAGGATTGAACAGTGGACAACCCATCCACTGTAGAGACTTGTGAGACTGTGGCTTTGCACTCCCCACGATGGAACAGTGGGCAACCCACCCACTGTAGAGACTTGAGAGACTGTGGCTTTGCACTCCCCAGGATTGAACAGTGGGCAACCCACCCACTGTAAAGACTTGAGAGACTGTGGCTTTGCACTCCCCAGGATTGAACAGTGGGCATGTGGCCCCCTAGTGGATTTGGCGTTGTGCACTCATCCGGCTGAGGTGCCCCCCCTTTCCCTCCCCCGAGGTGCCTGTTTAGTTGCTGTCTGATGGCCCTGCAGTGTTCTCTCCGTCATGGTCGGGGATCTTGTGTGGGCCTCGCCCATACCGTGTGGTCCCAGTATTCCACGGACTTTCTTAGAACACTACCTGGACTACTATGCTTGGTATATATTATGTACATGGTGTATATATATATTTCTGCCTACTTGCTTTTAATATATTACAATGGTTACACTCATTTTCTGTTGTCTTTGCATTCTTCCGGGGGGGTTTGGGGGGTGTAACTGTGATGTATTGATATGCATTGTTTTTGTGTTGTTGTGGGTGAGGGTGGGGGTGTTGCGTGTGTGTCTCCCTGTTTTTTGCCTCCCCCCTCCCCTGTGTCGTAAGTGCAGTACTCACCGTGGTCTTCGCCACCGACTTTCGTGCTCCTGGTAGAGGAGCAAGAAGATAAAGGCTGGGAAAATGTGGGGCTCTGGTTCCATGGCGTCCTCGTGGAGTGTGTAGAGGTGAGCGTTTTCGCTTCGGGATTCCTGTTTCCGCCGTGTTTTTATCCACGGTGAATCCGCCCCGGAAAAGGTGGCGGATTGGCCTGTCATAATAGTGTGGGTGGTACATTGTTTTCTGCCTGTCTGTTGGCGGTGACCGCCGCGCTGTTTGTTTGTACCGCCGTGGCGGTCGGAGTGTTAAAGTGGCTGTCTTTGTTGGCGGTTTCCGCCACGGTCGTAATTCCAATTTTTTTTCCGCCGGCCTGTTGGCGGTCTTACCGCCGCTTTCACAACGACCGCCAGGGTTGTAATGGCCACCTATATCTTTTAAGGGGACCCACCATTATCTTCATCAAATGACTACAAATGATTTCTATTGACAGTAGGAGGAGGCCTGGACCAAAGGAAACTCTGGGGCCGAAACGCACAGCTTCTCACTGCTAGTAAAGTCTGTGATATGCTTAAATCAGACCTTCAGAACACTGACAGAGAAGAGTTTTTCAGCTCCTTCAATAATGAACACTAGTACATATTACTCTAAGGAACTCCATTTGTGTGTAACACAGCGTACAGTGATCTGGTGCCCTTCGGCTAAGGTTGTGCTATAATAATACTATATAAGTACATGCATACAAAGCTAAGCAGCCTGGTAAGATTGCTTTACAGAATCCCTGTAAAAGAGTGGCTTCTAACCCATCAATCTGAATGGAAATGGATCATGGCTTATTGGGAGAAAGATGCACAATACTACAAAATTCACAAAAAGCCCTTTTCATAATCACGTGTGCACACATCTTCCAGGTTAAAACTTTCCACAACAACTGTTAAAAGTGATCACATTCTTTAAGCAACCAACATGCACTCACTACTTAGATCCATTACATATCACCAAAACTGAGAAAATCCATGAAGAGTTCTCAAGCTCTGCCAGAACCATGGACTGGGCAGGAATTTTCTTATCCTGCTACTACCAGTTGGACATTCTTTCTGCCCTCCTAAAATAAAGTCAGCAAGCTATGATCCTGTACCCTGTATCAAATCTGGTTCTCTGAATGACAGATGTCCTGTAACTATGTTTAATCTACTTGCTCTCTCAATCTTCCAACTATGTAAAGTGCTCTTTAACCTCTATCCCACCAAAGGCTTGGTTCCAGCTGGATTGAAAGATACACAATTAAGTTACAAAACAAACCTTGACATTGACAGTTTGAGGCCTATCAACGTACTATTTAAATTGAGCATACTGCCAGAAAAAATTGTTGCCAAACAATTACTTTCCTACTGGAAGATGGTGAGATCTTAGATCCATACTAAATTCAGCTTTCTCAACTGGTAAGATGCCTGAATTTTCTTTAGAACTGACATTAGAGTTATGGCATTGTGGAAGTGGGAGATGTGGCAGGCATTATTTTATTAAATCTGTCTGCCATACTTCACATGATTGACCATTCCATCCTAATTATATTAGGATAAGGTATTTCTGGTACATGCAGAGGAGTTAGAACTTATCATATATTTGGAATAGGCTGTTCAGCTTTTCTGAATAAGCTCAATAATTGTCTTGTTAGTATTCAAAGGTGAATGAGTGACAATTTCCTTAAGTTAAATGGCAACATAATGGAGCTATCGCTGTTGGATAGGAGCTGAAGTTGCTGGCATGATTCCACAGGGTTTGTCCAGCTTGGAGTTCCTCTTGCCCTGCTGATAACGTCAAGTCTCCGGATGTACTGCTAGATTAGCACAGGTCAGCTACATTTCTTCTTGGCTTAATGTGTTGCATCTGCTCAGAAATGTCCTTTCTTTGATTTTCCAGAAGCAGCATTGGCCACACATTTAAACTTGTGCAGTCAAAAAAGCGATTGGATTAAAAATAATCTGACTCTTTCTCCTTCACCAGAGAAGAGCTGCATTGGCTCCATGCTGGATAATGAATTACTTTTAAAGTCCTCTTCATCCTGCAACGGCTCTTCTATGGATTTATACAATCTGGCCTTAAATGCAGAGTCATTGGACACACATTGCTAACTCTTTCTGTTCATGTTGCATGTCACTAAATTTCAGCTGTTGCCTTTAGTGAGTGTTCAATTCATTATCTGGAAACAAGGATCAAGAATCAGCTTCCACTCTTTATTTGGGGTTTCCAGTTTGGATAGTAAGAGAAGGACCCTGTCAATTGAAACTGGAGGATCCATTAGGATCCCATTTCAGTGAGAATGTTGGAAGATCAAATACTTTTGATGGGAAAACAAAGTACTGAAATGACTGGAAAAGAATGGTTGTGTTTTGAGGTTGCAGTTTAGGTGAGTACTTTAGACAATGCTGGATGGGAATTCTAGAAATTTCACTTTCTAGAATTTAACTTTGGGGAAATGATACTCGTTTAAGTAACAGGTTATATAACAAATGCCTGACAGCAACTAGTCAAGATACTTCCCATTCATCCTTAGGGATATGTAACAAAGTAGATTCCTGAATGAAATACACTTGCATCTATGATTACTAACAGTAGTTTTCGGAAATACTTTTCACTTAGTTGTGTCACAGGAAAATGTCAACCATTTTCTTTTGATTCTATGTGCTTGGTAGCTGTTAAAAAGAAATGGGATTGCACTTTCCCAATAAGATGGGGAAAGGGTGTTATCAGCAATCTGAATTTGTAACAAATTCAATTGAGTTTATTACGAGCTTTATTCTGTAAAGGTCTTTTAGACTACCATTTGGGCCAACTTGATTGCTACTCAAGTTACTTTGACAAATTACAAGCACCTCCATTTAACATGACATCTAGGTTTGAGGATGGAAATTTCCACGCCCATGGTCATTTCATGTCTGCACAACATCATGTAAACATCATCTTACATGTTTTTTTTATAAAACTGAAGAAACAGCTCATGGCTAATACCATTACCTGGTTTCTCAGGCCTACTTCTTATACACACTCTCAGGCCCCTTTAATTTCTTAGAGATGGTGAAGTCAGAGATTATATGTATATTGCTCCAAATCTTCAAAAACGTGTTGTATTTTTAGCAAAAACATTAAAGGCCTTCTCATTGCCCTAAATCTTTTCTACTTTTGTTTGCTCACCAATGAACATTTACTACATTCACTATTGTTAGACCTGATGTCTGTTTTGGGATTACATGGTTGCCAGTTGTACACTGTGCCTGTTTAAAGGTTTTTTCATTATTTGGCACATCTGTCTTATTTTTTTATTGTTCATAGATCTTCCTAGTTGCTCACTCTACCCATTTTTACTAGCAACTTCTTGAACCACTGTGCTGAAGATGAGCTTCCCCTCAGTCTGTTTAAACTTTTATCCAGCTATCTCAGTCTTTGTGACAGCCATTCACTTGACCGATTGAAAGACTGATCACAGGTGTTAGCGCGCCTGGTCCTTAATAAGTAAACTTACAAGGGGAAGCGCATAGGTCGATGAACCTTTTGATTTGCATGGAGTATCCTAGCTAGGGTATGGTTGGTGGTCCAAATGGTCAATACACAAAACTCAATAAATATTAGTCATCATTAATAATGAAGCGATGAAATGTCACACCATGATCTTTCAGTCATGAATAACCACAACTCGTTATACGTTTAGTGATTTTATTTCCCTATTAGTTACAATACTAAGGGGGTGATTCTAACCCTGGCGGTCGGTGATAAAGCGGCGGCCAACCCGCCAACAGGCTGGCGGTCCAAAAAATGGAATTCTGACCCTGGCGGGAACCGCCAACACAGCCCGCCACATTAACACTCCGCCCGCCACGGCGGTACAGACAAACAGCGCGGCGGTCACCGCCAACAGACAGACGGGAGACAATGTACCGCCCACAGTATCATAACTCACCAATCCGCCACCTTTTCCAGGGCGGGAGCCCCGGCGATAAAAACACGGCGGAAACAGACTACGAACGGGAAAACGCTCACCTCTACGCACTCCACGAGGAAGGAGGACAGCATGGAACCCGAATTAAACATCCTACCTGCTCTCGTCTACCTGCTCATCTACCACGAGTACGAACGCCGGCGCAGATGACAACGGTGAGTACAGCACCTACGACACACGGGAGGGGGGAGGAGGAAAGCTTACGGCACACACATATGCGACCCCCACCCCCCCAAACTATGTACACACCAATGCAGAGCAACAAGTCACAGTGACACCACCCAAACCCCCCTGAAAAATGCAAAGACATAATTAAATTGTGAAAAAAAAATTATATACAAAATAGGCTCTGAAAAGTAATGGTCAACTAGCCAAAAAACAATATCAAAATAATTCTATATACAGTGCAATGGATAACCGAGGCAATTAGTCCTGCACATCAAAAGAAAATCGAAGTGTCCGTGGGCCAAAGTGTAACAACACAAGGGCAAAGCCCACACAGGAGACCTGAGTCCTCTGGAGAGAACACTGCAGGGGCATCTGATGAAAAAACTACAGGCACCTCAGGGGGAAGGGAAGGGGGGTGCACCACAGCCACATGAGTCCACGACGCCAGATCCACGAAGGGGCCACCATGCCTACTGTGCCATCCTGGGGAGTGCAAAGCCACAGTCTCTCAAGTCTCTACAGTTGGTGGGTTGCCCACTGTGCCATCCTGGGGAGTGCAAAGCCACAGTCTCTCAAGTCTATACAGTAGGTGGGTTGCCCACTGTTCCATCCTGGGGAGTGCAAAGCCACAGTCCATCAGGTGGATTACAGTCTCCACTGGTCAAGGAGGAGGCATGGTGGGCACAGTGAACCGTTAACAGTGCATGCAGGAAGGGCCCAGCGGAGCGGTGGTTGAGACGGCGGTGCCCAGCGGAGCGGTGCTTGACAGGAAGGACCCAGCGGAGCGGTGCTTGACAGGAAGGGCCCAGCGGAGCGGTGCTTGAGACGGCGGTGCCCAGATGAGCAGTGCTTGACAGGAAGGGCCCAGCGGAGCGGTGCTTGAGACGGCGGGGCCCAGCGGAGCGGTGCTTGACAGGAAGGGCCCAGCGGAGCGGTGCTTGACAGGAAGGGCCCAGCGGAGCGGTGCTTGAGACGGCGGGGCCCAGCGGAGCGGTGCTTGACAGGAAGGGCCCAGCGGAGCGGTGCTTGAGACGGCGGTGCCCAGCGGAGCAGTGTTTGACAGGAAGGGCCCAGCGGAGCGGTGCTTGACAGGAAGGGCCCAGCGGAGCGGTGCTTGACAGGAAGGGCCCAGCGGAGCAGTGCTTGAGACAGCGGGGCCCAGCGGAGCGGTGCTTGAGACGGCGGGGACCAGCGGAGCGGTGCTTGACAGGAAGGGCCCAGCGGAGCGGTGCTTGAGACGGCGGGGCCCAGCGGAGCGGTGCTTGAGACGGCGGGGCCCAGTGGAGCGGTGCTTGACAGGAAGGGCCCAGCGGAGCGGTGCTTGACAGGAAGGGCCCAGCGGAGCGGTGCTTGAGATGGCGGGGCCCTGTTCAGCGGTGCTCTTCTGCACGGCGGGGCCCTGTTCAGCGGTGCTCTTCTGCACGGCGGGGCCCTGTTCAGCAGTGCTCTTCTGCACGGCGGGGCCCTCTTCAGCGGTGCTCTTCTGCACGGCGGGGCCCTGTTCAGCGGTGCTCTTCTGCACGGCGGGGCCCTGTTCAGCGGTGCTCGTCCAGTGAGTCAAGGGAGCCAGACCTGGCCTGGACTCCCTGCTCAGTCGCCCTCCGACCGTGCTGTTGCTGGACCCTTCGGTGATGGAGTCCTGGGCCCTTTGGTGTCCTCCCTAACACCCGGGATGGGGCTTGTGGGCCCCTCCTGCTCCGCGCTCCTGCTGGCTGACTTCTCCGCCCTGCTGCCCTTTCGCTCCTTAGATGGGGCTCTCGGGCCCTTGCCTCCCCTAGATGTTGTGGCTGGTGAAGTGGGCGAACTTTGCTCCTTGGGGGCAGCCGTGTCAGTCCTCTCACGGCGGCCCTTTAGTTTCCTGGTCCTCTTGCCTGGGGGGGGCTGGCTGCCCCCTTGCTGCTGATTGAAGTGTCACTGCTGGCAAAGGGTGGACTCCAGAACCCATGCACCACAGTGACACTCGAAGCTGGGCTGGTGGTGGCTGAGGTGCTCTTGGGACTCTTTGCAGATGGAGGGGGTGGGTCAGTGGAGGGAAAGAGGTTAAGATTAGCGAGGAAAAGTTTTTTAGGACCAAGGTAAAGGGTAGGAGAAGTGGTGATGGGAGTGGAGGAAGAGGATGTGGTTGTAGGAGAGTCAGGTGTGCTGTCTTTGGGTGCAGGTGCTTGTGCTGGAGGATGTCGTGAGGTGGATGGCTGTTGGGTGGGTGTCTGCCTGCGTTTGTGTGTCTTGGAAGAGGGGGTGATAGACACAGTGGGAGAGGACACAGGGGACGTGTAAATGCTAGTGGGGGTAGTGACTGCACGTGTGCGGACTGTACTGGAGGGTGTGCTGGTGATGGAAGCACTGGCTGATGGTGGTGTGCATGCAGGTGTGAGTGTAGACATCACAGGGAGGGAGGAGGGAGACGAGGAGGAGGGGGACACAGAGGTGGTAGTGACTGTTGGAATGTCTGCATCTGCGTGTTGCTTGCGTGAATGCTTGTGGGTTCTGTGGTGCTTGTGTCTGGTTGAGCTGCCCTTGGGTGTTGAGGTGTGTGCAGGCTGGTCTGATGGTGTGGATGGGATAGGCTGAGGAACAGGAGACAGAGACAGGGTGGAGGCAGTCAGAAGAGGGAGGCTGGAAACTGGGACAATGGCTGCCGTCAGTGCTGAGGCCAGAGCATTGAACGATCGTTGATGGGCAGCCTGACCCGAATGAATGTCCTCCAGGTAGGCATTGCTCCGATGCACCTCCCTTTCTACCCCCTAGATGGCATTCAATAGGGTAGTCTGCCCAACAATGATGGTCCTCAGGAGGTCAATGACCTCCTCACTGAGGGCAGCAGGGGTAACAGGGGCAGGGGCTGAGGTGCCTGAGGCGAAGGAGACGCCCGCCTTCCTGGGCGAGCGGGCACGGAGCGTAGGCTGAGGGGCTGCTGGGAGGGCGGGGCTGGTGCGCTGGGTGGCGGCTGTACCTGTAGAGGCGGGGGGCCCGGATGTTGCCGCCACCGCTAGGGAGCTCCCATCCGAGGACGTGTCGGTGTCGCTGGTGTCACCACCGGTCCCCGTTGTGGTGCTCCCCTCGCCCTCCGGATCGCTGGTGCCCTCGGTGTCTGTTCCTGGGCCCACTGGGGCCTTGAGACTTGCAGCTCCCTCGTGCTCCGATGCCAATTCTCCTCCGCCTGATGATGCTAATGCACACATGCACAAGAAGATGAAGAAGAAGGGTGGGGGGAGAAAAACTAAGACCAGGTTGAGTGCATGCAATGTCAACACCGTTGGCGGAGAGGACAGACACAGGAGCCTCATGCACTAAGCCGCGCATTCAGGGTACACTACTCAGTACTTCTGACTAGGACAACAGGTCTAGAGACGACAAACGCGCACATGTGTGATGCTGGACCATCGATAGCTGTACTTGTCACCCTACAGAGGTGGGGGCCGGGAGCACAGGGCCATGCCTAAAGGAGAGGACTACACTACAGAAAGCGCCCTGGCCTAATGTCACCCACAACCCTCCTCCCCCACCCAGACGCCTCCACTGCGCAGAGAGATAACAGAATGTGCTGATACTCACCCCCTTGTGTCTGCTGTGATGTCCTCAAGCGCCCATCCAAATCAGGGTAGGCCACCGCCAGGATCCGGGACATCAGGTGGGTCAGGGTACGACTGGCACCCCTCCTAGGTTGGGAGGCCATCCCCAGCAGTGACTCGGCGGTCTTCATGGTCCCGCGGCGGATGTTCTCCCACCTCTTGCGGCAGTGGGTGCCCCGTCTGACGTGGACCCCCAGGGCCCGGACTTCCTTGGCGATGGCACGCCAAATGTCCACCTTCTGATGGGCGCTGACCTATTTGACATGTACAGGGTGGGAAGGAAAAATTCATCAATTTTCTGCATGTTAGATGCGATTGGCCCCCCCTCCCCAACCTTGCCATATGGCACATGCTCTCATCTGTCGTGCGTTGCACTCCTCATTCGCCCCCCACCCCACCAACTTACATCCACCCCACTCCACACAGGCATAGCCCATTCAATGTGCACCCAGTGTACTTACCTGTTGGTCTGGAGGACCGTAGAGTAACGCATACTTGGGGAGGACCCCATCCACAAGTTTCTCCAACTCCTCAGACGTGAAGGCAGGGGCCCTTTCCCCAGTCGCAGCAGCCATTGTCACTTCCAGACCGAGGTCACAGCAGCACTTGCAGTATAGGTCCTCTCCTGTGGATGATCAGGTCTCGAGTGATTAAGCAGATAGAAAATGGCGGTCACGCCCGCGGCGGTGCCTACCGCGACTGCCGGCGCACCTCGTCATTGGCTCCTGAAACCCATAGGCTTCAATGTTAGCCAATGCGGCTTCGTATAGCTGTCTTCGACCGCCTACCGCCACGGTGTGCCACGCCAGCGCATTGACCTCACATCCCATTGTCCCACTTCACAGGTCAGGCAGACGCCATTTAAAGGGCCCACATGGCATAATTTGTACTGCGTCACACAGGCCTAGGCCTTGCATTGCCACACATACACGCCTTTCAATACATAGATAATCGTGTGCTCGGCATGCTGTGGTGAACGTACCTGTGATTTTCTTGACTCTGTGCTCCATCTTGTCCTTCCTAGGCACCGTCCGCTGGGACTTGCGAGGAGAAGGATGAATCCTCGCGTGTACCGACCGCTGGTGGACCTGTCGACAATGGAAGAACGCCATATCATACTACGATACCGACTTGACCGAGCCACTATACATGAACTGTGTGCCCAGCTGGAGCCAGCCCTGATGTCCCCCATCCGCCAACCCACAGGAATTCCCCCTCTGGTGCAGGTTCTGTCAGTCCTCCATTTTTTGGCAAGTGGCTCATTCCAGACAACAGTGGCCATGTCATCTGGAATGTCTCAGCCTATGTTTTCTAAAATTTTGTCTAGAGTGTTGTCTCCCCTGACGAAACACATGCGGAGCTACATTGTATTCCCTGAGGAGGTTGATTTGGCCACTGTGAAGGGTGATTTTTATGCCCTTGGACATATCCCCAACATAATTGGTGCCATTGATGGGACCCATGTGGCTTTAGTACCCCCAAAAGACGATGAGCAGGTGTACAGAAACAGGATAAGTTACCATTCTATGAACGTCCAGGTGGTCTGTTTGGCTGACCAGTACATCTCCCATGTGAATGCCAAGTTCCCTGGGTCAGTGCATGACTCGTATGTGATGCGTAATAGCAGCATCCCTTATGTGATGGAACAGCTACAGAGACAACGTGTGTGGCTAATTGGTGACTCTGATTACCCCAACCTGCCTTGGCTATTGACCCCAGTGAGGAATCCCCGGACCAGGGCAGAGGAACGGTACAATGAGGCCCATGGGCGAACTAGGAGGATCATAGAAAGAACCTTTGGCCTCCTGAAGGCCAGGTTTAGGTGCCTGCATATGACAGGGGGATCCCTGATGTACTCACCAAAGAAGGTGTGCCAGATCTTTGTGGCCTGCTGTATGCTTCACAATCTGGCATTGCGACGTCAGGTGCCTTTCCTGCAGGAGGATGGTCCAGATGGTGGTGTTGAAGCAGCTGTGGAGCCTGCGGAGATTGAAGAGGAGGAAGACGAAGAGGACGACCCAGACAACAGGGACAGAGTTATCCAACAGTATTTTCAGTAGCACACAGGTAAGAATCACCCACGCCATTTAACATTTACTGAAAGCCCCCTGCATCTTTACTTTGTGTATTTCCCCCCAGTTCTTTTAAACTGATGTTTGATTTTCCCTTCCCTTTTCAGTGCTGTATGACCCACTGCGTGACTTCTGCTTGGTTAGCCCATGGACTAATGCTTATTGACATCGGTATGTTGTCATCACAAAAATAACAGAACATTATTGATCAGTAATGTGTTATACATTTGTAAATAATACAGGCTGACTCCTGAATGATTTCAGTGCAATGAGTGATTTATTTTTAGTGCTAGATATTGGTACATGATATTAAAACGGTGATGGGTGAGGGTGGAGTTATGTCCATGGCAGAGCCCAGTTCTCAGTTTCACAGGTGCATTTTCCATATGCCTGTGGAAGGATGGAGCAGGGGCAGTTCAAGGTTGGACAGGGTGACACTGTGGGTCGGTGGGATGACATCAGGGGGTATCTTATGCTGGCGGGGGTCTTGGCATCCTACTCTGTCTTCCTGTGAGATCTCAGGTTCCTCTTGCGGGGTGGTTGTTCTTCAGCAGGAGGTGGGGTTCTGGTGGGCCGTCGTTCTGTGGAGGCCTCCTGACCACTAGCGCCGGCGGAGGTGGTAGGCTGTTCCTGGCTAGTGACAGGGGCCCTTTGTGGTGCCACATGGTCCCGCAATGTGGTTTCTATCCGGTTGAGGGCCTGGACTATGGTCCCCATAGCGGTAGCGATGTTCCTGAGTTCATTGCTGAACCCCATGTACCGTTCCTCCTGCTGTGCCTGGATCTCGGTGAACCTGCCCAGTACCGTCGCCATCGTCTCCTGGGAGTGATGGTATGCTCCCATGATGGTGGTGAGGGCCTCTTGGAGAGTCGGCTCCCTGGGCCTGTCCTCCCCCCCCTGTCGCACAGCAGCCCTCCCAGTTGCCCTGTTTCCCCGGGCCTCTGTCCCCTGGACGGTGTGCCCACTACCACTGCCCCCAGGTCCCTGTTGTTGTTGGGGTGTTGGGTCAGCCTGGGTGCCCTGTAGTGGCGGACACACCGCTGATTGATGCGTCCGCGAGACAGAGGCATGGGCCCGCTGGGTGGGAGCTCTGCTGGTGTTCCCAGAGGGGGTTGGGTCTGCTGTGGCCTGTGTCTGTGTGTGGGGAACCGACTGTCCAGAGGTCCCCGATGGTCCGGGCTGGTCATCAGGTTCTAGGTCGACAGAGCTGCTGTCCTCGCTGGGGGCCTGTTCTGGGGGTGGGATGGACAAATCTGGACCCTCCGTGGCGGTGTGTTGGCGTTCGGGCCCTGCAGGGGTAAAGGAGTATGGTTATTGTTTCTGTCTGTGCCATGGCGTGCATTTTGAGTGCCCTTGTCCCCCAGTGCTGGCATTCCCTTGTGGGAGGTGTTGTGAGGGTGGTGGGGGGGGTGTATGGGTATGTGCAATGGTCATGCTTTGGTGGTGGCTGTCTATGGTTTGTGTTGGCATTCAGGGGTTGGTGTGGTTTAGGGTGGGCTGTGCTGGTGAGACATTGGCAGGAAGGTTGTGTGCTGGGGGGTTGAGATTGGGGGTGAGGGGGGGGGTTGGCATGCTGGTGGTTGGGGGGGGGGGGGGTGAAGTAGTTGAGATTCGACTTACCAGAGTCCATTCCTCCGTGTACTCCAGCGAGGCCATCAGGATGCAGGATGTTTGCTACCTCTTGCTCCCATGCTGTGAATTGGGGTGGAGTGGGTGGGGGTCCGCCGCCAGTCTTCTGCACAGCGATGTTGTGTCGCGACACCATCGAGCGCACCTTCCCCCGTAGGTCGTTCCACCGCTTTCTGATATCTTCCCGATTTCTGGGATGCTGTCCCACAGCGTTGACCCTGTCTACGATCCTTTGCCATAGCTCAGCCTTCCTTGCTATAGTGGTGTGCTGCACCTGTGTGCCGAAGAGCTGGGGCTAAACCCTTATAATTTCCTCCACCATGACCCTGAGTTCTTGGTCCGAGAGCCTGGGGTGTCTTTGGGGTGCCATGGGGTGGTGTGGATGAGGTGTGGGGTGGTGTTTGTGGTGATGTGCGTGGTGATATGTGGTGATGTGTGCGTAAATGTGGTGAGGGTGATGAAGTTGGGTTCCTGTGTGTGTTGGGGTTTTCGATTGCTGTGCTCGCTCTCTCTATCTCTATCTCTATCGCCTTCTCTCCGATTTCCAACTAGTGGGGGTTTGTGGGTCATGTGGGTGTGTGTTTTATAGTTGCTTGGATGTGTGGGAGTGTTGTTTGTATGTGTGTCAGGTGTGTGTATTTCAAATTGTCCAATGTGGCTGTGTTTTGGAGCTGTGTGTGTATTTTGAGCGCGGCGGTGTGTACCGCCAATGGAATACCGCGGTTGAAAGACCGCCGCGTGGATTCGTGGGTCAGAATGGCATGGGCGTGTTTGTGTTGGCGTGACGGTGGAGGTTTGGTCATCTCCAGTTTTCCGCGGCCCGCTGATGAGGCGGCCTTCCTTGGATGTCGGATTTTTGGCGGTTTCACAGTTGGTGGTCAGAATGACCGTAGCGGTTTACCGTGGCCGCGGCGGTAGAATGGCGGACTTCTGACCGGCGGTAAGGGCCTTTTACCACTGAGGTCAGAATGACCCCCTAAGTCATGAGATTAATTCAACGCCATTTAATTCGATCAAATCCGTAATAATGTATTAGAAGGCGCCAAAAACATAATCTGATCAAAACTTGCATCAAAGCATATTCTAAAGCATGAGCATGGGTCAACAGAAGAAACAAATGCAATAGATTATTTCTAATCATGGAGTTCAGCAAAACAGTGCGTCAACCATTTGTCTCTGAATCTGTCAATCGTCATATAAGAAAAACCTTATCTAACCAAGATTAGCATCAGCATGTGGGTCTTCATGCAAAAACTATTTAGAAACAGGAATTTAGAAAAACATCTATCTAAGAGCACTATTTAGACAGCGCAGTTGGTACCTAGAAAGGAAAGGCACAAAAATATAATTCAGTCACATTGTCATATCTACCTATCCTCGGTATGGATCAGCACTAGAGTCAGTCTTCGTCTTCAGGTCATCAGTCGATTAGCATCACATCAGGCTCTCAAGAGTACGAGCCTGATGATAGAATCTTAAATCACCTCTGCGATCTCGCAGTCTCGCTCTCTTAGCATCTAACATCTCCATCTAGCTTCTCCCTTCTTGTCTCTCTGTCATGTTGTTATATCGAAGTTAACAAGACTATCCCCAATTTCCAATTGGTCAATTAATCACAAGTTATGACTCTATCCAATAGATGTGCTATTCCAAATCTATGTTTTTTAATATTTCACAATTCACCTGTCATTGATTGTTCTGCTTTACGATGTCCTCATCATCCGGCTCGTCAGGTATCAAAAATGTTGCGTCTTCTTCTCCAGTCAGTGCCTTCATTGTTCGAGTCCTGGGAGAGTACATCTCATGCACGTTATACATTATTGGTTACAATTATTAGAACATCATCCCCCGTCTGTCGGTTCTCACAAAAAGGTCTAGTTAAGCATTTTATTAAAACAATGAGCAGTTCACGTTCAGTTCATTTCGTCAGCATATTTCTATTAGACGTTAAGAAATTTTGCTTTCTGCATGAGGCCTGGCAGGACTAGGCCAAGACACTCGCTAAGTTAAGGCCTACAATTATTGCAAGACATAGGTTATAACTCTCAATATGACATATTACTACATAATTCTAATACGTTTTCAACATTTCATGTATGTTAATTACTCATTTATAAAATTTATTGAAAGCTGGTGACCATTCTCCAAGGTCACATTATTTTTCTACATTAATCATTTTCTAACAAATTAATTATTAGAACATAGAAACATTCATTAATAATTTTTAATTAAGTAATTTGTGTTAACAATCCCACCTCTGATGATGACATTCGTCATCACACTACTTTTCCCCTCTACCATTTTGTAGTTCTATTTCTTCAGCATTTTGTCCTCTTCTCAAATCTTCCCTATAGATTCTTTCCCTGTTTCATGCTTCCCTTATTTTTAGACCTATTCAATTTAATCTTTTGACCTAATTTACATAATCCCCATATTCCTAGTATGCAAGCAATTACAATCAGTATTCCCTGTATGATTTTTAGTAGTACCCCATTCCAAATATTACTAAGCCAATTTCCTACTGAAGCAAATCTTTTTCCTACCTTTTCCCACACACCTGGTTCCTACAGTTCCTTCAAATCACTATTTGAGTTAGTCAGGTTAGTAAGTAACTCTCTTATCTCCTTACTGTTGTTTGGAATGTATGAACAACAATGCCTAGAGTTAATCATTTTATAGACTCCACCGTCCTTCGCTAGAAAGATGTCTAAAGCAAGACGATTTTGAAGAGTCATAGTTCTATCCGCAGCCAATTCAGTATCTATCAGGATTATTGCCTCTGTGAAATTTGTCAGCATGTTATCCACAATAGTAGACAACTTTTGTATCTTGATTGAGTTCAGAATGACTCCTAATGAAAGAATCACTGCACCAAATATATCTCCCACTATAGCAGAAGAGGATTCCCTCCTCTGTCTCTTATGATGTAATTCAGTCAATTTCGGAAACCTTTTCAAGTCCTCTATCTGGTAAATCTTTGGGAACACTATTCCCAAATAACACATCCCATACCATCCTCTTGGAAGACGGTAATAAGCATTAAGTCCACAAATATAGGATATACCTGGAATCACAGCATAAAAGTCCATTTACTCGGAAACAAAAACACATGCCTACATTCACTCGTACCGACAAATAAAGTGTCAGTGCCTGCTTTTGGCCTATATATATATATACAAAGCTTCCCTACATGTAATGCATCCAAAGCTAGTTTCCCTTGCGTCTTAATTGCAGTGTAAGCATAATCATTCTTTTAAGTCCTTTTCTCTAAGCCTTTTTCTAATTTCTCCTTTAATGCTTTTCTCCTATTTTCAGTATGACCTAAGAAGCTTTTCTCCAAAGGTGTAAGCAAGCATGTTAAGTTATTTTTGTGAGCGTAAGCAGTCCCAAAGGTTAGTGTAGGCTCAAAGAATCCTCTAGTCAATACTATGTCATGGTCCTTAGCTACTGTACTCAGATACCTAATGATAGGGACAAATGAAAACACTACATCATAACTGGAATAAAAATATTGAATATACTCCTGGTCATAGAACCTTGTTAGTAGCAGACTACAACTTATCCCGTAGGTTAATGGAAGACTATGGTATGTAACTCTTTCCTCGACTGACGAAGGAATTTGCCTACACACTAGACAATCCCTTGCATCCATCTTTTCAACATACGCATTCAACAAGCGATAGAAGATGTTAGAAGAAAGTTCTCCTTGAGCATTAGTTTAATCATGGAAATAGTTCTCATCTGACTTGAACTTCTCCAAAGCCGTTAGTGTAGTAGTCTCAGAAGCAGTAGTATGAATGGCTCCCTGCGCGTCAAGAACAGACATTCCCACAATCACTAATATAAACAAAATCCCACACATAATTGCCAATCCAATGCTCATATATTTACAGCGCTTAGCATCTCTAACCTGATTATTGAACTCAGCCATGATCTGTAAAGAATCAGAAAGCAGAAGTAACTTAGAAAAGAAAAGCAAAAATAAAAAAAATAAACAATTCTTCTTTCAACGGTTCAGTTTCAGATCCAGGAACCCTCTTTCCTTGTCAAAAATCGATTTGCAGCTTATCACATCCGGTTTTTCAGATCAAGTCAGGTTATCAATGTCTTTTCCAGTTTGCTTTCGACAGTCTCTTTTCTCAAAATAATTCTTAGATTAATTTAAAAAGTTAAACAGTTCAATTCCTTACTCATCTTCAGGTTACATCAAAATATTGACTTGGAACCTCACTATCAAAACAAAAAGATATAAACTCGTGTTGCCATTCATTTGTAGTTGGGTATGCCCATTCAGGACCTGTGTATCTTTGACTTGCTATTCTCTTTCTCTGAAACTTTCGATCACCACTCAACTCTCCTTCACTTAATTCTTCTTTTTCATAGTGTCAATTTCTTCCTCTATTGTTTGATCAATAGCCACTTCCTTATTTTTCTCTACTTGTGACTCAGGCATCTGTCAATATTTTTCTCAGGATTGGACTCTTCTCCTTCTCTTTTTCTATGATGTTTTCTCTTGATGGACCTGCAACAGGCTCAGGAGGAATTAGGTCACTTAGGCTTTGATCCAATTCTACTCCCTCCCCTTCTTGGTCTGGCATTTGCTCTGTTTGTTTCTCAGAATCATCTACTTCTGGAAGAACCCCTGCTGTGCTAGGCTCCCGCTGATTCTCCAGCACCCTCCTGTAATTCTTCACTTTTGTCTCTTACAGGGGTAATAGAACCATCTTCCACAAGTTCTTGTTCAATTTCAGGTTCTTCTTGCCACTTTTCTGGTTCAGGTACTGCAATTAGTTTTGTAGTTGTTGGTGCTCTCAATAACCCTTCTTCTTGCTCCAGTGGACATGCCACTTTCTTCGTGTGACTTGCGTGAATCCAGTTCGGGATTCCTGCACACTTTACAGCTGTCGTAGTTGTCATGATCACCTGGTAAGGTCCCCACCAACGAGGCTCCATACAGGTCTTGCACACATGCTTGCGGACAACAACCCAATCACCGGCTCTCAGATTGTGCCCAGGATCGTGAATTGGTGGCAGTGTGGCGGCATCCACCTGCTGAGCGAAAGAGCGAAGCACATCAGCCATTCCCTTGCAGTAGTCCAACACCATATCATCTGTAATATTGACAAGTGCATTGGCTGGAACTGCAGGCAACCTCATTGCTCTGCCCATAAGAATCTCGTGGAGAGATAGTCCTGTCTTCCTGTCAGGTGTATTTCATATTGACATCAACACCAAAGGCAATGTATCTGGCCATTTCAAATTCGTAGCTGCACACATCTTTGCAATTCTTGATTTCAAAGTACCATTCATCTGCTTCACTGTTCCTGATGCTTCAGGGCGATATCTACGATGCAACATCTGCTAAATGTTTAATGCTGCACACAAAAGTTTAATCACCTTGTTATTGAAGTATGTTCCCCTATCTGATTCTAAAGAGATCGGAAATCTGAACTGTGGTATCAACTCTCTAAGCAACAGCTTTGCTACTGTGAGGCTATCATTCCTTCTTGTTGGGTACGCTTCAATCCATTGACTAAAAATGCACACAATGACCAACATGTATTTCAAAACTCCACACACAGGCATTTCAATGAAATTCAACTCCATTCTGCTGAATGGACCTCCTGCTCCTCCAATGTGGCTCAAGTTCGCCACAGTCCCTTTCCCCTCATTTAATTGCTGACAAAGAACACAGCGATGGCATACTGCTTCTGCTGCTTGTCTAAACTTCGGGTTAAACCAATCAATTTTAAACAAACGGACCATGGCATCCCTCCCAATGTGTGCCTGACCATGATAGTACCTCGCCATTTGTGACAGTAAACCATTTGACCCTCTTCTGATACCCATAGCTCATCCTGCCTCTGGACACACTTCCTTTTAAGCCATGACCTTTTCTCCTCCTTGTCAACTTTACCTTGTAAAGTTTTCAATTCTTCCATTGTGTCAATCACCTTTAATGCCTAACTTGTACATGCAGTGTCTTCTTCAGACATCAATTCCCACTTGTCTTTGAATGATATACAGTTCAATGCGCAAAACCTTGCAACTTGATCTGCATATCCATTTCCCAGTGACACGTAGTCCTGTGACTTTAGATGTGCACTGCATTTCACCATTGCAATTTCTTCAAGAAATTGTATTGCATTCAGCAACTCTTTTATTCTTTTCCCATTTCTCACTGGTGAACCAGTAGGGGTTAGGAGACCTCTTTGTGACTGCAATTGACCAAAATCATGAACAATTCCAAATCTGTATTGGCTATCTGTATAGATAGTGACTCTCAGTCTAACAGACAAGTGGCACACTCTAGTGAGAGCAACCAATTCTGCTACTTGTGCAGAATATACTCCTCGAAGCCAAGAAGCTTCTAAAGTACCTGTAATTGTGCACACGGCATAGCCTGCTCTCAATGTTCCTATACCATCTCTGAGATATGAATCATCAACAAAGACAATTTGGTAATTTTCTTCCAATCGAGTATCTCTGATGTCAGGTCTCAGTTTTGTGTACAACTCAGTTACCTCAAGACAATCATGCTCAATGTCTTCCTCTTTTTTAATTTCGACAGTATCACTTGGAAGTAAAGTTGCCAGGTTAAGCACAGTACATCTTTTCAATGTTATGTTTGGAGCATCTAAAATGCTCGTCTCATACCTTGTCAATCTGGCACCAGTCAAATACTGAGTTTTCGTCCTTGTCAGTAAAATCTCAACTGAGTGAGGGACCATTACCGTCAGGGGACTTCCTATCACTACTCCATCAAATTGTGAGAGACTTTGACCAACTGCGGCAACTGCACGCAAACAACCTGGTAAGGCTGCTGCAACTGGGCCCAAGGTAGCTGAAAAGTAAGCTACTGGGCGGTAAGCACCTCCATGGACCTGTGTCAAAACAGACAAAGAGCATGCATCACGTTCATGACAAAACAATTTGAAAGGTTTCGTGTAATCAGGCATACCCAACCCTGGAGCTCTGCACAAACTCTCTCTCAACTCAGTGAACGCTTTCATCTGTTCCTGGTCTAACGTTAAGGGATCAGTGACATCCTTATGTGTCAGTTTCTGCAATGGCTTTGAAATCTCAGCAAAATTTGGATTCCACTGACAACAATATCCCACCATCCCCAGGAACATCTTTACATCCCTCTGTGAAGTCGGGGGACTTCTTTGCAGAATCATTAAATTCTCCTTGACCCCTTCTCAATTTGGTGACCCAAATATTTCACCATCTTCTGACAGTACTGCAATTTCAATGGTGACATTTTATGATCAAATTTTCCCAAATGATTCAATAGGGCAATCGAGTCGTACTTACACTCGTCCCTTGTTTTGGATGCGATCAGCAAATCATCAATGTATTGTACCAGAGTCGATTGAAACGGCAATTCCAATGACTCCAGGTTCTTTTTCAGGATCTGGTTAAACAAGGATGGTGACACTGTGTACCCTTGAGGAAGTCTGCACCAACTATAGACTCTATCTAAGAATTTGAAACTAAAGAGAAACTGACTATCCTCATGAAGAGGCACAGAAAAGAAGGCTTGTGACAAGTCAATCACTGTGAACCATTCTGCATCACATGGAATCTGGAAAATTATTACCGTTGGATTTGGCACCACGGGACAACATTTGACCACCATGTAATTTACCTTTCTCAAATCCTGCACAATTCACACCTTCCCACGCAGCTTTTTCAAACCCATCATCGGTGAATTACATGGGCTGCTCAGTACTTCTTTCAAGACTCCCTGCTTCACAAAGTCTCCAATTATCTCTGCTACTTTCATCAAGACATCTTGTGACATATTGTACTGTGGAAGCTGCGGGAACACTATGGGCCATATTTATACTTTTTGACGCAAAACTGCGCTAACGCAGTTTTGCGTCAAAAAAATTAGCGCCGGCTAATGCCATTCTGAAGCGCCATGCGGGCGCCGTATTTATTCAATGACATTAGCCGGCGTTAGCCGCCGGCGCTGCCTGGTATGCGTGAAAAAAAACGACATACAACAAGCAGCGCCGGCGTAGGGGGATATGGAGCTTGGGCGCCAATTTTTTTTTCGCCTCAACCCGATTTGCGCCATTTTTTTCAACAGGAGTCATGCCCCCTTGCCCAATGGCCAATTGACTTCTGTCCCCTGGGCATGGTCATTGGGCATAGTGGCATGTAGGGGGGCACAAATCAGGCCCCCCTATGCCACAAAAAAATAAAAAATAAAAACTTACCTGAACTTACCTTAATGTCCCTGGGATGGGTCCCTTCAGCCTTGGGTGTCCTCCTGGGGTGGGCAAGGGTGGCAGGGGGTGTCCCTGGGGGCATGGGAGGGCACCTCTGGGCTCCTTCCGAGCCCACGTGTCCCTTAACCCTTGCCCTGACCAGGCGCTAAAAAACGGCGCAAAAGCGGCCGGACATCATTTTTTTTGACCCGCCCACTCCCGGGCGTGAATTTTGCCCGGGAGTGTAAATACGGCGCACATGCCTCGGAGTCAATTTTTTAGACGGGAACGCCTACCTTGCATATCATTAACGCAAAGTAGGAGTCCACGCTAAAAAATGACGCAAACTCCATGGACTTTGGCGCTAGACGCGTCTAACGCCAAAGTATAAATATGGAGTTAGTTTTGCGTCGGAATTGCGTCAAAAAAAATGACGCAATTCCGGCGCAAACAGAGTATAAATATGCCCCTATATTCGGCTTCAAAAACCCTTAATCTGTTCCACTCCCTTAATCAAACCCACTTCTTTACCTGTTAGATCCCACACGTTTTCTTGTACTGTTCCCTGCAAATCTCAATGAAGCTCTTTTACTGCATTCATCGGAAAAAGCTCAATCAATGGGTACTCTTCTTTGGTAGTTTCACTCTCAGTTTTGGAGTTAGTTCTGGAGTTAGTTCTTCTTCATCATCATTATTTGTCTGAATATCTATCCCAGCAGTTGAGCAAGAGATTGAACATTTGGTCTTACACAATAAGTCCCTTCCCAGTAGGGATACTGGACTTGAATCACAGACTACAAACCTATGCAGTCCCTGGAAGTTGCCAATCTCAACTTGTACTGGATCTGTGATCGGATTTGTCAAATGCTTATTTGCTACCCCCACAAACTGAACTGTTCTTCCTGAAAGAGGTAAATTCTGAACTTCTGCACTCCTGACTGTGGAGCGTGGAGCTCCTGTGTCCACCAGTAATGAGACCTTATGACCCATCACTCTCCCTTTCATAAATGGTCCCCTCTGATCTACCTCTAAGGAGGCTGCAAGCATGCATGGCTCTTCATCCAAACTATCACTCATCCATTCACCATTTCTTTCATTCTCACTGTGTAATGGGAATTGGTGCACGGTGTTACTACTTCTGTCTAGTCTCTGACTTGTTGAGTAAGCATCATCTGTTGCTGCTCCATCGGGGCTTGAGGTATCAGCATTTCCTGTCTAGGTACCACAGGAACCTGCTGCTGCACTGGTTGTAACTGTGTCATTTGTGCATGAGGCATTTGCACCTGCTGCATGGGCTGACAATTCTACATCTGATTCACATAATTCTGAAAATTTGAACCACTACAGTACTCAGATCCGGACCACGATTTATACTGAATCCACGACCCCTACCACTCATCTGGGGTTGGAACATGACAGTTCCCTTCTGCTGTGGTATTTGCTAAACAAAAGTCCCTTGCACTCCTGTTTGAGCTGCCTTAATTTGCATCACCATAGCGTTCTTCAGCTTTTTCTGCTTCAACTCAATGTCATCACTACAGTATTTCGCATACTGCAACACCTCATCAATCGGCTTTGCTAGCCAACAAATCAAATGACTCTTAATTATCTGACCTATTTCAGGTTTCAATCCTTCCACAAACCTGAACACAAATGCAACATGTCTTTTGGCTCGATATCTTCCTTGCCACTGTAGTCCTTGGATGCCTTTAACAATCTCTCATAGAATGCATATATCGACTCCTTTACCTCCTGCACTGTCCTGTCAAATCTTTTCCAATCAATATTTTTAGGCTAAATTCTGGTCTTCAGGAACTCAATCACCTTAAAATAATGCTTCATTACTTCAGGAGATGGTGCACCTGTAGTCCTATCCTTTTCTGGTTCACTTGTCGGCCAATCTACAGTTCTTTTGCATTCAACCCACAAATCAGCTGGGGCTACTATCTCAAATAAAGTATTCAGGTCTTCCCACAGACATTTCGAAAGCTTCACAAACCTATCTGTCTGCTGGTACCATTCAACCGGTTTCTCCCTCAATTTTGGATAATCATTTGTGAATGACAGAATATCACTCCTGTGCCAAGGAACATGAACAAACTGCCCTCCTGGAATATCCCTCATTGGTAAAAATTTTACTGGATCCTTATCCTTCTGTGCACTTTCGTTCCCGTCTTGTGAATCTCGTTTCCTTTTATCCTTCTTCTTCGCCCATCTGCTTTCCCACTTTTCTTGCATGCTCCCCATATCTGAGCACTCTGCAATAATTCTTTAAGATGTGCTTTCATTCCGGCTGACCTCATGTGTTCAAAATCCTTTGCCTCAAAATCTAACCTGTAGTTCCTTTTCAAATGTTTTGTTTTCCCGATTTCTATATCATGTTTTTCTGCTAAGTCTCCCAATCTCTGATGTATTTTACCTACCTTTCTTGTGATTCTCAGACATAAGTATCTCAGCTCTTTTTCTGTGTAGGATTCTAACCTATTGACCCCCATTGATCCTTCAACCAATTCAGTTATTTCCATACTCCACCTAACACGATCAATCTGCTCTTCACTCTTGGACATATTTTGTGGGGTGTTCAGACGATCTAACCACTCATTCAACTGCTGTGCTGTCAATCCTGCATGGGTCATTTGATTTGCGAAAGATTGAGTATGTGGAACAATGTATGTGTAAACGAAAGTCTAGGCAAGATATGTTTGACTGTGTACGAATGTGGGAGAAAGAAGCGCGTGGACGAGTGAAGCGTGAGCAAGCCTTGCTTGAGAAAGAGCAGCGGAAGAATGTATATGTGAAGGCATTGGAAATGAGAAAGAAAGAAAGAAATGACTTAAAGGAGCTAGAAGAGAAAGAACGTAAGCTACAGGTAACTGGCCAATACACTGTTAGGCAACCTCTCTATCCTATCCTTAATAAACCACATGATGATTTATTGTTACTAGATCGCCCTCCACCTCCGTATGTCGTCCCTTCTGCCCCTCATGAGTTACCTAAAGTCTCGAGTTCGGAGCAACAGAAGATGCAGGACAGTCGCTCTATGCTGCCTGCTGACCGTGCGTCTGAGCTTAGATCTATTGCTCGTAAAACAATTCGTAGCGTTGTTTCTGCTTCTGAACTTTTAGACAACATGAAAGCGTGGATGGAAAAGGAACAGCTATATTTTACTGAGGCATTTGGCTCAGAAGTTATTGAACTATATCGGAAATATTCTGATGAGTTAGAGCCCGATGATGTAGCAGCTGATCATAAGCAAATGCGTGATGGTCTTTTTGTTTTCTCCCAGGTGGCTGATGCAATCAGGCGTTTAATGAAATTACGTATTGTGGCAGTCCGTTTGCAAGAAGAGAAAAGGGCTGCGGACGCAGTTGCACGAGCATCTCAGACCGAAGGGGCGCAAACTTCCACCTTCGGAACAGATAAGATTATGATAGTTCACGCGAAACTAATGCGGGAGGCCCCGCCTTTGTATGTTCCTCCTAAAGGATTGGTTACAAATGATGATAAAACTTCTGTTGATGCTAAGGGTTATTTTATTTATAATTGGGTGTGTACTCCTTGGAATAGGGCAGATGTAATGGCACTTAAAACAGCATTACCTGACCCGCGGAAAAATCCAGCTGCCTTTTATGAAGAAGTTGAGGGAGCAATTAGTTCTTGTACTATGACTTTGGCTGACATTGATTTATTTTTCGGATTGATATTACCGCCAGATATGTGGAGAACTGTTTGTAAAATTGATGATCGTACAGTTTTTGGGGCATCATGGAAAGAAATAGAACAGATGGACGGGGATAGGGAACCTGCGAAAAAGCCATATCAGTTGATTCTAGATCTTCCTGCAGCCATATTAGTTAAGTTGAAAACGATTATTCCCCCTAAAAAGATAGATTGGACTGTTTTAGCGTCTTGTAAACAAAAGGGAGATGAATCGGTCTCTGATTTCTTTACACGTTTTGAAGAAGCATTTCATGATTTTAGCGGTCAGTCATTGTCAGATGATACGGGCAGACATTTGTTCGTCGATAAATATGTTGCAAATCTGTTACCAGGAATAGCTAGTCGTCTAAAAGCTAGTGAAAGTTCATGGACTACCTCTACTCCGGTTTCTCTTTTGACTATGGCTCAGAATTATGAACGTCAGGAATTAGAAGCAAAAGGTAGCGAGGAGAAAAAGATTAAAGAATTAAAGACGAAGGTTATGTTGGCTCAAGCTTATGGTCCGCCTTTTAGAGGTAGTGATAGAGGTGGACGTGGATCTTATGGTTCTTCTTACACTCGTTCGAATTTGTCTGATGATCAGTGTGCGTATTGTAAGAAATTTGGGCATTGGGCTGCCGATTGTCCAGCACTACTTGTTCAGCAGTGTTCACGTGGTCGGGGACAAATGAGAAATCGCTCAGGATATTCAGGACCTAGAAGAAGCACAAATGATCATGCTAGGGTTGATGCTAATACACGAGGGCAGGATGGGTTTAAAACTTTTGATAGACGGAACCAATACCAGATGTCTGACCATGTGCAGCCTGATTTCCAAGATTCTGCTTATGCATAGGATTGCCTAGGATGGGGTAAGGAATCAGTTGAAGTTCCAGTAGATCAGAGGGGTCCCTATGTTACAGCACATGTTTTGGGTCTTACTGATCAGTTTCTGGTTGATACAGGAGCTACTCGTAGCGCCTTGTCTAAACAATTGATTCCAAGGGCTCCCCTGTCTGGCTTAACCATTACATCGATAGGCTTCGATGGAACACCTTCCCCTAGCCCATTGTCACAACCACTTGCATTCCATGTTGATAAATTTACTGCTCCATGTCCATTTTTGCTTTCTCCAAATACACCAGACAATATTGTGAGTCTTGATATGCTCAAGTATTTCAGGGCTACAATACGATGCTCTCCTGAAGGGGTGCGTGTTATTTTAAATGATAATCATCCTGTGATGGAAAGAGTTTGTCTTGTTAAAGAGGATGTTGCATTATCTTCACTCCCTAGTACTTTGTGGGCTACTTCAGATACTGATGTGGGACAAATGATTATTCCACCGGTACATATTAGTGTCAAGGAGGGAGCTGTATTGCCACGTTTGCCTCAATACAAAATTTCACAGGATGGCGAAGAAGCACTCACACGAATTGTGCATGATCTTATTGCAGTTGGAGTTGTCGAGGAAGTTCTGTATAATGTTTGTAACAGTCCGATTCTTCCTATTCTGAAAAAGGATACTGATACTAGGATTTACCGATTCATTATTGATTTACGAGAAGTCAATAAGATTGTGATATCACAATATCCTGTGGTATCTGACATCATGACACTCCTTACTTTGGTTCCCCCGACAGCAACTATGTTCTCTGTGATAGACTTGAAGAATGCTTTCTTTTTCGATCCCTATTCATCCTGACAGCCGATATTTGTTTGGTTTTACTTTGAATAAACGATCATATAGATTTTGCAGAGTTCCTCAAGGCTATACGGAGAGTCCAAGTATTTATAGTCATGCGTTAAAACAACAACTTGATTCTTTTGTTTTGCCTGAAGGTGTGGCTCTCATACAATATGTCGATGATATTTTGTTGGCAGCTGATACCCCGGAGCAATGTGAAAAGTGCACTTTGTCCTTACTTTCTTTTCTTGCTTCACACCATCATAAAGTGTCACGAAAGAAATTGCAATATTGTAGACCAAAGGTAACCTATTTAGGTCACCTTTTGTCTAAGGAGGGCCGTGCACTTACATCAGATCGTATTCAAGCAATTTTAGACACACCAGTACCCTCTACTCAGAAAGATGTTCGTGCATTCCTTGGTCTTACTTCTTTTTATAGGCAATGGATATTAGGGTTTTCACACATTGCCAAACCTTTGCTAGCACTTTTGACTAAAAATACTCCAATGCCCCTCCCATAGACAGATGAATGTGAGACTGCTTTCCGGCAGCTGCGACAAGCCCTTTGTTCTGCACCAGTGTTAGGTACTCCAGATTACATGAAGCCTTTTGCACTTTACGTACACAAGAAAGATGGATGTGCATTGTCAGTTTTAGTACAGACACATGGCGATAAGCAGCGTCCCTGTGCATATTTTTCAGAAGTACTTGATCCTGTCGCTCGAGCGTTGCCCGGGTGTTTTCGTTCAGTTGCCTCAACAGCTGTCTCAATACGTCAGAGTGAAGGGATAGTTTTGTCACATAAGCTGTTGGTGCTAGTACCCCATGCGGTTGATGCTCTTTTAAATCAAACAAAGACACAACATTTAACTAACGCCCGTATGACAGGTTATGAATTGACATTGCTGGCTCCTCACATTACACTGAAGAGATGTGCAACACTAAATCCAGCTACTTTGTTGCCATATCCGGTGACTCAGCCTCAGTCACAAGAAACACATGATTGTATATTCCTTACCGAAGAACAGACAAAGGGTCGAGTTGATTTACAAGATACGCCCCTTTTAGATGTAGACGGGAACTGTGGGTTGATGGGTCTTGTTTGAAGTTGCCAGATGGTACGACCTCAGCTGCATATGCAATCACCACAATACACACGGTAGTGGAGACAGCTCGTATACCACAGAAGTCAGCTCAAGCAGCTGAAATAATAGCTTTGACACGAGCATGTGAGCTTAGTACTGATTTAAGTGTGAACATTTATACAGACAGCCGCTATGCTTTTGGAGTGGCTCATGATTTTGGTTTGCTTTGGAAGGAGAGAGGTTTTCTCACATCCCACGGGATGCAGATAATGCACGGAGAATTAGTGCATAACCTCTTGACTGCATTGACATATCCAAATAAACTAGCTATTGTGAAATGTAGTGCACATAAGAAAGTGACCGATAAGATAGGGCAAGGTAATGCTCTTGCAGACCGTGTAGCACGTGAGACTGCGATGTAGCGAAGTACTACTTCTATGTATGTAGTGAAGTCACAAGCTGAACGTTGGCATAATGCTAGACAAGACGTATTAGATATGCAGAAATCTGCTTCTGTGAAAGAATGTGAGCAATGGTCTAAAGATGGAGAATTGGATGATGAGGGCTGTTGGCGGAATAAGCAGATGGATAAATGGAAATTGCCTATAGCTTTTGTACAACCTATGGTTCAGATGGCACATGGGCTGGCACATGTTGGAGCTTCAACAATAACGAAGTTGCTTACGCAAGTTTGGGAGCCTCCAGAAATGTCCAGTAAAGCTAAGAGAGTAGTACAGTCTTGTTTGATCTGCTTACAATACAATCCTGGAAAAGGGACACGTACTCCTGCAGGAGGGTTTGCTACACCAACTGCACCTTTTGAAGTTCTACAAATGGATTATATTCAGCTTGAACGCTGCAACAATTTAAACTATGTCTTGGTTGTGGTTTGTGCCTTCAGTAAATGGATAGAGGCATACCCCACAAAGGATAATACTGCCATTACCACAGCGAAGGTGCTTTTGAAGGAATTTTTCCCTAGGTTTGGTGTTTGCAGACTTTTATGGAGTGATAACGGACCTCATTTTGTTGGAGAAGTTATTAAGTATGTCCTGAAAGGACTAGGGATCAAACAGAAGTTCCATGCGGTTTTCCACCCACAATCAGCAGGGTTGGTGGAAAGGTATAATGCTACATTGAACCTGAAATTAGCGAAGATACAGGCTTCCACATCTTTAACTTGGCCGGATGCATTACCATTGGCATTATTGTCTATTAGGTCAGTGCCACACTCCCGACTTGGCCTTAGCCCCTATGAAGTAGTGTTCGGGAGGCCAATTAATATTTGGGGAGTTCCTAAACCAAAATCTGTATATGATGTACCTTGTGTCCTGATGAATGATTATTTGGCACAGTTAACCGACAATTTGGTTTCTATTCATCAACACGTTCGAGAAGCACTTCCTGACAGATCTACAGGTGAAGGCCATGAACTCCGACCTGGTGACCAGGTGATGATTAAGTCTTTTGAAAGATCAAGCAGCTGGAACCAAGGTGGCGAGGCCCAGAACAGGTGCTCCTTGCGACAAGGACAGCAGTTCGAGTGACGAACCGAAAGAATTGGGTCCATAGTACTCACTGCAAGAGAGTGTTACCTACCTTGGTGGAACCTGCTGTGCCGACCGATCATCAAGAGATTTTGACTACGGAGAAAGGCCGTGCTATATCACCTGACGAATCTGCAGAGGTCTTCCCGGACCATACGACTTCTGGAGTGTCGCGATATAATTAGAGACCAAGGAAAGAATCTGAAAATTGTTTTGAAAAAACTGGTTGAGCTACCACCCTGGGTTAGTGAAACGGAGAGCCAATGTGGCAAGGGGGGTGGATCAGCCATGCATTAGAGTATTGACACCCGTCTTGGCCCGTGGTGAAGAAATCAGCGGCTGCCCAGGGATAAGAGCTCCAACGATTGTTTTTAATTAATTCCTGAAAGGGTCGATTATCATTGTTGCTAAAATGAATAACCAATTGGTCATTTGAATTATGGGGTTTGTTGTTGTTTTGGTGGTTACAGCAACAATCACCTGGTTTATTGAAAAGAAGTCTCCTGCTCGTGAGTTTTTTGTTGCCACTACTCCAGTACCAGAGGATCACTATTACTTTACGCTTCCCTATCAGGAGCAGAAGCACCGTCAATCATACTTCAATAATACTTTCATTCAGATGTTGCATCATACTCATAATTCTACAAATACTACTAACTGTTGGGTATGTGGAATGATACCTGCGCATCAAAAGAAAGGAGGAACACCTTTCATTCCTCTTCCTTTTTCACACAATGGTTCTTGTCAAGCTTGGTACATGCTTTTGTTTGCATCTGGAAAACGTACAGAGGGCGGACTTCTTTTTCGCCTTAATAAAGTGTGCTACCAAGACAAAGATGGGTATCCCCAAGCTAAAGGAACTAAATGGGAATCGGAAGAGTATCAACCGGACAATGTTTCAATACCATATGTCTTCACAAATATACGAGACTCTGACAAGAAAGAACAATTTGTGATTTCTATTACAAAAACTAAAGCAGATTTATGTATACGAAGCATTGGACGAATTCCAGTAGGGATAAGCGATTGTACCTTGATTTTAACTATTGAGGGTGTAAATAATAGTAGTTTTACAGCTTCACATAATACATATTTTGTTTGTGGTAACTATGGATATTACCAACTACCTGTTGGGTGGTCAGGTGTGTGTTATGTATCTTTTCTATTACCCCCTGTGTTTTTGGCTCCTGCATCATATCACCGAGATTTAAAACTGTTCAATGACATCATTAACAATAGATATAAAAGGGAAATAAGTACAAATGAGGTAGACCAAACGGATACTAGC